>NC_065540.1:41019367-42219367 GCF_932294415.1 Quercus robur
GAACCAACAGACCTATATGTTTGGGCTCTTCAATAACACTAGGCTTAAAAGGATTGTTTGTCTGATTAATGGGACTCACCGAATTGTCATTGGGCTATTCAAGTTATGGACCAGTTAGTTTGGTGGACTTGACCCCCTTCACCATCATGCAATGCTCAAGAGATAAATCTCTACGATGACTAGCTTTTTTAATTATGTGTTTTTTAAAGTCATTTTTCCCATGCTTGTTGCTAGGAGAATTGCCCACCTCATAGCCTCAATTTCTACCACCTCCGGGTTTTCTGAGCTGGAAGTAGTTATCTCTGTCCTCAACATTTCACGGTTTTCACCTCCATAATTCCTTGTGACCAGAGACAAGATTGAGTGGTTTGAGCAAACTACTGCATCACAATCCACTATAACAGGGCCTTCTGCTGTTTTCTCTGGGGTCCAAGTCCAACAACTGCAGGTTGCTCAAGAGAGTACTGCTTAGACCTGTCACAAATTGGTCTATAATGATCTGTTTCTCTTGAACACCACTTGATTCCTTTTTACTCTTTAAATCAGGTAAAACAACATGGCTGCAAAAACACTAAATTCATCTCTCTCTCTCTCTCTCTCCCTCTCTCTACGTAGGTTGCAATCTTCTTTTTCTTCCTTGCTTCTCTCAATTGCATCTTGTACAAATACAAATATTCATGCCTTCATTTGTAGTGTACTGGCAAAGAACTTAAGCTGATTAAGCTCTTACAAGTAAGCACATATGCTTAGCAAACATATTTTCATGCCTGCTTAGATCAGCTTAACATTTCCTACCAACAAGTATGTATAAAATCTCGCATGATTAATCTTGAAGTCTTCCTGCACTCAACGAAGTTCCATCAGATTTCACTGGCTCACTTGTACGGTCACCTTATTCAGCTCAATACTGTCTTCAATTAGGACCCAACAACTCAAATACATGACTTTCCTTAATGACTCCTCTAACTGCTTCATTTTATCATCTCTCAATTTGGCTGAAAATTATTGCAGAAGTTGAAGAAGAAAGGTTCTTGAACTGAGAAAAGGACCTGAGATGGTTCTGGGCATGTTGCTGTGCTAATCTCATGATAAATTCCACCTACAGATCCCCAAGTCCTTCATGGCTTCCACAACTGCAACACTGTCTGCCACAATAGCTCTCCTTATTGAACTCATCTACTCTTAACAAGACTGTTTTTTGCTCTTGAAATTGGAAGCAAAGAATCGTAAACTTTGTGTAGCAAATATAACCGGTATAAGAACGATATGTGCTTGATGAAGCAAATGGTGTGGAGCAGTGGAGGGGTCACTTATATATAGGGAGAGATAGGAAGATGGGTACTAAGTGGAAGGAGCTGAAAGTTTTGGGGAAAATCAAAGGCTATAGCAGTTTGAGGAGTCAGAAGCTTCTCCATGATTTCTCTCAGGACTCAAAGGAGTATCAGCTTCATTTTGCTGCAAGAGAGACAAAAGGCATTAAAACATGACAGATGAATTGAAGAGAGATACACCACAATCTGTTGTGCATTGTGTTCCTCCACCCACACACTCTTGAGAACCCAAATGACTCAAAAATTGAGAATTGATTATGTTTGGCGAATAAGGTTAGAGAGCATGGATTAGTGCTATTCTTTTTTTTTTTTCTTCTGCCCAGGTCAAAATTAGGATATCCACCAAGGCTCATTAGAAAAGATGAATATCAATGATACGTTCAATACTTTGCAAATCAAACAAATTTCTAGGTTTCGTTAATTTCTAAACCCAAAAACTATCATGGTAGGACCACTGAATCAACCTTATGCATCTCATACAAATATCAAATAATGTTCAAAAGCATGAAAAGTACATATGCATTGAGAAATATAGTATTCAGGCAAAAATCTGACTTGCACTTCTGCTGCATACAAAATTAAAGAGGATTCAAGCATATACATCGTCTATGCCCACTTATCAACTATCTCAATACCCCAACTGGCTTATATCATACAAGATAGTTTATTTCAATAAGTTCATGATTCAGAAAATCCTAACATTTTAAAACAATTTAACAATTATAAAAATAATAAATAAATAAAACATATATATTTGCAAAAGCAATTAAATATGTGAGTAAAAATCAAAAGCCTGCTTTTTAATATATTGAAATATACAATTAGACGTATTGCATATGACCAATGAATCAGCTTCATTTATCCAATACAGATTGCAGAAGTTCATTCCCATTTTTCTTTGGACCAAGCTAAGAGACTAAGCTCACCAACTAGTTGACGTTGTCACTAAGGAATTACATTGCTAAGCATGTCTACTGGACCATGACATTGGCATCTTTAAGGAAATGCAGAATGTGCTTGACACAAAAATCAGATCACACATAATAGCCACAATCTCCAAGGGAATTATTTTCTTAATAATAAATTAATCTGCCTGCATTGATTTAATACTACAATAGGGGAAAAAAGACAAAATAATAAGAGTATCATTTAATATTCATAATGCATATATGATGCCATGCCACAAAATACTTGTCAATATGAACTTCACAAAGATTTTCAGTTTGCTATTAACTTTACTTGACTAATCTTTGATACAAACTAATCATGATATTTAGATGACATTTTTTACCTGATCAAGTAAAACCAAGTTCTCCATAAGATCAGCTGTGTAAGCCAACCAGGTAGTTGTTTGAATTCTGAGATTATTCACTTGCAGGCTCTCAGAGTCTATTGAAACGAGCCTGCTGTCAAAAGTTTCAATTAGAAATTTGCCGCTGTTAGTGCAGTCAAAGAACGTCATAACCCAATCAAATAGTACATTTGTCTTAGTCCAAGACTCAACTATACCATACTCTCTCATTACCCATATGAGGCATATATCCGTATTTATTTCATCTTCATCTTCATCTACATTCTCAGCCGGACCAAGAACAACCAAAGCCAACATTCCCTTGAACACCACAAGTTGGTGAACACAGTCATCAAACTTTGAATAAAATTCATCTAAGTAATTCTCCGGCAGTCTTATCTCTCGAAATATCTCATCATTGACATCAAAAGACAAGATGAAATTGTCACCGTCATTGCCCCAAGTATATGCAACAAAATGCAGAGCTCCGTTCAAAAATACACAGGAGTTTGGTAGTACAGCAAAAATAGATCCAATATTTGGTACAGATTCCACTGACAATTCAACAGTTCTCCACGAATCAGTACTCAGTGTGTAAACCTCGGCATCAGGTGGTGGCGCCTTTTCATCACCAAGCCCCTCATAAGACACAATCCTGAGAATCTTGAAATCACTGTTTTGAGATCGATAAGCAAATCCATAGGCGACTGTTTCTAAAAATTCGACAGTGAAAGGTCTGAAGTGCATAACATCGATCATTTTAAACTTTTGAATAACTGGGTTCCACAAATATACAGCATTTGTAGGACCAAAAAAGCTATAAAGGAAGAACATGCCATTACAATAGTCAACCACGCTGGAAGCTAAAAAGGGTATTTGAAACCTTGAAACCTCGGTGAATGTGCCGTCGCTGTTGTAAACTAATATACACAATTCTTTGTCAGAAGACTTGTACAGCAGAAAACCATTATGGCTGTTATTGTAATGGGTATTGGATACTAATGACTTGGGTTGGTTGAGGTTGTGATTGAGGTGTGTGGTAATGAAAATGGGGTTTGTGATTGTAGAGTACCATGATTTTGAAACGCACCTGAATCGGATTAAGGATTTCACTGGCAGCCGAGTCAGGATGTCGAATACGACGTCGTGTGGGAGACTCTCGTCTGACAAATTTGGCTTTCTCCTCAGCTGAGACATCGATGATTAGAAGGAAATGCGTGAGAGAGAGAGAGTGTGTGTGTATTTTTCTTGAGTAAACATACTACTAGAGTAGTCTACTAGGGTTACTGGAACAAGGCTCTTGAGTAACGCAAGGCTTTAAATTGATTTTTTTCTTCTTCTTTTTTTTCGTTTTATTTTATTTTATTTTTTTTTGAAGCCTTTCGTTTTATTCTTTTTGAGAAAGGCTTAATTTTTTTTTTTTTTGAGCAAAAATACTGATAAATTTCATTAAATAGAAAATTAGCCAAAATTGGATAAGATTATATTATGTGATGGAACATTTTTATTTCACACTGAAAAATCGCTAACATATTTAGCATATCTAGCCAAGTTGACATATTTAGCATATCTAGCCAAGTTATGAGCTAGCTTAAATTGATTTTTGATTAATGGAAGTGGGACTCACCAAATTTGTCACTGTTTGGAGCATTTACATTTGCCTCTTCAAATGTTTTTAACTAAACTAATCCTGAAAACTCTACTTATTTTAGTTTAGCTATCATCTGTTTTTATACACATACATTAGTCTCAACACCATATCATTCTTTTATTTAAATATGATTTGTACTTTCTACACCCATAGCATATACATAGATAGGTTGTAGTAATGATATTTAAGTTTGAATAGTATTGTTTTATAAATAGTGGTTGATATTCACTTGATATTATTATCTTTTCTCTCTCAAAAGTTAGTTAAAGAAAGAAACATAAGAAATCTTGTGAGTATTCCCCGGAACTATATGTAGAACCTAACAACTTAATTGTATCCTAGGTACAAGATTGTGATAACCATTTAGCAACAATAGTATGGGAGCAAATATTGTCTAAGGATAACAATTTTGTGTCTCCAATTTATCTAATTCTCTATTTATCTTTTTTGTTCACTTTGTTTTTTCTTAATTACTTTGTGTATTATCCCCAACACAACCCATAAATAGAGGCAAAACCACTCCCAAGTGTGGGGTGGCCATGACCCCAACAAAAATTTTGAAAAATCCTTCTATAGTATGTAAAAATATTGAGAATTTTGAAGATTTAGCATATAAAAATTGGAGTTGCCCCACCCTTAAATATTTGAGTTAGTGCAATGTTGCTTTTATAAAAAAATGTTTTGCACCTAAGAGGTGTAACAAATTGAACCAAATAATTTCATAACTAATATATTAAACAAAGTATACCCTATAATTTCAAAAGCAACAAATTAAATCTTGAGATTTCAAAAAATAATATATTAAACTTCAATCTTCAACCCATTGTGTTTGAGGATTAATTTACTACTTTCTGGAATCCTAATTTTCTTTCAGGTAAGGACCAAATTGATCTTTTTTGGGCTCTTTGACCGTAGGAGTGTTTGTCTTGTTAATACTTTATAGGACTGACCTAGTATTAACCCTTTCCTTCCGTCAAGAAAGAGAACTAATTGAACAATTACTAGAAAGTCTAATAAAAAATCAAAGTACAATGCGGAAATCCCAACCCCGAGATCAATCAAACAAAGTCCAAATTTGTTGGGACTTCAACTAGTCAATAGATCTCACAACATCCTCTAATGTACGGCTGTTTCATTCCTTCACACTAACCACACCAGGCATGCTGGCACCGTATTCCATACATCCAATAAAAAGAACTAATTGTATATGAAGAATGCATTGAAGCATTTAGTAATCATTAAACTCTTGTACATCTTGACACCAATTTCCTAACCAAGAAACTATAATGGTAGGACCAATGAGTCAACCTTATGCATCTTATACAAATAGCAAATATCCATGCTTCTCTTGACGGCTAATGGCTAAGAACATAACCAGATCTTGCTGATTAACATTTCTGCCACTGGGACAAAAATTAAATAAGATTATGTTTGCTATACAGTAGGAACTATGCTTGACAATTTGACAAGTCAAATAATGTTCATGACACTCCTGAGACAATAGCCATAAGTTTAAATAAATATAATAGCCATAAACTTTAGAGGAGCCCTCTCTCTCTTGGCTGGATAAATTTCAGTCTTCCACATCACGACAATGCTTTAAGAGGACAACTCTCTTTTACAAGAACCCCCATCAAGGATAAGGTAAATCAAAAAACGAATCTAGATTCACAAGACTCCCAAAAATGAAGTTTTTTTTTTTTTTGGTTTTTAAGGAACTTGTACTCACAAGACTTGAAAAATCAAGGACCACACAAAGTGCCCTTAGCACTTTGTATCTTGATTAGCACTCTACCGCAGGGATCACTCCTAGCCTCTTTTGCCCATTTTCCTGCACTTAAAACCTGTCCAAACTAAATTCTAATGATTCAATTATCAACCATCATCAATATCAAGGCCACAATCATAAAAAATCTAAGACTCAAAGCGAATCAAAACAGAAAAATCAAGATACATCTCAAAATTAAGTTGAATCCATCCAGGTGCAAAAGAGACCTCTCTAAACTAGGGCATTGTCATTTACCTAAAGGATTGTTTTCCACTTACTTGGATCCCAAAAGTTACCTACACGTTAATAGAACTGTACAAATCAAAAAGAAAAAAGACAGATGCTCTGCTGCAGGTGCTCACAAATGACCTCTCTTTCCATGACGTTGTGCCAAAGGTTTTGTGTGCTGCTCCTTGTCTTCCTCATCATCATCATCAAGGCTAATCTGTTGACCAGAAGGAAGATGTCCAGATTTGGATCTAAACGTGGCCAAAGTAGTACTCTCATGAACCTGGCAGTGAGAAGGATCTTGAGGAGCAAGACGCTTTATGTGTTGAGAGAAATCCTCTTTGGCTTGTGCTGTAGTGTTCATGGGATCACCTTCATCAGCCTGAGAAGGAGTTATACCACCAACTGAATCAGTAACGGGATCACTTGATCCTCACGAGTTCCCAAACTACAAAGAGTCTTTATGGTACTTGCTTGACTTTCCACCTTGTTCCGCTGCAAGAAAATTGGAGATCGATTAGTCAATATTCAAGCAAAAACAATATCACAAAAGGAATGCATACCAAGAGGCCGATTTCATGAGAAAGTTCATTTTGACGGACAAAAGATAATTGGGAACCAGACGAAATCCAGTTCTTCATGGACTCAATAAGGGAATAACACTCCTCAACAAAATCCGCTTCAGCCTACAAAGTAAAAAATAAGTGGGTTAGCACAGAAAAGAAAAGGCAAAATAGAGGCACGCACATCCCAAGCAGATTACCGGGCCTCCCGTCCATGGCACATAAGGAACATGCTTTGAGCGTGGAACAAGCATGGTTTCAAATTCTCCAGAGTCATTCATCACTTGCACTTCCCACGAAGGTAAAGAGGGGTACTTCGAACTAAGGGGAAGAGTATCTGAAGAAGATTCAGTTTCTCTAGAATTTTCCTCAAGACTCAAAGAAGTATCAATCTCTGTCTCAGCTTCAGTTTCTCTAATCGTTTCATTTTCCCCCTGAAAGCATAAGCTATTCTCACTGATTAACATGTTTGTCATTAGGACTACAGCAAAATAACATTATACTTGATAAGCAGGAAGAACTTGACAATGTCATTGTCATGTCAACTAATGTTCACAACAATCCTAAAACAATAGTCGTAAGTTAAATAAATAATATGCTTAAGAGTAATGCTACAAATGTTTCAACCACTAAAACATAAATAAAAAAAATTAAAAAAAAAAAAACCAAAAAAAAGAATCAAGAAATTTATTTATTATGATGTTGATGTGGTACCAATCACATTAATTTCCACCTCTATTTGTGAACTTCTTCTGGCAAAATTGGTATTACTTTTACCAATTTCTACACTTTAATACCTTAAATGGTAGTAAAGGATTATATGCTACAATTTGCAATTGCAGACAATGACAATTCTCCCGCAGCTTTCATATGAGACCATAAAAGACCATCACAAAAAAGGTTCATTGGTTAGTATAAGCAGCCGTGTAATATTTCATTTATATCAAATGCATAGTAATTATTCTTGAGCGTGAGGTGAAAAAGCTCTATCTAAATTCTTAGGCCAATAGTAATAGATTAAGCAAACTAAAATACCAAATCATTCAATCTGGAAAATATGTTAAAAAGGAGAGAATGCATCATTATTAGTATCTTAACCAATGAAACAGAGGCAGAAAACATTGACTCAATCACTTACATTTGCAAATATCATATACATTAATGGATTAAAAATTAGAATTGTTTATCAAACAACTAATGAGTTCTAAATAGACATTTGAATTGCTGCACGTTTTCTCTAAGTCACAAACCAATAACAATCATTGGGTAGAGACAAACTAAAAAAGCATATAATTTATAAGATTAATAGATGTAATAATGTAAAAGCATGAAAAAGTATTTAAGCATTTAGAAATGGTAGTATTCAAGACGAAAATTTGACATGAACTTCTGCTGTATGGTAAATTAAAGCAGATTCAAGCATATATGCTGTCTACATGATTAAGCCCACCTATCAACTCTCTCACCACCTCAACTGGCTTATATCAAATAAGATACAATATCAATAATTTCATGATTTACAGAAAATCCTAACATTTTCCAGCAGTTTAACAAATATAAAAAAATGCATAAGCAATTACGCATGTAAGCAAAAATCAAAATCCTGCTATTAGAATATTGAAATATACAATTCGACTTATTGCTGAGGACCAATAAATTAGCTATATGCATCCCAAACAGATTGCTGAAATCATTCCCATTTTTATTTAGACCAAGCCTAAGAGACTAAGCTCACCAACTAGTTCATATTGTCTCTAAGGCATAAAAATAAATAATATTATGTTGGCTAAGCATGTACTACACCATGAAATTGTCATTTTTGAGGAAGTGCACAATGTTCTTGACACAAAAATCAGTTGGCATATAATAGCCACAATCTCCAAGGTTATTCTTTTTTGTTTAAAAAATCGATACGTCTGAAAAGGCAACATAATAAAAGCATCATTTAATATGCAAAGTGCATATATGATGCCATGCCGCAAAATGCTTGTCAATATAAACATCGCAAAGATTGTCATTTTGGCTAAAAATATTCAAGAAGTCTAACATTTGATACAAACTAATCTTCAAAATTTCAGATGACATTTTTACCTGACCAAGTAAAACCAAGCTCTCCATGGGATCAGTTGTGTAACGCAACCAACTATCACATCCAACAGTAATTCCAAGGTCGTTCTCGTTTGAACTGTCAGGGTCATATGAAATGACCTTTGAGTCACAGCAAAATAGAATTTCACCATTGTCAACGCAGCAAAAGAACCTATCAACCGCTTCTAATTCTACAGTTATTTCCGTCCAAGAATCAACCACACCATACTCTCTCATCACCCATAGGTATATATTAAAATCGAAACCACCAATCATATTCATAGCCAACGATCCCTTGAACACTACAAGGGAACACTCGTATAAGTTAAAGTCTTCCTCCGGGAGTATTATCTTTTGGAATGTCTCATCATTGACATCAAAACACAAAATGTAACTGTGGTCCATAACATACGCTATAGCGTGCAGAGCTCCATTAAAAAACAAACATGGGTTTCCATATGTATGATCAATAGGCCTAACATTGTGGTCGGAGCCAAACGATATTACAAACCTTCTCCATGAATCCGTACTCAATGTGTAGACCTGAGCCTCAGTCGACAGCGCTGATTCTTCATAGTAAGAAACAATTCTGAGAATCTTGTAGTCATTGTTTTCGGAATGGTACGCAAACCCAAGAATCTGCTTGTCGTTGTCGGACTTGTTGAGAGGAGGAGAGAGACTCTTAAACATTTTGATGCTTGGGTTCCACAAATAGATTACACGGTCCACATAACCATTAAGGCAGAACATGCCATTACAGAAGCCAACAATGGAGACCCAAAGAAAGGGAATTTGAAACCTGGAAATCTCGGTAAATGTGCGGTCGCTATTGCAAACAGCCGTACCCAGATCTTTCCGCCTTGGACCAGGACCATCCTCATCCTCGTCGTAATCAGAATATAGCAGATAACCATTGTTGTCGTTGTTAGATAATGATTTGGCTTTGTTGAGGTTGAGGTGTTTGGTGATGAAAATGGGGTCTGTGATGATGGAGTTCCAAGACTTTGAAACCCACCTGAATCTCATCAAGGATTTCACTGCCAGCCGACTCAGTATGTCGAATACGACGTCGTCTGGGAGACGCTCCGATGACAAATTCGGATCTCTGCTGAGTTTAGACATCGGAAATCGGATTAAGGAAAGGAAATGCACAACAAGTAGAAGTAGGTGTGTACTGTGTAGGCTGAAATATGCAACAGGTCTTGTCCTTTTTACTTTCTAGATAAATAAACAGATATAGTTGAAATTGGTCTCATCATATATATATATATATATTTTTTTTAGGAACATCAAATTTTATTTCAAGATTAAATTTTTTTTTAAAAGTCATTTACATAGTTCATATTAATAGAGCTATAAATTTAACAATTTAACGACACAAAAAGTTATTATATATTTTACCACCTCACTTTATAAAACACACAATAACAAAAATTTTAATTTTCAATACAATAAAATAATACTAGCTTCCGATGGAGCACGAACTCAGATTCTTCTATTTTTTTTACATCAAATTGTATTTCAAGATTTAATTTTTTTTTTTAAAAGGTATACACTCAAAATTTTATACACGTGTAGATAAGAAACAATCTAAATTTTTTACTTCAGAATGATCATAAGTTTTTTACTTTATGATGTTGCATTCCATCCCAATGACTTTTAAGAAGTGAGAATCAATTACAATGCTGCATTCCATCCAAATTAGTAAGGACTTCAACTAATCAATAGATATCACAACATCCTTGAATTGCACCGTATTCCACACATCTGAGAAATGTTTCCCAAACAGTTCTGCCAAACAAAAAGGAGGGGGGCTACTGTCTTCGGCAGTTAAAGAGTTTGAACTTTGGAGCTCTTGTTGAACATTGAGCATTTAGCTTTGTCTTGTAAAACTATTTGGCAGGGCTAAGAATGCAAACAACTGGTAGATGCCACTAGCAAGTAGAGCCCCAAAACTATTAGACCAAAATTGATCCACATAAGTCAGTATATAATTATTTGTAAGTTTGCTTTGAGCACTCATGTTAGTGAGTGTATAATAGAAAAATGTGAAAAATTTACACAGTTTTATCTAAAATTAACCCACATCAGCCCAAACATATAATTGTGTTAATTTACAAGTTTGCTACAATAACCGTGTAAATTTATATTGAAACTATTCTTTCTTTACGTATCTTGAGAATAAAGGAAGAGAGTTGATGGCGATTGTTGTGTGCAAAGAAATAAAAACAATTAAAAAATAAATAAAATTTGATATTTTAATGAAATATAGTGTAAAATAGATAATTTGATGCATGATATTTTGAAAAGTAAGAATTTAAAATAAATTTTAAAAAATAAGTTCATATGCTAAAATAGACAATAGTTTTTGCACAAGCTGATGCGAATGTTCTAAACCATATAAATTTACATTAACATTACTCATTTTGCATTTAGTCTAGTTTTTTATTCTCTTTTTACCTATCCAAGAATAAAGGAAGAGGGTAGATAGTAGTTGTTATTATTATTGTTGTTGTTGTTGTGCGTGTGTGTGTGTGTGTTTTTTTTTTTTTTTTTTTAAAGGTTGTGAGTGAAGAAAGAGAAACAATTACAATTGATATTTTAATAAAATGTAATATAAAATAAATACTTTAATATAAAATGTTTTGAAAAGTAAGTATGTGAAATAGAAAAAATAAATTCTTATAATAAAATAAACAGAAATTTTTGATGAGCTGCCATGCAAGCTTTAAGCTTAGCTACCTAAGATGAGAGCCCAATATCTGAATGTTGGAACCAACAGACCTATATGTTTGGGCTCTTCAATAACACTAGGCTTAAAAGGATTGTTTGTAATGGGACTCACCGAATTGTCATTGGGCTATTCAAGTTATGGACCAATTAGTTTGGTGGACTCGACCCACTTCACCATCATGCAATGCTCAAGAGATAAATCTCTATGATGACTAGCTTTTTTAATTATGTGTTTTTTATAGTCATTTTTCCAAATGTGGGTGTTTGGGACTTTTCAATGGCGAGATATGATATGATATTTCATCAGATGGGCAAGGATGGCAATAAGATGGAGTAGGAGTCGAGTCATGGGCATGTTGCACACACATTCTAGAGGTCAACTAGGAAAGAGTGAAAGTATAAGGTGACTTTTGTTTTTGTCTTTTGCTTATTTTTATTTTTAATGGAAAGGAAAATGAGAATTGCTTGACTTATGAGTGAGTGTGTTCAGAATGAGATAGGTAAATGTCTTCAAAATTCAAAGTGGAAGAAACCCAAACAAGGCCGAGCAAGTCAAGCAATCCATGACATTTTTCATTTTTGCCATCCCTAGTTCGGGAGTCCATTGCATTCTCTCTAATCTCCCCTTTTATTTTTATCTTTTTTGGGTCTGAGTCTTAAACCAGTATCCTCATTATTTTTCAATAAAAAAAAATCCTTATTATTTTCAATCAATGTTTGCACCCTCTAACTATGGAGAGAAAAGAAAAGAAAAAGGTTGAAGATTGTCCCACACAAATCAACATCAAACACTTGGTTTTCACATTTTATTTCAATAAAAAAAAAAAATAGTTGCTCAAATTTTAGAGTATGTTTGTTAACTATTTTTTTTTCCTTATTTTCTGTTTCCAAAAACAATTTTCTATTTTTGAGATTAAAAAACTTGTTTGACAACCCAAAATTGACAAAAAACAAAAACTGTACTCAAAACTCAATTTGTGAAAGAAACAGAAAACATGCAAAAGACTGTTTTTAGTTTTTAATTTTCAAAAGCTAATGAAAATACACATTTAAGTTAATGAATCTATCTCATTTAATGAATTAGTGTTAGAGTTCAAACCCTAATAACAACATATTTTAATTTTTTTTTCCAATAAACTATTTTTTTTTTTAATTTCAACTAACCAAACATGTTTTTTATTTCAAAAATACAAGAAATTTTTTTTTCCCAAAAACAAATTTTTGAAAATAGAAAATAAAAACTGTTACCAAACATAACCTTAATGTTTTCACTTTCTTCAAATAGAGTTTCCGAAAAAAAATGAAGGCTCAATTAAGTTGTCATCTTTGTTTGATACATTATTGGTTATCAGGGAGACGGTGAAATAGGAAATCACACATAAATACAGGGAGATACAGAAGGCTAGCTTGATACACCTCCTAGCTCTTTGTGCAATGTAGTCTCTATAGAATGAAAATGCCGCAGCACTTATTGCAAGAGTAAGGAGACTGATGATTCAAGACAAAACTACCAGGATGTCACAGCCCCTGTAGACGAAATTTAATAAAGTAAATGAGAAATGAAACTAAGTCATCAAATAGTTGAATTTAAGTTTGTGTTGTGTATCCAAGAGTTAGACCCTTTTAGATATATACCACTGTAAATTTCTTTAAGACCTTCTCTTTTTTTCCCATGTGTGTTAAAACTACTTAGAATTCTCCAGGAAAAAAAAAAACCAACAACCAACAACAACAACACAAACAGTACAATTCCAGCACTCATGTAGAACATATACCCTTTATTTTGCATTGGAAAAGGTGCAGCATTGAACCTGTGAAAACTACAATACCTTGAAAGAACACTAATGTCTATAATACAAAAACTGACCAAGGGAAAACTACAATATAGACTACGCATCCATGTTCTTTATGGTAACGATTGGTTTCCGCATCTATTTATCAAAGCTTATATTCGGCACACAAACTTAGATGGCTGAATATGGACTTCATAGGGTCATCATGATTGGAGAGAATGGCAGAGAAGAGTTAAGCAAATGACACCACCTTTAAGAAAACCATGATACAAATACAGGTAGTACAAGTGCTTGTCTTGCATACTGTTGCATTATTGAGTAATTAAGGAACTGCATATTAGACTATTAGTAAGTATCTGCGGATGTTGCAACAATAATTGTCACATAATAGGGCCCTGTGCTGCGACTGCAGGTAGCTCAAGAAAAGCACTGCTTAGACCTGTCATGACTGATTGGAAACATGAATATCAATGATACATTCAACAGTTTGCAAATAAATCAAATTTCTAGTTTTTACTAATTTCCAAACCCAGATGCTATCAAGGTAGGGCCAATGAATCACCCAAATGCATCTCAAACAAATATCAAATATTATTTATTTTGGAGACATCTTGTTGATTAACATGGTTGTCACTAGGACAAAAACGAAATATGATTATGCTTGATAAGCAACAAGCACTTGACAATAACATTGCCATGTCAAATAGTGTGGATGGAAATCCCAAGACAATAGTCATAAGTTGAATAAATATTAGCCATAAGCTCCTAAGGAACCCTCTCCCTTCTAGTTGGATAAATTTAGTCTTCAATTTCACAGAAATACTATAAGAGTAATGATACAAATGTGTCAACTTTTAAAACATAAAACAAAAAATAATAGCAATTAGGAAATTTAATTATCAAGATGTTGATGTGGTTCCAATCACATTAATTGCTACCTTGGTTTGCAAACTTTTTATTAGTAAAATTGGTGGCACTTATAGCATTTTCCATACTTTAATTTCAACAATTGTAGTAAAGGACAACATAATATAGCTTGCAAAAGAGGACAATTCTTCAGCAGCTTTCAAATGACACCATAATAGATTACCACTACAAGAGGTTCGTTAGTTAGTATAAGCAGCCTGTGTCTTTTTTTTTTTTTTTTTTTCTTTTTTCCTTTTTTTTTGATAGGCATATAAGCAGCCATGCTTGAGGTAAAAAAGGCCTATCTAATTCTTAATCCACCAAAAACAAATTAAGCAAACTAAAATACTAAATCCTTCAATCCGGCAAGAATGTAACAAAGGAGACAATGCATCAGTATCTTAACCATTGAAACTGAGCCAGAAAACATTGACTCAATCACTTGCATTTGCAAATTTCAAATGTGCTAATGGATCAAAAATTAGAACTGCTTATCAAATGACTAATAAGGTCTAAATAGATATTTGAATTGCTGCACATTTTCTCTGCACAAAGCCACAAACCATCAACCATCATTGGATAGTGAGCAAATCAAACAAAGCATCTACTTTCTTTAATTAATAGACCTAATAATGTCAAAAACATGAAAATGTATGTATACATGCATTTGATCGTAGTGTTCTGGAGAAAATTTGACTTGCACTTCTGCTGTATACAAAATTAAAGAGGATTCAAGCATATAAATTGTCTCTGTCAATAAAAAAATGCATAAGCAATTAAATGTGTGAGCAAAAATTAAAAGCCTGCTATTTAAAATATTAATTTGACTTATTTCTTATGACCAATGAATAAACTTTATGCATCCCGTACAGATTGCAGAAGTTCATTCTCATTTTTAGTCCAAGACTCAACAAAATCATACTCCCTAATGTTAATTTATCAAATCACTGAAGACAAATGAAGCTAGCAATTCCTTGAACACTGCAAGTCTCTCATCATATTGGTGCAGCCCTTCTCCTGGGCTATTTTTTTCTCACAAAACCAATTAGGCAATATGCACCGTTTTGGCTCACCAAAATTCCATTGAACCAAAACACTTTTCCTGGGCTCTACACTCTGTTTAATATATGTAATAGATAGACTGATGAAATTTTGAGATGCAAGCTGAAAATAGAGGCTGCAACTTGAGCAACTTGGGCTGGTTTACACACACATATATACTATTTTTATTGATCAGTACACACACGTACATATACTTCATAATATCTCAAGATGCCAAGCTCAATTTTAGAGGCTGCAACTTGGGCAACCTGAGCTTGTTGGAGGTAAACAAGAGCATGTAAGTCTCATCCCTAACCAGCACAGCTCAATATGTGAAATTTTTAGCCCTCACCCAACCCAACCTAGGCTGAAACTAGTTGCCTTGTTGTGACTGAATTGACTCAAGGTGGGTCAAGTTATGCTTCTCTTAATAGTAGTAGTAGTAGTTGGAGATATCAATAGCTTTTTTCTGTCTATTTACAACAGCCAACTTTCAAGCAAGATTAGCATACCTTATGCTTAAAAAGCATGCATGATTTACTGTGTGTATACAAGTGTGTAGATTCACGTGTACTATACAAATTATAAAGAAATCTCTAGAGAAATAATTTGCATGAGTATTGTATCTGCAAGAGCTAGTATCAGTCTTGTCCCTATGTCAAAGATAGTTGGAACCAATACACCTAGAGTGTCTAGGGCATATATGCTAGGTTGATGTGCAATCTGCAGCTCAACAAACAACGTTTTTAAGCATACATAGATGTTGAAAAAAAAAAAAAAAGCATTTAGTGGTAGGACAACAAAAAGAAGAAAAATCGATTTAAAAAGAAAAGGAGCCAGCCAAAATCTTGATGATTTTCCCTGACATCCAAAACAAGTCTATAAACCAGGCTTATGCAATCAATTCATTATTAAAAACTTTAATAATTAAACTTGAGACCTAATTCCAAAAGTTTATTCTTCTATTCATATAAATCTACAGATGCTTGCCATCTTAAAAAGAGAATGGAATTATAAATTGATAGATAAATCAATAAGAAAGGAAACAAAATATGGAAGGGGGCTGGGGACAATCAATTGAGCTTGCACAACAAATTCATAGTTTATAGAAAATATTATTTTGTTGCCTAGAAATCAAAGCATGATATCCAACAAGGTGAGTTGACAAAAATCAAAATCAAGGGTACCACCAAGTACCAATAATTTACAAGTAAAACCAATTTCAATTATAAACTTGATAACCATTCCAATATTCATTATGACAGGACAAGTGAAACAAGGTTATCTAGGCTAAACACATATAATTTTCACTGTGACATTGCCATGTGTTAGAATGACCACAAAAATCTACTAGGATTACTACATTACTTTCATGTGTACCACAATAGAAGAAAAAAAGAACATAATGATGGCTTCATTGATTAAATATTACAATAAGGAAAAGCAAAATAAAACATAAAATAGAGCATCATTGACTTCATTGGTTTATCTTCACATTTGGATGACATTTATTTGTGATCAAGTAAAACCAGGCTTTCCATAAGATCAGCTGTGTAGGCCATCCAGTTAGGACTTGAAATTCCAATATTTTAGCGCTCGCTTTATTACTTGCAGCAGGGTTCCTCGGCCTTTGGGATCCTTGCTATCTATGTCCATGTGAGAGGGTGAGACTCTTAAAACTTATTCGGATAGATACTGGGAAATGTTTAATGAGATAGAGGGAGAGCATGACGATGTGGCCATAAGTACTTTCAAGGCTGGCCTTCCAGTCAAGCATGATTTAAGAAAATCTCTAATTGGTAAACCTGTTACTAGTGTACACCAGTTGATGGACTGGATTGACAAGTATAGAAGAGTAGAAGAGGATCGACTGTAGGGAAAAGGAAAGGCTAAGGTAATCCCTTAGGAGAGGAGGGATTTCAGGTCGGACCGTTACAATAAAAACCGACCTCGGAAAGACTTTTTTGGGCAATCAGGTTCTGCTGACACTCAGGCGATTAATGATGTGTTTCGGGAGCCGGTGCGACAAGTATTGGAGAAGATCAAGAATGAGCCATTTTTTAAATGGTCAAACAAAATGGCAGGAGAGCCTAAGAGACGCAACCAGAATCTTTATTGCCACTATCATCAAGATCATGGGCACACAACTGAGGATTGCAGGAATTTATGGGACCATTTGGAGCAGCTAATCCGAGAAGGGAAGTTGAAGCAACTCTTGCACCATTCCAGTGGTGGGGTAGGCTAGGCAGGTTCAGAGATGCGTGGAGATGCTTCTTCGAGACTCCCCCTTGGCACAATAAACGTGATTTTTGCTGCCCTAGGGAGAACTGGATCTTGCCGTCCAGGGTACTGTTGGTGTTCCGATCTCCAGTCGAAGAGCACAGCAAAGCGTCTAAAAGAGCTAGGATGGACATCCCGTTGATTTTGGGCTTTTTGGATGAGGACAAGGTTGGAACCATACAGCCCCATGATGATGCTTTGGTGGTCACACTGAGAATTGGTAGGTACGATGTAAAAAAGGTGATGATTGATCAAGGCAGTGCTGCTGATGTAATGTACCCAAATTTGTACAAAGGGCTAGGTTTGAAGCCTGAGAACTTAGCAACCTACAGTTCCCCTCTGGTGAGTTTTGAGGGAAGGATGGTTGTTCCAAAAGGCCAAATCAGATTACTTGTACAAACCGGTATAGATGTGGTTGAGGTGGACTTCATCGTTGTAGACGTTTTCTCTCCGTATACGGCTATTATGGGCAGACCGTGGTTTCATGTCCTGGGAGCAGTCTCATCAATTCTACATTAGAAGGTGAAATACCCATCTAGAGACCAAGTTGTAGAGATAGTAGGAAGTCAGGTTGCAGCCCGGCAATGCCTGGTAGCGGCTATACAACATCGGCCGGAGGCGGAGACCTCGGCTACCACCGATAATGGATTATAGCAATTAAAAGCCTTAGTATTACCCTTAAATGGAACAACCGACAGGGTAAAGTGTGAAGACTTGGAGAGGGTAATTATTACTGATGATCTAGAGAGATTTTTCCAGGTTAGGGCTAAACTGCCTTCGCAGGAGAAGGAGCAATTGCTGCAATTCCTCAGAGAAAATGTCGATGTGTTCGCATGGAGCCCATATGAAGCCCATATGAAGCCCCAGGTATAGATCCGAGTTTCATCTGTCATTGACTCAATGTGAATCCTACCATTATTCCGAAAAGACAGCCGCCTCGGCGCCCGTCAAAAAAGCACGTTGAAGCTGTCAGAAGTGAGGTGGCCAAACTTAAGCAGGCCGGGGCTATCAAAGAAGTTTTTTACCCTCAATGGCTAGCCAATACAGTGGTGGTGAGAACGAAGACTGGGAAGTGGCGAGTGTGCGTGGACTTCACGAACCTCAATAAGGCTTGTCCTAAGGATCCTTTTCCTATGCCGAGGATAGATCAGTTGGTGGATGCAACAGTTGGTCATTCTCGGATGAGTTTTTTGGATGTTTTCCAAGGATATCACCAAATACCATTAGTATTGGACGATAAAAAGAAGACAGCTTTTGTCACCTCCATTGGAAACTATCATTATAAAGTGATGCCCTTTGGTTTGAAAAATACAGGATCTACCTATCAACGGATGATGACTAAAATGTTCAAACCACAGTTGGGCAGAAACATTGAAGTCTATATCATTGATATGGTTGCGAAGAGTAAGGTGGTGTCTGAGCATGTGGAAGATCTTACGAGCATTTTTGGAATACTGAGAAAGCATAAGCTACGTCTGAACGCCTCAAAGTGTTCCTTTGGTGTAGGCTCTGGAAGGTTCTTGGGGTACATGGTGACTCACAGGGGAATTGAGGTGAACCCAGAACAGATTAAGGCCATTAACGATTTACAAGCACCTCGGAATCCAAAAGAGGTGCAAAAACTGACAGGAATGACCGCTGCTTTGAACCGATTTATCTCCAGGTCGGCTGAGAGGTGCCGCCCATTTTTCCTTCTACTGCATAAGTGGAAAGGATTTGAGTGGACCGAGGAATGTGTTATGGCATTCCAACAGTTGAAAGAGTACCTGTCCAGGCTGCTTATCATGTCTAGCCTTGAGGTAGATGATGTCCTATTTGCTTATCTGGCAGTTGCCTATCATGCAGTTAGTTTTGTCTTAATACGAGAAGACAGTGGCATCTAAAGACCAGTTTATAACGTAAGTAAGTCACTTCACGAAGCCGAGGTGAGATACTTGCCATTGGAAAAGGCCATCTTGGCGGTGGTCCATGCAACACGTAAACTCCCACATTATTTCCAGGCCCACACTGTAGTAGTTTTAACTCAACTAACGCTCAAGTCCATACTTAGAAGTGCAGATTATATGGGGAGGATTGCTAAGTGGGGCACAGTCCTAGGTGCTTCGACATCAAGTATATGTCTCACACCTCAGTGAAAGGTCAGGTCCTCGCCGATCTAGTAGCCGAGTTCGCTAAGTGTCCAGAAGAAGCTGACATAAAGCAAAGTGACATGGATGAAAATCGGTTGGGTTGATCTCCACACAAGGCGCTTCTTCCTGGAGAGTATATGTGGACGGAGCAGCAAACCAACGGGGGGCAGGACTGGGGCTAGTTCTGATATCCCCTAAAGAGATCGTCATTGAAAAATCCTTAAGGCTGGGATTCTCAGCTACTAACAACGAAGCAGAGTATGAAACTTTGTTGATGGGAATGAGTATGGTCCAGAAAATGGGTGGAAAGGTGGTAGAATTATTCTCGGATTCAAAATTAATAGTCGGCCAGGTGAAAGGGGAACTGGAAGCTCAAGATGCAAGAATGCAGGAATATTTAAGTCAAGTTAGGCGTATGCAAATGAAATTTGAATCTTTTGACTTGTCGCATATTCCCTGAGGTGAAAATACCCACGCCGATTCCTTGGCAATCCTTGCCACCTTTTCGGCATGGAGTTTTCCCCGGGTGATAATCGTTGAAGATTTGTGCACCCCCACCCCATCAGGAAAGGATGTGCCTCAGGTTCATGAAGTCAATCTAGCACCGAACTGGATGGATCACATATTGAAATTCCTCGAAAGTGACACCTTGCTTAAAAGAAAGTAAAAGCTGAGAAAATACGGAGGAAAGCTCCTCGGTTTTGGTTATTCGAGGACAAAAAGTTATACAAACGCTCTTTTTCTGGGCAGTATTTGCTTTTTGGGCCAGGTAATCAGGAAGTATTATTAAAAGCAATATTAACTGGGCCTATGGCCCTTTCCGAGGACGTTAGACCGTCCGAGGAGGCCCACATAAGGTTATAAGAGGAACCGAATGAAAAGAGGGGTAAATGCCACTTGAGATGGGTCCAGTATTCGTTCGAGGACAAAATCCTTCTCGGCAACATGTGTCCGAGGTAGACCTGAACTCCGTATCATCACAGACTTACCTCGAAACTACATTACCACTAAAGGTGGGACATTGGGCCAAAGGTAAGAAAGGAAAGATAAACAAATATCTTCAATAGCTGCTGTCTCCGCATTAATTACCTCTCAACCAACTCTCTGGCCACATTAATGTGGAGGTGATGCTTGAACAGTGATGAAGCAGCCTTACAGCTACTGGTTAAAGGTTCCAGGAAGTGTTGGATAGGACAGGAAGGAATCCCCCGAATCCAATCTACACGTGTGTGGTGAGGATGACACTAGGATGGCAGTATATAACATGGAAGAATGCATTGAGAGAAGGGATTGGAACTCCAGTACAACATAACTTTTAAGGAAAATCAGATAAAACTAAGAATAGCAGCTCTAGCAAAGGGAGATTATTGATAGCACTTGCATCAAACCGTCTTAGAACGTTAAACCTAATCATTTTTCTTCTAGAATAAATCTAGTTCTTCCGCCCACTCTCTAAAAATTTATTGTTCGGGTCATTAGCGATTGAGCCCAAAGACGTTCTGGGTCCAAAACATTTTCAGTCCTTACACAACATATTTATTAAGCAAGTTGAAATGACCTGTGTTTTTGTCAATCCAACAAGAATTATTTATTAAGAGTGTAACTTAGGTTGTATCACGACATTATGCTTAAAAGTGATTTTTTTTTTTTAATTTTATTTATTAAAGAAAGACTCCAAAAGGGGTGAATAAGTGATTTTTTTATTTTTTTATTTTTTTTAAAAAGTGAGTTATACATTTTTTTTCCCTTCACTTCTAAGGATAAACAAAATTAAGTGATGTTAGCAATATTCGTAATTTTATTACATAGGTCTTACAAATTTTTGTGTCACTAAGAACAATAAGTAATTCAAATACTTATATATTTTCTTGTAGTTGTTGAAGTGCCATCAATCATATTCTTTTCCACATCAATTTGTAAGATTTTGGTAGTAAAATTTGTAGTAGCTTTTTCCTATAAAAAAAAAAAAAAAATTAGATAAATGTTATTCCAACCAAATCACCATTAAGTGAATGAAAATACTGGAGTTATTATAGATTTTAGTACAAAAAAATGTACAATTTGATTTGGCAAGAATATGATTGGTGCCTCTTAAATAATATAATAAATGAATGTTTGAATCATTTTATTTTTGAAATGATACAAGTCAGTTTGTAAAACCTATGCAGTAAAATTTGTAAGACCACTAGCATTGCTCATGTGAATTAGTCATATTAAAACATGAGAACAATGGATATATATATATATATATATATATATATAGGCCAAAATGGCCAGACACCATTGTTTTTGAAAATATTTTGCAATCTATCACTGTTTCTAAAATATTTAGAAATCTACCACCTTTTTGAAACTCAATTTTGTGAAAATCGAGTTTTCAATTGTACTTTCAAAATTTTTTCATGGTGCTCAAGTTCCATAAACTCGAGTTTCATCAAAAATTTTCAAAATTTCTTCATAGTACTCAAATTCCATGAACTCAAGTACCATTGAAAACTTGGTTTCCACAAAATTGAGTTTCAAAAAGGTGGTAGATTGCTAAATATTTCGCAAACAGTAGTAGACTATACATATTTTCCCAAATAGTGGTAGATGACCATTTTTGCCTATATATATATCACTGTCATTAACTAAACTGTTGAAAAATAAATTTAAGTGATATTTAAATATAAAGAGCCTCGTTTAAAGTTTTCGCTTTAGGCCTCCAATTGAATTGAGACGGCCATGCATACTTAAAAAATAGGTTGGGTTAGGATTTATGGGTTTTGACATGAGTATTAAATTAATTAAATTGGTGTTTGTCCCATTTAATAGAATACCTTTTTTTTTTTTTTTTTTTTTTTTTTTTTTTTTTTTTTTTTATACAAGATAGAATTCTACTCTAGCCTAATCTAAGTGTATATGTGTGTGAAGCTTCCTCCTGGAGACTTGAACCCCGGCCCTTGCCCCCTACAAGATAGAATTCTACTCTAGCCTAATCTAAGTGTATATGTGTGTGAAGCTTCCTCCTGGAGACTTGAACCCCGGCCCTTGCCCCCCACACTCCACAAGCACTTATACTTATGGAGTGACCATCGCACCAAGGGAGTGCGGTGGTAGAATACCCTTTCTTTGATAAGCCAAAAACAACTTACTAACATTAATTGCTACACCTTAAAGATATTATTTCTTGTGTAGATCTTTTTGATGATGTATCTTTTTCTTTGTTAACAGAGAGGGCAATTCTCACGCCCATCTCTTAGCCCGCTGGGCTGCTTTATGGAATCGATCTAGGGCTGCTCCAATCTCTTGTCCCCCAGCTATTGTTTCTAAAAAGAGATGGGCAAGAGAAAACTATTTTATAAGCCAAACCTATTTTACGGGCGAGGGAAAACTACTGTTTCTAAAAAGAAATGATGTTTATTCAGAAAGAAAAAAAAAAAAAAAATGCTACCCTTTAATGGTCTAATGTTTAATTTATTACACTTGGAAATCTCAAAGTTTAGCTTGTTACTAAAACGAAAATCTTGCCTGTCACCCATTCTTGTGAGGAGGGAAAACGTTTTTATGAGCCAAAACTCATTCAATTGCAGGATATGATTTAATAATTAATTAATTTAGGCTAATTGGAAAAGATGATTATCAATGATGCATTCAACAGTTTTCAAATATTAAGAATTTCTAGTGCTCCAGAAAGTATCACGGTAGGAGCAATGAACCAATTATATGTTAAAATGCTAATATATTGAGCAATGAACCAGTTAATCTATACTTGCTGCGCGTGAGTTATTATAAATGTCAAACACAGAATTATTCTAGTATTTGTGTAAAGCCCACGTGTGCTATTAGCTTAGTACGAATAGCAGGTTCTCACATTGATGTAAAGCAATGTAATGAATCTCAACCAGTCAAGCTTAATCTGATATGTGGCTCCCTATGCATTTTGTTATTATTATTTTCTGTATAAAGATCAGTTTCTTTGAGGACAAAGTACAAGATTTACAAAACAAAACTATTCTGGGCTTTAGAAACAATAACCCCGAAAAGAGAAGCTGAGAAAAGGAATAAGCCTGGGCTCCTAGTCCATGAGCTGCTACGTTTGCTTCTCTTAGAATCCAGTTGAACAAGCACCTTTCAAAAGACATGCCAACAACGGAGTGTCTTGGATCGAATTGCACGATCTTCCAACTTTCCTGTTTTCCTTTGGACACAATTGCATCTAGGCAGCATTTCGAATCCCCTTCAGGGATTATATTGGGCAATTCCATGCTTGTTGACTGTTGCTAGGCCAATTGCCCACCACATACATAGCCTCACTTTCTACCACCACCGTGCCTACTAAGTTTGATATAGTTACCTCAGTACTTAACACCTCACCTCTACGAGTCCTGGCGATTTGCAACCATAGCCAAGATTGAGAGGTTTGAGCAAACTGCTGCATCGTGGTACCCTTTAACAGGACCTTTTGCTCGCTTCTCTGGGGTCCAGCAACTGCAGGTCTTTCAAGAAAGTGCTGCTTAGACCTGTCATGACTTGGTCTATATTGATCTTTTTTCTCTCAAACACACTTGATTCCTTACTCTCCAAATCCGGTCAAACTAAATTCAGCTCACTCTCAATGCATGTTGCAATCTTCTTTTTATTCTTTGCTTTTCATTAATAGTAACTTCTCTTTCATAGGCATCTTGTACAAAAATCAAATATTCACACCTCCTTTTCTAGTGCTAAATTGCTAATGGCAAAAGACCTTAAGCTGATCTAGCTCTTACAAGTAAGCACATATGCCTAGCAAACATATATCTATGCCTGCTTAGCTCAGCCTGACAGTTTCTACCAATAAACCATGTGCAAAATCTCTTGCACGTGTTAATTTTGAAGTCCTCCTGCACTAAACAAAGTTCCATCAGAATTCACAGGCTCACTTGTATGGTCACCTTATTCGGCTGACTACTGTCTTCAATTAGGACCCCAACAACTCAAGTACATGACTTTCCTCATTTACTCCAACTGCTTCATTTTATCATCTCTCAATTTGATTGAAACTGTTGTAGAAGTTGAAAATGGCTTCCGATGGTTTTAAGAATGTTGCTGTGCTAATCTCATGATAAAATTCCACGTACAGATTCCCCAGTCCTTCATGGCTTCCACAACTGCAACTGTCTGCCGCAATAGCTCTTCATGTTGAACTCATCTTTTCCCCTTCACAAGACACTTTGCTCTTGAAATTGGAAGCACAGATTTGTAAACTTTGTGTAGCAAATAAAACTGGTCTAAGAAGGATGCTTGATGAAGCAAGTCGTTTGGAGCAGTGGAGGGGTCACTTATATAGGGAGAGATGAGAAGATGGGTACCTAGTGGAAGAAGCTGACACTTTGGGAAATATCAGAGGCTATAGCAATTTGGTGTGCCAGTAGCAGCTACAGGATTTCTTTCAGGTTCCATATCAGCATTGCAAGAGAGACAAAAATCATTAAAACATGACACATTAATTGTGAATATCCTGAGGACCCATGTGACTCACAATTGAGAACTGTTTATGTTTTAGCAAATAAGGTTGGAGTGCACAAGTGCGTGCAATTTTCTCTTTTCTTTTCATTTTTTCCCCCTGATCGGGGTCAAAATTAGGATACCGACAAGGCTGATTGGATAGATTCAACAGTTTTCTAATCAAATTTTGGAGATATCTTGTTATTAACATGTTTGTCACTAGGATGATCAAGAAATACGGTTATGATTGGTCAGCAATAAGCACTTGACAATGACATTGTCATGCCAATAATGTGCACGGCAATCCTGACTCCTAAGGAACCCTCTCCATTCTGGTTGGATAAATTTAGTCTTCTATGTCACAACAATATTATGAGAGTAATGTTACAAATGTGTCAACTTTTAAAACACAAAACAAAAATTAAGAAATTTATTTATCATGACGTTGATGTGGTACCAATCACGTAATTGCCACCTCAGTTTGCAAATTTTTTGTAGTAAAATTGGTGGTACTTTTAGCAGTTTCCACACTTTCAAGTCTACAATTGTTAGGGACTAATAAAACTAGCATAAGAGGGAACTTCTTCAGCAGCTTTTATATGACACCATAAAAGACTATCACCACAACAGGTTCATTAGTTGGTATAAGCAGCCACATCTTTTTTTTCTTTTTCTTTTTTTGATAGGTGTATAAACAGCCTAACTTGAGGCGAAAAAGGTCTATCCAAATTCTTAAGCCAGCAATACAATATTAAGCAACTAAAATACCAAATCATTCAATCCAGAAAAAAATGTTACAAAGGAGAGAATGCATCAGATTATTAGTATCTTAAACATTGAAACTGAGCCAGAAAAGATTGACTCAATCACTTGCATTTGCAAATATCATATATGCTAGATTGGAGGATTAGAAATATGACTATTCATTTCCAATTGGCTGTTCTTGCATTAATTGCAATTGGATAAAAAACTAGAACTGCTTATCAAATGACTAATAAGTTCTAAATAGATATTTGAATTGCTGCACATTTTCTCTACACAGAGCCGCATACTAACAACAATCATTGGATGGTACACAAATTAAACAAAGCATATATTTTATTAGATTTATAAACCTAATAATGTTAAAAGCATGAAAAAGTATATATGCATTAAGAAATAATAGTATTCAGGAGAAGATTTGAATTTCACTTCTGCTGTATACAAAATTAAAGAGGATTCAAGCATATACATTACCTATGTCACTAAGCCCACCTATCAACTATCTCACTAACCCAACTGGCTTATATCATACAATATAGTATATATCAATAATTTCATGATTTTCAGCTAATACTACCATTTTAAAGCAATTTAACAATTGTTAAAAAATAAAATCATAAGCAAATAATATGTGAGCAAAAATCAATAGCCTGATATTTAACATATTAAAATATACAATTTGACTTATTGCTTAGGATGGATAAATCAGCTTTATACATCCCAAACAGATTGCAGAATGTCAACTGCACCATGACATTGCAATCTTTGGGGAAATGCAGAATGTGCTTGACACAGATATCAGATCACATATAATAGCCACAATCTCCAAGGGGATTCCTTTCTGATTAATAAATTAATCTGCCTATATTGATTTAATACTACAATAATGTTAATAAAACCAAAATAATAAGAGCATCATTTAATACTCAAAGTGCATATATGATGCCATGCCACAAAAAACTTGTCAATATGAACTTCACAAAGATTTTCAGTTTGCTAAAAACTTCACTGTTAGTGCAGCCAAAGAGCTGAATAACCCAATCAAACAGTACATTTGTTTTTGTCCAAGATTCAACCACACCATACTCTCTCATCACCCATATATATACTCTTTTTATTGATCAGTTCACACACATACATATACTTCATAATATCTCAGGATGCCAAGCTCAATTTTAGAGGCTGCAACTTGGGCAACCTGAGCTTGTTGGAGGTAAACAAGAGCATGTAAGTCTCATCCCTAACCAGCACAGCTCAATGTGTGAAATTTTTAGCCCTCACCCAACCCAACCTAGGCTGAAAGTAGTTGCCTTGTTGTGACTGAATTGACTCAAGGTGGGTCAGGTTATGCTTCTCTTAATAATAGTAGTAGTAGTTGGAGATATCAGTAGCTTTTTTCTGTCTATTTACAACAGCCAACTTTCAAGCAAGATTAGCATACCTTATGCTTAAAAAGCATGCATGATTTACTGTGTGTATACAAGTGTGTAGATTCACGTGTACTATACAAATTATAAAGAAATCTCTAGAGAAATAATTTGCATGAGTATTGTATCTGCAAGAGCTCAGTCTTGTCTCTATGTCAAAGATAGTTGGAACCAATACACCTAGAGTGTCTAGGGCATATATGCTAGGTTGATGTGCAATCTGCAGCTTAACAAACAACGTTTTTAAGCATACATATTGGAAAAAAAAAATGAAGAAAAAAAAGAAGCATTTAGTGGTAGGACAACAAAAAGAAGAAAAATCGATTTAAAAAGAAAAGGAACCAGCCAAAATCTTGATGATTTTCCCTAACGTCCAAAACAAGTCTATAAAACCAGGCTTATGCAATCAATTCGTTATTAAAAACTTTAAAAATTAAACTTGAGACCTAATTCCAAAAGTTTATTCTTCTATTCATATAAATCTACAGATGCTTGCCATCTTAAAAAGAGAATGGAATTATAAATTGATAGATAAATCAATAAGAAAGGAAACAAAATACGGAAGGGGGCTGGGGACAATCAATTGAGCTTGCACAACAAATTCATAGTTTATAGAAAATATTATTTTGTTGCCTAGAAATCAAAGCATGATATCCAACAAGGTGAGTTGACAAAAATCAAAATCAAGGGTACCACCAAGTACCAATAATTTACAAGTAAAACCAATTTCAATTATAAACTTGATAACCAGTCCAATATTCATTATGATAAGACAAGTGAAACAAGGTTATCTGGGCTAAACACATATAATTTTCACTGTGACATTGCCTAGGATTACTACGTTACTTTCATGTGTACCACAATAGAAGAAAAAAAGAACATAATGATGGCTTCATTGATTTAATATTACAATAAGGAAAAGCAAAATAAAACATAAAATAGAGCATCATTTACTTCATTGGTTTATCTTCACATTTGGATGACATTTATTTGTGATCAAGTAAAACCAGGCTTTCCATAAGATCAGCTGTGTAGGCCATCCAGTTAGGACTTGAAATTCCAATATTGTTATCATATAGACTTTCAGGGTCATACGAAACCGTCCTCCCCGGAGGCATCATAATTAGAAGTTGACCACTTTCAGTGCAGCCAAAGAAATTCTTAATCCGCTTGAGTCCTACAGTTTTTTTTTGTCCAAGACTCAACCACACCATACTGTCCCATCACCCATATGTCGCATTTATCTAAAACATCGCCATCTTCATAATCAAATACAGGAGGACCAAAAACAATTAGAGCCAATGATCCCTTGAACACCACAAGTTGGTGAACTGCCTGATAGTCAAAAATAAATCTATCTAAGTAATTCTCTGGCAGTCTTATCTCTCGGAATATTTCATCATTGACATCAAAGGACAAAATGAAATTGTTAGTGTTGTTTTCACCCCAAGTATATGCCATAAAATGTAGAGCTCCATTAAAAAATAAAAAGGGTTCATATTGTATTTCTAAAATAGATCCAAGATTGGGTATCGACTCCACCGAAAATTCAATCCTTCTCCACAAACCCGTACTCAATGCGTAAACCTTGGCCTCAAACTGCGGACCTTTGTTATTGCAAAAAATTGAATTTAGGACAATTTTGAGAATCTTGAAGTCATTGTTTTGACAATGATAGGCAAGTCCAAGACTGTAGCCATTGCGACCATCGGCAATCGTAAGCATCTTAAACTTTTGAATACTTGGGTTCCATAAATATATTAAAGTATCACGACTTCCAAAAATCAAGAACATGCCATTACAATAGTCAACCATATCTACAGGAAAAGGGATTTGAAACCTACAAACCTCAGTCAATGTCAATGTCGATGTGGGATCGTCATTGCAAGCAGCCGTATACAGTTGTTTGTCATCGGTATACAGAAGAAAACCATTATGATTGTTATTGGATGATAATGATTTGGCTTTGTTGTTGAGGTTCAAGTGTTTGGTAATGAAAAGGGGGTCGGTGATTGTAGAGTACCAAGATTTAGAAACGCACCTGAATCTGATTAAGGATTTCACTGGCAGCCAAGTCAGGATGTCGATCACGACGTCGTGTGGGAGACGCTCCGATGACAAATTCCTGAGCTTAGACATCATTGAGAATTCGGTTCGGCCGGTATTTTAGTGTTTGGCCAACCGAAACTGAATATTTCGGTTTGTGAAATTCTCAACCGAAATCGACCGAAATAATTGGGAAGAATCATACCGTCACCGTGAGAATAGAATCATCGATGATCAGGCCGGCGTGTGGAGGCCAGCGGCAAGGGCAGATTCGAGGCCAGCGGCAAGGGCAGATTCGGCGTGAGTGAGAGTTTAAATGTGGAGGCTGTCTGTGTCTGAGAATGAGAGTCAAAAGTAAGAGTAAAATGTGTGGGTGAATGGTATATTAATGAAGGGAGATAACGTTGAGTATAAAAATATGAATGAAGTCTTATATGAGCATCCACACTAGATGTGGTAAATGTGCCAAATGTTAAATATTTGGCACATTTACCACATCAAACATCAAAAAACCACATTTATCAGATATTGCAAATCTTATAAATTATACAACACTGAACAGTAATCTCATATATTTGCCACCGTACGGACGAAATGTGGTATAAGTTTATTATTTTTTTATTCGGTTTTTCTCTCTCCTTTCACTTTTTTTAATTGATTTTTTCTCTCCCCAACTCTCAAACCGGTGTTCTTTCCTCTCCTCACAGTCTGTCTCTCTCTCCCAAACCGGTGTTCTTTCCTCAAATCAAACCCAAAAATCTTCTTTCTTCAAATCCAAAAATCAAACCCAAAAATCCTCAAATCCAATTCCCAGTTTAAAACAAAACCCACAAATGGAATCATCACAAACCCAGAAAGAACAAAGGAATCGGCGATAGAGGCGAGGTAGAGCTTGGTGCCAGGGACGACGAAGCCATGAAGATCGGCGTGCGAGCAATCAGCGAGGTTCGTGAGGGCGAGGTCTGCAGCTGGAGTGTTCGTCACGATTATGGGATTGGAATCGACGTGGGCATCGACGTTGAGGTGAGATCGGAATCGTGGGTTGCCGGTGCTAATGGGTTTTGGTTGCCGGTGCAAGTGGATTCGTGGCTTTGGGTTGGCGGTGCTAGTAGTTTCGTGGGTTTGGGTTGCCGGTCTAGTGGGTTTTGGTTGTATTTTCTGGGTTTGAGTTACTGTGTTTTCTGGGTTTGATTAATGGGTTTTCTGTGTTTTTTGGGTGTTAATGGGTTTTGTGGTGGTTTTGTTTTCAGTTTTTTGTTTTGCAATGGATTGTGGCTGCCATGATGGTGGTGGTGGTGGTGGTGGTGGTGGTGGTGGTGGCGGTGGCGGCGGCGGCAACAGTGTTGTGTTTGTTAATTACTGTGTTAAATATATTATTTTATTATGTTGTTTATATTATTTTAATGTGTAGTAAATATTATTTTAATGTATAGAATTGAATGATAAAACATCTGATAAATGGGATGTTGTAAAATGATGTGGTAAAATAATAAAGTAGGTCTTTAGTGTGGTAAAATGGCATAAATTATACCACAACTGCTGTGAATGCTCTATTAAATACTAGTAATGATAAGAAAAGTCAGTAGTGTTTTTTTTTTTTTTTTAATGTAAATTTTTATTTTTATTTGAGATAAAATTTTATTTTAGCCTAATTTAATTATGTGTGTCTTTACTCTTTCCTTTAACCTAATTTACTTTAACCTAAATTTTTTATTTCTATCTGAGATAAAAATAAAAAATAAATTTGAATGCACACAACTAAACTAAAACTAGATACTTTTGAATGGACACATATATGCACTAATAAGTTCCAAGCGCTAAACATAAAGTTTTCCCAAGTGAAAATAAAATAAACGTAATATCGAAAAAAATTTTTGTTTTTTGAGAATCATTAAAAAATCCATGAATCCAAAGAGCGTGATGATTATCATCAATAATAAATTCAATTTAAAAATAAAATATCAACCAAAAAGAAATTGCATGCATATACGTTGAAATTCACTTAAATTAATAAATAAAGTAACATATACAACAATCGATCGGAAGCTGCATCCAAAATTTCTTGGCCTGTTTGGTATTTCTGTTTGAGCAATAATTTTCACATTTCAAACACATTTACACACATTTCTATAACTTTTTCACCCACACGTATTTCAAAAAACAACAAAAATCTTATATCAAACTACTCTACCAAACACCTCCTAGTCTTTATTAATCTCAGCTGAACCACAATCCCTCTGGACCTCCATTTAAACTTAATACTTATTTATATGCTTTACAAAGTTAATTTCTTCTTATGAAATTTAAAAATAAAAAACAAAATTGGATTGCAAGAAGCAGAGCAGCAACAAGAAATCGTATTCCAGGGTAATATGAATGCTAAAGTAATATGCAGTTGTTTTGAAGATTAGTAGTTTTATTTATTTATTATATATAAATATGATGAAATTTCAACTTATAATATTTGTTTCATGATAATTGTTCTTTATGGTCAGGTCAAGATATTAATTAGATTTTTTTTTTTTTTTTTTTTTGGGTAAGCAAGGTTGTAACCCTAAATTTCTTATTTGATGACAAGTGATTTTACCAATCTATATATATAATTAAAGCCAAAACTGAGAGAAAATTCAACTAGATTCTAAATTGGATTTTAATTGTTGTTTAATTTTTTGTCATGTGTCCTATGTAAGTTTTTTTTTTTTTTTTTTTAAAATTTTTATTCTAAGTGAGTTAATATTGTGCAAAATACGAAGAATTTAATATAATTCAACCATCAAAAACCCAATAAATAAAAAAGCTTAAATTCATGTGTTAAAAAAAAAAAAACTAAATAAAATGAAAGAGAGAGAGATTAAAACTCATCTATGACTTAAAAAATATGTAACTCTTACCTATATATAATTTGAATTTATATATATGTGTAATTGTTTTTAATTGCTATAAATGGCTGATCTATTGTTGAAAAAAAAAAAATTTTCAACATGACAAATGATAAAAAAAATTATATTTTTCAACATAACAAATGATTAAGAATGTAGTATAAGCTAGGATACGGTTACATTCACATGAAGAAATAATTACATACTTTAAGAGCTTTGAACACTTATTTGAAAAAATAAAATAAATTAATAAATAAAAAAGTCCCATATAAGCTTTGCTAATCCCCCACTTTTAATTTGAATACTTTGCTTTAAACTAAGGGATGGAAGTGCTCCCCCTGGGCATAGTCATAGAGGAAGACTCAGTACTTTTCTGCTTTGAACCTAGCGAAGGAGATGCATGCTGTTTCTTTGAAGGAGGAATATAGCCGGGCGGATTAGGCGAAGATATAACGTGAGGAGCCCTGAGCTGTCGGCGTAGCAAAGGAGAGGCATCACTGTGATCATCAGTGTCGACAGATGAGGCCATTGGGGTGTTCATTGGAGAAGGAATATCACCGGTTGTTGCCGGAATATTGGGCACATTTGGAGGAGCCTCACCTTGCTTTACTGCTCCAAACAACTTTTCTTGTCCTTGTGGGATTGTCCTGGCAGCCTCCATTGAAGGCATGCACATGAGATAAAGCGCCAGAAATGCTGCGACTTTGAGAACCATATTTCGACTTTTAGTAACTTTCTGTACGTAAGTAGAGAGAATTTGTGATTGATGTCTGGTGCTAACATCATGTGTACGGTGTTAGATATATAGGGAGAAAGGGGTTAAGAAAACCAAAACGCGGAGCGTGCAAGAGGGTGTGGAGGTTTGAGAGATACTGAGAAACTTCGTCTCAACAGAATCATCATGAAAGTTACTCTGAAACAACTCTGAAGTGAAGGTGCCATATATATGCAATTTGAACTCAAATTACTAGGGATGTGTATATGGTGTGAGTGGCTGGCTATAGAACAGGAGTGTCAACTGTTTCAACACAGAGTCAAAATTTGTGGCGAAAACATACTAACATAATGCCGTGCAAGATGCAATGCAAAAGTGCTTAACCCAAGTGGACGGAAATTTCAGTTGCAAAGATGATCTTTGCTTGCCTGTATCTTGTTTTTGTTTTTATGAGGTAGCGGGAACGTATGGTTCAAGCTAGTTTCTTTGTCGGCAAGTATTTAAATTTCAAATTTCAAGTTATTACCTTCCTAGTAATAGAATTCGAAATTACATGGTAATTAAGGTTGCTCTCCATTTTAACATTAAAAATTTATTTCTTTAATTTAAAACAACAAATATAGTATAATAATTATATTCAATCACAGATTCAGGATTTTAAGCTAGTGGAGGTCGAAAAAAAAAAAAAAAAAAAAAAAAAAACTCTAAATAGGTATCATATAGTATTAAAAAAATTATAAAATACTCAAAATCATTGTTTTTAAAAATTAAAATATAATCATTTACCAACAACGACAAATAAAAACAAAATAATATTTTTTTTAATATTAGGTTGCTAGAATTTTTTTTTTTTTTTTGGGTTGAAGTTAGAGCATTTAATAGTGGTTGTGTTAAAAATTTTAGCTTTCAGCATCTCAAAAAGTTATTTTATCTATTTTATCACCTCACTTTACAATATATCTAATATCAAATGTTCAATTTTTTTTTTATCATTTCTTTTAAAATAATATAAACAACTCATTAAAATAATAAAGGAAGCGAGAAAATTTGAGTTTTCAATTGAAAAAAGAGATATAATCTTAATAAAATATTGTATTTTATTTTTAATAACTTGCTGCAGTCAACTGGCCGGTATTTATACCAGTTTACTATAATTGCAAAAAATTTAGCTTTAACTTCTCCAATAACACATGATTTTTTGTTTCTTTGGTGCAAAAATAGTTTTTTTTTTTTGCTAAATTACGATCACTATTGTGAATATTTTATTGTTTTTGTTATGTTTTTGGGTTGGCTAGTTGCTATTTAGGTGATGCTAGTTAGACTTATTAAGGAGAATGAGAGCCTAAAGTTTTGGAAGGAGGGCCAACTACAAAAATGAAATACGTTATAACTACATAAATAATAAATAAAAAATGGACCAGGGGGCCAGGCCCCTTGGTCCCCCACTTGGATACATCCCTGATTACATTATTTAAAATTTTAAATATTTTTAATCTATAATTATTTAATCTAATTCATAAAATGGATATATTTAAAAGTTATATTTTTTAATAATAATTTGTGGGTAAAGTTACCAAAAAAATGGTAGAGTATAGACTCCTAAATTCAGGTTATTTGTCATTTAAGCATGTTCATATATATTGAGCTTGTAGAAAGGTGGCTGTACATACCCAAAAATCTCCTTAATGGGCTGGACTAATGTTTGGGCTCACAATTTATTTGTAAGGTGGGTTTTGAATTTCTTACTAAGGGTAGTTCTTTACCAGGTGTATTAACTGCGCCCTCTAACCCTCATGAATTTCTCTCCTCACCCCTTCAAACTCCTCTCTCTCTCTCTCTCTCTTTTTGCTTCGGATCAACTAACCCTTCTCTCTACTCACTCCTCCTATTTATAGCTTAAGGTTAGTGGGGTGTTCATGATTGCATCCTGGCCTCACTCATGTGGATGGGCCCGATTTAATCAGTCCTGCCAAGGAATATGCTTCATTGGAAACATGGTAATGGTGTTGGAACTGGTTCCAGTCTCTAAAAGATTGATCGGCAGTGATACTCCCCAAGGCAATACCTAGCTGCTGAGATCATGGGTTGTTCCGAGTAAATGTATCCTCGATTAGGTCATACTTGATTGGTATAGGCTTGTTTATCATGCATCCAAAATGAAATGGGCTTACCATTGGACTTAGGCTCGATGATGTTCCTAGAGATTGTTGACAAAAAACTAAAAGAAAAATAAGACATATATTAATAAAATGAAATAAAAGAATATTCAGTAAATATATATACTAAAATAAATATAAACTCTTACTTCCATGAAATGTACACTAATATACTCAGCAGCTTCTCTCCCCATATGTTCAAGTTTTTTGACACATATATAACAATATTGGTGCCGTAAGATTACTACTTTCATCATTTTTATGAAGATAACAAGGTATGAATGAAAATTAATGGAAACTTTTTCAAAGACTTTTAATATACTGTATCAATCATTTTAATCTTCCTTTTTTGATCAATAAAATGGTATCTGTGGGGTACAAGAATTTAAAAAGGTATTTGCCCCACGTATCATACCCATGGCCGAGGAGGCCACCATCACGCCAAGGAGGTCACACGGTCGGACAATAAGGCCTCGTCAGTGGCACATTACCAGAGGAGGTCATACTGTAGAGAAAGAGTTTCAGGAAGGAGGTTAGCCCTGACATGACTTAAGGGATGGTAGCTACCACCATATTTAATGCATCCCACCAAACCTCCTAGCTGCATTTATGTGGAGAAAATCCCTAAATAGTGCTATCTTGGTTGCCTTAACTCACAGGGGGCTTGGGATGGTGTCTGATGGGACAAGCACTCAAATAGTAGCCTGGACAACCAACAAATGGAGGGCCAAAATCATCTAAAGAGAGCTGTATAACGTAAGAGACCCTCCAGGGAGAGGGGATCGGAAAATCTGTAAAGAATACACTGTAGCAACAAGAACTGAAATTGTATCCAAATTCAAAAGAACCAAATTCGAGAATCATTCTCATCGGACTTCACTGAGGAAGGATTTCCTTACTTTAAACTTATTTTTCTTTGCTGTCTTAATATCTTTGATCCATTGTGCGCGTTGCCTGATCCATTGAGGCCTAGTTTTTAAGCCCACTCTTTACAAATTCATTGTGTATGGCTCTTTAGGCCTTAACCAATTCATCATTTGGGCTTAGGAACCAAAACCATGCCCTTACAATTGGCGCCATTTGTGGGAATTGCTTGAGCTTTAGTGAGATTAACATCCAACCATGGCAAGATTGGGGTAAGACTAGGAAGAGTCTATTGGTTCCCAACATCAGGATTAGTTCCTCAACCTGGAGCAGAGGAGGGACTGCGAGGTTAGTATGCACACCACGCATACTAGTAGAAGCCAGTCTTAAGGCAGGAGTTACATTTCCCAGGAGGAGAATACTAGAAGCATGCAGTTGGAGATTGATCGTCTTCACATGAGGCTACGCTGCGAGCGGCAGAGAAGAACTCCCTCAGTTTTTTACCCTTATTCTGATGATGATAGAGATGGTAGCTACAGGCCCAGGTCTAGGCCTTCACCCAATGAGTCTTTTTCGTATGATGATAACCGTCATTACAAGTAGAGGAGTAAAAGCCCATCTCACAAAGGTCTGGGTAATGATGCTATGAGCAGGGCCCTTAACCAGATCTCTAAATCATTTTTTATGCATAGAATTGAAGGGGTAAAGTTTCCTCGGTGGTTTACTCAGCCAACATTCACCGTATATAATGGCAGAATGGACCCTGTGGAGCACGTCAGCCACTTCAACCAGAGAATGGTTGTTCAATCCTGGAATGAAGCCTTGATGTGCAAAGTGATCCCATCCAGTTTGGGGCTCGGGCAACGAGATGGTTTGACGGCCTGAGAGAAGGCTCTATTAACTCCTTTAAGGAGTTTACTAGGGCCTTTGGGGCTTGTTTTGTGACTTGTAGTAGGGTTCCTCGGCCATTGGATTCCCTGCTGTCTATGACCATGTGAGAGGGGGAAACCTTAAAAACATATTCTAACAGGTATTGAGAGATGTTCAATGAGATAGATGAGAACTTTGATGACGTGGTTATAAGGACCTTCAAGGTTGGCTTGCCCACCAAGCATGATCTGAGAAAGTCTTTGACCAAGAAACCAATTAGAAGTGTACGTCAGCTCATGGACCGCATTGATGAGTATAAAAGGGTCGAGAAGGACCAGCAACAAGGAAAGGGAAAGGCTAAAGTGGTCCCTCAGGATAGGAGGAATTTCAGGTCGGATAGGTACAACAACAACCAACCTCGGAGAGATTTCACAAGGCAATCTGGATCTTCTACTACTCAAGTAATCGGTACCGTGTTCCGAGAGCCAGTGCACCGAATCCTAGAGAAAATTAAGAATGAGCCATACTTTCAATGGCCAAACAAGATGGGAGGGGACCCCACGAAGCGCAACCAATGTATTCACTGCCAATACCATTAACAGCAGGGGCACACTACTGAAGATTGCAGGACTTTGTGGAGCCACCTGGAGCAATTAGTTAAGGTGGGAAAGTTGAAGCAATTCCTGTATCAATAGACAGGGTAGTCAGGCAGGGTCGGGGGCTCAGAGAGATGCTTCCGCAAGGCCACCTTTAGGTACAATCAGCGTCATTCTTGCTGCTCCAAGAAGGATTGGTTCTCAGCCATCCAGGGTGATGTCTGTAGCTCGGCCATTTGCAAATGACTCATACCCTAATCCAAAGAGGAATAAAGTAGAAGTCCAGCCAGCTTTGAGCTTTTCAAATGAGAGCATGATCAAAACCTTGCAACCACATGATGATGCCCTAGTGGTCACCCTTAGAATAGGTAGGTACGATGTGAAAAGAGTGTTGGTGGATCAAGGCAGCGACGCAGAGATCATGTACCCTAACCTATATAAAGGATTGAAGCTGAGGTCCAAGGACCTGACCTGCTATGATTCCCCTCTAATAGGGTTTGACAGGAAGGTTGTCTTTCCAAAAGGCCAAATCCAACTACCCATTCAGACGGGGATGGAGGTCATGAAGGTGAACTTCATCGTGGTGGATGCCTATTCCCCCTACACTGCTATTGTGGCAAGGCATTGGCTCCATGCTATGGGGGTCATGCCTTACACCCTGCACCTGAAGGTGAAGTATCCGTTTGTGGATCAGGTAGAGTAATAGGCCAAAAACGAATTGACCCCTTGTGATAAATTAATTGATTAATTAATCAAGTTTATTAATTAATTAAATTAACATGCAATGGTAGCACAAACAAATTACCAAATAACTAAATGCAGCGAAAAATAAATTTGACACAGTTATTTGTTTACGAATGGGGAAAACCTAATGGCAAAAACCCCACCGGGTGATTTTCAGGTCACCACTCCCGAAATTTCACTATTATCACAAAAAGCAGTTACAAATAAAGGAATCCCAGTACCTTATACCAACCTACAGTTGAACCCTTACCCCAATACCCAATTGGACTTCTTTTGTAGTTACAATTTCTCCTTTCGATGCATGGCTCCCAAGTACGTGACTAACCAATGCGCGGATCCTAATACGTGACTTCAATCACCAACTAGAGAAGATTTTTGGCTGCAAAGTTCTTTAGTTCATCCACACGCTGAAGATTAAGAAGATGCTTGGTCACAAAACCCTATGGTGCACATACACAGCAACTTCTTCAGAAGAGATGAATATAGGCAAAACTTTGTCTCCGGTCACAATTTGCTTGAAAGACTTTTCTCAAAGCTTGTGCAACTGGTGAACTCTTTAACGGCCCTTAAAATAATCCTTTTATATGTCTAGGGTTAGGAGAAAAGAAGTCCCAAAGTACAAGAACAATGTATCTATAAAAGAAAGAAAAGAAAAGATACATACAATCCTCACTACATCTCTCAAGATATCAACACTCCCCCTAATAAAAATGTCCTATACTAGCTCTCCCTCTAAGTATGACTACTCTCATATACGAAAACTACTCCCTCTTTTTGTCACGAGTGAGAAAGGGTAAAAGTGTCAAGTAGACATCTCATCGGTAGAGCTAGCATCTCCATCATCATCATCAGAAGCATCATTGTCATCACCATCACCATCATCCTCATCCTTAGAATCAGAAGCTACTGGAGGAGCTTGAGAAGAAGCCTCATGAGTGAAGTGGTTAGACACAGGAAAAAGGATGAAAAAATGGCATAATATCCTCGTGATAGTGGAAGGAAAGATGAGTTTATCACGGGACACCGAATCCAAATGAACATCTATAATGGAAATAATAAAATGAGAAGGGAAATCAATAGTAAGATGCTTAAGGAGGGATAACAAAAACCGAGCATGAGGCTCTGTTATGGAGTTATAATGAGAGAGAGGATGGAGTACAAAGATCATCACCATGTTCAAAAACCGAGGGCCTTTTGCAAAGCCCGAATGGTAAGTGAACTGGCACTCACTCCACTCAAAAGGATGCTCACAAAAAGCGGATTTGAGCTCATCCTTGGACATAGTCCGCAGACGCTCAGGGAACTCTACCGTAGGAACTTGAAGCACATCCGCAACAAGCTGCAGTGTAAGAGGAATGCGCGTACCTCGAATGCGAGTGAAGAAAAGAGGTACTGAACGATCAATCCCATGCATATTGGAGTAAAACTCTTGGATAAGCACGAGAGGACAAGTGACCAGGACGTCACACAGTGACTCCCATCCCTGACTATGAATGACAACGGGAAGGTCGGTGTCGGTGAAGTCCACCAGAATGACTTAGCGTTCCGAATGAATGTCTCGTCGGGAAAAGTTCTCTAAGAAATCCTATTGGGCATCCTCATCATGAAACCGAATATGAGAAGGAGTAGGATCAGAAGACGAAGATGTCCCGGAACGAAGAGGGTTCCGAGATGGAGTAGATTTACGCTTAGGTGCTATAGACACGACTAATGTAAACAGAAAGAAAGGGAGAGAAAGAAAGACAATCAGAAAAGCTCCAAAACAATTCAAATATATCAAGTATATTGAAAAGGAGTACGTATGCATGAGAAATGCATGAACATGTGGCACGAACATGTGACATGCAAAGTAAATTGCATCATGGGCTCAACCCAATCTAATCCTACCAGCACTCAATCAGTTTGCACACATCCAAATGCATGAGAATACTGTTATAATGCTTATGTGATGCAATGCATGAGATTTTAAACTCATTTAAGTGAAAACTCATCCCAAAATTTCAACAATAACTCATCAATTTTGAAAAAAACCCCAAAATTTCTCAAAAAACCCAAAATCCTAGGTTTTAAAACATGAAATGCATGTAAATGAAGGAGAAGAAACTTACCAAGTGTAGAAAAAGCCTTGAAAAAGCTTGAAAATCACTTTGGTAGAGGTTTGGAGTGAGAGAAAGTGTTTTGGTAGGTGAGGAGACAAAGGTACCGCGAGAGAGATCGACAGAAATGAAGAACAGATTGCACAGAACCTATATATAGAGGTTCAGTAAATCTTGATAGAAGAAGGTGTCGAGAGATGTCGATCAAGGTGTTAAGCCAAGTGTCGAGGTTTTGGCTGTCGACAGATACAAGTGTCGAGGAAGTGTCGAGGTACAAAACATCAAACACAAAAGTTGAGGCTCAATCGATCCACCAGGTGTCGAGAAGCTATCGAGGGGACAGTAATTTTCTTGATCGACCCACCAGTGGTCGAGGAGGTGTTAAGATTGCGATAAGAAAAAGCTTGGAAGCTCGATAGATAGCCAGGTGTCGAGAAAGTGTCGAGGAGGTGTCGAGCTAGCTTTTAAAAACAATTTTTCAAGAAGAGAAAAACACAGACATGAATGCAATCAAGCAAGCAACTCAACCAATGATTCAAACACCATATTAACCTTTCAAAATCACCTTTCAATAGCAATTTTAAGCACAATGATCCTAAAAACACACACACACACACACACACTAAACAAGTCTAACCAATTTTATATTTCAAAAATAAGTTAAGACAGTTTAGTGAGCATACATTAACACATATAAAACCTTGTGATGGCCAAATCACATTGTACCTGCACATGTATCAAGAGTAGCAAAGAATATTGCGTGTTATGTGTGAAAAACATCGCAAGATTGTATAAGTGTATACATGTTATGACGATTTGAAATATGGGAAAATTACTTTAACTCACACACAATCATAACTGTTTGATGGGGACTATCACCTTTGAGGTACATCTTATAACTCCCACATCTCCTAGAATACACGCTTGCAATCATATTTAAAAGCATTTTGATCTTTTTGCTTTTTATTTTTCTTTGCATATTTTTTTTTAAGCAAATCATGCATGGACATATAAGAGAGAGAAAAAAAATACCCAATTATGTTAAGCTTTTGACATTCTAATTTTGCTATGCCAAAACACACAAATGTCATTGGCATCACACTTTTGCTATGCTGAAGCACAAAGATGTCATTTCATGATTGGTGGGCAACAGTGGTGAGATGGTTATTTATGCCTTTCTCTTAAGATTTTCTAGTCCTTCTCATCCAAAAGAGTGATACGAGTGTTAAGTACAAGAGATAACTTAATTTTACTCATCACAAACAAGAGCCACAAAGCTCACTTGTTTAGTTGTGCATAGAGATGCTCATCTAAGCTACAAATGATACAAAGTTTAGAAAATTTTGTCTCAATGGCCATCCAAGGTACATAAATACCAATGTACACAAAACACACACTGTTTTTGTATTTTTTTGATTTTTCATTTTTTTTATATCAAAAACAAAATAAAGAAAAAATGATAAATAACCAAAACAAAAATATGTTAAACAAAGCAAAGCATAAAAACTAGACTGACTTAAAACAAAAAGCAAAACACACAAGTTATGCAAAAACAAAAACAAGAAGAGAGAAAGAGAAAAGTGATAGAATCACTTGGTATCCTTTTTCTTCCACACCTTGGAAGAACCTTTCCTTTGATTAAACTCTTGAATCAGTGGTGAAGGGGAAGAATTGAAACCATTCAAGTTCGAAAGGAACGTGAGGGCTTTGAGAAGATCTCCAAGAGGAGCAAGAGAGGATTGAAGCTGATTCTGGTTCCCAGATGCTATCATGCCATTGCTCTGTTGAGTGGCTAGCCATTTATAGCAATTTGTTCAAGTATGACCGGCAACTCCACATTGATAACAGAGATGCTGCTTCTTTTGTTTAGGCTTTTGAGAGTTAGCCTTCTTAGCTTTAGGGTCCTTAGCTTCCTTCTTATCTTGCTTAGGGGGTACTCCTAAGATAGATTTACCCTTGTCTATGTTCTCATTGGCTAAATTAGTTTTAACATCATTGTTTTTAATTTCAACATTATTAGTAGGAGGAACAAAAACAGTAGTACTAGTTGAAACAATATTAGAGGAAGAGAAACCATACCCTAAACCTGTTCGATCAGAAGCAGATTTCTGAAGACTGAGCATCTCATCAAGCTTTGCACTTGAAGTCCTCTCCAATTGAGCTCTAACTTGAAACAGCTCCACTTCAGGTTTCTTAGTCTTCTCAGCTAGGAAATTGTTTTCGAACCTCAGTGCTCTAATAGTCTGATTAGCTTCATCAAACTTTGGGGAAAACTCTTCACGATTAAGTTCCACATCACTGAGCTTCTTGGTGGTCAGCTTATAAATTTCTCATGTTTCTCAAAATGCTTGTATAATTTCTCATAAGCTGTATGGATATCATCTTGATCATCCATCTTCTCAAACTTGGATTCCACCAATTCCTTTTCTTCAACCATATCTTCAACTATCCCATCAGTAGGTTTGACAGTGGCAGTGAAGGCATTCAAGATTCTGTCATCCTCATTGTCGGAATCATCCTCAGGCTCAGTGTCGCTCAAAGTAGCAACAAGTGCCTTGCTTTTCCCAATGCTCTTGAGATATGTAGGACACTCCTATTTCATATGACTGAAGCCATGACACCTAAAGCACTTAGGTCTTGTGGGAATAGTGTACTGACCACCATCCTTAGCATCCTTCTTCCCTTTGTCTTGACTCTTAAACTGAGAAGAACTAGATTGCCTGCGGTCCTTGTCAAAGCCCTTTCCATTGGCATTTTTCATAAACTTCTTGAACTGCCTAGTGATGTAGGACTTCATCTTAGAATCTTCATCATCTGAAAATCTTCATCATCTAAAGACTCATCTGTCTCACTGCTCTTAGCTTTCAGTGCCATGCTCTTGCCTTTACCCATCTTGCCAATCCTAGTCAACCCTAGCTCATAGGTTTACAGATTACCAACCAACTCAGTCAAAGGAATCTTGTCAATATTCTTTGATTCTTCTATCGTCGTGATCTTGGCATGGAATCTCTCGGGCAAAGATCTGAGCACCTTTCTCACAATCTTGGGTTCAGGAATAGTTTCCCCAAGATTGAACACTAAGTTTACTATGTCTTTGAGCTTGGCATAGAACTCATTGAACGACTCATCTTCCTCCATCTTAATCTCTTCGAAGCTTGTAATGAGCCTCTATAGTTTCGAATCCTTGACAACCTTGGTTCCCTCATAGGTTGTTTGGAGGATGGTCCGTGCTTCCTTAACAGTTTCAGTGGATGATATCTTCTTGAACTTCTCATTGGTGACCACACTGAATAAGGCATTCAACGCTCTGCTGTTGAAGTTTTCCGCTTTGATCTTGGCATCATCCCAATCGGCCGGCGCTTCCTTTGACTTGGTCCAGCCAATCTCTACAGCTTGCCACACCTTCTCATCTAGAGACTGCAATAAAGCTCTCATGCGTACTTTCCAGTATGTATAATTAGTGCCATAAAATAAAAGAGGTATAATTAGCGACTGTCCTCTATCCATGACAAATAGGGGTCAATGGACCAACACAGCAAAGATCAAACCCTAATCTGAGTGTGCCTGCTCTGATATCACTTGATAGGCCAAAAACGAATTGACCCATTGTGATGAAATAATTGATTAATTAGCCAAGTTTATTAATTAATCAAATTAGCATGCAAACGCGTGGTAGCACAAACAAATCACCAAATAACTAAATGCAACGAAAAATAAATTTGACACGGTAATTTGTTTACGAATGGAGAAAACCTAACGGCAAAACCCTACCAGGTGATTTTCATGTCACTACTCCCGAAATTCTACTATTATCACAACAAGTCGTTACAAGTAAAGGAATCTCAATACCTTATACCAACCTACAGTTGAACCCTTACCCCAATACCCAATTGGATTTATTCTGTAACGACAATTTCTCCTTTCGATGCACGGCTGCCAAGTACATGACTAACCAATGCGCGGATCCCAGTACGCGACTTCAATCACCAATTAGAGAAGATTTTTGGTTGCAAAGTTCTTCAGTTCATTCACACAATGAAGATCAAGAAGATGCTTGGTCACAAAACCCTACGGTGCACATACATAGCAACTTCTTCAAAAGAGATGAACAAGGGTAAAACTTTGTCTCTAATCACAATTTGCTTGAAAGACTTTTCTCAAAGTTTGTACAACTGGTGAACTCTTTGACAGCCCTTAAAATAATCCTTTTATATGTTCAGGGTTAAGAGAAAAGAAGTCTTAAAGACACATTCACGGATTCCAAGAAAACATATCAAAATTTCTGTTTCTTTCTTAAACCTCGACAAATACAAGCTGTCGAGCAGCTATCAAGTAGGTGTCAAGCACACGGGCTAAAACAACTTTTTTAAGCTTAATAAATGCAGCTGTCAAGCCAGCTGTCGAGCTTTTGAATTTGCATTATTCAGCTTGTTTCTTGGACAGACTTGATGACTTCAACATTTGATCTTGAAACCTTGTTTCTTGAAGTATTAAAAACACCTAGATCTACCTAATTACAAGTAAAGTACATTTTGTCAAAAGATTAGTCAATTACATAAAATAGTGACATATGTTCCTAACAAGTGAAACACATATGTCCTAACATAGAGGAGCTGCTAGGGAGCCAATTTATGGCTAGACAATGTATGGTGGCCGTAATTAGATGTCAAATCGGGAGTGAGTCCTCGGCTTCTGCAGGGGTGGGCTTATAGCAATCAAAGATGCCAATCCTGTCCATAGAGGCGTAGGAAGAAGGGGTGAAATGAGAGCAGTTGGAAAGAATTGTCATTGATGATGATGAAAAGAAATTCTTTCAGGTCGGAGTTCAATTACCTCCTCGGGAGAAGGAAGAGCTGATAAATTTCCTTAAAAAAAAATATCGATGTATTTGCAAGAAGCACCTACAAGGCCCTTGGGGTGGACCCAGACTTCATTTGTCATCATTTTAATGTCAATCCATCTATCGTCCCCAAAAGGCAACCACCTTGGTACTCTTCCAAGGAACACTTTGATGCTGTCAAGGATGAAGTACACAAACTTAAGCGGGCCGGTGCCATAAAGGAGGGGTTCTACCTTGAGTGGTTGGCCAACACGGTGGTGGTGAAAAAGAAAAGTGGGAAATGGCGGGTGTGTGTGGACTTCATGGATTTAAATAAGGCTTGCCCAAAGGATCATTTTCCCTTACCTCGGATAGATCAGCTGGTGGATGCAACCGCGGGCCACCCTCGTATGAGCTTCTTGGATGCTTTCCAAATATCACTAGATACCGTTGGCTCTAGATGATTAGGAGAAGACTTCTTTCATTACGCCTACAGGAAATTATCATTACAAAGTGATGCCCTTTGGGCTGAAGAATGCGGGGTCTATTTATCAGAGAATGATAACTAGGATGTTCGAACCTCAACTGGGCAAAAACATTGAGGTCTACATAGATGATATGGTGGTAAAGAGTAAGGTTGAGTCCAAGCACGTAAACAACCTCGGAAATATTTTTGGAATACTGAGGAAATACAAACTGTGCCTTAATCCTTCTAAGTGTTCTTTCGATGTCGGCTTTGGAAAATTCCTGGGCTACATGGTCACCCATCACGGAATTGAGGTCGACCCCGATCAGGTTAGGGAAATCAACAATCTATAGCCTCCTCGGAACCCCAAAGAAGTCCAGAGGTTGATAGGAATGACTACCACCTTGAATCGATTCATCTCTCGATCAGCGGACAAGTGCCGGCCTTTCTTCCAACTGTTGCATAAGTGGAAGGGATTTGAATGGATGGAAGAATGCTCTTGGGCCTTCCAATAGTTGAAGGAGTATCTTTCTCAACCACTTGTTATGTCCAAGCCCGAGAAGGAGGAAGTCCTATTTGCTTACATCGCCATAGCCCCACATGCAGTGAGTCTGATACTAATTCGGGTCGATGATGGAGTACAAAAGCCAGTTTATTGTATGAGTAAATCACTACATAAGGTAGAGATTCACTATTTACCATTGGAGAAAGCTATTCTAGCAGTGGTGCACGCTACATAGAAGCTTCCTCATTACTTCACACCGTTGTGGTCCTTACCCAACTTCCCCTTCAATCACTACTTTGAAGGGCTGACTACACAAGGCAAATTGCAAAATGGGGAATGATCTTGGGAGCTTTTGATATCAAATATATGCCTCATGCATCCATTAAGGGCCAAGTCCTTGCGGACTTGGTGGCTGAGTTTACTGAGTCCCCAATAGGAAAGGAAAGGGAAGAACAAGGCATGGATGGAAAGTTAGTTGGCGTAATCTCCTCGCAGGGTCCTCCATCCTGGAAGATGTACGTTGATGGTGCGGCAAATTAAAGGGGATCTGGACTAGGGCTAGTTGTGACATCCCTTGAAGGGATCACTATCGAGAAATCATTACGACTGAGCTTCTCGGCCACGAAAAATAAGGCCGAGTACAAGGCTTTGTTGGAGGGAATGGCCATGGTTCAAAAAATGGGAAGAAGGACAATGGAAATATTCTCCGATTCAAGATTGGTTGTAGGCTAAGTAAAAAGAGAATTGGAGGCCAGGGACGCGAGAATGCAGGACTATTTAAGTTAAGTTAAGCGTTTGCAGTCAGGATTTGAATCCTTCTCCTTACAACAAGTCTGAAGGAGTAGAAACACGCATGTCGATTCCCTCACCACCCTTGCAAACCTCCTCGGCACAATGTTTACCTTAGGTCATCCTTGTTGAAGACCTGTATAAGCCTACTGAGGTCAAAGAGCAGAAGATCCCTATTCACCAAATTAGGGTGGGGCCTAGTTGGATGGACCCCATTATGCTGTTTCTCAAGGATGACATCTTACCTAAAGAGAAAGGGGAAGTTGATAAGGTGCGGAGAAAGGCTTATCAGTTTTGGTTGTCCAATGATCAAAAGTTGTATAAGCACTCATTTTCTGGGCCCTATTTGCTATGTGTCCATCCTGAAGTGATAGAGCTACTCTTAGAAGAGTTATATAAGGGGTTTGTGGGAGTCATACAGGGGGCAGGTCTCTGTCCAACAGGGCCCTTACTCAAGGATATTGTTGGCCTAATATGCAAAGAGAAGCATAAGAATACATAAAGAAGTGTGACCAATGTCAGAGATTTGCTCCCAACATTCATTAGCCAGGAGGTGTTCTTAATCCTTTGTCTAGTCCTTGGCCTTTCGCTCAGTTGGGCTTGGACATTGTAGGGCCTTTCCCTAAAGAAGCAAGAAACAGGAGGTGGTTTTTGGTCGGCACTAATTACCTTACCAAGTGGGTTGAGGCTGAGCCACTAGTGAACATTAAGGACATGGATGCCAAAAGGTTTGTGCGGAAGAACATTGTCACTTGGTTTGTGATTCCTCATACCCTCATCTCAAACAACGGACTTCAGTTTGATAGCAAAGCTTTCAGAAGGTACTATTGTGAATTGGGTATCATGAATAAGTATTCCATTCCGGCTTATCCCCAGGGGAATAGACAAGCCGAGGCTGTCAATAAGGTCATAGTGAATGAACTCAAAAAGAGGCTAGATGATGCAAAGGGCAAGTGGGTGGATGAGCTTCCACATGTCCTCTAGACATATCGGACTACCCCTCGTAGGTCAACGGGGGAGATACTATTTTCAATGACTTACCGGGCTGAGGCTATGATTCCTCTAGAGAATGGATTCCCAACGCTGAGAACTAGTTTGTTCACTCCAGACAACAATAACTACCTACTAGAAAAGAGCCTAGATCTAATCAAGTAGTGGAGAGAAAGTGACATGGTTCAATTAGCATAGTATCAGCAGAGGCTTAAACAGGGGTATGATTTAAATGTAAAGTTAAGGTTGTTGGCCCCTGGGGACTTGGTATTAAGAAAAGTTATGGGTACTGCAAAAAACCTAGCATGGGGGAAGTTAAGGCCTAATTGGGAAGGGTCATACCATATCACCTCGATAGCAAGCATAGGAGCATACTTCCTAGAAGATCTAGATGAAAAAGTTGTACCGCGACCTTGGAATGTAAATAACTTGCAAAGGTACTGTAATTAATGAAGGGCAGCTTTGCCATGTTTTCATTTATGACATTATGTGTTGCATTAATTACTGGTATGAATATTAAATAGAAACTTGGTCATGCCTGGTTCCTTGGACCACATACCTTGGGTAAATTAATATTCTAGATTACTTGTGTGGATATTAAATAGAACATTGGTCATGTCTAGCTCCTCGAACCACATACCTTGGGTAAATTAATACTCCTCATTATTTCTCTAAGTGTTAAACAGAACCTTGGTTATACTTGGTTTTTCGAACCACATGCCTTGGGTAAATTAACACTCTCCATTATTTATTTAAGTGTTAAATAGAATCTTAGTTATGTCTGGCTCCTCAGACCACATGCCTTAGGTAAATTAACACTCTCTACTACTTGTTTGAATATTAAACAGAACCTTGGTCATGTCTGACTCCTCACACCACATACCTTAGGTAAATTAATATTCTTGGTCATTTGCTTAAGTGTTAAACAGAACTTTGGTTATGTCTAGCTCCTTAGACCACATACCTTGGGTAAATTAACACTCCATTATTTGTTTGAATATTAAATAGAACCTTGGTCATGCCTGACTCCTTAGATCACAGGCCTTGGGTAAATTAATATTCCTGATTACTTGTGTGGATATTAAATAGAACATTGGTTATGCCTAAACCCTCGGACCACATGCCTTGGGTAAATTAATACTTCACATTATGTCTCTAAGTATTAAATAGAACTTTGGTAATGCCTGGCTCCTCGGACCACATACCTTGGATAAATTAATACTCTTCATGATGTCTCTATGCATTAAACAGAACATTGGTCATGCTTGGCTCCTCAGACCACATACCTTGGGTAAATTAATACTCTTCATTATTTGTCTAAGTGTTAAACAGAACTTTGGTTATGTTTGGTTCCTCGAACCCATGCCTTGGAAGAATTAACACCTAGCAATTTCACCAAGGATGGGACCTCAGCTTATGCATCATCACATGAAAACAGGGACTCACCCTGGGTCTTGGTTAAAGGCACCTGAAGGTATATTCATAAAGTACTCTTGAAAAGAGAGACTTCAGACACCCTCTTTTCTTACTAAGTGTTTTGTTTCTCTTTGAAGACTTAGACCCCCCTGTTGATTACATAGTTTTCATTACCAGCACATAGTCATTTTTTCTCACTGTTTACATAGGTTTAATTTATTTAAGCTAACAACATATTATTACTACTCGCTTTTGTTAAAGTGTGGGTGTTCACCCTTGGATGCACCTTCAATCTAAAGGTCTCAGCAAAGGGAAAACAATGATTACAGCCAACCAAAGATAAATATTGCAAGAAAAATAAGGATTCATAAGGCAAAAGTTAACATCTTTTCATTGAACAAAAGAGGAGTACATTATGAACAATGACAAACTGCCATAACAAAGGAAAATCACATATAAAAAAAAAAAAAAAAATATATATATATATATATATATATATATAACAATAAGTAAAAGAAAAAAAAAAAATCCTAAACTATGCCTTGGTTGGAGAAAGGTCATCCTTGCTGCCCGGCTAGGAGATAAGGAGATTGGTGGCCTTGGGATCAGCTTCCTTTGGTTTCGAAGCAGCCTCCTTTGCCTTGGGAGCAGCATCCTTAAGTTTAAGGGTAGCCTCTAGACCCTTGGCCTCTAGTAAGAGCTTGACCTCCTTGCCTTTGCCCTTATCCTCTAGCCAAAAACCACCCTGGCCAGCCCCCTTACCCTTGGCCACTTCAACCTCCTGGCCTTGGTCACAAGCCTTGCCAGGCCTTGTGGGGACCTCAGCAAGAGGAAGAGGGGCCACGGAGGTAGAGGGTTACTCAGAGGAGGATGGTGCAAGGGCAATGGGAGGAGGGAGTGCAGCTGGAACTTCACGGATATCTGTAAGGTAGAAAATGTTCTCAGCCTATCTCCATTCGGAAGCAACAGGGATTCTTGCTCGATTGACTGCCTTTGCCCATACTTCCTGGCAGTAGTCCCCACAGACCTCTGCCAACCTCTTCGCCAAGCAGACCTCGGTCTCCTACACCCCAAGGTCATAGGATGCTTGCTCTGAAGCCTTCGCCACTTCCTTGGCCGTCTGAGCAGCCTTCTTGGTCTTCTCTAGTTCTGCCTTTAGCTCCAGGACCTAATACTTCGCCGTGACCAGCTCTATCTTAACGTAGTGGAGCTTTTTGCACTGCTTCTCAACTTGGTCTTAGGCATTCTTCAAGTTAGCCTCAGCGCTATTCCGCCCCCTCTCCTTAGCTTTTAGCTTCGCAACAAGCTCTTGCTTCTTTTGCTTAGCTGCGCCCAAGGCCTTACTGATCTGGGCGCGATGGTTGGCCTCGACCCTAGCCTCATTTAAGGCGTCTTTCACCCATTCCAAGGCTGTGAACACCTTCTGGATGGCCTGCACAAAAATGGCAGATGAGCACGTTATTAAAAAAGGGAAAGATAACCCAACATGATGTCAGCAAGGCATGTCGAGGAACTTACCAGGGCTAGATCCCTCTTTAGGGACAGAAAGAGGTCTGGCAGCCTCATGTTCTTCAAAGCAGCCATATCCTTCGATAAAAGGAGGGGCTGCTCCAAGGCCTCGACCAGATAGTGGGCGTGCCCTTTCTAAAATTCCTTGATGGTGGAGTTCCATGGAATGGCCGCCCTGTCCATCTCTAGCCGAGGGTCCCATGCGAGGTTTTGGTGGCGCACCTCGGCCACATTTTTTTCCTCCCTACTCTTGACCAAGGAGGCCCGCCCTTGGCCCTTAGTCGTCTTTTGCTGCTTCGGCTCCTTTTGGTGGACCACCTCCCCCTCCTCAGCTACCTTTTTCTCCTTCATTTTCTTCTTCAGGTTAAGCATGGGGAGCAGGTTAACAGTAGAAGGAGGAGGATAGGGGGAAGAGCAGGAAGAGGTTGGGACCCTGAGGTGTCCTTCTGCGTCGGCCCCTTAGCCCTATCCGTAAGAAGCTCATGCAGGCCTTTCTTCATGTTCAGGGCCATCTCCTCTCCTTCTTCCTCAAAGCTGTTATCTATGCATGCGATGACAAAATCAGAGGTGCGAACACCTGAAAATCTATCGGGCTCGTCTTCTGAGTCTGAGACTTAAACCACGAGCTCTCCCTATTCCTCTCCCTCCTCCTCGAGATGGAACTAGTTTATCTCCGCCTCAAGCGATAGGCGCGAAGAGGTTGTCTCTTCTCTTAAAACCACCACTTTGTGAGGAAAGCGATGAGCAGGCAATTTAACTAACATGATGTCTTCTCGGGCCAGAAAACCAGGCACCGAGACGTCTATCCGGGCTAGTTGAGGATCTCCTGCTCTTATCGCCTGGCCCACATTTTGAAACTTATCTAACAAGAACTCAAAGTTGAGGATAAGGTGGATAGAGCTAATGCCTATGTTAAAAAAAAAAATTAAAAAAAAAAAAGGGACCTTAACCTAAAGTACCCCACCTAGCTCTCCCTCCCGGACTAGGCAGTGAAAACCATCGTGCCATTCACTCGAGACTATCAGAAAGTCATCCTTCTTGCCTTTGTTGGATTTAGGGAGGCACGAGATGAGCCTAACAACAAAGGATCTAGACTTAAGGTAATACCCTGAGTCTGTGAGCAGGTGGCACTCGTACATCCAAATGACGTCGTGCCAGGTGAGGTTTAGCCCCATTTGCTCATTGAGAGCGCCCATACTACCCAGAATCCTAAAGAGGTTGGGCGCACATTAATGGGGGCATAGCCTATGGGTGATTAAGTAGTCTTTGGTTACTCTACCCATAGGAAGCGTCATTCCCCCTTCTATGAAGGTGATCATGGGAATGATGACCTCCCCTTCATTCCTATAGGTAAGCCATTGACCCGGAGCACAGTACCACGGGGAAACTCCCTGGGGAATGTGGTACCTAGCCCTAAATCCCTCCATACCGGCGGGAGAATCTACGAGGTGAGCAAATCTACCCATCTAAGCAAACTAAAGGGAAGTGAAGGAAATATTTTTGAAAAAGGAGTAAAGAGTAGAAGGCCGAGGAGACTGGCCGAGAATAAAAGAGCCTAGGAACGTGAAAGCTTACGAAAATAAGGATGAGGGTTACTTCAGGGGCTTCTTGAAGGTTTGAAGATTTTGGAGGTCTTGAAATCTTGAGAGTTTGGGAAGTCTTGGGAGTTTAAAGATTTGTAAAGTAAGAGAAAATGAACCCCCCAAACGCCTTATATAGGAGGCGGAATTGAGTGGGAGTTATCCCGCCCAAAATTTGAGGGGAAACGCCAGCCTTAGGATCTCCATCTCATTGTACTATGTGGGAACAAAGCACTGCCTGAAGCATTTAATGAGACGTTGTGGACTTCGAAATGCCAGAACGGTTGCGGTACACGCGAAGTGACACTTTCACATGTGGAAGTCAAAGAAGCGTGCCTGGAGCATTTAATGAGACATTGTGGACTTTGAAGCACTAGAACGGTTGCAGGACACATGAAGTGACACTTTCACGTGTGGAAGTCAAGGAAGCGTGTAGAATTAATTATCCATGGTCAAAACCCCGCGTTTTTCCTCGGATAAGAGAAAAAAACCGAAGTTTTGGGCTATTGTGGGGTACGAGAATTTAAAAAGGTATTTGCGCCACATGTCATACCCATGGTCGAGGAGGTCACACGCTCGAACAATAAGGCTACGTTAGTGGCACATTACCAAAGGAGGTCATACTATAGAGAAAGAGGTTCGGGAAGGGGGTAAGCCTTAACATGACTGAAGGGATGGTGGCTGCTACCACATTTAATGCATCCCACCAAACCTCCTGGCTACATTTATGTGGAGAAAACCCTTCAACAGTGCTGTCTTGGCTGCCCCAACTCACAGGGGGCTTGAGAAGGCGTCTGATGGGACAAGCACTCAAGTAGTGGCCTAGGTGATCAACAAATGGAGGGCCAAGATCATCTAAAGGGAGCTATATAATGTAAGAGACCCTCCAGGGAGAGGGGGTCGGAAAATCTGTAGAGAACACATTGTAGCAATAAGAACTGAAATTGTATCCAAATCCAAAAGAACCAAATTCAAGAATCATTCTTCTTGGACTTCGTCGAGGAAGGATTTCCTTACTTTAAACTTGTCTTTCTTTGCTATCTTAATATCTTTGATCCATTGTGCACGTTACTTGATCCATTGAATCCTAGCTTTTAAGCCCATTTTCTACGAATTCATTGTATGGGGCTCTTTGGGCCTTAACCCATTCATCATTTGGGCTCAGGAACCAAAACCACACCCTTACAGTATCATTATTTGAACCATATATTACCATGGAATGTCAAATTTTTTAATAAAAAATCAATTAACTTAAAAAAAAATTATATATATAGTAGATCTATGACGCTTGGAAGAATAATTTTAATATCACATAAAACTTTACAACTTATGTGATGGATTATGACTAGCTACTTATCACTTTCACATTAATCAACCGCTTTTTCTTTACCACTTATAATCTACCAATCGGATAGTTATAGTAAAATTTATGAAATTTTTGCGCTAATAGACCATTTCTTTCTTTCTTTCTTTCTTTCTTTTTTTTTTTTGGTAGTTTGTGACCAGATCAAAACCTAATATATTTCAACTAAATGATAGGACTAAGATTGTGCATTAATTTCAATCTGTTTATAAGGAAATAGGCTATTATCTTTGTACCTTGTATTAAAAGGGCCAAAATGCAGCAAGACATAGATGCCTGCATGCAATGCTGTCCTTCCTCTCTTTTTATATTTTATCTCCCCCCCACCCCTTTTTTGGGTTCTTTTTTCATATGTTCGGACCTTGGAATTTGGAAGCAATATTTCTCATTTTTAATCATTTAATCTTCTTGAGACTTGGTCGATATTGTGTGGGGAGATTTACACCATAAAGGAACTACACGGCTACAACGAAGGTGATGAGAATTATACATCTAGCCACCGCTATGGACTTGCCCATTCGGCGTGTCCAATAAGCAATACAGGATAATAACAAACCATTAGTGTTCTTGCCTAGTTATTTCTTAATTTTTATTCTTTTGTCCCAAAATGGAACACGAAAAGTGAGACAAAAGATTTATATTTATCACAAATTATCAATAATTACTATTGATTATGGGTGCCGAGTAATTCTGATGCTAACATCACAGCTACGTATGAATAGTCTTTTTAGTTACCACATAATAGGTTAGAGAAAGATAACTCTAAATTGATTTAGAATTAAATTTTGTTCTTTAATGGAAACATTTTCAATTCGTTTTCTCTATCTATAGTTCCACAACACACCAGTTATAGTGGCCAATCTGATCTACTTAAGGTATTTAGGGTATTGAAAATAGAAGTGCTGTAAATTAAATTTTCTACTTTGCAAGTAAATATTTGGAAACAAAATTGCTTTTCGTTTCAAGTAAAAAAACTATTTAATTCACCATTCTAATTCAAAAAACATAAATATATAGAAGATTTAAACGATTATTTTTCCTATTAACATTTAAAATGGAGGGTAAGTGCTTCACCTCAAATAGTATAATATCCTCCGTTATCAAATAAAGTGCAGATTGAGGTACATATTGGGTTTAAGAGTGGTATGTAGGGTAACTGGTAGGGTTTTCTAATTAAAATAGTTGAAGTTTAATTAGTTATTTAATTAGTTTAATTTTAGTTATTTTTTATATTTTTTATTTTTGCTAAAGTTTAATTTTAGTTAGTTAATCTAATGGGTTAATGCCTTAATTTTAATGGGTTTTAAATAGCAATGTTTATAAAGTAAAATGAAAGGCTGGAGGCCCAAATTTTTATTAAAAAAAAATGAAAAGGTAGGAGGCCCAAAGGCTTAAGGTCCAATGTTTGTAACTTTGCAAAGCCTAAAAGTGTATTATATTATATTATATTGTATTCTATATATATATATATAAAATAAATTATATTATAATATAATTCTATTCGATTTCGATTGGTTCGGTGCATATACACCTAACACCGAAACCGAAAATTTCAATTTTTAAAAAATGAAACCAAATCGAACCACACCGAAATCAAATTGAAATTTCGGCAACAATTTGGTCGGTTTTGGGCGGTTTTTTTGGTTTCTCGGTATTGTGCACACCCCTAAACAAGATGATGATAATTCGAAAGGAAATGTGTTACAGTGAGAGAAAGAGAGAGAAAAAGGTAAAAAGAAAACTAATGATATTAAGTTGCCTGAGATGACACAAGGTTTAAACAAAGGGAGTGTTTACCTAATTAGTGGGTCACACCCAATTTGTCATATTTGGTAAAAATTACAAGATTAAAAGTTCAAGATAATTGGGTGGACCAATTTACTTCTCCCATCATTCAACTAAATTTATTTATTTTTTGGGAACAAATTAAATCAAACATAATGTTATTTCACTTAAATTAAGTGTAAAAATATTCAAACACAACTCGCGAATATGACATGAACTTCTTTTTTTTTTTTTTTTTTTTTTTAATATATACAAGATTCTACTTTAGTATAATCTAAGTGTATATATGTATAAAACTTCTTTCTGGAAACTTGAACTCTAGCCTTTGCTCCCTACATCCTATAAGTACTTATACTTGTGGAGTGGCTACTGCACTAAGGGTGCGCAATGGTCAAACATGACATGAACTTAACTTGCTTTGTTGTGGGTTAGTGTTTAATATATATATATATATATATATATGAAAATGTTTCGAAGTGAGTTGACCTACTTTGACTCAATTAATAAATTTGTCAATTTTGTGTTGACTTGTTTGAGCCACAATCAACCCAAAATGAACTTGTTCATTATTCATGTCAAGATAGAATCACCTATCTTGACATGAACTCATTTAGCATATATAAATAAATGTCATTTTTATGTAAAACAAATATTATTGGTAAATATAGAATTGAGTAGCTAAATGAATTTTAATGTTTACCAAAAAATAGAAAATTTTCATTTTAGTTTATCTTTCATAGACTATTGTATTTCTAAATCTTGGCAAAATGTCATTGAGTAAAATGAGAACTTTTTGGTCAAAAAAATATCTTTTAAGAAGAATTGCTTAAATAACTGTCACAATTAATTTAGTATATATGGGTCAAGAATTTAATCAAGCAAAAGAAAACTCCAAAAGTATTGAGAATGAATACACAATAGAAATGATGAAAGTAGTTAATATCTAATTGAAAAATATGTCCTTGAAACTCTCAAGAATGGATACAATTACTACAACTTCTCCTACTCACTTGATTTTTACACTTAGCACTTAAAACTTTTCTTTTTGAAGATTTCCAAATCCCCTGCTAATGGGGGGATTTGTCATTATTTATATAGATGAGGTTCCTCCCCTACCAGCCACCTGTTGGGTGGATACTACGTGGGGAAGATACTTGTCTCATTTTCTACTTCCCCCTTCTTTTGAGGTAAAGATGAGTGGAAGACAGGGTGTTGGCTTGCTGGGCATTGTTAATTCTAATGCTCATTCAACAATAAATGCATCAATCTTAGTGGGTGGATTACATTTAATGTGGAGGAGATGATTGTTTAACTTAAACGCTTTCTTCTTTAGGCCTGCAAACTTATTTGTTCTTCAATCCATACAGTCATTTGTCTGCCTTCTCAGAGCTGGGAGGGTTCTTGACATGTAGCCGAGGATAAAGGGATCCTCAAAGATTCGTCGAGGAGTGCTTGGCCCTCAAATGGTTCCTTTTAAGGTCCCTAGTGATCATGCCTTTATCTCTTTCCTCCTCAGTCCCTTGCATGGCTCCGGAGTTCTTCAGGGTTGGGCCCACTTTACACAAATTGTTTAGGCTCTCTTTGTTGGGCTTTTTTTGTTTGGCCTTTGGGCCTACAAGCCCAGGCCTTTTAGACATAATTTGGTCTATTCCCTCGCATATGCTATTAGTAATTTAATTAGTGTTATTACGACATTGATTTGTGTAGTATTTAATTGTTTATAAATAATTTTTTTTATGTGCTTACAAATAAATAAAATATGTTCACCATTTTTTTGTCATATTCTTTATATGCATTGGAATGGGTCATATATGTATCAACCTAATGCAACATATTTATTAAGTAAGTTGAAATGACTCGTGTTTTTGTCAATCCAACAAGAATTATTTATTAAGAGATTAACTTAGGTTGTATCACGACATTGTGCTTACAAGTGTTTTTTTTTTATTTATTATTATTATTAAAGAAAGACTCCAAAAGGGGTGAATAAGTGATTTTTTTATTTATTTAAAAAAAGAGTGAGTTATACATTTTTTTTCCTTTACTTCTAAGGATAAACAAAATTAAGTGATGTTAGCAATATTTGTAATTTTATTACATAGTTCTTACAAATTTTTGTGTCACTAAGAACAATAAGTAATTCAAATACTTATATATTTTATTGTAGTTGTTGAAGTGCCATCAATCATATTCTTTTCCACATCAATTTGTAAGATTTTGGTAGTAAAATTTGTAGTAGCTTTTTCCCCAAAAAAAAAAATTAGATAAATGTTATTCCAACCAAATTACCATTAAGTGAATGAAAATACTAGAGTTATAATAGATTTTAGTACAAAAAAATGTACAATTTGATGTGGCAAGAACATGATTGGTACCTCTTAAACAATATAATAAATGAATGTTTGAATCATTTTATTTTGGAAATGATAAAAGTCAGTTTGTAAAACCTATGCAGTAAAATTTGTAAAACCCCTAGCATTGCTTATGTGAATTAGTCATATTACAACATGAAAACAATGGATATATATATATATATATATATATATAGGCCAAAATGGACAGACACCATTGTTTTTGAAATTTTTTTGCAATCTACCACTGTTTCTGAAATATTTAGAAATCTACCACCTTTTTGAAACTCAATTTTGTGTAAATCGAGTTTTCAATGGTACTTTCAAAATTTTTTCATGGTGCTCAAGTTCCATGAACTCGAGTTTCATCGAAAATTTTCAAAATTCCTTCGTAGTACTCAAATTCCATGAACTCAAGTACTATTGAAAACTTGATTTCCACAAAATCAAGTTTCAAAAAGGTGGTAGATTACTAAATATTTTGCAAACAGTAATAGACTATACATATTTTCCCAAATAGTGGTAGATGGCCATTTTTGCCTATATATAACACTATCATTAACTGAATTGTTGAAAAATAAATTTAAGTAATATTTAAATATAAAGAGCCTCATTTAAAGTTTTCACTCTAGGCCTCCAATTGAATTGAGATAGCCATGCAAACTTAAAAGATGGGTTGCGTTAGGATTTATGGGTTTTGACATGAGTATTAAATTAATCAAGTTGGTGTTTGACCCATTTAATAGAATGGGTAAGACTTAAGTATAGTATTTAGGTATCGTTCCTTAGGTTCTCATTTTAAGATTCAACTATGTGAATTTTTTCTTATAGGATGGAAGTGCATTTTTTAATTAAGTAATCATATGGCTGAATTTTAAGAGGGGAATCTAAAGAACAGCACCTAAGGTACTGTACCTATATTTTATCCTAATAGAATACCCTTTCTTTGATACGCCAAAAACAACTTACCAACATTAATTGCTACACCTTAAAGATACTATTTCTTGTGTAGATCTTTTTGATGATGTATCTTTTTCTTTTGTTAACAAAGAGGGCAATTCTCACACCCATCTCTTAGCCCTCTGGGTTGCTTTATGGAATCGATCTAGGGCTGCTCCAATCTCTTGTCCCCCAGCTATTGTTTCTAAAAAGAGATGGGCAAGGGAATACTATTTTATAAGCCAAACCTATTTTACGGGCGAGCTAGGGAAAACTATTGTTTCTAAAAAGAAATGATGTTTATTCAGAAAAAAAAAAAAAAAAAAAAAAAAAAAAAAAAAAGCTACCCTTTAATGGTCTAATGTTTAATTTATTACACTTAGAAATCTCAAAGTTTAGTTTGTTACTCAAACGAAAATCTTGCCTGTCACCCATTCTTGTGAGGAGGGAAAACTATTTTATGAGCCAAAACTGATTCAATTGCAGGATATGATTTAATAATTAACTAATTTAGCCTCGGTCGAAAAGGCTAATTGGAAAAGATGATTATTAATGATGCTTTCAACAGTTTTCAAATACTAAGAATTTCTAGTGCTCCAGAAAGTATCATGGTAGGAGCAATGAACCAATTATATGCTAAAATGCTAATATATTGAGCAATGAACCAGTTAATGTATACTTGCTGCACGTGAGTTATTATAATTGTCAAACACAGAATTATTCTAGTATTTGTGTAAAGCCCACCTGTGCTATTAGCTTAGTACGAATAGCAGGTTCTCATGGTGATGTAAAGCAATGTAATGAATCTCAACCAGTCAAGCTTAATCTGATATGTGTCTCCCTATGCATTTTGTTATTATTATTTTCTGTATAAAGATCAATTTCATTGAAGACAAAATACAAGATTTACAAAACAAAACTATTCTGGGCTTCAGAAACAATAACCCGGAAAAAAGAAGCTGAGAATAGGAATAAGCCCGGGCTCCTAGTTCATGAGCTGCTACGTTTGCTTCTCTTAGAATCCAGTTGAACAAGCACCTTTCAAAAGACATTGCCAACAACTGAATGTCTTGGATAGAATTGCACGATCTTCCAACTTTCCAGTTTTCCTTCGGACACAATTGCATCTAGGCAGCGTTTTGAATCCCCTTCAGGGATTATATTGGGCAATTCCATGCTTGTTGACTGTTGCTAGGCCAATTGCCCACCACATACATAGCCTCAATCTCTACCACCTCCGTGTCTACTAAGTTTGATATAGTTACCACAGCACTTAACACCTCACCTCTATGAGTCCTGGCGAGTTGCAACCATAGCCAAGATTGAGAGGTTTGAGCAAACTGCTGCGTCGTGGTACCCTTTAACAGGACCTTTTGCTCGCTTCTCTGGGGTGCAGCAACTGCGGGTCTTTCAAGAAAGTGCTGCTTAGACCTGTCATGACTTGGTCTATATTGATCTTTTTTCTCTCAAACACACTCGATTCCTTACTCTCCAAATCCGGTCGAACATCGTGGCTGTGGAAAAAATAAATTCAGCTCACTCTCAATGCATGTTGCAATCTTCTTTTTATTCTTTGCTTTTCATTAATAGTAACTTCTCTTTCAAAGGCATCTTGTACAAATATCAAATATTCACACCTCCTTTTCTAGTGCTAAATTGCTAATGGCAAAAGACCTTAAGCTGATCTAGCTCTTACAAGTAAGCACATATGCTTAGCAAACATATATCTATGCCTGCTTAGCTCAGCCTGACAGTTCCTACCAATAAACCATGTGCAAAATCTCTTGTACATGTTAATTTTGAAGTCTTCCTGCACTAAACAAAGTTCCATCTGAATTCACAGGCTCACTTGTATGGTCACCTTATTCGGCTGACTACTGTCTTCAATTAGGACCCCAACAACTCAAGTACATGACTTTCCTCATTTACTCCAACTGCTTCATTTTATCATCTCTCAATTTGGTTGAAACTGTTGTAGAAGTTGAAAACAGCTTCCGATGGTTCTAAGAATGTTGCTATGCTAATCTCATGATAAAATTTCACGTACAGATCCCCCGGTCCTTCATGGCATCCTGAATCGGATTAAGGATTTCACAGGCAGCCGAGTCAGGATATCGAATACGACGTCGTGTGGGAGACTCTTGTCTGACAAATTTGGCTTTCTCCTCAGCTGAGACATCGATGATTAGAAGGAAATGCGTGAGAGAAAGAGAGAGAGAGAGACTGTATTTTTCGGTTTGCGTTTGTGCAGCGACGAGAAAGGTAAACTAAACTATTAGTACTAGGTTACAATAACAATTTGGGCGCAAGCGCAAGGCTTAAATTGAAATTTTATTTTTCTTTTTATTCTTTCTGGGAGAGGCTTAAATTTTATTTTATTTTATTTTTTTTAAGCAGAAATACTGATAAATTTCATTAAATAGAAAATTAGCCAAAATCAGCTAAGAGAACATTATTGATGTGTGATGGAATATCCTCAATCCACACTGAAAAATCACTTATATGTTTAGCATGTCTAGCCAAGTTGTGAGCTAGCTTAAATTGATATTTGATTAATGGGAGTGGGACTCACCAAATTTGTCACTATTTGGAGCATTTACATTAGCCTCTTCGAATGTTTTTAGCTAAACTAATCTTGAAAACTCTACTTATTTTAATTTAGCTATCATTTGTTTTTATACACATACATTAGTCTCAACACCATATCACTCTTTTATTTAAATATGATTTGTACTTTCTACACCCACAGCATATACATGGATAGGTTGTAGTAATGATATTTAAGTTTGAATAGTATTGTTTTATAAAGATGATAAAATGAAAATTCAAGTTCTGAAATTTTCTAAATGAAAATTCTAAATTCAAGATTTCCTGTAATGAGAAAAATAATCTTGGAATTTCAGCATGATTCGATTAGTGTTTAATTCATGTTCAATCGATCGAAAAGAGCCTTCGATTAATGCTCGATTCCTCTCAATCGATCGAGACTCAAAAAATTGAATTTCTGCAAAATTTTCTGATAACAATTCTTAATGTTTGAAAATGTTTCCTACCTTGTGAATGGTTTTATAAAACATTTTAACTCTCCATACGTGTCTTTGAATGAATATAACCTTATGGATATAAATAGTGGTTGATATTCACTTAGGGTATGTTTGGTATAATGAATGTAGATTACATTAGGAATAGTAATCTTTATTACTGGGAATAGAAGACATTGTAATGGAATAACTATTACTATTCATAAGTTTGGTTGTTACATATGGAAAGCTTGTAAAAGATGATGTATAAGGAAACTTTATATTTTTGGAAATATATTAATTTTAAAACCTATTATATATACTAAGGAATAGCTATTACATCTATTTTAAAGAGGAATAGCTATTCTTCAATTTAAAGAATAATTATTCCAATGTAATAACTAATCCATGTAATAAAGATGCAACCAAATAACCGAATTACTATTACACATGAATAACTATTCCATTACAGGAGCTATTACAGCATACCAAACCTACCCTTAGTATTATTATCTTTTCTCTCCCAAAAGTTAGTTAAAGAAAGATACAGACGAAATCTTGTGGGTATTTTCCAAAACTATCTGTAAAACCTAACAACTTAGTTGTATCCTAGGCACAAGATTGTGATAACCATTTAGCAACAATAGTATGGGAGCAAATATTGTCTAAAGATAACAATTTTGTGCCTCTAAGTTATCTAATTTTCTATTTATCTTTTTTGTTCACTTTATTCTTTCTTAATTACCTTGTGTATTATCCCCAACATAACCCATACCATTAAAATTGTCACGCCCTGAACCCAAGTATAAAGATAGGCACATGACAACTGCCGCACGCTTATAAAGTAAGCACCCTACAAGTGTGCAAGGCCTTCTTAGCAACTAAAATTTATCCTCAAAAATTAAATCAAATAAATCCAAAATACCTCAACAATTTCTTTATAAAATGGATCTCCAATAATTTAATAGGAACAAAATCCAAGCCTCATGTACATAATGCCAATTGGCTAATAAATATAAAATGATTAGAAGACCATTCAATCCCAAAATCACTAACCTTCTTTTCCTGCTCACAACACAACATCAAAACTCTCAAAACTTGCTATTCTTCACAATCTGAAACTGGAGGGGGAAAAGGGGGGGTGAGTTGACAACTCAATAAGTAACCAAATTCCTAATAAGTTTTATCAAGCAATAGATCTGTAAAGTAATCGGATGTAATATGTGTTTTCAAAGTTATAATATTCTATGTGTTTTCAAAATAATAAAGAAGTTTCATAGTCTCAAAATAATAAGTTGCACATAAATCACATACTTTAATCTTACAACTATATCATAGATGGTTTAGAAGAGAGTCAGTTTTCCAGGTATCAAAAGCTATAACTTACAATAGGTTCCAAAAAAATACATAAGCAATTTAAGTGACTCAAAATAGTTAAATACTCAAATATTTCCAAAATCACGTATGTAGTTTTAAGGATTCAAAATAGTTCCAATATTTAAATGTAATTCATATTCTTAACAATCTTATGACTATGGTCACGCTATATTCCCGTAACTGGGCATCAGAATACCAATGAATAACCCCCATTGGCTAGGTATCAGAGTACCAATGAATAACCCTCATTGGTTTGGGTATCAGAATACTAATGAATAGCCCCCATTGGCTGAGTATCAGAGTACCAATAAATAACCCTCATTGGTTTAAATATCAGAATATCAATGAATAACCCCCATTGACCGGGTATCAGAATACCAATAAATAACCCCCATTGGTTTGGGTATCAGAATCAATTCATAGTCAGATTGTCCATAATCATATATATCAAATCATAGTTTCTAACAAAAATATATCTTATTCAAATATGTATATATAATCATATATTCAATATTCAAATATATTTGTGATATTTCTATATTCTTTACTTAAAATCAATATAGCAAAAAAACAATTAAATAAAATAAATCTTATATTTCATGCTCATATATATTTGTGAAAATTCTCTATTCTTTACCTTGAATCAGTATAGCTAAAAACAATTAAATAAAATACATCATATATTCAGTAGTCAGATATATTTGTAATAATTCTTTATTTAAAATCAGTAATACAATGGAAATAAAATTATAACAATTGTAAACAATTTTCAGTTGTTAGAATTACGCAAAATAAAACCAATTAGGATAAGGTTACTTACCTCCAAAAGTTATTCCAAAATAAACTTTTCCTTAACAATTCCTCTAAAATCTATAGATATCACCTAGAACAATTTTCAAACACTATACTTAATAATCAAATTATTCAAAAAAAACTTAAAATAGTATCAGCCAGAAGAGAGACTATTCAAAATAACCAATAATTGCCCACTATCCACTCACACCAAAATCCCACGTAATTTACAATATTTTTACTCTCTTTATTACTGCCACTAATAGGTCCTAGGAATCAAGTCTATAGTTACACCATACCTACAAGCATAAAGGGCCAAAAGTACGTCACCCATTATTATATTCGGAAGTTGATATATATATATATATATATATAATCACTTATGTTAGACCTACTGACTTCCCCTTTATGCCTCAACCAACCAAATAAACAAATATAATAATAATAACAACAAAGAAAAGGAGTTGGTGTTGCATTCTCAAGGTGGTAATTCCATTTATCATATATACATATATAAATGTATATTTTTTTTCTTTCCTGCCAGTGCCGCCAACCATAGTTCTCTTTTGGCATGAGGACAAAACTAAGAAAAGCACTATATCAAACCAAAATCAAGCTCCTAACATGCTTTTACAGAAAAATACTATTTGACACATTTATTTTACCTCCGTAATATCAGACTACTGGCCTACACCATAACTTTTTGCTATTCACCAAAACTCAATTCGATAAATCTGTGCAGCACTTACAGTTAACGGAACACCGGCAGGGAAAAATAGATTTAATTCCTTCTTCGTTTACATCATCATATTTCATTGGATTTTTTTTTTTTTTTTAAATAGGCTCACTATTAGCCAAAATACCCACATAAAAAAAAAAAAAAAAACTCTAATTCTAAAGAAAAACTTAGATTTGACAAGAAAGAAATTCTTAAACTCTTACCTCAATTGTGCAATCAAACCTTCTCTTCTAGAGTAATTTCAGTAGTCTCCTCTCTCAAAATATCTCTTCATATATGTTGACATAATAAGCTTATATATATGGCTAGGGTTTCAACCTTATTTTCTAAAAACCCCTTAGAAATATTAATTATAAAATTGGCCCCATAAACAAATTTATTTAAATAACCTTACTTCTTCTTTTTTCGGGGTATTACAATCTCCCCCACTTATAAGAATTCAGTCCTCTGAATTCATCACAAGCTGAACAAATTATCATGCTTCCACTACGCTACTCTAAAGCCACAATTGTATCGATCTATACAAATTTATCACCCATCACCGTAGTTCAAAACTATTTCACAACATATGCGTAGACTTTTCCTTCCCAAGATTTGTAAGATAAAAAATTTCCAAAGCAAGTGGAGCCATGATGTTTCCACTGCATAATACAATACCACCATAAAATCTCTTACTCAATTATCCATAGTTTAAGAACAACCATATTACAAAAATCATAAGATTCTTTTAAGATATACATATCTCTAGTCTAAATAGCTCTCTAAGTTCCTTTCAATGTGAATAAAAGTTTCAAGGCACATTCATTTAGATTAACCCCAATAACTAATTTTCCATCAATTATTAATTTCAACAAAATTCAAAGGCCTAAGTAGTCTCCAAAAATTACAAGAAGGGAAATCCACAGTTTTGAGATTCACCATAGACCATTGAATGCTAGCATTCGTTTAATTTTATACCTCAAAATTAAGTAGTGCATCCAAGGTTCCAATCATACCTAAGTTCAAAACTAATTTACAACATATGCGTGTATCACTATATCTTTTCTTCCTCAAGTTTTGTAAGAAAAAGAAATTCCAAAATCTCCATAAATAATCAATTGAGCATTGATATAAGGTTTTTCATAGAACCTCTATCTTAACCATAAATTATCTTCTCAAAAATATTGAGCATTTTGAAGATTTATCATTAAAAAAATTGGAGTTGCCCCACCCTTAAATATTTGAGTTAGTGCAATGTTGCTTTTATTTTGCACCTAAGAGGTGTAACAAATTGAACCAAATAATTTCATAACTAATAAATTAAACAAAGTATAACCTATAATTTCAAAAGCAACAAATTAGATCTTGAGATTTCAAAAAATAATATATTAAACTCCAATCTTCAACCCATTGTGTTTGAGGTTTAATTTACTACTTTCTGGAATCCTAATTTTCTTTCAGGTAATGACCAAATTGATCTTTTTTGGGCTCTTTGACCATAGGAGTGTTTGTCTTGTTAATACTTTATAGGACTGACCTAGTATGTCTGTCTTGTCATTGATACAAAGTTCAAGTTGTGCCCCAATTAATTTAAATTTTCATTAAAAAATTAAACCTCAAGTGAATAGATAGTAAGTTTTTCAACTACAACTAGTTTATTTTGATGAGTTTAGAATGAAATATTGAATCAATTGCGGTTGATATATTTTGAATGAGTGAGAAAAATGAGATGGAAAGTGAAAAACATTCATGATCTTCACATCAGGGCTGTGAAAAATTGAAAATCTTATTGTTCATGCAAGAGGTTAGTTCCGTTGATGAGTCTAGTATGATATGAAGCTTTAGCATTACACCTAGTCAAATTACAATACAAGTGATCTCTTCATTTGTTTAGTAGATACATTTCCAGTAAACAAGAAAGTAAAGATAATGTAAAAGTTACCATTATTGTTTCTATCTTTTTATGTTTAGTGATAAGAATTTTTTTTTTTTTTTAAAATGTAAAATTGTTATATATATATATAGTATTCATTTTACATAGTTCATGTCTAATTTGGTGGGGCCAATTAATCTTTATATAGATGCAATTACTAACAGAGAGTATTCTCCTGCTAAAAAGAAGAAGAAATAAAGCTATCCACGGACTCATTTTTTGCACACCTTGGCGAGAAAATCATGTCTTCAGAGGTAACATCAAAATAGTTTTACCAAGATCATCTTTGAACAATTTGAAATGTGATTTCATTAGTGTGGCCCTCATGGATTATTTTGTTTGGGTGTAACCGATTTGATCTGTCAATTGTTTTGTTTTTTAATACCAGATTTGATCAATCAATACAATACCATTACATATAAAATAAAATAATTTGCAACAGATTGATCCATTGCAACAAAATCCTTATTTGTGAACGAATGAGCAATTCTCGCAATGAATGCTTTTACAATAGTGGTATTGTAAAAGTACAATGTGGAAATCTCAAAGCCCAAGACCAATCAAACAAAGTCCAAATTGGTAAGGACTTCAACTAGTCAATAGATCTCACAACATCCTTTAATTTACGGTTGTTTCGTTCCTTCCACACTAACCACACCAGGCATGCTGGCACTGTATTCCATACATCCAAGAAAAAAACTAATTGTATATGAAGAATGCATTGTAGCATTTAGTAATCATTAATCTCTTGTAGATCTTGACACCAATCTCCTAACCAAGAAACTATAATGGTAGGACCAATGAGTCAACCTTATGCATCTTATACAATTAGCGAATATCCATGCTTCTCTTGACGGCTAATGGCTAAGAACATAACCAGATCTTGCTGATTAACATTTCTGCCATTAGAACAAAAATTAAGTAAGATTATGTTTGCTATACAGTAGGAACTATGCTTGACAATTTGACAAGTCAAATAATGTTCATGACACTCCTGAGACAATAGCCATAAGTTTAAATAAATATTAGGGATAATTACAGTAAACCCACCTGGGGTATGACCCGTTTTCACTTTGCCTACCCGTGGTTTAAAACTTTACATTTTGCCCACCTAAGGTTACTTCTGTTAGGGCTCTGTTACCCACCTATTGGCTTTTCCGTTAAAAAATAACTTCTACCACCAAAACATAACATAACACGAATCAAAAAGTTAGGATTTGAATTTTTTGAAAGAGAAGTTATGGGGTTTTGAAAGAGCTTGGGTTATGGAGTTGTAGAAGAAGAAGAGTACAGTTTCAATCGCCTCCTTGATAGAACCATTACTTCTTCTTCTTCTTCTTCTTCTTCTTTTAGAGACAGAGACAGTGATCTTGTTCGTTGACTAGGTTCGATGGGTCAGAGTCAAACTGGATCTCAGCGAGGATGCAGTTGATTTCTTCGATGATGAGAACATGGGGCAAATGGGTGTCCGAAATCCGAGAGCCCAGGAAGAAAACCCAACACCAATCTGATCTCCATGGCTCTACCACTCTCCACATTAATTCAAACAAGCTCCAGCCATTGATTCAAACCGCAATAACTAAAACCCACAATAATTCAAAATGCAAAACTCAACAACTAAAACCGAAGCAAAACGCAACCGCCAATCTGATCTCCCTATCTCCACCACTCTCATCGATTCAAACAAGCTCTAGCCACCGAAATCGATTTAAAAACCCACCATCAATTCAACAACCCACACCGATTCAACAACCCACAACGCCGATTTAGCAACACACGCTGATTCAACCCACCTCTGAAACCCAGTCACTAATTCAACTTCAATACTTGATCTGAAACCCAGCCAACACCCAAACGACCACCACGACACAAAACCCATGGCTGATCTACCATGATCTAAACCCAGAGCTAGATTTTTCTATACCTCACACTTCAGTTGTTGGCTTATCTCTATCACACTCTCTCTTTGTTGATAATGTTGCTGGTTGTTTTGAGATGTTGGTCTTCTTGTAAAATTTGGTTCAAAATTTTGAGTTGTTGTGAAATTGTTGATATTGTTATAGATTAAAAATAATTTCATTGAGCCATTTGATTGGTTTGTTGTTCCTCCACTTTATTCTCATTGAAGTTCATGAGCAATGAAAAACCCTAGCTTTTATATTTTTGTTATATTTGTTTTTGCCAAAAAATGTGTTTTTCTAATGGCAAACGGAGAGGGGGGTTACGAAAGACTAACAGAAGTGACCTTGGGTGGGCAAAGTGTAAAGTTTTAAACCACGGGTAAGTAAAGTGAAAACGAACCATATCCCAAGTGGATTTACTGTAATTATCCCTAAATATAATAGCCATAAACTTTAGAGGAGCCCTCTCTCTCTTGGCTGGATAAATTTCAGTCTTCACATCACAACAATGCTTTAAGGGGACAACTATCTCTTTTACAAGAACCCCCATCAAGGATAAGGTAAATCAAAAAACGAATCTAGATTCATAAGACTCGCAAAAATGAAGTTTTCTTTTTTTTTTTTTTCTTTTTTTTTGGTTTTTAAGGAACTTCTACTCACAAGACTTGAAAAATCAAGGACCACAAAGTGCCCATTAGCACTTTCCAAACTAAATTCTAATGATTCAATTATCAACCATCATCAATATCAAGGCCACAATCATAAAAAATCTAAGACTCAAAGCGAATCAAAACAGAAAAATCAAGATACATCTCAAAATTTAGTTGAATCCATCCAGGTGCAAAAGAGACCCCTCTAAACTAGGGCATTGAGCTAATGTCATTTACCTAAAGGATTGTTTTCCATTTACTTGGATCCGAAAAGTTACCTACACGTTAATAGAACTGTACCAATCAAAAAGAAAAAAGACAGATGCTCTGCTGCAGGTGCTCACAGATGACCTCTCTTTCCATGACGTTGTGCCAAAGGTTTTGTGTGCTGCTCCTTGTCTTCCTCCTCATCATCATCATCATCATCGAGGCTAATCTGTTGACCAGAAGGAAGATGTCCAGATTTGGATCTAAACGTGGCCAAAGTTGTACTCTCATGAACCTGGCAGTGAGAAGGATCTTGAGGAGCAAGACGCTTTATGTGTTGAGAGAAATCCTCTTTGGCTTGCACTGTAGTGTTCATGGGATCACCTTCATCAGCCCGAGAAGGAGTTATACCAACAACTGAATCAGTAACGGAATCACTTGATCCTCCAACATCACGAGTTCCCAAACTACAAAGACATCTCTCAAGAGTCTTTATGGTACTTGCTTGACTTTCCACCTTGTTCCGCTGCAAGAAAATTGGAGATCAATTAGTCAATATTCAAGCAAAAACAATATTACAAAAGGAATGCATACCAAGAGGCCGATTTCATGAGAGAGTTCATTTTGACGGACAAAAGATAATTGGGAACTAGACGAAATCCAGATCTTCATGGACTCAATAAGGGAATAACACTCCTCAACAAAATCCGCTTCAGCCTACAAAGTAAAAAACATGTGGGTTAACACAGAAAAGAAAAGGCAAAATAGAGGCATGCACACCCCAAGCAGATTACCGGGCCTCCCGTCCATGGCACATAAGGAACATGCTTTGAGCGTGGAACAAGCATGGTTTCAAATTCTCCAGAGTCATTCGTCACTTGCACTTCCCACGAAGGTAAAGAGGGGTACTTCGAACTAAGGGGAAGAGTATCCAAAGAAGATTCAGTTTCTCTAGAATTTTCCTCAAGACTCAAAGAAGTATCAGTCTCCATCTCAGCTTCAGTTTCTCTATTCATTTCATTTTCCCCCTGAAAGCATAAGCTAATCTCACTGATTAACATGTTTGTCATTAGGACTACAGCAAAATAACATTATACTTGATAAGCAGGAAGAACTTGACAATGTCATTGTCATGTCAACTAATGTTCACAACAATCCTAAAACAATAGTCGTAAGTTAAATAAATAATATGCATAAGAGTAATGCTACAAATGTTTCAACTACTAAAACATAAATTAAAAAATAAAATAAAATAAAAAAATAAAACCAAAAAAAAAGAATCAAGAAATTTATTTATTATGATGTTGATGTGGTACCAATCACATTAATTTCCACCTCTATTTGTGAACTTCTTCTGGCAAAATTGGTATTACTTTTACCAATTTCTACACTTTAATATCTTAAATGGTAGTAAAGGATTATATGCTACAATTTGCAATTGCAGACGATGACAATTCTCCCGCAGCTTTCATATGAGACCATAAAAGACCATCACAAAAAAGGTTCATTGGTTAGTATAAGCAGCCGTGTAATATTTCATTTATATCAAATGCATGGTAATTATTCTTGAGCGTGAGGTGAAAAAGGTCTATCTAAATTCTTAGGCCAATAGTAATAGATTAAGCAAACTAAAATACCAAATCATTCAATCTGGAAAATATGTTAAAAAGGAGAGAATGCATCATTATTATTATCTTAACCAATGAAACAGAGGCAGAAAACATTGACTCAATCACTTACATTTGCAAATATCATATACATTAATGGATCAAAAATTAGAATTGTTTATCAAACAACTAATGAGTTCTAAATAGATATTTGAATTGCTGCACGTTTTCTCTAAGCCACAAACCAATAACAATCATTGGGTAGAGACAAACTAAAAAAGCATATAATTTATAAGATTAATAGATGTAATAATGTAAAAGCATGAAAAAGTATTTAAGCATTTAGAAATGGTAGTATTCAAGACAAAAATTTGACATGAACTTCTGCTGTATAGTAAATTAAAGCGGATTCAAGCATATATGTTGTCTACATCATTAAGCCCACCTATCGACTCTCTCGCCACCTCAACTGGCTTATATCAAACAAGATACAATATCAATAATTTCATGATTTACAGAAAATCCTAACATTTTCCAGCAGTTTAACAAATATAAAAAAATGCATAAGCAATTACGCATGTGAGCAAAAATCAAAATCCTGCTATTAGAATATTGAAGTATACAATTTGACTTATTGCTGAGAACCAATAAATTAGCTATATGCATCCCAAACAGATTGCTGAAATCATTCCCATTTTTATTTAGACCAAGCCTAAGAGACTAAGCTCACCAACTAGTTCATATTGTCTCTAAAGCATAAAAATAAATAAGATTATGTTGGCTAAGCATGTACTACACCATGAAATTGTCATTTTTGAGAAGTGCACAATGTTCTTGACACAAAAATCAGTTGTCATATGATAGCCACAATCTCCAAGATTATTCTTTTTTGTTTAAAAAATCGATATGTCTGAAAAGGCAACATAATAAAAGCATCATTTAATATGCAAAGTGCATATATGATGCCATGCCGCAAAATGCTTGTCAATATAAACATCGCAAAGATTGTCATTTTGGCTAAAAATATTCAAGAAGTCTAACATTTGATACAAACTAATCTTCAAAATTCCAGATGACATATTTACCTGACCAAGTAAAACCAAGCTCTCCATGGGATCAGTTGTGTAACGCAACCAACTAAAAAGTCCAACAGTAATTCCAAGGTCGTTCGCGTTTGGACTCTCAGGGTCATATGAAATTACCTTTGAGCCACAGCAAAATAGAAGTTCACCATTGTCAACGCAGCAAAAGAATCTATCAACCACGGCGCCTAATTCTACAGTTATTTTCGTCCAAGAGTCAACCACACCATACTCTCTCATCGCATATATGTAGCATACATCTAAATACTCAGTTTCATAAAAACCAATTATAGCCAACGATCCCTTGAACACTGCAAGGGAAAACCTGCCTTCGTAAAAGTCATGCTCCGGTAGTATTATCTTTTGGAATGTCTCATCATTGACATCAAAACACAAACTGTAACTGCAGTCCACAGTAAACGCTAAAGCGTGCAGAGCTCCATTAAAAAACAAACATGGGTCTCGAAATGTTTGATCAAAAGACTCAGCATTGTGGTCGGAGCCAAACGAGATTACAAACCTTCTCCATGAATCCGTACTCAATGTGTAGACCTGAGCCTCTGTCGACAGCGTTGATTCTTCATAGCCAGAAACAATTCTGAGAATCTTGTAGTCATTGTTTTGGGAATGGTACGCAAACCCAAGACCACAAGTCAGCTCTCCGTCGAACTTTTTGAGAGGAAGAGAGATACTCTTAAACATTTTGATGCTTGGGTTCCACAAATAGATTACACGGTCATTATAACCATTAAGGCAGAACATGCCATTACAGAAGCCAACAATGTCGACACAAAGAAAGGGAATTTGAAACCTGGAAATCTCGGTAAATGTGCGGTCGCTATTGCAAATAGCCGTACCCAGATCTTCCGACTTGTACCAGGACCATCCTCGTCGTAATCAGAATATAGCAGATAACCATTGTTGTCGTTGTTTGATAATGATTTGGCTTTGTTGAGGTTGAGGTGTTTGGTGATGAAAATGGGGTCTGTGATGACGGAGTTCCAAGACTTTGAAACCCACCTGAATCTCATCAAGGATTTCACTGCCAGCCGACTCAGTATGTCGAATACGACGTCGTCTGGGAGACGCTCCGATGACAAATTCGGACCTCTCCTGAGTTTAGACATCGGAAATCGGCTTAAGGAAAGGAAATGCGCAACAAGTAGAAGTAGGTGTGTACTGTGTAGGCTGAAAGGTCTTGTCCTTTTTACTTTTTAGATAAATAAATAGATATATATGGTTGAAATTGGTCTCATCAATTTTTTTTTTTTTTTTTTTAGGAACATCAAATTGTATTTCAAGATTTAATTTTTTTTTTTAAAGTTATACACTCAAAATTTTATACACTTGTAGATAAGAAACAATCTAAATTTTTTACTTCAGAATGATCAAAAGTTTTTTACTTTACGATGTTGCATTCCATCCCAATGCCTTTTTAATAAGTGAGAATAAATTACGATGCTGCATTAACAACTTACTTTATATATATATATATATATATATATATAAAAGTAATAAAAATTACCGCTCTGTTTGTTTCAGTATTAACGTTTTCTAGAAAATGATTTATTTTTCAAAGAACATTTTCTAGAAAACTGTCTTATTTTCCAGTGTTTGGTAACAACCTTGAAAATGAGCTTAAAAATGTTTTATGATGTTTGGTATGCAATTTTTTCTAAAATATTTATTGTATAATTTAAAACATGTATATTATGAAAACTAACTAACGTAATCATTATAAATAAAAAACCAAGAATAAATTTGGTTTTCATACTAAAATTTTGACAATAGATACAATCAAAATTAATTAGTTGTCAAATTTTCATGATCACTACTACTCATTTTGCTTGTATAAATAGACAGTAACATATGTACACACGCACACACATATCAACCATTTGTCTACTATGGTCAAGCACAAGTCTTCAATATTACTCTAAATTATGTATTTACATAATATACTACATAATATATCATCACTGCATGGTATTTGCCAACAAATGCAATTTTCATTCATTATATAACAATATTATTAGTACATAGTAAAGATTGTCTCATGTAAAAGCAATTTAGAGTAATATAGGTACCATGTTTAAAATTTTCATCTTTTACTTCATTCATTCTTTCTTCTTCTCCTTTTTTTATTTATTTTATTTTATTTTTTTGTACTTTATGTACGAAAAAGGAAGTAACTTCTACCTGGAATCCATCAAACCGAAAATTTCTTAGAGAAAAAAGAAAATCGAGCTTGAAATTTAAAGTAAAGAATTGGGATTTTGGTAGAGAGGAATGAAATAATTACCGCTGCAAATTTGTTTTCCTTTGCAAGTAGGAGCTATTGACCGATCAGTGAAGGAAAAAAAAAAATCTAATATGAGAATTGTGTTACAGAGGGGAAGAGAAACATGGAGCAAAGAGAGAAGAGAGACAATTAAAGAGAGAGATCTATGGGAAGAGGAGAGACTAGAGTTAGTGACAGTGAGGGTATGAGGAGAGAAAAAGCAAAGGGAAGAGAGAAAAAGCGAGAAAACTTACCATGAGAGAGAGAAGGCGCCAAAAAATTATGTTTCCCACAGTTATTGACGAAGATAATATTTATAGGAGATGCAATGCATGAGAGAGAGATTGTTTTCCAAAATTTTTTTTTGGAAAACAACCTATAGAAAATAAGCTTTATTTTTATTAGAGTTTTCCATTGACCAAAGATAGTTTTCCATTGACCAGGTTTTTTTTATGCTACCAAACACTGGAAAATGTGGAAAACTATCTTTACAGAAGGTTTTCCAGCGAAACAAACAGAGCGTACAAGCAAATCAAGTAGAAAGTTTAATAGAAGTGAAAATAAAAAATCAGAGTGCAATACGTAAATCCCCAAGCCGGAGTCAATCAAACAAAGTCCAAATTAATAAGGACTTCAACTAGTCAATAGATCTCATAACATCTTTGAATGTGTGACTATTTCATTCCTTTCACACGAATCACATCAGACATGCTTGTACCGTATTCCACGCATCTAAGAAATGTTTCCCAAACAGTTCTGCCAAACAAAAAGGAGGTGTGCTAATATTTTCGGTAGTTAAGAGTTTGAACTTTGGAGCTCTTTTTGAACATTGAGCATTTAGCTTTGTCTTGTAAAACTATTTGGCAGGACTAAGAATGCAAACAACTGGTAGATGCCACTAGCAAGTAGAGCCCCAAAATTGACAAAAATTGATCCACATAAGTCAATATATAATTATTTGCAAGTTTGCTTTGACACTCATATTAGTGAGTGTATAATAGAAAAATGTGAAAATTTTACACAGTTTTATCTAAAAATAACTCACATCAGCCCAAATGTATAATTGTGTTAATTTACAAGTTTGCTACAATAATCATGTAAATTTATATTGAAACTATTCTTTCTTTACATATCTTGAGAATAAAGGAAGAGAATTGATGGCAATTGTTGTGTGTAAAGAAATAAAAACAATTAAAAAATAAATAAAATTTGATATTTTAATGAAATATAGTGTAAAATAGATAATTTGGTGTAGGGTATTTTGAAAAGAAAGAATGTAAAATAAATTAAAAAAAAAAAAAGTTCATATGCTAAAATAGACAATAATTTTTGCACAAGCTGATACGAATGCTCTAAACTGTGTAAATTTACATTGACACTGCTCATTTTGCATTTAGTATAGTTTTTTATTCTTTTTTTACCTATCCTAAGAATAAAGGAAGAGGGTGAATAGTTGTTGTTGTTGTGTGTGTGTGTGTGTGTGTGTGTGTGTGTGTGTGTGTGTGTGTTTTTGGCTAGAGGTTGTGAGTGAAGAAAGAGAAACAATTAAAATTGATATTTTAATAAAATGTAGTATAAAATAAATACTTTAATATAAGATGTTTTGAAAAATGAATATATAAAATAGAAAAAATAAATTCTTATGATAAAATAAACGAAAATTTTTGGATGAGCTGCCATGCAAGCTTTAAGCTTAGCTACCTAAGATGAGAGCCCAATATCTGAATGCTGGAACCAAGTGACCTATATGTTTGGGCTCTTCAATAACACTAGACTTAAAATGATTGTTTGTCTAATTAATGGGACTCACCGAATTGTCATTGGGCTATTCAAGTTATGGACCAGTTAGTTTGGTGGACTCGACCCCCTTCACCATCATGCAATGCTCAAGAGATAAATCTCTACTATGACTAGCTTTTTAATTATGTGTTTTTTAAAGTCATTTTTCCAAATGTGGGTGTTTGGGACTTTTCAATGGCAAATGTAGAGAGAGATATGATATGATATTTCATTAGATGGGCAAGGATGGCAATAAGATGGAGCAGGAGTCAAGTCATGGGCATGTTGCACACACATTTTAGAGGTCAACTAGGAAAAGAGTGAAAGTATAAGGTGACTTTTGTTTTTGTTTTTTGCTTATTTTTATTTTTAATAGAAAGGAAAATGAGAATTGCTTGACTTATGAGTGAGTGTGTTAAGAAAGAGATAGGTAAGTGTTTTCAAAGTTCAAACAGTTCAAAGTGGAAGAAACCCAAACAAGGCCCAGCAAGTCAAGCAATCCATGACATTTTTGCCATCCCTAGTTTGGGAGTCTATTGCATTCTCTCTAAACTCCCCTTTTATTTGTGTCTTTTTTGGGTCTGAGTCTTAAACCAATATCCTCATTATTTTTCAATTAAAAAAAATCCTTATTATTTTCAATCAATGTTTGCACCCTCTAACTTTAGAGAGAAAAGAAAAGAAAAAGGTTGAAGATTGTACCACACAAATCAACATCAAACACTTGGTTTTCACATTTTATTTCAATAAAAAAAAAATTAGTTGCTCAAATTTTAGGGTATGTTTAGTAATTGTTTTTTCCTTTTATTTCTAAAAACAATTTTCTATTTCTGAGATTAAAAAATTTGTTTGACAACCTAAAATAGACAGAAAATAAAAACATTCTTAAAACTCAATTTGTAAAGGAAACTGAAAACATGCAAAAGGCTTTTTTAGTTTCTATTTTTCAAAAGTTAATGAAAATACACATTTAAGTTAATAAATCTATCTTGTTCCTCAAAAAAAAAAAGTTAATAAATCTATCTCATTTAAAGAGTTAGATTTAGAGTTCAAACCCTAATAACAACATATTTTAGTATTTTTTTTTTCAAAAAACAATTTTTTTTTTTTAAATTTCAACTAACAAAACATGCTTTTGGTTTCAAAAATACAAGAATTTTTTTTTTTAATATTCCCAAAAACAAAATTTTGAAAATAGAAAACAAAAACTATTACCAAACATAACCTTAATGTTGTCTTCAACTAGAGTTTTCAAACAAAATGAAGGCTCAATTTAGTTGTCTTCTTTGTTTGATACATTATTGGTTATCAGGGAGACGGTGAAATAGGAACTCATACATAAAAACAGGGAGATACAAAAGGCTAGCATGATACACCTCCTAGCTCTTTGTGCAATGTAGTCTCTATAGAATGAAACTGCCGCAGCACTTATTGCAAGAGTAAGGAGATTGATGATTCAAGACAAAACTACCAGGATGTCACAGCCCCTGTAGACAAAATTTAATAAAGTAAATGAGAAATGAAACTGAGTCAACAAATAGTTGAATTCAAGCATGTATTGTGTATCTAATAGTTAGGCCCATTTGGATATACATTACTGTAAATTTCTTTAACACTTTATCTACTTTTTCTATGTGTGTTAAAAATACTTAGTATTTAAAAAAAAAAAAAAAAAAAAAAAAAAAAAAAAAAAACAATCAAACAAACAAACAAATACAATGCCAGCACTCATGTAGAACGTATACCTTTTATTTTGCATTGGAAAAGGTGCCATTGAACCTGTGAACATAGTACTTGAAAGAACACCAATGTCTATAATACAAAAACTGACCAAGGAAAAACTACAATATAGACTACGCATCCATGTTCTTTATGGTAACGATTGGTTTCCACATCTATTTATCAAAGCTTATACTTGGCACACAAACTTAAATGGTTGATTATGGACTTCGTAGGATGGAGATAATGGCAGAGAAGAGTTAAACAAACCATGATACAAGTACAGGTAGAACAAGTGCTTGTCTTGCATACTGTTGCATTATTTAGTAATTAAGGAACTGCATATTAGAGTATTAGTAAGTATCCAAGGATGTTGCAACAATAATTGTCACATAATAGGGCTTTGTGCTGCGACTGCAGTAGCTCAAGAAAAGCACTGCTTAGACCTGTCATGACTGATTGGAAAAGATGAATATCAATGATACATTCAACAGTTTGCAAATAAATCAAATTTCTAGTTTTTACTAATTTCCAAACCCAAATGCCATCAAGGTAGGACCAATGAATCACCCATATGCATCTCAAACAAATATCAAATATTATTTATTTTGGAGACATCTTGTTGATTAGCATGGTTGTCACTAGGACAAAAACGAAATACGATTATGCTTGATAAGCAACAAGCACTTGACAATGACATTGCCATGTCAAATAATGTGGAAGGAAATCCCAAGACAATAGTCATAAGTTGAATAAATATTAGCCATAATAAGCTCCTAAGGAACCCTCTCCCTTCTGGTTGGATAAATTTAGTCTTCAATTTCACAGCAATACTATAAGAGTAATGATACAAATATGTTAACTTTTAAAACATAAAACAAAAAATAATAGCAATTAGGAAATTTACTTATCATGATGTTGATGTTGTTCCAATCACATTAATTGCTACCTCGGTTTGCAAACTTTTTATTAGTAAAATTGGTGATACTTATAGCAATTTTCATACTATTTAAAGGACAACATAATATAGCTTGCATAAGAGGACAATTCTTCAGCAGCTTTCAAATGACACCATAAAAGATTACCACCACAAGAGGTTCATTAGTTAGTATAAACAGCCTGTGTCTTTTTTTTTTATAGGCATATAAGCAGCTATGCTTGAGGTGAAAAAGGTCTATCTAAATTCTTAATCCACCAAAAACAAATTAAGCAAACTAAAATACTAAATCCTTCAATCTGGTAAAAATGTTACAAAGGAGACAATGCATCAGTATCTTAACCATTGAAATTGAGCCAGAAAACATTGACTCAATCACTTGCATTTGCAAATTTCATATGTGCTAATGGATCAAAAATTAGAACTACTTATCAAATGACTAATAAGTTCTAAATAGATATTTGAATTGCTGCACATTTTCTCTGCACAAAGCCACAAACCATCAACCATCATTGGATGGTAAGTAAATTAAACAAAGCATCCACTTTCTTTAATTTATAGACCTAATAATGTCAAAAATATGAAAATGTATATATACATGCGTTGAGAAATCATAGTGTTTTGGAGAAAATTTGACTTGCACTTCTGCTGTATACAAAATTAAAGAGGATTCAAGCATATAAATTGTCTCTGTCAATAAAAAAATGCAGAAGCAATTAAATGTGTGAGCAAAAATTAAAAGCCTGCTATTTAAAATATTAATTTGACTTATTGCTTAGGACCAATGAATCAACTTTATGCATCCCGTACAGATTGCAGAAGTTCATTCTCATTTTCCTTTGGACTAAGCCTAAGATCTTTAGCTCACTAACAGCAGCCAGAGGTACAATTTTTTTAGTCCAACAAAACCATACTCCCTCATGTTAATTTATCAAATCACTGAAGACAAACAAAGCCGGCAATTCCTTGAACACTGCAAGTCTCTCATCATATTGGTGCAGCCCTTCTCCTGGGCTATTTTTTTCTCACAAAACCATTTAGGCAATATGCACCATTTTGGCTCTCCAAAATTCCATTACCAAAACACTTTTCCTGGGCTCTACGCTCTGTTTAATATATGTAATAGATAGACTGATGAAATTTTGAGATGCAAGCTGAAAATAGAGGCTGCAACTTGAGCAACCTGGGCTGGTTTACACACACATATATACTATTTTTTTTTTTTTTTATCAGTACACACACGTACATATACTTCATAAAATCTCAAGATTCCAAGCTCAATTTTAGACGCCGCAACTTGGGCAACCTAAGCTTGTTGGAGGTAAACAAGAGCATGTAAGTCTCAATTTTTAGCCCTCACCCAACCCAACCTAGGCTGAAATTAGTTGCCTTGCTGTGACTGAATTGACTCAAGGTGGGTCAAGTTATGCTTCTCTTAATATTAGTAGTAGTAGTTGGAGATATCAATAGCTTTTTTCTGTCTATTTACAATAGCCAACTAAGTTGGGCCAACTTACAAGCAAGATTAGCATACCTTATGCTTAAAAAGCATGCATGATTTACTGTGTGTATACAAGTGTGTAGATTCACGTGTACTATACAAATTATAAAGAAATCTCATAAATTAAAAAAATAAAAATAAAAAACTAGAGAAATAATTTGCATTAGTGTTGTATCTGCAAGAGCTAGTATCAGTCTTGTCTCTATGTCAAAGATAGTTGGAACCAATACACCTAGAGTGTCTAGGGCATATATGCTAGGTTGATGTGCAATCTGCAGCTTAACAAACAACGTTTTTAAGCATACATAGATGTTGAAAAAAAAAAAAAAACATTTAGTGGTAGGACAACAAAAAGAAGAAAAATCGATTTAAAAAGAAAAGGAACCAGCCAAAATCTTGATGATTTTCCCTGACATCCAAAACAAGTCTATAAACCAGGCTTATGCAATCAATTAATTATTAAAAACTTTAATAATTAAACTTGAGACCTAATTCCAAAAGTTTATTCTTCTATTCATATAAATCTACAGATGCTTGCCATCTTAAAAAGAGAATGGAATTATAAATTGATAGATAAATCAATAAGAAAGGAAACAAAATACGGAAGGGGGCTGGGGACAATCAATTGAGCTTGCACAACAAATTCATAGTTTATAGAAAATATTATTTTGTTGCCTAGAAATCAAAGCATGATATCCAACAAGGTGAGTTGACAAAAATCAAAATCAAGGGTACCACCAAGTACCAATAATTTACAAGTAAAACCAATTTCAATTATAAACTTGATAACCAGTCCAATATTCATTATGATAGGACAAGTGAAACAAGGTTATCTGGGCTAAAAACATATAATTTTCACTGTGACATTGCCATGTGTTAGAATGACCACAAAAATCTACTAGGATTACTACATTACTTTCATGTGTACTACAATAGAAGAAAAAAAGAACATAATGATGGCTTCATTGATTTAATATTACAATAAGGAAAAGCAAAATAAAACATAAAATAGAGCATCATTTACTTCATTGGTTTATCTTCACATTTGGATGACATTTATTTGTGATCAAGTAAAACCAGGCTTTCCATAAGATCAGTTGTGTAGGCCATCCAGTTAGGACTTGAAATTCCAATATTGTTATCATATAGACTTTCAGGGTCATACGAAACCGTCCTTCCCGGAGGCATCATAATTAGAAGTTGACCACTTTCAGTGCAGCCAAAGAAATTCTTAATCCGCTTGAGTCCTACAGTTTTTTTTGTCCAAGACTCAACCACACCATACTGTCCCATCACCCATATGTCGCATTTATCTAAAACATCGCCATCTTCATAATCAAATACAGGAGGACCAAAAACAATTAGAGCCAATGATCCCTTGAACACCACAAGTTGGTGAACTGCCTGATAGTCAAAAATAAATCTATCTAAGTAATTCTCCGGCAGTCTTATCTCTCGGAATATTTCATCATTGACATCAAAGGACAAAATGAAATTGTTAGTGTTGTTTTTACCCCTGGTATATGCCATAGAATATAGAGCTCCATTAAAAAATAAAAAGGGTTCATATTGTATATCTAAAATAGATCCAAGATTGGGTATCGACTCCACCGAAAATTCAATCCTTCTCCACAAATCCGTACTCAATGCGTAAACCTTGGCCTCAAACCGCGGACCTTTGTTATTGCAAACAATTTTGAGAATCTTGAAGTCATTGTTTTGACAATGATAGGCAAGTCCAGGACTGTAGCCACTGCGACCCTCGGCAATCGTAAGCATCTTAAACTTTTGAATGTTTGGGTTCCATAAATATATCAAAGCATCACGATTTCCATAAATCAAGAACATGCCATTGCAATGGTCAACCATGTAATGATCTACAGGAAAGGGGATTTGAAACTTAGAAACCTCAGTCAATGTCAACGTGGGACCGCCATTGCAAGCAGCCGTATACAGTTGTTTGTCATGGGTATATAGCAGAAAACCATTATGATTGTTATTGGATGATAATGATTTGGCTTTGTTGAGTTGGAGGTTCAAGTGTTTGGTAATGAAAATGGGGTCGGTGATTGTAGAGTACCAAGATTTAGAAACGCACCTGAATCTGATTAAGGATTTCACTGGTAGCCGAGTCAGGATGTCGATCACGACGTCGTGTGGTAGACGCTCCGATGACAAATTCCTGAGCTTAGACATCATCGATGATGATGATTCGAAAGGAAATGAGTTACAGTAAGAGGAAGAGAGAGAAAGAAAAAGGTAAGAAGTAAACTAATGATAAAAGCTGCCTCAGATGATGACACAGGGCTTAATTAAACAGAGGGAGTGTTTGCCTAATTAGTGGGACACACCCATTTTGTCGCTTGTTAATGAAAATTTAGGTACAGTAGCTTAGATAATGTTTTTTAAGTATTTGTTTGGATTGAGTTTATTTTTACTAAAATTAAAAATTGAAACTGAAAATATTATAATAAAATAATTTTTAAATATATGAATAGTATTGTAGAATCTATTTTTAATAAAAAAGTTGTTGAAAAGTAAAATTTGTGGGTCTATAAATAATGCACAAGTATACTATTTACTGTGAAAAAGTCAAAGTCAACTTTTGTGGTTACTGTTCATGAACAATAATCGCATTACTTCCTAAAATGCGTGAAGGAAAAAAAAAAAAGGAAACCAGAAAACGCAAACTTATAAACACAAACACACAATCCAAACGAAAACCAAGTTTTCATTTTAAGATTTAGAAATATGACTATTTAACTAAAAAATACGCTTTCATTTAATGAGAAAAAATTTATATGGCAAAATCTTAAGAATAGTATCTAAATATTATAATAAGTCTTACTTATAAAGTAAAAGTGCAATATTAAATGTTCAAAACAATTGGTTGGACTCTAGTTACTTCTCCCATCATTCAACCAAATTTATTTATTTTTGGGGAACAAATTAAATCTTAATTAAGTGTGAAAATATTCATACACAACTCGCAAGCATGAATTGAGCTTAACTTGCTTTGTTGTGGGTTAATGTTTGATATAAATGGAAATGTCTCCAGGGGATTTGAGCTGTTTTGACTCAATTAATAAATTAGTCAATTTTGTGTTGACTTGTTTGACTCACAATCAATCCAAAATGAACTTGTTCTATCAAGATAAAATTACTAGTCTTGACCTGAATTCATTTAGCATATACAAATAAATGTCATTTTTATGTAACACAAATATTATTGTTACATATAGAATTGAGTAGCTAAATGAATTTTAATGTTTACCAAAATATAGAAAATTTTCATTTTAGTTTATCTTTCATAGACTATATTGTATTTCTAAATCTTGGTGGAACGCCATTGAGTAAAATAAAATACTTTTTGGTCAAAAAATATCTTTTAAGAATAATTGCTTAAATAACCGTCACAATTAATTTAGTATATATGGGTCAAGAATTTAATCAAGCAAAAGACAACTCCAAAAAGATTAAGAATGAATACACAATAGAAATGATGACAGTAGTTAATATCTAATTGATAAATATGTCCTCGAAACCCTTAAGGATGGACATGACTACTACAACTTCTTTTACTCACTTGATTTTTACACTCAGCACTCAAAACTTTTCTTTTTGAAGAATTCTAGATCCCCTGCTAATGGGGTGATTTGTCCTTATTTATACAAATGAGGTTCCTCCCCTACCGTCCACCTGTAGGGTGGATATCACATGGGGAAGATGCTTGTCTCATCTTCTACTTCCCCTTTCTTTTGAGGTAAAAATGAGTGGAAGACAAGGTGATGGGCATTGTTTTTATGGTCATTCAACAATAAATGCATCAATGTTAGTGGGTGGATTGCATTTAATGTAGAGGGAATGATTGCTTAACTTAGACGTTTTCTTCTTTAGGCCTCTAGACTTATTTGTTCTTCCATCCATATGGTCATTTGCCTATCATCTTGAAGCTGGGAGGGTTCTTGACATGCAACTGAGGATAAAGGGATCCTCAAAGATTCATCAAGGAGTAGTTGGCCCTCAGATGGTTCCTTTTAAGGTCCTTGGTAATCAGGCCTTTATTTCTTTCCTCCTTGGTCCCTTGCATGTCTCCAGGGTTCTTCAGGGTTGGGCCCGCTCTACTCGAATCGATTAGGCTCTCTTTATAGGGCATTTTTCGTTGGGCCTTTGGCTTACAAGCTTAGGCTCGTTAGACATAATTGGGTCTGTTCCCCTCAAATATGCTATTAGTAATTTAATTATTAGTGTTATTATGACATTGATTTGTGCAGTATTTAATTGTCTATAACTAATATATTTTTTATGTGCTTACAAATAAATAAAATATGTTCAACATTTTTGTCATATTATTTTATGTGTTTGAAAGGGTCGTATTTGTATAAACCTAATGCAACATATTTATTAAGCAAGTTGAAATGATTCGTGTTTTTGTCAATCCAACAAGAATTATTTATTAAGTGTGTAACTTAGGTTTTATCACATCATTGTGCTTACAAGTGATTTTTTTATTAAAAGAAAGACTCCAAAAGGGGTGAATAAGTGATTTTTTATTTTAAAAAAAAAATGTGAGTTACACATTTGTTTTTTCTTCACTTCTAAGGCTAAACAAAATTAACTGATGTTAGCAATATTCATAATTTTATTATATTGGTCTTATAAATTGTTGTGTCACTAAGTACAATTAGCTTGTAACCCTATGCATATACGTAGATACACTTAAAGATATAAAATAAGATGCATAATATAATTCCTATGTATATAATTGAAATACGATTAATAGTCATTTTTATATTTTGTTAACTCTTTAAAAAATTTTGTAAGGATATTATTAGGTATAAAATATAAATTGTCCATTTTTTTTTATTGTGAAATACATTTTTTTTTTTACGATTCATTTATTCTAGTCTCTTTGGTTTTTGTATTTAATAACTTAGTTGGATGAATATTTATGATATAGTCCCACATTTGATTCTAAAATTAAAAAATAAAACTCTTTGAGAATAAATAATTTAGGACACATGGCGCAAAATTGTAACTCTAATTTGGAATTCTAATTTGAGTTTCTCTCAGTTTTACCTATTATTATTATTATTATATATAGATAAGTGATTCAAATACTTATATATTTTCTTGTAGTTGTTGAAGTGCCATCAATTATATTCTTTTCTACATCAATTTTTAAGATTTTGGTAGTAAAATTTGTAGTAGATCTTTTCCAAATGAAAGAAAAATTAGATAAATGTAATTCCAACAAAATCACTATGGGACCAGAGAATTTGTGATCCCGGCTCACTTTACATTAGGGCTCAAGGTCCGACCTGAGGAGAGACATTGCCGAGGACATACAACGAAAGTCCAAATGACCTAGAGATATAGCCGAGGACGATTCTGTCCTCGGCATCCCAGAGCGCTCCTAGGAGAAAAGGCGAGTACGGTATAGGAACGGTGCATGGAAAAGTTAAACACCTCCGCATTGATGGGGAAAGGACCCCTGAACAGTGTGGCGACAAAGGACAAGGGAAAGGTTACCATTACTGCAATTAAGTACTCTGCACCTGACAGAGCAATGCTTTTCAACTTTTACAACCACTCCCAACCACTTTGGGTATGGGTTGATAGGACAAGTATCAGCCCTAGAAAGTTGAACCTACACGTAGATGTTGGAGGGAGAATAAAAGTTAGTATAAAAATGAGAAGGAAGCGATCCAGGAAAAAGGGGGGGGGGGGACGAGGGTCAAGAACTAGAGCCTTCCAGGCCGTGTTGAGGAGGAGATCTTCTTGGACAAGCGCGGTTTACCCTTGTGCGATTACCATGAACACCATGACTAACCACTGTTCGGTGACCAAGGCCTAGCTTTTTAGCTCACTCTCTACAAATTTATTGTTTGGACCTTTAACGTTCGAACCTAATAAACCAATTTGGGGTCGTTACAAATTGAGTCCTTACAATCACCATTAAGTGCATGAGAATACTAGAGTTTTACTACAAAAAAATGTACGATTTGATGTAGCAGGAATATGATTGGTGCCTCTTAAACAATATAATAAATTAATGTTTGAATCAATTTATTTTGGAAATGATACAAGTCAGTTTGTAAAACCTATGCAGTAAAATTTGTAAGACTCCTAGCATTGCTCATGTGAATTAGTTATATTAAAACATGAGAACAATGGACATACATACATACACACACACACCACTGTCATTAATTAAATTGTTGAAAAATAAATTTAAGTGATATTTAAATATAAAAAGTCTCATTTAAAGTTTTTGCCTTAGGCCTCAAATTGTATTGAGCCAACCATGCGCACTTAATAAATGAGTTGCATTGGGGTTTATGGGTTTTGACATGAATACTGAATTAATCGAGTTAGTGTTTGGGTCATGTAATATATATTTAGAGAGTTTCAACTTATGGCGTTTGCTCCTGATGATAGAATATCCTTATGTTGATAAGCCAAAAACAACTTACCAACATTAATTGCTACACCTTAAAGATATTATTTATTGTGTAAATCTTTTTGATGATGTATCTTTTTCTTTTGTTAAAAGAGAGGGCAATTATCACGCCCATCTCTTAGCCCTCTGGGCTGCTTTATGGAATCGATCAAGGGCTGTTCCCATCTCTTGTCCCCCAGCTATTGTTTCTAAAAAGAGATGGGCGAGGGAAAACTATTGTTTCTAAAAAGAAATGATGTTTATTCAGCCAAAAAATAATGCTACCCTTTAATGGTCTAATGTTTAATTTATTACATTTGGAAATCTCAAAGTTTAGTTTGTTACTTAAACGAAAATCTTGCTACCCTTTAATGGTCTAATGTTTAATTTATTACATTTGGAAATCTCAAAGTTTAGTTTGTTACTTCAACGAAAATCTTGCTTGTCACCCATTCTTGTGAGGAGGGAAAACTATTTTATGAGCCAAAACTCATTCGATTGCAGGATATGATTTAATAATTAATTAATTTAGCCTCGGTCAAAAAGGCTAATTGGAAAAGATGATTATCAATGATGCATTCAACAGTTTTCAAATACTAAGAATTTCTAGTGCTCCAGAAAGTATCATGGTAGGAGCAATGAACCAATTATATACTAAAATGCTAATTTATTGAGCAATGAACCAGTTAATGTATACTTGCTGCACTTGAGTTAGTATAATTGTCAAACACAGAATTATTCCAGTATTTGTGTAAAGCCCACCTGTGCAATTATCTTAGTACGAATCGCAGGTTCTCATAGTGATGCAAAGCAATGTAATGAATCTCAAGCAGTCAAGCTTAATCTGATATGAGTCTCTCTATGCATTTTATTATTATTATTATTGTTTTCTGTACAAAGATCAATTTCATTGAAGACAAAATACGAGATTTACAAAACAAAACTATTCTGGGCTTCAGAAACAATAACCCGGAAAAAAGAAGCTGAGAAAAGGAATAAGCACGGGCTCCTAGTTCATTAGCTGCTACATTTGCTTCTCTTGGAATCCAGTTGAACAAGCACCTTTCAAAAGACATTGCCAACAACTGAATGTCTTGGATTGAATCGCACGATCTTCCAACTTGCCTCTTTTCCTTTGGACACAATCACATCTAGGCAGAGTTTCGAATCGCCTTCAGGGATTATATTGGGCAATTCCATGCTTGTTGGCTGTTACTAGGCCAATTGCCCTCCACATAGCCTCACTTTCTACCACCTCCGTGTCTACTAAGTATGAAATAGTTACCTCCGCACTTAACACCTAACCTCTATGAGTCCTGGTGAGTTGCGACCATAGCCAAGATTGAGGGGTTTGAGCAAACTGCTGCATCATGGTACCCTTTAACAGGAACTTTTGCTCGCTTCTCTGGGGTCCAGCAACTGCAGGTCTTTCAAGAAAGTGCTGCTTAGACCTGTCATGACTTGGTCTATATTATCTTTTTTCTCTCAAACACACTTAATTCCTTACTCTCCAAATCCGGTCAAACACCATGGCTGTAGAAAAACTAAATTCAGCTCACTCTCAATGCATGTTGCAATCTTCTTTTTATTCTTTGCTTTTCGTTCATAGTAACTTCTCTTTCATAGGCATCTTGTACAAATAGCAAATATTCATGCCTTCTTTTCTAGTGCTAAATTGCTAATGGCAAAAGACCTTAAGCTGATCTAGCTCTTACAAGCACATATGCTTAGCAAACATATATCTATGCCTGCTTAGCTCAGCCTGACAGTTCCTACTAATAAACCATGTACAAAATCTCCTGTACGTGTTAATTTTGAAGTCTTCCTGCACTAAACGAAGTTCCATCAGAATTCACAGGCTCACTTGTATGGTCACCTTATTCAGCTGACTACTGTCTTCAATTAGGACCCCCAACAACTCCAGTACTACATGACTTTCCTCATTTACTCCAACTGCTTCATTTTATCATCTCTCAATTTGGTTGAAACCATTGTAGAAGTTGAAAACAGCTTCTGATGGTTCTAAGTATGCCCAGCAAACATATATCTATGCCTGCTTAGCTCAGCCTGACAGTTCCTACCAATAAACCATGTACAAAATCTCCCGTACGTTTTAATTTTGAAGTCTTCCTGCACTAAACGAAGTTCCATCAGAATTCACAGGCTCACTTGTATGGTCACCTTATTCAGCTGACTAATGTCTTCAATTAGGACCCCAACAACTCAAGTACATGACTTTTCTCATTTACTCCAACTGCTTCATTTTATCATCTCTCAATTTGGTTGAAACCGTTGTAGAAGTTGAAATGGCTTCCAATGGCTCTAAGAATGTTGCTGTGCTAATCTCATGATAAAATTCCACGCACAGATCCCCTGGTCCTTCGTGGCTTCCACAACTGCAACTGTCTGCTGCAATAGCTCTTCTTGTTGAACTCGTCTTCTACCCTTCACAAGACTGTTCTTTGCTCTTGAAATTGGAAGCACAGATTTGTGAACTTTGTGTAGCAAATAAAACTGGTCTAAGAAGGATACGTGCTTGATGAAGCAAGTTGTTTTGGAGCAGTGGAGGGATCACTTATATAGGGAGAGATGAGAAGATGGGTACCTAGTGGAAGAAGCTGGCACTTTGGGAAAAACCAGATGCTATAGCAATTTGGTGTGCCAGTAGCTGCTCCAGGATTTCTTTCAGGTTCCATATCAGCACTGCAAAAGAGACAAAAAGCATTAAAACATGACATATTAAATGTAGAGATACACCACAATATCCTGAGAACCCATGTGACTCACAATTGAGAACTGCTTATGTTTTAGCAAATAAGGTTGGACTGCACAAGTAAGTGCAATTTTCTCTTTTCATTTTTTCCCCCTGCTCCGGGTCAAAATTAGGATACCACCAAGGCTGATTGGATACATTCAACAGTTTGCTAATCAATCAAATTTTGGAGACATCTTGTTGATTTACTTGTTTGTCACTAGGATGATCATGAAATACGGTTATGATTGATCAGCAATAAGCACTTGACAATGACATTGTCATGCCAATAATGTGCATGGCAATCCTTACTCCTGAGACAATACTCATAAGTTAAATAAATAATAGCCATAAGCTCCTGAGGAACACTCTCCATTCTGGTTGGAAAAATTTAGTTTTCTATGTCAACAATATTTTGAGAGTAATGTTACAAATGTGTCAACTTTTAAAACACACAACAAAAATTAAGAAATTTATTTATCATGACGTTGATGTGGTACCAATCACAGTAATTGCCACCCCAGTTTGCAAATTTTTTGTAGTAAAATTGGTGGTACTTTTAGCAGTTTCCACACTTTCATGTCTTCAATTGTTAGGGACTACATAATACAACTAACATAAGAGGAAATTTCTTCAGCAGCTTTCATATGACACCATAAAAGACTATCACCTCAAAAGGTTCATTAGTTGGTATAAGCAGCCACATCTCTTTTTCTTTTCGATAGATGTATAAGCAGCCAAACTTGAGGTGAAAAAGGTCTATCCAAATTCTTATGCCAGCAATAAAAAATTAAGCAACTAAAATACTAAATCATTCAATCCGGAAAAAAATGTTACAAAGGAGAGAATCCATCAGATTATTAGTATCTTAAACATTGAAACTGAGCCAGAAAAGATTGACTCAATCACTTGCGTTTGCAAATATCATATATACTAGATTGGAGGATTAGAAAGATGACTATTCATTTCCAATTGGCTGTTTTTGCACTAACTGCAAATGGATAAAAAACTAGAACTGCTTATCAAATGACTAATAAGTTCTAAATAGATATTTGAATTGCTTCACATTTTCTCTGCACAGAGCTGCATACTAACAACAATCATTGGATAGTACACAAATCAAAAAAAGCATATATTTTATCAGATTTATAAACCTAATAGTGTTAAAAGCATGAAAAAGTATATATTCATTAAGAAATAATAGTATTCAGGAGAAAATTTGAATTTCACTTCTTCTGTATACAAAATTGAAGAGGATTCAAGCATATACATATTACCTATGTCAATAAGCTCACCTACCAACTATCTCACGACCCCAACTGGCTTATATCATACTAGTATATATCAATAATTTCATGATTTTCAGCTAATACTACCATTTTAAAGCAATTTAACAATTGTTAAAAAAACCAAAATAATAAGAGCATCATTTAATACTCAAAGTGCATATATGATGCCATGCCACAAAAAACTTGTCAATATGAACTTCACAAAGATTTTCAGTTTGCTAAAAACTTCACTTTACTAATTTTTAACACAAACTAATCATGATATTCAGATGGATTTTTTACCTGATCAAGTAAAACCAAGCTCTCCATAAGATCAGCTGTGTAATACAACCAGAAAGGAATTTGAATTCCAAGATGGTTCACTTTCAGATTCTCAGTGTCTAATGAAACGAGCCTTCTGTCAAACATTTGGACTAGAAATTCACCACTGTTAGTGCAGCCAAAGAGCTTAATAATCCAATCAAACAGTACATTTGTTTTTGTCCAAGACTCAACCACACCATACTCTCTCATCACCCATATGAGGCATATATTCGAAGTATCTGGTTCATCATCATCATCTTCTTCTTCTTCATCATCTTCATCTTCATCTACATCATCGTCTGGACCAATAACAATCAAAGCCAACGATCCCTTGAACACCACAAGTTGGTGAACGTGGTGGTCAGAATTTGGACCTAATCCATCTAAGTAATCCTCGGGCAGTTTTATGTCTCGAAAAATCTCATCATTGACATCAAAGGACAGAATGAAACTATTATCGTCGTTGCCCAAAGTACACGCTATAAAATGCAGAGCTCCATTGAAAAACAAACAGGAGTTAGGTTGTACAGCAAGAATATATCTAATATTGGGCACAGACTCCACCAATATTTCAACTGTTCTCCACGAATCAGTACTCAATGTGTAAACCTCGGCCTCAGCCGGGGGTGCTTTTTCTTCATCAAACCCTTTATAAGACACAATTCTGAGAATCTTGAAATCGCTGATTTCAGCAAGATAGGCAAATCCAAAGACAACGCTATCAAAATAGTCCATAGTGAATGGTCTGAATCGCGTAGCATCGATGGTTTTAAACATTTGAATGCTTGGGTTCCACAAATAAATTGTAGGATTAACATAGCTATAAAGGAAGAAAATCCCATTACAATAGTCAACCATGTTGGCACCCCACAAGGGGATTTGAAACCTAGAAACCTCAGTCAGTGTGCGGTCGCTATTGTAAACCAAGGTACACAATTCATTGTCAGACTTACATAGAAGATAACCATTGTGGTTGTTTTTGGATGATAATTTGAGGTTGAGATTGAAGTTGAGGTGCCTGGTGATAAATATGCGGCTGGTAATCGTAGCGTACCATGATTTGGAAACGCACCTGAATCGGATTAAGGATTTCACCGGCAGCCGAGTCAGGATGTCGAATACCACGTCGTCGGGGAGACTCTCGTACGACAAATCTAGCTTTCTCCTCAGCTCAGACATCATCGGTTGTTTTTCGAAGGAAATGAGCGATGACTGATGAGAGAGATATTTCGAGATATTTCGGTTTGTGTTCGGTTTGAATAAGGTAGATTAGATGGGCTCTTAAAAGCTAGTCATGGACCAAATACTAAAAAAATAGTCATTACCTTCTTTTTCTCTCTTTTTTTCCTACTACTTCCTCCAAACTCCGGAACATGCCAGAGCCCTCTTTCTTTCTCTTGAGAAAGTTTCGATCCACTACAACAAGAAAGTTTCGATTCACTGCAACGGGTCTGTTTCGATTCACCGCGTTTTTTGCAGTAGGGTCCATGTATAATATCAAAAAATATAATAATGTCTATAATTTTTATTTTTCATTTCAATTCAAATTGAGGCTACATCTTGCAATGTTCATTTATTTCAAATGACTATATTTTTTCATAAACCCAAAAACATATTTTTAAAATCTCCCAATGCTAATATTTTTAAATTTTTCCTAATGATATGTTTTTTAACAAATCTTCTGAAGCACTTGTGGTAATGATATAGTGAGTTGTAGGTCATCTAATTTTAACTATAAATTATTCTAAAAAAAATTAACTAAAAATGTTACATTCACAATATTTTGCACAATACTTTCACAATAAATCTTATATGATAAGTTGTTACTATTTCTAATTTGACCTCACCAGTCACTACTAAAATTATTTTTTTCTCACCAATAATAGCCAATAACAACCTATCACATAAAATTAATTGTGAAAATATTATAATAGCGTTTCTTAATTTTAATTTCTTATTCTTTATTTCTTTATTTCTTTTTTCTTTTTTCCTCATTTTTGTCCTCCACATGTGTTCCTTTGCTCTTTTCTTTTTTTATTCATTCTTTCCTCTTTTTTCTCTACCACTTCCTCCAAACTCCAGAACATACTAGAGCTCTCTCTCTCTCTCTTACCACTTCATCCAAACTAGAGAGAATACCAGAGCTCTCTCTTTCTCTCACAAACAGAGATCGCCGGTGGATAACTCATCCTCTCCACCACCACTAGTCCTCCTCCCCACAGCAGCTCAAATAGGTCAGATTTACTTTTTCTTTTTCTTTTTTTTCTTTTTCTTTTTTTCATTTTTTGTTCTAATTTGATTAGTTTTAAGATTGTGATTTGAGTTTGTATTTTGATTGTGATTGGGTTTAGAGATGTTTGAGAGAGCATAGATCTGGAATGGTTGAGTTGTAGCCATTATGATTGTTGAGTAAAAATTGAATATTTTAATGGGTGTGTTGAAATTTTTATTCCCATTAATTCTTTTGCTAATGAACAGTAGGTCATCAAACCAAGTAAGCTATTGTTCATTAGCAAATTTTTTGCTAATGAACAGTGAATTAGAGAGATTGTTGGAGCAAGTTTTTATGGGTTTACTTTCCAAATTTTGGATTTAGAGAGCTTGTTGGAGATGCTTTAATGTGGTGGCTCCAAACCGAAGCTACCAATAAATATGAAATAAAGATACGGAAAAAAAGAGAGGAAAGAATGACATTTGAGATTGCAAATAGGGATTTTTTTTTTTTTTTTTTCAAAATAACACTCATTTTGAAACAATTTTATTAGTTAGCACCGTTTCCAAGCTATTTAGGAAACTAACAACTCGAGTGTGATAGACTCGAGTTCACTATAGCAACTCGAGTCTAAGAGACTTGTTTTATGTGTTTTGCGAAGCATGGAACTCGAGCCTATGGAGCTCGAGTTCCTTAAAGTGAAATCGAGCCTTACAAGCTCGATATAGTTTCTCACCAAAACTGTTCCACACTGCGAAGTCCGAGCTTCTTCTTCACTGAACCTCAACCCATCCAAACCCACATTACGAGCTCCAGCGAAGAGGACAAGGAAGCACCACACCGGCGTAGATGAACCACCACGCCGTTCCAAACACAATACCGCCAAGACCTGCCAACTCCGACTTTGAGTTCTGAGTCAACATCCGAGCCGCAATAACGACATTGATCAGGTGGGTTTGTTGATTTTGTTATGGGTCTCTTTGGGTTTGCTTGGATTTGTTGGAGAAGAAGAGTTTTGATTGTTGGAGAAGAAGAGTTGTTCTTGCTGAGAGAGTACTGAAATCGAGTTTGTAAGGCTCGATTTCAATTTAAAGGAAATCGATTTCTACGGACTCAATTTCAATGATAGAAAACGAGTCTAACAAAGTCGATTTCAAAGAGCAAAATCGAGTCTAACAAACTCGATTTGTTAGATTCCTAAATAGTTTCAAAATCTTGCTAATTAATGAAATTGTTTGAGGGATTTGGTTATTTTGAAAAACAAATCCTTGCAAAAAGGGAAAGAAACACATGTTTTGAAATATGATAAATATGTATAAATAAAAAATATAATTAATATAATAGGTAAAATCAAATAATTTATATATATATATATATATATACACACACACATACGTAATGCCAAAGAGGAGGAGGAGAAGGCAAAAACCGACATAGAGTAGAGTGATGGCTAAGCTAGACGAGATATTTTTCGTCATTCCCATATAAGGGCATGAGAGAGTATTGTTTTGTTTAAACTAGACCCTAATTTATGTGATTATGCTTAATTAATTTTTACTAGTTTTGAGCTACAAGGTTCTTGTCTTGGTATTTCTTAAAAAAAAAAAAAAAGTTCCTGTCTTGGAATTTATTAAAAGAATTAATTTTAATTAATTATGTGTCAAATTTCATTGGTTGACACTTAAAGAAAATGATGTAATAATATGCGAAAGATAAATCCTATTGATAATGGCAGTTATTGGATAATTAGTTGATTCTCTCATAAAAGAAAGATAATTAATCGAAATTTGTAAATTTTAATTTCCCATGAGCCTTAATTATAATCAATTGTCTTCTCACTTGAATAATGGTTTTGCATATTATTTTGTTTTCATTATATTTAGGAGTGCTCTATTGATTCAATTTTGAATGGCGAATGAAATTCTTGTAAAATGTGAAAGTCTAGAACTCAAAGATATTGATGACTTGTATCTCAAGGAGTTGTGGTTAGGATTTATTTTGAAATGCACCATCTCATCTATGATCTATCTCTTTCAATTGCACAATGTAGGGGTGATAGGCCTAGGAGTACATATCTATGAATATATTGGGTCAAGGGCCCAATTCAAGAACATTAAGTAGTTCGAGGAGGGGTAAACACTTTCCTAATAGTCCGTGTTAGTAAGTGAAGAGGTGAAGTCTGATCATGATCATCCAAGCGGGCGGTCTGAGGAGGAATGCTTCCTTAGCTGGGCAAAGCTGAGATTGGAGGGTGTGGTCTGCCATCAAGAGTAACGTTCCGGATCATTTCATGAATGAGGATAAGTATTAGGAAGGAACGAGACAGAAGAAAGCTACAAAATATCTAAGGGAAAGCTGCTATTCAATGCTCTACAGCTAATTCTCTAGCCGCATTAATGAAGAAGTGATACTTGAATAATAGTTTTCAGCCTTACAACTACTACCCAAAAACTTTAGGAAGGTGTTGATGGGATAAGGATTAACACCAACAATCTGATCTGCACGTGAAGGGTAGAGAGGAAAGGGGAAGATAGTATAAAATAGAAGGGAGGTTCTAAGAGAAAAGGATCGGAGAATTAAGAAAGAAATACTGTAGCAATTAAAACTGTATTTGTATCCAACTTCATGTAATATATACAAAAACTGATCTCCTTGGACTGTGCCGATGCCCATTTTCTTTAGATAAATCAAGTTTACTTTTACTTTATTGTCATCTGGATCTATTACAATTGCTACTCAACTCATTAGAATCTAGTTTTCCAACCCACTCTCTACAAATTCATTGTATTGGACTCTTTGGGCCTAAATCCTTTTATTATTTAGGCTTAGGATTCAAATTGCGTCCTTACACACAAGATAGCATTTAGTAACTAGTGACCAGTAAATCTACAATTGCAATATATATATATATATATATATATATATATATATATTTTAACGTTTACCATCTACGTATATATTAATAGCTAAAACTTAGAGAAAATCCAATTAGATTTTCATTGGATTCTCAATTCTACGTGTCCTATTTAATTTTTAATTTTGTACTAAGTGAATTATTGAGTGTAAAAATCAAAAGAATCCAAATCTAATTAGATTCTAAATTAGATTTCAATTGGAGTTTAATTTTTCATTATGTGTCTATCGAAGTTTCTAATTTTTGTGGTAAGTGAATTATTGGGTGCAAAAACCGAAGAGTTTAAAATAAATTAAATTCTAAAAAAAAAATATATATATATATATATATATATATATATAATAAGAAACCATTACATACGTTAAAAATGTATGGCTTGAAAAAAATGTAAGCTAACACCACATATAATTTAAACCTCTTATATATATACATATACATATATATATATATATATAAAGGTATAATTTGAACCATATAATTGTAATTGTTTTTAATTGTATCGTGCATATGCATGTAGTTACACACTAATTGCAATAAAGGGTATCATCTAAACGAGAAGTTCCAGTACACTTTGTTTGGCTACATCTTTTTCTTTTATTTTCTCAGGTTATATATAAATCAACTTTTAACAAATAGGCAAATAATAACTTTAAAAAAAGAAAAAGAAAAGGCCAAATAGAATTTATAGTGACTCAACTGAAAAAAAATAGAACAATGACAAGCTTTTTAGCATTGTGCCTGAAAAATTATTAGGTCTACTGCAAGGGTATAAATATTGTTATCTATGCAAGTATGACATCATTTAGTGGTTTTTTTTTTTCTTTTTTTTTTTTTTTTTCGTTTTTTTGTTTTTGTTTTTATTTTTGTTTTGATTAGGAAGTTGACTCACAAACTTGCTTAGGTGGCAGCATTCATTAGTTGAGTGAACCATTTCAGCATTCCTCTGGGTAGATCTAAAAACAGTGAGAGTTTCTAGGACGTATATAATAGGCTAGGAAATATTTAATGGGATGATGTACAATCTGAAAAAGAAGCATTCATTCTCCAAGAAAGAAAAAGAAAAAGAAAAAGAAAAAGAAGTATTCAAAAGTAGATTGACAGCAGAAGAAGAAAGGGAACAGCGGAGACGGGGAAAAACAAGATTAAAAAAGAAAAGGAACCAACAGCCAAATGTCCAAAATGTGACATACTGATATAGTTATTACAAGCTTTTGGTAATTAAACCACATACCTAATCCCTTTTTCACATAAACCTACATGCCCTTGACAACTTAAAATGAGAAAGGAAAGCAAAGATAGATCAATAAATTTAATAACAAAGCCAGCAAATTATGGGAAGAAATCAATCAAGGGAGCAGCAAATTCATAGTAAAATGCTCTAACTGTAGTCGTTCCCAAAAAAGTGAAGTTGGGGGATCCTCCATTGGGCAAATTAACTCTAGCTTGTTGGAAGAATTGAAATCATCCCAATTGAGCAGGTCATTCTTGCTATTATGCATTGTCGAAACAAGTGCATTTCAGTTTCTGCTTTTGATCCATGCAGTGAGCATATTGCATCTTGTGGCATACCCCTCTTTGCAAGCCTTTTTATTCACAGGTAAAAGTCCCTGTTACTATTCTCCACAACATCATTTTTAATCTTTCATGTATTTTACATGTCCAGATTCTTCTCCATATTCTGCTATTCTCTTTGTCGAATCTTTGACTTAAAGCCCTCTAACCATAGTACCCAGGGATCATTCCAAACGTCAATACTTGTGCCTTCTACTACCATATAACATGGACCTTTAGCAATAAAACCTTTGCTCCTCTCCACCCCCTCTCCATACACAAGAAGCTGATTTGGCTTTCCCCCCTCATCCAATCTTCAATTCTTCCCTATCTTGCTCTAAGCACTTTCACCATCCAATTTTTACAATCAAAGCTTTGTTGATTTCTTTAAATTTTTTGAGACCTCTGCATGGTTTGGGTTGACAAAGAGCCTCCTACGACTTCAGAACCAGCCCTCTCTGCTTTTCTTCAGGGTATTTCCACCTGAATTTTGTAACTTCTATTCTTGCTCTCACATATTTAATCCATAGCAGCTTTCCATTCACATTAAAATCAACCTCCAGAACTTTACCTTCCTTACTTACCACTTTCCTCACATTCTCCTTTGACAAACTGCTACTAGTATGAAAGACACGTGATTTTATAACTTCTGGTTCATTGCACTCGTAGAAATTCCAATGACAAGAGGCATTTACACAAGAAAACACAGTCAAAAGTACATCATGTTTGATAAATCACTTGACCTTGTATCCAGCAATACCTTATGTAACACCAGGCAATGGTGTTACACTTCAATAGGCCTCAAGACCAAAAAGACTAATAATTTAACAACCTTCCATAGTTCCAATTCAAGACAAATCTTAATAGGAAGGTCTTGAGAATATGCTACAGTGATCAGAGTTACATTAACAAATAAACAAAAGTGTTGGATGTATATCAACTATAGATCCACTTAATAATCAATAGTGTAGACCCAAAATGAACAACATTTATGATGTGAACCCCATTAAGAATAACGAGACCCAACAACGAAAAGGTACCCAAGATCGTTCTATGGACAGATTCAAATGGGAGACCTTGACCCGTTGTTTATGACAAACAAGAACCTCGTATAAGGAAGACGCCACAAACGGTGGTGGAAACTCCATTTGATAAGTCGAGATGAACGCCACGGGAATTCCCGATAAGTTCGAGTAGTTCTTCAAAGAACCAAAGAGAATAAATCTCACAAGTTTTATCAATAATCAATATCCCTGTTTTCCATTGCTTATGCACCTATTTAAAGGGCTGAACATTACAAGAAGAAGAAAAAAAAAAAAAAAAAAAAACCCTAACATAGAAAACCTAATTAAAGCTGAAAATGGGTAAGGAAAGAAATCCTTACCTTCCTAAAACACACAAGACATATAAGGCAATAAAGGCTGGACGCCTAGAGTCATATAGAAGGAAAAAAGACAACATAAAAGGAAAGAAAGTGGCGCCTAAAATAGCCATGCAACTTGATCCTTTTAGAATAGAAGCAAAATATTTCTTACCAATTCTTAGCCTTGATCGAATCCTTCTAAAACTTGAATCAAGGTGACGATTTTTTGTTGCCCACGTGGATCATGCTCAATGGGCCTCCACGAATTTGCTTGAGCCCATAACTCTTGGATGAGTCCGTTGAGTGCATCCTTGAACTTCTTTGCTCGTGCTCTCGTAACTGGTCCAATTGGTACTTGAACGAGATCCTTCGAAGTGGTGCCTTGATCTCCATCATTCCCCTCCTCTTGAAAAGGATTTGCCCTCAAATCATCACTTACATCAAAAGGACTCAAATCAGTAACATTAAAAGTGGCACTTACATTGTACTCACCAGGTAAATCTAGCTTGTAAGCATTGTCATTGATACGCTCGAGGACTTGGAAGGGACCATCTCCTCTTGGGAGCAATTTGGAACATCTTTTTGTCGGGAATCTTTTTTTTTTTCTCATATGCAGCCAAACCCAATCTCCGGGTTCAAAAACCAGTTTGCGACGTTCCTTGTTGGCTTGTGTGGCATATTGCTCCGTTCTTCGCTTAATGTTGAGTCTTGCTTTCTCATGAATCTGCTTCACAAAGTCGACTTTCTTTTTGCCATCTAAATTAACGTGCTCCGTCAAAGGTAAAGGAGATAAATCCAATGGAGTTAAAGGATTAAATCCATACACAATTTCAAATGGCGAAAATTTGGTAACAGAATGAACAGCTCTATTATATGCAAACTCAACATGTGGTAAACATTCTTCCCATGTTTTGATGTTCTTTCTAATGATTGCCTCAATAGAGTAGACAAAGTCATATTTACTATTTCAGTTTGACCATCAGTTTGTGGATGACAAGTAGTGGAAAACAATAGCTTAGTACCTGGCTTACACCACAAAGTCTTCCAAAAATAGCTCAAGAACTTAGCATCTCTATCCGAAACAATTGTCCTAGGCATGCCATGTAATCTCACAATCTCTCTAAAGAACAAATCAGCAACATGCGAAGCGTCATCCGTTTTGTGACATGGAATAAAATGTGCCATTTTAGAAAATCTATCCACGACCACAAAAATTGAATCTCTTCCACATTTAGTTCTAGGCAATCCTAATACAAAATCCATTGAGATATCAATCCAATGCTCACTAGGAATTGGTAAAGGAGTATACAAACCGTTGGGCTGCACTTTGGATTTAGCTTGCCTACATGTGACACATTACCACAAATCCGTTCGACATCTCGTTTCATGTGAGGCCAATAGAAGTGTTCCTGCAAAATAGTTAAAGTCTTTGCAACTCTAAAATGTCCCATTAATCCCCCACCATGTGATTCCTGTACTAATAACTCCCTCATAGAACAATTAGGCACGCATAGCTTATTTTCTCGAAATAGGAATCCATCAAGCTTAAAGAACTTACCAGAGGCGATTTTCTCACAAGCTCGATATTCTTCACAAAATTCGTGGTCTTCAACATATAATTCTTTAATATGTTCAAAACCAAGCAATTTTGCATCAAGTGTGGAGAGTAAGGCATACCTGCGAGAAAGTGTATCGGCGACTACATTCTCCTTACCTTGCTTGTAACGAATGATGTATGGAAACGTCTCTATGAACTCCACCCATCGCGCATGCCTTTTGTTTAGCTTGTGTTGGCCCTTCAAGTGTTTTAAGGACTCATGATTGGTGTGAATCACAAACTCCTTAGGCCATAGGTAGTGCTGCCACGTCTCTAAAGTTCAAACCAATGCATACAACTCCTTGTTATAAGTTGGGTAGTTTAAGGCTGCCCCGCTGAGTTTCTCGCTGAAGTAAGCAATTGGTCGTCCTTCTTGCATAAGAACAGCACCTATACCAATACCTGAAGCATCATATTCAATTTCAAACGTTTTAGAAAAGTTGGGTAAAGACAACAAAGGTGCGTTAGTCAACTTCTCTTTGATTAATTGAAATGCCTTCTCTTGTTCTTCTCTCCACCAAAATCCAACGTTCTTTTTTATCACTTCGGTAAGCGGTGCGGCTAAGCTACTGAAGTCCTTCATGAACCGCCGGTAGAAACTAGCAAGTCCATGAAAACTATGAACATTACCTACACTTGTGGGGCTCAGCCAATCTTGGATTGCACGTACCTTCTCTTCATCAACCTGTATACCTTGTGCACTAACAACAAATCCCAAAAATACAAGCTTATCGGTGAAAAAAGTGCACTTCTTTAAATTAGAAAATAACCTTTCTTTCTTTAGCACATCTAAAATGGATTTCAAATGTACTACATGATCGTCTATGTTTTTGCTATAAATGAGTATATCATCAAAATATACAACAACAAATCTGCCTATAAATGCACTCAAAACATGGTTCATAATCTCATAAAGGTGCTCGGAGCATTAGTCAAACCAAAAGGCATAACTAACCATTCATACAAACCATATTTTGTTTTAAAGGCGGTTTTCCATTTATCTCTTTCTTTTATCCTAATTTGATGATAACCACTTTTTAAATCAATCTTAGAAAATATGCAAGAACCATGCAGCTCATCTAACATATCATCTAAGTGTGGGATAGGATGACGATACTTTATCGTTATGTTGTTGATGTTTACGCACATTCTCCACGTCCCATCCTTCTTAGGTACAAGTAAGACCAGAACCACACATGGGCTCATGCTTTCCCTCACATGCCCTTTCTCCAACAATTCACTTACCTGCTGTTGAAGCTCCTTTATGTCCTCGGGATTGCTCTTATAAGCTAGTCGGTTTGGAATGGTTGCGTCGGGAACAAAATCAATTTGATGTTCAATCTCTCGGATTGTATGTGGTGTTTCCTCGAGGAAGACATCCTCGTACTCCTGCAAAAGAGAAACAATAGAACTAGGCAAAGCAAGGTCAAGTTCGTTAGTGTTTAAAAGTACCTCTTTGTACAAAAGTACAATCATTGGCCGATTTGAAAACATTGCTCACTTGATCTCACTCACTTTTACATAGAAATTCTTTTGTTTTCTCTCTGATTTTCTCTCAAGGGCCGAACTTTGATTTTCTTTTTCTCCCTCATTTTTCTCGGCATCTCTCTGATTTTCACTCTTTTTCTTTTGCTCACTCTCTTTCTTTTGATCACTCTCCTTTTGTAATCTTACTTAATCCTCGTATACTTGCTGCGGTGTCAATGGTACAAGAGTGATTGATTGTTGATTAAGTACAAAAGAGTACTTGTTCGTAAAACCATCATGCTTCACTTGCCTATCGAACTGCCATGGACGCCCTAGCAATAAGTGTCCTGCTTGCATGGGTACTACATCACACAACACTTCATCTTTGTATTTACCGATTCGAAATGCAACTAACACTTGCTTGTTCGCCCTGATCTCACCACTATTATTTAGCCATTGCAACTTGTACGGTCTAGGGTGCTTTAACATGGGCAATCTCATTTTCTCCACCATAATTATGCTTGCAACATTAGTACAACTTTCACCATCAATAATCACACTACATACCTTGTCTTTAACGTAGCACCTAGTGTGAAAGATGTTCTCCCGCTGTATTTCATCAACTCCTTTTGCTTGCAAGCTCAATGCTCTCCTCGCCACCAATGTCAATGCGTCAGGGGCTAAATACTCCTCCTCGGAAACATCCTCTAATGGTGGCATGTCATCGGTGTTGGAATCTTCATCATCGGTCACAATTTCACCATTGGCTTGCAACACCATGACTTGCTTGTTTGGACATTGACTTGCTATGTGGCCCCTGCCTTGACATCTAAAACATTTAATATCACGATTCCTAGAGGTAGAGGCTTCGGTTTTACCTTGAGGATCGTGGCTGGTGGTCGCGGACTTGGGCTCGGGTTTAGGCGTTTGTGACTTGTCCAGTGGCTTAGCATGACTCGATTTCCAAGAGGTAGAACTAGAGTTATGGCCTGCACGTGTCCCATTCTCTCTCTTGAGTTGTTGTTCCACTTTGATAGCCATATGCACCATATCTTCCAATTCCACATAATGCTGCATCTCTACCTTATCATGGATCTCCCGGTTTAAGCCAAGCAAAAATCTAGCCATTGTAGCCACTCGATCCTCCTCTCCATTAGCGCGGATCATAGCAATCTCCATCTCCTTGTAGTAATCCTCTACGCTTTGACTCCCTTGTCTAAGACCTTATAGTTTTTTGTACAACTCTCGGTAGTAGTAACTTGGAACGAATCGCTTTTTCATCACTACTTTCATCTCCTCCCATGTGTCTATTGGGCGTTCTCTATTCTGCCTCCTGTTTATCACAAGTTGATCCCACCAAGTAATAGCGTATTCAGAAAATTCAATCACGGTTAATTTTACCTTCTTTGTCTCGGAGTAATTGTGGCAATCAAACACGAACTCCATCTTCTTCTCCCACTCAAGATATGCCTCAGGATCAGACCTACCTTGAAAGGATGGAATCTTCATCTTAATACCACCCAAGTTGTTATCTTCGCGATTCCTAACTTCTCTAAATCTTCCTCCAGGTCTCCTATTGCTAACAATGGAATCTCAATATTCTTCTTCATCAAAACCAGACCTATAACGCTTTTCATCCTCCTCCCTCGGTGGAACTCTTTCCCTTCTACGCAAATTACGACCGTTTTATGGTTGCTCCTCACGTCTATTCTCCATCTGATCTATCCGTACGTGAACCTGCGCCATCTCCATCTTCATCACATGCCTCATCTTACTCATCATGGCCTCCGAAAACACTTTCGGATCAGCCAAAAATGCTCTTACCACTATGTGAGACATGATTGTTGCAAAACAAAGGTTAGAAGAAAGAAAGAAAAAAAAAGAAGAAAAAAAAAAAAGGAATCTCACGAATCACTCCCTTACATGTTTACACTCAAGAATGTGGATCACTCTCCACTCGTATTTCACTCAAAATAATATGGCTTTTACCCTCTGATGTTCTCACCACTCTTGCCTTTTTCCACTCAATAATTCTCTTTCAATTCTTTTGAAACTAAACAAACAACTCAAAATTTCCAGCAACAATTCACCAAGAACTAATCAAGAAATCTCAGATTTGAATGTAAGAAATATGGAAATTTTCAGATTAGAATTAGAAGGAATATGGCAGTTTGGAATTTTGGAAGCACAGAATAGTGAATTTTTTTTTTTTTTGTCTTCTTCTTCGAGTCTCTCTCTCTTTTTTTTTTTTTTTTTTTTTCTTATTATTTATTTTTTTATTTATGATCAGCAACTAGCTTTTGAGAATAATGAAATAAAATTTCGAAATAACTAAGAGATGTGAGACCAGACCAATAGTTTAGACATCAACAAGACAAACAAAGATTGAACAGATAGGGTAAAGGAAATTCGGCTAAGAAGAGATAAATATGTTAAAGGATAGGCAAACTTGAACTAGAAACTTGGCTCTGATACCAAATGATGTGAACCCCGACAAGAATAACGAGACCCAACAACGAAAGGGAACCGAAGATCGTTCTATGGACAAATTCAAATGGGAGACCTCAACCCGTTGTTTATGACAAACAAGAACCTCGGTATAAGGAAGATGCCACAAACGGTGGTGGAAACTCCGTTTGATAAGTCGAGATGAACGCCACGGGAATTCCTGATAAGTTCGAGTAGTTCTTCAAAGAACCAAAGAGAATAAACCTCACAAGTTTTATCAATAATCAATGTCCCCGTTTTCCATTGCTTATGCACCTATTTAAAGGGCTGAACATTACAAGAAGGACAAAAAAAAAAAAAAAAAAAAAAAAAAAAAAAAAAAAAAACTAATTAAAGCCGAAAATGGGTAAGGAAAGAAATCCTTACCTTCCTAAAACACACAAGACATATAAGGCAATAAAGGCTGGACGCCTAGAGTCATATAGAAGGAAAAAAGACAACATAAAAGGAAAGAAAGTGCCGCCTAGAATAGCCATGCAACCCGATCCTTCTAGAATAGACCCAAAATATTTCTTGCCAATTCTTAACCTTGATCGGATCCTTCTAGAACTTGAATCAAGGTGACGATTTTTTGTTGCCCACGTGGATCATGCTCAATGGGCCTCCACGAATTTGCTTGAGCCCATAACTCTTGGATGAGTCCATTGAGTACATCCTTGAACTTCTTTACTCGTGCTTTCGTAACCGGCCCAATTGGTACTTGAACGAGATCCTTCGAAGTGGTGCCTTAATCTCCATCAATTTATCAACATTATTCATGAAATTAATATTTCCAGATCATTAATTAAATCTGTTGTCATCATTGTCATATCTTAGAATGTGCAATACATTCCGCAAATAGAACTTAATAAATACAAAAGATATTTCAGTTTTTTGTTTTGTAAAATTTGGTCTTCCACATCAAAGCAGTACTTTCACATCTATAACAAAAGCAAATAAGACAAAGTCTAATAAAGGAGCGTTCTCAAAGAACTATAAATAAATACTCAAAACAAAGCCTAATAATAGCTTCACTGATCCACAAATTACGTAGATAACAAAACTTTGCAACAGCTCACATGTTCCACAATGACTCCTCAATACAAATTTCAAAAGATGAATAGAAAGTAGAAACTCCAGCTAACTAGGTTTTACCCCATTAAGTGAAAGTAGCTCTTCATAAAATTAGTTGTATTAGCCACTGTTGTAGAATCTTGAATACCAAGATTATTCTTCGGGGTCAATCGAAAAGAGCTGAAGAGGGTCAAACAACTTGGTAATCAGAATCAAGCAACAGCTGCCTGCAGTAGTACTTTTTTAGTCCAAGACTCAACAAAACCATACTCCCTCGTGTTAATTTATCACATCACCGTGCAGCTCTTCTCCTGGGCTATTTTTTTTTTTTTTTTTTTATATTATTATTATTTTTTTTCACACAAAACCAAGGAGGCAACACTCACTGTTTTGGTTCACCTAAATTCCATTGAACCAAAACACCTTTCCTGGGCTCTACACTCTGTTTAATATAGGTAATAGATATAAACTATGATGAAATTTTGAGATGCAAGCTGAAAATAGAGGCTGCAACTTGAGCAACCTTGGCTGGTTTACACACACATATATACGTTTTTCTTATCAGTACACACATATATACATAAGCCTTATTAAATCTCGAGATGCCAAGCTCAAAATTTTAGAATCTGCAACTTGGGTAACCTGAGCTCGTTGGAGGTGAACAAGAGCATGATCAGAACAGCTTCATGTGTGAAACTTTTAGCGCTCACCAAACCCAACTTAGGCTGAAATTAGTTGCCTTGTTGCAACTGAATTAGCTCAAGCTGGTAAGGTTATGCTTCTCTTAATAGTAGTAGTAGTGGTTGGAGATATCAATAGCTTATTTCTGTCTATTTATAGCAGTCAACTTTCAAGCAAGCAAGATTAGAATACTTTTGCTTAAAAAGCATGCATGTGTTGCTGTGTATACAAGTGTGAATATTCACATGTACTGTAAAAATTATAAAGAAATCTCATAAAAAAACTAAAGAGAAAATACATGCAAGAGTATTGTATCTGCAAGAGCTAGCATAAGTCTTGTCTCTATGTCAAGGATGCTTGGAACCAATGCACCTAGAGTGTGTAGGATATATATGCTAGGTTGATGTGCAATATGCAGCTTAACAATCAACGTTTTTAAGCTTACATAGATGTTGAAACAAAAGCATTTAGCAATATGTTTACCAGTCCCCGAACTTCAAGAGGTTCTCACATTTGGACCGCTATCTCCCTTGGGGTCGAGCTTCTTCTTGAAGGCATGAGATGGACCATAGGAGATGGAAGGTCCATACGAGTATGGACTGACCAATGGCTCCCTAACGGATCCCTGCGAAACTATATTGAAGGTCCTCTCCTCCCCCAGGAGGACGATCGGCGTGTTAACTCTCTTTGGTCAAACCAGGAGTGGTCTTTTGAATCTCTTAATCTTCCCCTCCCCACCCAAATCCAGGATCTTATTCAAGGCACTTCGGTGGCCCGAATTGCTAGCCTCACTGACTCCTTTCTATGGCCCCACAACAAGGGCACGTGTTCCGTCAAATTGGCGTCAAAATTCAACCGCCATCAGGTCCCTTGGAACAAAGCCCTTTGACATTGGATCTGGGTATCCTCTTGTCCCAAAAAGATCCAAATATTTCTGTGGAAGGCTATGCGGGACCGTCTCCCAACCAAAACATACCTCGCCTTTGGCTGGTCTAATATGGATACCCGCTGTCCCAGATGCCAATCACCAGAAACGACCATTCACATTCTCCGGGACTACCCTTGGGCAAAAGAGGTATGGCACAGATCCCCAGGTATCCTGCCCTTGTCTTTCTTCCAGTTGTCACTTCAAGACTAGCTAAGACATAATACTACGATGGTTAGGCCAGACGTACCCCTTCACCTCCTTTGGCAGGTTTATTTTCCCTTCACCTGTTGGAAACTTTGGTTAGCAAGGAATGAAAGAATATTTACAAACAAATCCCGATCCCAACATAGTCTAATCTATTCCTCTGTTCAAGCGGCGATTGAATTTCATTTCCTTGTCAGTACCACTAAGCGACCCTTGGATCTGATTCCTCAGATTGTCAGTTGGCAAGCCCCCCCCACCCCTTTCTCAAACTCAACATTGATCGGAGTGCCCTAGATAACCCAGGATTGACCGGAGCAGGGGGTGTTCTTCGAGATTGCCAGGGACAATGGATTGCAGGATTCTCAATGCATGTGGGCCTTGCAACAAACAATATGGTTGAGCTAGAGGTAGTTAGACAAGGGCTCGTAATGGCTAGAAATATGGGAGTAAAGAGCCTACAACTGGAACTAGATTCCAAAGTGGTCCTAAACTGGCTAACAAATTCAAACTTAAATTACCCCACTAATATTATGCCCTTGATCTGTGATTGCAAGAACCTTTTGGAGCAGGAATGGGAAGTGCACATGCAACACGTGTTCCGTGAGGCAAATAGCTGTGCAGATGCTTTAGCAAAATGGGGGACCCATCTACAAACTAGGATGACTATGTATAGTAAATGTCCCAATTTTGTCTATGTATCATATATGAGAGACTTGACTGGCCTGGGGGCAACTCGGCTTTGTAACCCCAGCACAATTACAAGTGCTGTATGGACTTAGTTTTTAAATAAATCATCCCGCTTTTCACCAAAAAAAAGCATTTAGCAATAGGACAACAAAAAGAAGAAAAAAAGAAGATTTAAAAAGTAAAGGACCCAGCCAAAATCTTGATGATTTGCCCTGAAGACCTAATTCCAAAAGTTTATTCTTCCATTCATATGAATCCATAGATGCTTGCCAGCTTAAAAAGAGAATGGAAATTATAAATTGATAGATAAATCAATAAGAAAGGTATTAAAATAAGGAAAGGGGCTGGGGACAATCAACTGAGCCTGCGCAACAAATTCATAGTTTATAAAAAATATTATTTTTCTGCCTGGGAATCAAAGCATGACATCCAACAAGGTGAGTTGAAAAAAAATCAAAATCAAGGGTACCACCAAGTACCAATAATTTACAAGTAAAACCAATTTCAATTATAAACTTTTTTTTTTTTTTGAGAAAAATTTCAATTATAAACTTGATACCCAATCCAATATTCATTATGACAGGACAAGTGTTATGTTGGCTAGACATATATGTTTCCCTGTGACATTGTCATGTGTTAGAATGACCAAATAAACCAAAAAGGATTACCACATTACTTTCATGCTACTACAATAGAAAAAAGAAGAAGAACATAATGATGGCTTCATTGATTTAATATTAAAATAAGAAAAAGCAAAAGAAAAAATAAAAGGAGCATCATTTACTTCATTGATTTAATATCAACTACTCTTTGAGACTTAACTAATCTTCAAATTTAGATGACATTTTATTTGTGATCAAGTAAAACCAGGCTCTCCATAAGATCAGTTGTGTAGCCCAGCCAGTAAGGATGTGGAATTCCAATATTGCTCTGGTTCCGACTCCCTGACTCAGGGTCATAAGAAACAATCCTTCCTGACATATGAAAAAATAGAAGTTGACCACTGTCAGTGCAACCCAAGAATTTCTGGAGTGGGCCGCCTGGCTTGACTGCTATAGTTTTTTTTGTCCAAGACTCAACCACACCATACCGTCTCATCACCCATACGACGCATGTATATGTAGCTCGAAAATCTTCAAATCGAGCAATACCAGAAGCAATTAGAGCCAAAGATCCCTTGAACACCGCAAGTTGGAAATCTTGTATGTCACCAATATTCTCGGGCAGTCTTATCTCTCGGAATATTTCATCATTGACATCAAAGGACAAAATAAAATTGTTAGTGTTGTTTTTAACCCTGGGATATGTCATAAAATGTAGAGCTCCATTACAAAATAAAAAGGGTTCATGTTGTATTTCATGAATAGATCGAAAATTGGGTACAGACTCCACCGAAAATTCAACCCTTCTCCATAAATCTGTACTCAATGTGTAAACCTTCGCCTCAAACAGCGGCCTTTTATTGTAAACGAAAGTTGGATGAAACGCAATTTTGAGAATCTTGAAGTCATTGTTTTTAGAATGATAGGCAAGTCCAGAAGTGAAGTCAGTAGGAGCATCAGCAAATATCTTAAACTTTTGAATGCTTGGGTTCCATAAATATATTGTACGATCGCGAGGATATTCATAAATCAAGAACATGCCATTACAAAAGCTAATCTTGTAAAAATACACAGTAAAGGGGATTTGAAACCTAGAAACCTCAGTTGTCGTTGTCAATGTCAATTTGGGGTCGCCATTGCAAACGGCCGTACACATTTGTTTCTTACAAATATATAGAAGAAAACCATTATGATTGCTGTTGGATGACAATGATTTGGCTTTGTTGTGATTGAAGTGTTTGGTAATGAAAATGGGGTCGGTGATGGTCGAGTACCAAGATTTAGAAACGCACCTGAATCGGATCAAGGATTTCACTGGTAGCCGAGTCAGTATCTCGAATACGACGTCGTGTGGGGGAAGCTCCAATGACAAATTCCTGAGCTTAGACATCGATGATGATTCGAAAGGAAATGCGTGAGAGAGTGAGACTGTGAGAGCGAGAGAGTAGAGACAAAAGAGAAAGGTTTAAAGAGTCAGATTGTGTAGATTAGATGAGAGCCCAAAAGGCCGCCAGATCTTCCAATGATGGACCGAACACCAGATTGGGTCATGGGTGTCTTGTCTTCGCCATCTCTCTTTTTTGGTATTAGGAAAACTAATATGGGACAATTCAAGACAAGACAAATTTGAAATATCCTAAGTTTATATATATGCAAATAGGTAAAATCAAATAATTTATCTACATAAACACACATAAGACTTGAGGGGGAGGGTAGGGGAAAAATCCATATAGAGTGGAGTGGTGGTCATATCAGATGAGATATTTTTGTCATTCTTATATAATAACATGAGAGTTTTTTTTTTTTTTTTTTTTTTTTTTTTTTTTTTTTTTTTTAACTAGACCCTAATGTATGTGATTATAATTAATTAATTACAATTTGTTCTTGATAGAGAAGTGGAAAATAATCCATCTCCAGATCGTCCAAATGGATCGTCCAGAGCCTACAGCGCAGGTTGATTCAAGAGTTTATCCAGAAGAAGGAGAAACGTCCATGAATAATAGCACCACTCCATAAGTTAAGTCTCCCATGGACGACATAATCGTCCATTAGGTTCGTCCATGAGCAATCGTTAAATATCCTTGGACGACTAAACCGCCCTACACCAGACGGACGAAAGCTCAACACTTAGACTTTCGACAACCCGCAACTATCTCAACAAACCCTTCGAATAAGTTAACTTCCATCAGCGGTTACCGTTTTATATCCGTTGAGGTAGTTAACTCCGGAGTTGTTGGTTTCCACAAATCCTAGGGAGGTTATTGGACAAATAACCGTCCCAGGCTTCCTATATAAGGGACCGGTCTGAACCCGACAGCAGTAAGATTTTCTCTCAGACAATTTTCCAAAATACTTGGAACTTCTTTCTCTACGAGTCTAACTTCTCCATCGGAGGGGGTTCGACCGGTCTTCTCCGGTCTCCTCTTTGATCGCGTTTTCTTCCTTGCAGGCCATCAACCGTTTCGATAGCCCACCGAAGCCAGGCCATCCACCTCACTGATTCGGAGCGATGTCAGTTGGCGCCGTCTGTGGGAAGCGAAGGTTGTTTTGCGACTTTCTTTTCCGCGACAAAGGGTTAGGATGGTCAGGACCAGGTCGAGGGCTACTAGCCCTGGCCGTCAGGGAAGCAGAGGCGCTTCAAGTGATCCCCAGCGTGATCGCCAATCTGCACCAGTCATGCAGACGTCATCCGTTCAGAATATGCAATCCATGGCGGCTGCAATGGCGGAATTGACTCGCCAAAACCAGGAGTTAAGGATGGAGATCACTCAGAGGAGACAGACACGTGAGGAACACGCAGGGCAGACACAAGGCCATGGTGACACACAGAATACTGAGATTGGAAGTCAGTTTAGAGGCACCACTTCACGGACAGTGCCACACTTGAAAGAGGAGATGGACCAAATGAAGAAAGTCATGGAGGAGATGAAGGAGAACATGAGGAGAACGAATCCTATAGAGGATTTGGTCCACAGGACTGACTCTCCTTTTACGGCTTCCATCAATGGCCACCCTCTACCATCAAAGTTCAAACTACCTTCCCTGGACTCGTATGATGGGACGCGTGACCCCTTTGATCACATTGCAACATTCAAGACAACAATGCACCTTCAAGGGGTCCCTGATGAAATCATGTGTCGAGCCTTCCCTACTACCCTTAAAGGCCCGGCACGAGTTTGGTTCAGTAAAATCCCCCCAAGTTCCGTAAGTTCTTTCGAAGAGTTAAGCAAATTGTTTGTTAACAATTTCATCGGGGGACAAAGGCACAAGCGCTCTTTGTCTAGCTTACTGACCATAGAACAAGGGGAGAACGAAAGCCTGCGGTCATTCATCACTCGCTTCAACAGAGAAGCCCTTAGTGTGGACGAGGTGGACGACAAGCTTCTACTGGCAGCCTTCCACAACGGGATTAATTCGGATTTATTTATCCACAAGCTATATGAGAAGGAGCCTCAAACCATGGCGAGCTCGTCCATTCGGCTCAGAACTTCATGAATGCAGAAGATGCAATCATAGCCAAGAAGAGGAAAAGAGCTGAGAGGATGGAAGCGCACCCAGCTCGACACTCAGAACAAGCCCCTCGTCCAAAGAAGGGACGGACGGAAGATAGGAAGGAACGAGATAGCAGGAAGACAGGTCCCTTGGGAAGAAGCCAGAACTATATGCCCCTGAACGCTCTACTTAATCAGGTGCTCATGCAAATCAAAGACGATCCTTCTTTAAAATGGCCAGAGAAGATGAAAGGGGATCCCAACAAGCGCAATAAGAGCAAATATTGTCGCTTTCACAGGGATCATGGGCATGACACGGATGAGTGTTATGACCTAAAACAGCAAATTGAGAACCTTATCAGACAAGGAAAGTTGAAGCACTTCGTTGGAAGGGATCGTACAGATGAGAAGCTGAAAGGCAAAATAGAGGAATCATCCCGGCCCCCACTGGGAGAGATAAGGATTATCGTTGGAGGGAACTCAATGGGGCAATCTTCCAAGTCGAAGAAGACGTATCTCAAAGCAGTACAAAACGTCCAGCTCTCTGGACGATCACCAAGGACGAGATCAATGGACGAGCCAACCATTTCCTTCACCGACGAAGATGCTGAGAGGATCCATCACCCGCATGATGATGCGATCGTCATTACACTGCTCATTGCAGATTATACAACCAGGAAAGTGTTAGTTGACAATGGAAGTTCAGCAGACATATTGTACTACCCCGCCTTCCAACAGATGAGGCTTGGACGAGATCAACTTCGTCTAGTATGCTCGCCACTGATAGGATTTGGAGGAATGAAGGTGCAGCCCGTGGGTACCATTACATTACCAGTTGTGGTAAGGTCATACCCGCAACAGATAACCAAGGAAGTCAATTTCCTCGTGGTAGACTGTACCTCTTCATACAATGCCATTATTGGAAGACCTACTCTTAATAGTTGGAAAGCGATAACCTCGACCTACCATCTATCAGTCAAATTCCCTACGGAGTATGGGATAGGACAAGCACAAGGAGATCAGTTGGCAGCTAGAGAATGCTACTTAGCCATGATGGCTTTGGACGAACAGGTGCAGACAATGAGCATCGAGGAAAGAAGAGTTATTGCAGAGCCCACGGAAGTGTTGGAAGATGTTCTTTTGCAAGAAGATGATCCTGAGAAATTTACCAGAATTGAAACATGTATGAAGGAGAAGGCAAGAGAAGACCTCATCCAGTTCCTGAGAAAAAGTATCGACGTTTTTGCATGGAGTCATGACGACATGCCAGGAATCGACCCAAGTGTGATCACTCATCGATTGAATGTATACCCCTTTTTTAAGCCTATCCGTCAGAAGAAGAGGGTATTCGCTCCCGAGAGGGACAAAGCAATCAAGAAAGAGGTTCAAAAACTGACCACGACAAAGTTCATTAAGGAAGTCTATTACCCGGATTGGTTAGCCAATGTGGTGATGGTGAAGAAAGCTAATGGAAAGTGGAGAATGTGCGTAGACTTCACTGACTTGAACAAAGCATGTCCCAAGGATAGTTATCCTCTGCCACGCATTGATCAATTGGTGGACTCTACTGCTGGCCATCAGTTGCTGAGCTTCATGGATGCCTTCTCAGGATATAATCAGATCAAGATGGATGAAGCTGATCAGGAAAAAACTTCCTTCATTACCAGCTAAGGCTTGTTTTGCTACAAAGTGATGCCCTTCGGCTTGAAGAACGCAGGGGCAACTTATCAAAGGTTAGTGAATCACATGTTTCGTCCACAAATAGGACGGAATGTGGAGGTTTATGTCGACGACATGCTTGTGAAGAGCATAGACGAGGGAAGCCATCTAGACGTACAGGAAACCTTTGAAACACTTCGGCGATATAAGATGAAGTTGAACCCAAGCAAGTGTGCATTCGGAGTATCGTCGGGAAAGTTTCTGGGGTTCATGGTCTCGCAAAGAGGAATTGAGGCAAATTCGGACAAGATCCAGGCTATATTGAACATGGAGCCACCGAAGAGTATCAAGGAAGTCCAATCCCTCACAGGACGAGTTGCCACTTTGAACAGGTTTGTTTCGAAAGCCACAGATAAGTGTTTACCTTTCTTTAAAGTCCTCAGGAAGGCATTTGAGTGGACGGACGAATGCCAAAGGGCCTTCCAAGACCTGAAGGACTATCTCACAACTGCCCCATTATTAAGTCCATCCGTGCAAGGAGAAGAACTGTACCTATACTTAGCAGTGTCCCCACACACCGTAAGTTCAGCTTTAATCAGAGAAGAGGGGAAAATACAAAAACCGGTGTACTACACTAGCCGGGCACTCAGAGGAGCAGAGGGAAGATATCCGCTCATGGAGAAATTGGCTTTTGCACTGATAACGGCTTCTAGGAAGTTAAGACATTACTTCCAAGTTCATGTCATCAATGTCATGACGGACCATCCGCTTAAGAAGGCAATGAACAAGCTGGAAGCCGCAGGACGACTGATTCAGTGGGCAGTTGAACTTAGTGAATTCGACATTCGGTACCAACCGAGAAATGCAATAAAGGCTCAAGCCCTAGCAGATTTCATCGCAGAGTTCACTCCAAGTTACGAAGACCTGGGGGAAGGAGAGTACAACAACAAATGGGTCGTCCATGTAGATGGATCGTCTACATTATATGCTGGAGGAATAGGAGTTGTTTTGCAGTCGCCAGAAGGGGACAAATTGAAATACAAGGCCCGTCTGCAATACCAGACTACTAACAATGAAGTGGAGTATGAAGCCTTTTTAAAGGGGTTGGAACTGGCCAAATCCGTAGAAGCAGACTCAATACTTGTCCTGGGAGACTCTCAATTGGTCATAGGCCAAGTCAATGGGACATGTGAAGCCAAGGAAGACAGAATGAAGAAATATCTAAGGAAGGTAGTACGCCTTGTGAAGAAATTCAAAAAAGCAGATTTTGTTCAAATCCCAAGGGAAGAGAATGTGGAGGCAGATACTCTGGCGAAGGAAGCATCTGCGAATGAGGCGTTAGACGAAATGGATGATGTACACTACATGCCAAGTATAGACCTTCCAGAACTGATGCAGATAGAGGGAGAAGGAAATTGGATGACCCCAATAGTGTCATACTTAAAGGACGGAAGGCTTCCAGAAGAGAAGGACGAAGCTAGGAAGCTCAGGGTCAAGTCAGCCAGGTATGTGCTTATGGACGAGGTGTTATATAAGAGAGGTTTTTCCCAGCCTCTCTTAAGATGTTTGGCTCCAGACGAGGTAAATTACATGTTGAGGGAGGTTCACGAAGGAGCATGCGGGAACCATTTGGGAGCCAGATCACTCGTCCATAAAGTCATCCGTAGCGGATTCTATTGGCCAACCATCCAAGCTGATGCTAAAGCATATGTCAAAGTATGTGATCAATGTCAACGCTTTAGCAACATTCCCAGACAGCCAGCAGAATATCTCACGCCAATGATGGCCCCTTGGCCTTTCGCACAATGGGGACTAGACATTTTGGGGCCCTTTCCGACTGGAACTCGGCAAATGAAGTTTCTGGTGGTGGGAATAGATTACTTCACAAAATGGGTGGAAGCCGAACCCTTAGCCAAAATTACGCAGTAAAATGTCAAGAACTTCGTCTGGAAGAACATTGTATGCAGATTCGGAGTACCTAGAGTACTAGTGTCTGACAATGGACGACAGTTTGACAACACACCTTTCAGGGAATTTTGTGAACAGCTTGGAATGAAGAACCATTACTCCTCACCCTCCCACCCACAGGCCAATGGCCAGGCAGAAGTAGCGAACCGATCCTTGCTGAAGATCATCAAGACTCGGCTCGAAGGGGCAAAGGGAATATGGCCGGATGAATTACCAGGTGTTTTATGGGCTTATAGAACGACAGCGAGAACTCCAACAGGAGAAACGCCTTTTAAACTAGCCTACGGAAGCGAGACAGTTATACCAGCAGAAGTACACATGACGAGCCACAGGGTGAGGAAGTATCAAACTGAAGAAAACGAGGAACAGCTCCGTCTTAACCTTGACCTTATGGACGAGGTCAGGATGGATGCAGAACAGAGGACAACAAGGTACAAAAATCTCATGGCAAGACAATATGACGCTATGGTGAAGCCTAGGCGTTTCAACATCGGGGATTTCGTCTTGAAGAGGGTTACCTTGGCAACAAGAAACCCGGCCTACGGGAAACTTGGCCCAAATTGGGAAGGACCTTATAGGGTTATCAACTGCAAAAGGCAAGGATCCTACTATTTGGAAGCTTTGGATGGGCGGAGGCTGGAACACCCTTGGAATGTTGAGCACCTCAGGAAGTACCATCAATAAGTGCTGACTCTTCACCAGTGTCCTTGGACGAGATATATGGACGAGCAGAAGTGTTTACTACTGTCAAGTGTTTTTAAGTATTTTAATAATCCCCTAGAAAGTACATTAGTGTTTTCACTTTTGTGCTATTCATGGATGAGTTGGTTTGTATTTTTAATTCAATAAGGCACTAGCTAATGAGCATGTGCCATGCCTATGGACGAATGTTTACATAAGTTTGGATTTTCAAATATATATATATATTGTTTTCAAGTATATTATTGGAATCCTTATATGTTCATTCAGATTGATCCGCAAAAAGAAAGCAAGCATGGACGAATGAAATCCTTGGACGCAAGGATATATCGTCCATAAGCCTTCCTCCAAAGGAAAGATGAAAAGGTACATCCGTCCAAAGCAAGAGACGAGATGAAACCTAAACTGAAAATTAAGCTAAGGTCCATCCGTCCAGAAATAGGACGAGATGAAACCTAACCTGAAAATGAAACCAAGGTCCATCCGTCCAGAACATAGGACGAGATGAAACCTAACCTGAAAATGAAACTGTGGTCCATCCGTCCAGAACATAGGACGAGATGAAACCCAAGCTAAAAATAAAGCAAAGTTTCATCTGTCCAGAACATGGGACGAGATGAAAAGGGCATACTCGTCTAGACCTCAAGACGAGATGAATTCCCAAAAGGGTTCGTCCGAGACGCGGACGAGCAAAGACTTCAAAACTAGCTTAACAATCCATTACATTGGACGAGAAATTGCTAAAAAGTCTAATCATCAAGGACGTCAAAATGATCGTTCATAATTTTGGAATGATGAAAAATCTAGCCAAAAGGAATCAATTTACTTTATCTTGGTGATGTAATAAAATTCACCCCCATGCCCAAGATGAGGTGAACTGAATTCCTAGATGGACGAACCACACTGCTGATATGAAAATAAAAATTTCATACATAAAGCTGGAAACGTATATATTCAAACACAATGGAAGTAAAAATAGAAGTATTCATTTCTTTCATGAAATTCAAAGGGTGGACGACCAACGTCCAAAAACCCCTTTAGTTTTGAATATGAAAATGTATATAAAACTCGTCCATAATCCTGGACGAGATGATTGTACTTGCATGAGCTTTAAAATAAAAGAAAAAGAAGTAAAAGGCCCAAAACAACGGGCACTTCCATGAAAAGGCAAATAAAAGTAAATTTTCTAAGGAAATAAATTTCACTTGGGCAAGCTCGTCTTAGGGTCGTCCTGAGTGACTTCAGTGTTAGCGTCGTCCATGATGTTGACGTCCTCGGAACTCGTGTGCAACACGGAACTCTCTGTAGCAAGAGGAAGCTTGAAGGAGTTGAAGTCCAAATCAGGATATGCCTCTTTGGCATCAGCACGGAAGTCTTCATAGCCAGCTGCATAATGACTGTCTAGACGATTCTTATACTCGTCAGACTTCTTAAAGGCAGCAATTGCCTCTTCACGTGCCTTCTCCAAAGACGAGGTAAGCTCTGAAACTTGTCCTTCGAGATGGACGATGCGGGTATCCTTCTCTAAGTTGTCAGCTTTGAGCTCCTCCACGTCGTTCTTCAACTTCGTCTCGCTTCCGAGCAGACGATTAAAGTCCTCGGTCAACCTAATGACCTCCCCCTTCTTGGATAAAATATCATGGCTTAGCTCCTTAACCTTCTCCTTGGCCGTCTTAGCATCTGAAGCAAGCTCCTTGGCTTGACAGGTTGCTGTATAAAACTTTGACATAGCCTGCATTTGGACGAAAAAGAGTTAGACATTTCATTCAAGATAAAATGTTTATACACAAGGACGAGGAATAAACTTACCTTGAAAAGGTCATGGATGCCAGAGCGTTCAAACTCCTTCACTGACATGTTGTAACATTCGTCAACTTCATGATCAGTGACAATTCCTTTGAACGTCCTCCATGCGTAACCCTCGTCCAGAACCAAATTAGGTGGACGATCAGAGGACTCGGAAGGGCTTGGCTTATGAGAAGCTTTGGGAGGAGGGGGAGGATCAGACTGGACAGGATGAACTGTTTGGACGGGCTCCACGTCCACCACAGGTTCGTCCAAATTCACTGTTGGTGGTACGAACTTAGGAACCTTGGGAAGGGAAGTCTTACTTGACTTTTGCTTCTTGTGGCCACGACGACTGGGAAGGTCGTCCAGGTCCACAGTACTTAAGATTGGTTTAGACTTTCTCTTCCCAGCCTGGACGGAAGCCACTTTGACAGTAGGGGCAGCAGCATCCTCGTCCCCGCTAGCCACTGTTTTCTCTTTGTTTTCCCTCATCGTGCTTATCCCTATGACGAGGAAAATTAATTAAAATATATATATATATATATATATATATAAATAGATAAATAAAAAAAGAAAGGAGAGCTGAAATAACAAAGTATAATGGACGACACTTACTTCGACGAGTGAGCTCTTCGTGACTTAAGTTCTCAGCAGTTGGGACTGGACCAAGTCCCCAAGTAGCTAGACGACTAAGGGTAACTAAGTCGTGGAAAGTCCTTCCTGAAAAGGTGCGAACCACTTCTATCCGGTCCAAGAAAAACTTGTCCAAGTGTGGACGAACGACAGCTGCATCACCAAGATAAAGGGTTAGACGAGTGACAGATAAAAAATTTTAAAGGACAAACAGGATAAAATGGAAAGAAAAACATACCCTCAGGACGAAGACGACCTAGAGGGCTGGTAAAAGGTGGGAAGAGGGGAATACCCACATCAGCTGGGTCCCCAGCCCAATTTCCAGAAATAATAAAAAATTCTTTTTTCCAAAGCCGGTCAGACGAACTATGGCCCGTTATTAAACTGTAATATGAACCTCTGGACGAGAATTGGTAGAACCCAGCAGATTTTTTGATCTCTGAGGGCTTATAGCAGTAAAGGAACTCGTCCACTGTAATTGGACGGTCCCCTTCCAATGCCTCACGCCATAATACTTGCATGGCAACAATCGTCCTCCAACCATTGGGATTGAGCTGGTTAGGCCCAATACCCAACCTTTGGAAGAGGTCTCTGCAGAAAGAGTTTAGGGGAAACCTAAGGCCAGCTAAAAGATAAGAAGCATATACCCCTAAGCCAGAGGAAGGGGAACAACACCATTCTCCAACCTTGGGTAGACGAGGGTTAAGCTCTTTAGGGATTTGATATCTATCTACAAGAGTTTTTAACTTAGCACCGTCTAAGGTGGATGCTACCTCTGGGGCATAACTATAGATTACATCTTCTTCGTCCTCTTCCTCGTCTTGAGGAGGACTAGATGGCTGTCTGGACGAACTAGCCCCAGATCCAGAAGCCGCCCTACGTCGTTGTTCCTGAAATTCCTCTAAGGGAATGCCAGGAACCCCAGACGAGTAATGCTTGTCTGAGGAATCACTACAGGACGAACTATCTACACTACCCTCACTCTCAGAGCCGTCCTGGTAGTCGTCTATCTCTCTCTCTAAAATAGAAGATGAAGACATGTTTGAAATGTAGAGGACTTAAAATGAGAGCCTAAAAAGAAAAAAAAAAAAAAGAAAAGAGGAAATACCTGATGAAACTAGGACGAGAGCTAGACGAGAATCTTGGACGAGTTGGCAGAAGAGAGAATGAGGAAAAAAGTGAGGGGCATGAAAGAGAATGCGCTATTTATAGGCCCCAACAGCAGGGTCAACGAAACGACACTCGCCACTCAGAGATTGACACGTGGCGATCCCTTTGGGAAACGAGATCGACACGACTGGCCAACCAACAGTTTCGCGACACGTGGCGTACGAAAAAGCGAAATTTTGTTAAAATCACGACAATGTCCTGGACGACCCTTTGAACAAAGGGGCAACTGATAGAGAAGTGGAAAATAATCCATCTCCAGATCGTCCAAATGGATCGTCCAGAGCCTACAGCGCAGGTTGATTCAAGAGTTTATCCAGAAGAAGGAGAAACGTCCATGAATAATAGCACCACTCCATAAGTTAAGTCTCCCATGGACGACATAATCGTCCATTAGGTTCGTCCATGAGCAATCGTTAAATATCCTTGGACGACTAAACCGCCCTACACCAGACGGACGAAAGCTCAACACTTAGACTTTCGACAACCCGCAACTATCTCAACAAACCCTTCGAATAAGTTAACTTCCATTAGCGGTTACCGTTTTATATCCGTTGAGGTAGTTAACTCCGGAGTTGTTGGTTTCCACAAATCCTGGGGAGGTTATTGGACAAATAACCGTCCCAGGCTCCCTATATAAGGGACCGGTCTGAACCCGATAGCAGTAAGATTTTCTCTCAGACAATTTTCCAAAATACTTGGAACTTCTTTCTCTACGAGTCTAACTTCTCCATCAGAGGGGGTTCGACCGGTCTTCTCCGGTCTCCTCTTTGATCGCGTTTTCTTCCTTGCAAGCCATCAACCGTTTCGATAGCCCACCGAAGCCAGGCCATCCACCTCACTGATTCGGAGCGGTATCAGTTCTTAAATTTATTTTTATTTATAATTCAATAGTTGGGAGTAGAGGGATTTAAACCCTAGATGTTTTCATTGGAAATATCAAGAGGTTTTAGCTAGTTGGACTACAAAGTTTTTGGCAATTCTTAAAAGAATTATATTGAATCTTGATGCAGTTTATTTTTTTAATCTATCTGTTAGTAGCTTATGTTGTACAATAAGTAGTTTCCTTTTACTTTTAATATTTTTATGTAACTATAAATAAGCAAGGTTGCTCTTAGATTCTAAACTACAGAATAGAACTCTAAATTTCAGAGGGCTATCAAATTAGAATTTCAAAGGAAATAAGTATAGAAGAGAGTGACCAGATCACCTTAAAATTAATGGGCAATTTAAGATGGTGGCAAAGGGAGGCGGCTGGAGAAGAGCGGACTCAAAATCAAAATTCGTTTAATAAAATAGGGAAATGCTAACGAGTGCTCTTAGGACACTGGTTAATAATCTATTTAAAGAAAGTTTTTATAGGAAATGAAAAAAAAAGTAATTAATATTTTGATAACTTTTTTCATTTCCCATAAAAATTGTATCAAAACTTTTCTAAAATGCCTTTAAGGCACTCGTTAGCATGACCCAATAAAATAATAGAGCGGAGAAGAGAAACAAAACAGGAAAAAAACTGAAGAGTTGGTGGACTAATTATCAATTTGTGGCATGAGTAGGTAAAGATCTCCGCTGTCGGTCTCTCCCCGCTTCTTAAATTCTTCTTCCTCTCTCTCTCTCAATTGATAAAGGTGTACTTTGTCAGAATGAGAGAAGCAAAACGTAACTCTTCTTGCTCTCTCTTTGACAAACCCGGCTCAACCTTCCTTTACACACAAAGAAAACCAAGCTGCTATTTTTTTTTTGGAGCTATAAATATAGTAAAATAATGAAATCTTGTCTCTACAACATTCTAATGCTTATCAGGAAAGGAATAACAAAAGAATATCTGCATTGAAAAATCATAGTATTCAAGATATATGTTGATCTGCTGTAAATGACATTAAACACATTTCGAGCATATATATTATCTATGTCACTAAGCCTGCTTAATTATAAAACAAGTAAATAACTTACTACACATCCAGAATCTATCATACAACATTGAATATTTCAATAATTTCATGTTTTTCATCAAATTCTAACATTTTTACTCTAAAACTGCTTCATAAGCAATTAAAAATGCAAGCAAATATCAAAAGCCTATTATTTTAGAGTAATAATTGTTCATGTTTTGTATACTGCATCAAAAGCCTTTTAACATTTATACCAAATAGTTCATGTTGTGTATCCTGCATCATGAATATACCATTTTTGAAGATGAGCACAACATAATAAGAGCAACATTTAATACTCAAATTGCATATATGGCATTACAAAATACTTTTTAATGTGAATTTCACAAAGATTGTTACTTTGCTAGAAATCTATGAAAAAGACAAATCTTCATATTTAGATGACACGTTTACCTACCAAGTAAAACCAAGCTCTCCATAAAGTCACTTGTGAAACCCAAGCATCTATGACTTTTGAGTCCAAGATTGTTCACTTTTAGACTATCAGGGTCAAATGAATCAACCCAAGAGTTATCTGTTTCAAGCTCTATTTGTTTTAGGTTTTTAACAAAGGTTAGGATTTCCTCAGTAAAATTCAAAAGGTTTTCAGGATTTTCTCGATCAAATCCAAACATTATCCTCTTTGTTATCTAATGTTCTCAGGATTTCCTCGATCAAATCCGAACATTATCCCTTTGTTTAACATTATCCCTTTGTTTGCTTTTGTTCGTATCATGTATCAACTATCAAGTGCTTCATTAGAAATAAATAAAATTCCATTTTTTCATTTCTATATATTTCTATTTTCCCTCCAAAAATTTGTGAATTTATATCATATACAAATAACACTAACAATTCAACAACTAAAATCAAGGAACACCAACGACACTCAAGTGCAAAAATCATGGATTCTGTTATTGGCTTAAGCTAAAAATAAGGACTGGAATAACACAAATACTATCAGACCTGTGTTAGGATAACACAAACCATCGTTTCAATGAGTATGACTCAAATTTCATAACTAAGTACCATGAATCTCTGGAATTGGTTGCTCCACTCCTACAAGTTTGCTTATGGACCCTCCACATGCAACTACCTATTATTTTTCATCACTTTTTTTTTAGAAGAATTATTTTTCATCACTTAATTGTTGTTGTATTGCTTGAATTTATAAACACATGATCAAAGTGAACTACAGTATACTAGAAAACTTGGAGCCGATGCAGCAAGTCTGAATTTCATTCCTACAGTTTACAGTGATGGATCAAATTTTTAAGCTCTCAAAGCAGTACAAGCCTAGAAATACTTCATGTAAATAGACTTTGAACATTTTCACAAAACTTGCTAAAGGAGTAATCCTCTCCCACACACACACACAAAATAATTTAAAAAAAAACAAATTACATTCAAAGTCATGTAACAAGCCAAAATGTCACATTCCAATTTTATGGGTGAGTTTGGTTCAGTTTTTTATAAAAGTGCATAATGAAAAAGTGGAGTTTTCAAAAAGTGCATAATGAAAAAGTGCATTTTTAAAAAGCTGAGTGTTTGGTAAAAACTGTTAAAAAGTGCTTTTTGAAAAAATTGAGTGTTTGGCTAGCACTTATAAAAGTAGAGGTTTGAGTTATAAATTACCAAAAATGACAAGATATATATATATATATAAGTGAATTTTTTGTTTTAATTATCTCTCTTAATGCAAGTTATGGACACAACATTGTTACAAAAATTTCACAATAAAGTCTATATGACAAGTTGTTAATGGTAGATAAGAAAAATAATAATGTCATTAGTATGTTCAAATGAGAACCAATAACAAATTACTGTGTAAAATTTATTATGAGAAGTGTTATGTTCACAACATTTTTCGCAATATTTTCACAACAAAATTTATGTGGAAAGTTGTTATTAGTTCTAATTTGAACCCACAACTGAAATTATTTTTTTACTAACCAATATTAACTAATAACAATCTGTTACTTAAAATTTATTGTGAAAATATTACAGTAGCATTTCTCAATTAGGATTTTTTATTTTTTATATTATTTTTCCTTTTTTCATTTCACTTTCAACCATACATCTTATTTCTTTTTCTTTTTTTTCTCCTCCACACACTGTCCACTATCTCTACCCCTCTTTTACTCTCCTTTTCTCCCTCATTCTCCCTCATTCATCAGAACGTTCCAGGAGCTCTTTCTTTCTCTAGCTCCCTCTCTCCCTTTTTTTTTACTTGATTCCAAAACTCTCTCTGTGATAAGAAAATTTTCCTTTTCTCCCTCATTCAAGAACATTCCAAGGAGCTCTCATCTTCGTGCTGTTGCTCATCTTCGTCCCCAACCTAGTCCAGATGGGTCAGCTGGCTTCTGTCCTTTGTCTTTTTTTTTTTCTTTTTTTTTTTTTGCTTTTATTGTTATGATTTGATTAATTTTAAAACTGTGTTTTTGAGTTTGTATTTTGGTAATCTGATTATGCTTGAGTTTAGAGATGTTTGAGAGAAAGATTGTTGTGTTTGTAGTGTTTGTTTTGTAGCAGAGAGATGAGATGACGGGCGTGAGGTTAGGCGTTGAGAGAATTGAATAAATTCATGGGTATTTCCGTAATTTTATCTTCAGCAACGGTAACCCATCAAAACGCACAGTGTGCGTTTTCATTTATGGACCCTCAGAGGTCCATAAAACTTCCGCGTTTAGTACGCGTTTTTGGGCTTAACCAAATGCAATTTTAGGCCTGGCTTTTTTCAAAAAGCTCTTTTTGGGATCAAAATGTGGAAACAAACGGGCACTATATCTCTTTGCCAAACTCGGTCTCATTGGTCTCCCACATAGCATTCCCTCATGGCATTACTGCTTGTTACATGATTGACTTGATATATTTGTCATAAGAGATGCTTTCTCTCTTCCTTTCATCCCTTTTCTTAAAAGTGCATGGCCACAATTCATATAGGAATTGTGGGTAAAGGCATAAATTCATATGTTTTTATAAAACTATAAAAAATTATAATTCTTATCAACGTTTCAAGTCTCTCATAAAATGCAAAATTTCACCTTCTAAGTGAAAAAACAACAATTCTAACATATGTTGAAAGTATTTACATAGTCAAGAGTCTTGTGATTTTGAACATTACCCTCCTCTCCAATAGAATTTGGTTTTGAATCCCCCTCTCCACTAGTTGTAAGCAGAAAAATAATAAAGGTATCCATACAGAGTTAATTTTATAAGGAAAAAAATGTTTATTTTCACCACCAAAAATGTGTTTATCTATAATTTAGAGTATTTTTGTTATTAAGAAATCCGTTGTGTCCTTGTGATTCATTTCCAACTCCATTCATCGATGGTTGTGAACCGAATGGAGTCTGTTCGTAGAGTGAGAGGAGAACCAAACCAGATTAGTCTTGCAAAATCACATTAATAATAATATATGATTAATAAGGATCCTTTCCACTAAAAGGACACGAAGGGTTATCCATTTCAATGGATCTATTCAACAAACTCTTGTTTCCCTTGGTAATCTTACATTTCTTTCATTTGTCTATTGCAGTAGGAAAGGATAATAACACTACATATGAAGACAATTCTTCAGCAGCTTTCATATGGCACCAAAAAAAATTTATCATCACAAAAGTCAATAGTTGGTATTAGCAGCCATGTCTTATAAAGAATTATTCTTGAGCAATTGAGGTAGAGGTGAAAAAGGTCTATACAAATTTCTAGGCCAAGAGAAACAAACTAAGCAAAACTAAAGTACCAAATTATTCTACTTGGAGAAAGGTGTAACAAAGAAAAGGGTGCATCAGAATCAGATTAGTAAGTTATAAATGGTTATTATCATCTTAATTATAAAAACATAGGCAGAAAACAGTGATTCAATCACTAGCATTTGACAATGTCATATATATCAAAAATACTAATCATACGACTAGTAAGTTCTAAATAGTTATTTGAAGTGCTGCATATTTTCTCTACACAGACCCACCACAATCATTGGGTAGTAGGCAAACTAAACAAAGCATATTATTACATTACATTAATAGACTTCTTGAGAGAATTAAAAGGAATATCTGCATTGAAAATTCAAAGTATTTAGGACACCATTTTATCTGCTGCACAAATACAAAAATTAAAGTCATTCAAGGATATATATTGTCAATGTCACTAAGCTCGCTTATCAACAATTTCACTACCCCAGCCGGATCATCATACAGCATTCTAAATTTCAATAGTTTCATGATCAACAAATCCTAACTTTGGGCACACATTACCAGAGCTCTGTAAATTTATTTTCTCTATTTTCAATTTCTTACATCACCACCAAAAAAGAAAATCCCAACATTTTCAAGGAGTTGAAATAAATATAAAAATCAATTAAGCAATTAAATATGTGAGCAAATATCAAAAGCGTGCTATTTTAGATATTGAAGTATATGATTTGGCTTTATGCATTGTGTACACATTGCAAAAGTTTATTCCCTTGTTACTTTGGACTAAAGCCTAGGAAACTAAGCTCACCAAATTGTTCATGTTGTCACTAAGGCATAATTCCAAGAGTTTATTATCCTATTCATATACTCTACATATGCTTGCCAGCTTAAGAGACAGACAAATAAATTAGCAAAAAAAACTATAAAAATTAGGGTGGGGGAATCAATTGAGCCAACACAGAAAATGTAAAGTCTATAGAAAATATTCCTTTGTTGCCACAGAATCAAAGCATGATATCCAACAAGGTGTGTAGACAAAATCAAAATCAAGGGTACTAAATTTATAAGTAAAACCAATTTCAATTGTTAACTTGATGCCAAATCCTGTAATCATTACAAGTGAAATAAGGCTATGAATATACCATTTGCTAGAAAGTCCACAAAAAATTGGTTGATAAATAATAGCCATAACGACTGAAAGGATTCTTTTCTGTTTAATAAAATTTAGCCTGGTACATCAAAACATTACTTTTAAGTCTGCAACAATAGGAAAGAAAACAAAAGTACAAAACACAATGTTGCCTTAATCTTTCCATAGATTACATAGAAAACAAAACTTTCCAACATCGAGTAAAACTAAGCTCTTAAAGAAATTAGCTGTGTCAGCCACCCTTATAGGATTTTTAATTCCAAGGTTTTGCTTGCTTTGACTCTAAGGAATCATCAAATGAACTAGTATAGTGCCAAACCTCTCGAACAGAAGTTCAACATCGGTGATTCGAATGGAGATCTTCTAGGTTCTATGTGGAAATTTAAGGTTTTTTTTTTTTACAATCTAAGATTTGGGGTTTCTGAATTACAGTGACTTTATTAATCAAAGCTTTAACCCATAAGGTCAACTTCAAAGTTCAAGCATATTGCAATGTTGGGTGGAGTCCACCCACTCCATATTGCAATCTTGAATGGATTTCTACCCATAATCTTAATAAACTACAAATATATCTCTCATGTCATTAAAATAAATAAATAAATAAATAATCAATTCATTATTAATAAAATAATTAGTTAATCAATTCATTATCATTATCAAAGAGTATATATAGCAATGTACCTGCAAAAATTGTATTGAAGTCAATCTTTCTTCTTTTATTATTCCAAAAATTAGCTAAATTTTGGGTTATTTTTCTAAATAGTTGAAATTTGGCTTCATACAAAAACTCAGCATTTGAACTTGAAACCATGGGAAAGTCAAAGAGATGCAGGAAGGAAAAAAACAGTGGAAATTCTAAAATTTTAGACCCTAATAAATAACTAATCAACTACTTTACCGCATGTGGGTACAACTTCTTTTCAAACCAAAATTGATAATTACTAATCAACTACTTTATCAATAGTGAAATTTGCTATATATGAACTAAGCTGTTCTCACCATTGGTATCTGGTGCTGGTATACAAAGAAACAGTATAATTTTTTTAAATTATTTTGTGGAACCCACCAACCAATCCTTGCCTACCTGAGAAGAAGGAAAAACAAGCAAATTAATTTTCTAAAAATTATTTTTACATGGGAGTTCACCATCTTTTGTTTAGGAGAAGGAGGAAATGTGTGGTTATTTTATGGAAAGTAAATTGACTTATCAATGGTTCAAAACTTTAAGGCTAAATTAAAAAATACGCCCCTAAAGGATTTTACACCTGTAGTTTGATTCTATTAGCAAAACCGTAAAAACGTTTTGATGTTAAGTGAGACAATGATGTGCTGTATTTTTTTTTCCCCAAATCAGCCTCCCAAAACAACGTCATTTCACTTAAAACAGAGAGCCAAAACTAATGGAGGGTGGGGTTTTACTAATAGAGTCGAAACCAAACTTCAAGGTGTAAGATTCAATTTCTCAAACTTCAGAGTCTAAAATCCAAACAACCCCAAATTTTAAGGGTGTGCTTTGCAATTTACCCAAACTTTAAATATACTAAAGCATCAATAATTCAACATATAGCCCTTCTGCCCTTGGCTCCTCCATTGCTTGTATGTTTTTGGTAGGGCCAAACACTTCTCAAAATGTTCTATGCCTAGCAGGATTTGAATGTGGCCTTGTGTTTTGTTTTCAATAAGTTTTTGGCCTGAGGCATACTCATAAAGATTTAGGAGAGAAAGTACACCGTCCTCCTCTTGAGTGGTTGCTTGACAAAAAGCTATCATTAGCAAATAGGATATGAGAAACCCGTGGGACTCATCTACACACCATCACCCCTCTAGTATAATCTTTAGATTTACCTTGTCTCATTAAAGCAGTTAGCTGTTAGGTTCTCAATACAGAATAAAAATAGGTATGGGGAGAAGGGATTTGATTTGTCTTCTTCAAAGCAAATGTTATTTCTACGAAGCCATAATTAATGACCATAAAGTGCACAAGAGGATCCATTTCCCTTTGTGTCCTTGTGAGTTGTGAGTTAATGACCATCAATGGTGGTAAATTGTGTGGATTCTGTTTGAACAGTGAGAGGAGAACCAAACCAGATTAGTCTTGCAAAAGGTGTTACAAAGAAGAGGGTGCATCATACTAGTAAGTTATAAACAGTTATTATTATCTTAATTATAAAAACATAGGCAGAAAACAGTGATTCAATCACAAGCATTTGAATACATCATATATATTAACGGATTGCAAATCAAAACTACTAATCAAATGACTAGGAAGTTGTAAATAGTTATTTGAAGTGCTGCATATTATCTCTACACAGACCCACAACAATCATTGGGTAGTAGGCGACCCACAACAATCATTGGGTAGTAGGCAAACTAAACAAAGCATATAATTACATTATATTGATAGACCTCTTGAGAGAATTTAAAAAGAATATCTGCATTGAAAATTCAAAGTATTTAGGACAAGATTTGATCAGCTGTATACAAAAATTAAAGACTTTAAAAGATATATATGTCAAATGTCAATGTCACTAAGCCTGCTTATCAACAATTTTTCACTACCCCAGCCAGATTATATCATACGACATTCTAAATTTCAGTTATTTCATGATCAGCAAATCCTAACATTGGGCACACATTACCAGAGCTATGTATTTTCTCTATTTCAATTTCTTACAAAACTACCAGAAAAGCAAATCCCAACATTTTCAAGGAATCAAAATAAATATGAAAATCAATTAATCAATTAAATATATATATGTGAGCAAATATCACAAAAGCGTACAATTTCAGATATTGAACCATGTTTCTTTGGACTAAAGCCTAGGAAACTAAGGTCACCAAATTATACATGCTGTCACTAGGGCATGAAAATGAGATAAGATTATGTTGGCTAAACATGTATACAACACCATGAAATTACCATCTTTGAAGATGTGCATATGCACAACATAATAAGAGGAGCAACATTCAATACTCAAATTGCATGCATGAAACTACAAAATACTTGTCAATATGACCTTCAAAAAGATTGCAACTTCATTAGAAAATTTAACAAACTAATCTTTGACAAAGACTAATCTTCGTATTCAGATGAGACATCAGATGAGACATTTACCCCATCAAGTAAAACCAAGCTCTCAGATGAGAGGTTTACACCATCAAGTAAAACCAAGCTCTCCATAAAATCAGTAGAGTAACCTAACCAAATAGGAGAACGTTCAATTTCAAGATTGTTCTGATCTAGACTATCAGGGTCAAATGAAACAAGTCCGGTGTCAAGTGTTTCAATTAGAAGTTCACCCCTTCTGGTGCAGCCAAAGAACCTCTCAACCAAATCTACTGCTACAGTTTTTTTAGACCAAGAATCAAACACGCCATATTCCGTCATCACCCATATGAAACATAAATCATGCTCTTCATATAAATCTCTACCAAAAGCAACTAAAGCCAACGATCCCTTGAAAACCACAAGTTGTTCAAATTGATCAAAATCTGGAGATAACCCATCTAAGTAATTTTTGGGCAGCATTATCGCTTGGAATGTCTCATCATTGACATCAAAGCACAAAATGAAATTGTGGCCCCTAGTATGTATCATAGAGTGCAGAGCTCCATTGACAAATATAAAGGGTTCCTCTTGTATATCAACAATAGAAGCATTGAGTCCAGACCCACTCAATGACTCCATATATATGTCAATATATCTCCATGAATCAGTACTCCAAGTGTACACCCCAGCCTCAAGTGGTAGCGGCACTTTATATCCAGAAACCTCTCCATCAAACACAATTCTGAGAATCTTGAAGTCATTGTTTTGAGAATTATAAACAAGTCCATGAGTGACCATACCATCATACCTAGGTATGCGAATAGGAGTGAGAATCTTAAGCTTTTTAATACTTGGATTCCATAAAGATATTGTATAATTATTATTCTCAAAGAAGCAGTATATGCCATTACAAAAACCAATCACGTGGGAACCCCAAAAGGGTGATCTACACCTTGATAACTCAGTTAAAGTGTGGTCGCTATTGCGAACAACTACGCACAATTGTTGGTGAGACGAAGGATACATGGCTTGTGAAGTATATAGAAGATAACCATTATTGGGTAATGATGATTTTGCTCGGTTATGGTTAAGGTGTGTGGTAATGAAAATGGGGGTGGTGATAGTCGAGTTCCAAGATTTAGAAACGCACCTGAATCGGATGATAGGTTTCACTGGCAGATGAGTTAGGATGTCGAATACTACTTCGTCAGGGACACGCTCGGACGACAATGTCGGCTTTCTCATGCGATGAGACTGAGACATTAGATGAAGATCTTCTTCAACTTTAAACTGGAAATGGCTAGGGTTTAAGGCAAGGTCAAAAAAGGGGAAGTATGACTCATGGGAGAAAACAACTGATAAGAGGGAGTAATAAGTAATTAGGAGAGAATTAAGAAAGAGAGAGTAATAATTGGGAGAGAGTTAAGGATTAGTATTATTGGTAGATTTGGTATTTAACATTTGGAGAGAATTATGGTATTTTTTTTAAGGCATTTATCTTATTATTATTATTTTTTTTTGGGTTGTTAATGGTACATTTTATGATATATCTTCATTTGAAATCATTTTAATCGAGTTAATCAATGTTTGAATTTTAAATTTGAATCCTAAAAATCAATTTGGAAAATGTAAAGGCTTTAATGAGGTGACTAAGAATAAGATCTTTCCATCGGAATGAAGGCCTTTTTGATACAATATAGAAATTCTACTTTAGTATAATTTAGGTATATGTGTGTGAAGCTCTTTCTTAAAGACTTGAACCTTGACCCTTTCCCTCACACTTCATAAGCACTTATACTTATGAAGTGACCATCGCACTAAAGATGTGCGGTAAATTGGAACGAAGGCCTTAAATTCAAATTTAAGTTGACATTTCTATTAAGAAAGTTTTTAATAAGTGATTGAATCTTTTCTAAAATAATTTGGGTCATTAATGCCAAGGGATTTGCTTTTTTAAGGTTTAATTCAAATTTGAATGGGAAATAAAACATGGAAAGTTTAAAAGATGTTTGGTTCTTAAATAGGGTAATTCTGATATACTCCTCCAATAAAGGGGAGGTACGGTACCCATTAGTAGGCAACCTGCTATAATAGATAACTTTTTTTCTCACATGTGACGATTTCATCTTTACATTGTACAATTTCAATATCACATGTAACATTTTCTTTGTCACGTTTAGTGGTTACCCTACTTTTTTCTCACATTTGACGGTTTCATCTTCACATTGAGCAGTTTTAACATCACATGTAACAATTCTTTTCTCACATTTGGTAGTTCCCTTGCTTTTATCTCACTTTTTATGGTTGCATCCTCACATTGTGCAGTTCCAACATCACATGTGACAGTTCTTTTGTCACATTTGGTGGTTCATTTACTTTTTTTTTTTTTTCTTTTTTTTTTCTTTTTTTTTTTTCACATTTGACGATTTCATTCTCATATTGTGCAGTTTCAACATCACATATAACAGTTCTTTTGTCACATTCGGTAGTTCCCTTATTTTTTTTCCTCACATTTGATGGTTTCATTATCAAATTGTGCGGTTTTAATATCACATTTGACAGTTTTTTTTGTCACATATAGTGGTTCCTTTATTTTTTTTCCTTAAATTTGATGGTTCTATTATTACATTAAACGGTATCAACATCACATCTGACTTTATTTTTGTCACATGTGACAGTTTTTTTGTCATATCGGGTGGAAACCCTTAATTTTTTCTCACATTTGATGATTTCATCCTCACATTATGTAATTCTAATATCACATGTGATTTCTTTTGTCATATTCAGTAGTTCCCTTACTTTTTTCTCACATTTAACAATTTCATCCTTACATTGTGTAGTTTCAACATCACATGTAATAATTATTTTATCACATTCGATGATTCCCTTATTATTTTTTTTTCTTACATTTGACAGTTTTATTTTCACATTATGTAATTTCAACATTACATATAGCATTTCTTTTGTCACATTCAGTGGTTCCCTTATTTTTTTTTCTCACATTTTACGATTTCATCCTCATAATGTGCAGTTCCAACATCACATATGATAGTTCTTTTCTCACATTTGGTGGTTTTCTTAATTTTTTTTTCACATTTGACAGTTCCATTATCACATTGTGCAGTTTCAACATCACATTTGATAGTTCTTTTGTCATATTTAATGGTTTTTTTTTATTTGTTTCTTAAATTTAATGGTTTCATTATCACATTGTGCAGTTCCAATATCACATTTAACAATTCTTCTATCACATATAGTGGTTCCTTTTTTTTCTTCTCTCAAATTTGATGGTTTTATTGTCACATTATGCAGTACCAACATTACATCTGACTTTACTTTTGTCACATTCAATGACACCCTATTTTTTATTCTCAAATTTGACAGTTCTATTATTACATTGGACAAAACCAACATCACTTTTGGCCGTATTTGTCACATTCGGTGGTACCTTATTTTTTTCTTACAATTGACAGTTCAATTGTCATAGTGAGCAGTACCAATATCACATTTGATCATAATTTTACATTTGGGCCCACCATTGAAGTTACTTCTCTACTTACTAATAATCGCTCATCACAATAGTAATTTTTAAAAAAAGTTATTAAAAAATTTTAGATCTAAAAAAAAAAAAAAAAAAAAAAAAAAAAAAAAAAAAAAAGTATCCCAAGCAATTAGCCCAACCACAATAATTACATTTTTCCACAATAAAATAAAATAAGATGGAATTATCTTGATTTCTTGCACAAATATTTGAATATACCAATTAACTTCCTACGTATCTCTCTTGGTAGCTCCCATCACATTCAGGGGCATACCTCCCTGTAAAATAACATAGTTAAGGTTACTTTCTTGATGTTTATATTTTTATTATTTATATATACTATAAAACCGAAGATGTATAACCTTACGTGCTCTCTAATTGTTCTTATGTAACATTTGCAACTTAATCATAGTTGTGTTTTTATTTTGGTGTCTAAGGTTGGAAATAGGGAGACTATACAATTAGCAAGTTATGCAAAAAATCCAATCCAAAGATTGTTGATAATTTTAAAATTTTCAATAAACACTTGAATTGAAACTACAGATCCAGTATGAAATAGTCATCAATCAAGGCTACTATATCAGGTTTTATGTTTTTTAGGAATTTTCATTAGATCCACGTGTGTAGAAGTGTCCCAAACGACTGTGTCTGACACGAGTATTATCACCCCAACTAAAGTGTCTATGCAATTTTGTTTCATAAAATTATTATTACATTTAGACCTATCTAAAACAAAATAAACATCCCAAAAAATTTCCATAATAACAAAAATTACCAATATAAAGATAAAAATAATTAAGCACAATTGACCAATTTTACAAAAAACGAACAACCTAGTCCTTGTAAAAAAATTTATCAAAATAATTTTATCCTTGAGAGTTTAGCATTTCGACCATAATGATAAGTGTGAGCCTCATTTGAGTCAACAGAGCCTCCACTAGCTAAGTCTGAGAGAGTCCTAATAGCAATGAAATGTTTTCATTGTTGAAGACTTATCAGTGCCACAAAGCATTGATCTCTCTCTCTCTCTCTCCATATATATATATATATATATATATTCGTTTTAGAAGCAATTCTGATACTCTCTATGAAGTTGTTTTATAAACTCTAAGGATTCTGACATATGATAGTGTGATAGCTTTAAAAGACTCAAAATGGATGGCTTGGTAACACTTGGATTCTTGTAATGGTCAAGGCATATCTCCTTCTAAAATGACATAGTTGAGGTCACTTTATAGATGTTTATCATTTTCTAATTAACATTAATGTGTGAGATTAATATCAATATATTAATAAGTTAATTAATTAATTATTTAGTTATACATATTTATAAGTTAAGCTTTGTAACAACTTAGTGCATCAACATGGTGGTAATTCGGTTATGTTTTTGCCTAGCACTCTGATTCAAATCCTAGCTCTTCACACCTCCAATTTTAATTTTTTGAATTTTTAAATTTCCTCAAGGTCTATAAGCAGAAAAGCCCACAAGAAATACGCCCAAGAAAAAACCCTAGTTTATCCCAAATCTTCTTTCCTTCAATGTCGATAATGGCCGCTGTTTTTCCTCTGCCCTTTTGTTCGAAGTCTCCACCGTTTCTCGTCACTAAAATCCCAGTATGTCTCATCCTTATTCTATAGTTTTTCATCTGGGTTTTTTAACTATTGCTGTTTGGCTTTTGTATTGCTGAATTGTTGTTAATTTTGTTTTTGTTTTCCTTTCGGTTTCGCAAGGTTGCTAGGAACAAAACCCAAAAGCTTCTATTTTTTCTATTATTCCTTTTGGTTCCTAGCGGGTGAGAGAATATATAATTTTTATATACTTGAACTATTAAGCTTTTAATTTTATTTATACTACTAATTTCAATTTGGTTTCCTTTTCTTTATTTTTTCCTGTTGGATTTTTTTTTTTGGTATTGCCGTTTGGTTTTTTCATGAACCATCATTTTTTATTTTGTTTTGTTTTTGGTTTCCTTTTGTATAGTAGTATAAAATAGTGTTGATTTATACTTTCTATGGTTATGTATTAATTTTTTAGGAATAATATATTGGTCCACATGGATTGACATAGAGATGTTTACAGTGGATCATGATATAGGAATAATATATTGGTCCCCTTTATTTATTGAAAAGTGTACATCTTCTTTGTTTAGGAATAATATATTGGTCCACATGGATCACAATACAGAGAAATAAGGGAAGGCTGTTTTCATTAATGTGGAAAAGCATTGGAGCACTATCCTCGAAAAAGGAATAGATCAATTGACTGATGCCCAAATAACTGGTTTGAGAATCAGTTCCCTAGATGATGGTGGAGAATTTTATAACACATACGCAAAGTTGGTTAGCTTTAGTATTCGCAAAGATGAGATAAAGTGTAATAAAGATAACATTGTGACCTCTAGAAGATGGGTTTGTGCAAAGAAAGGATTGCGAATTAGGAAAAATGAGGCCAATTTAAATTGCATGCGTGAGAGACCAATAACAACAAGTGGTTGCAAGGCCACTTTTCGTATTAGGTTTGAATGGGTGGTAGGAGAGTTTAAAAGGGAGCATAATCATGACTTAGTTACACAATTCGAGACTCAATTCTCCATTCTCACAAGACTATTAAGGATTCCGATAAGGCTCAGATTATAGCACTGCATAATATTGGGGTCAAATCAAATCAAATCACGGACCATTTGATCCAACAAGTTGGAGGATGCGAGAATATAGGGTTCACTCCAAATGACCTCTACAACCATATAGCGGCAAATCGCAACAATAGTATGTGGGATGGTGATGCTGAATGTGCTTTGGCATATTTACAAGCAAAAGCAGATATGGACTCCTCATTTTTTTTTTTTTTTCAATACGTTGTTGATGAAGAAAGTCATTTGGCTAATCTATTTTGGAAAAATTCTCAAAGTCGCTTAGATTATGCATGTTTTGGAGATATAGTCGCATTTGATACAACATATAAGATGAATGTATACAAAAACCCCTTGTTATATTAGTAGGAGTCAACCACCATTGGCATACTATAGTATTTGGTTTTGGACTATTGGTTAATGAGACCGTCGAAACATATACTTGGGTGTTGCAAAATATGCTTATAGCAATGAACAATAAGACTCCTATTTCAGTCATGATAGATGGGGACAAAGCAATGAGTAAAGCTATTAAAATGGTTTTTCTAGAGTCTCGACATCGTTTATGTGTGTAACATTCCTTTCAAGATGCCACACACATAAACGATGTCGAGACTCTGGAAAAACCATTTTAATAGCTTTACTCATTGCTTTGTCCCCATCTATCACAACTGAAATAGGAGTCTTATTGTTCATTGCTGCAAGCATATTTTGCAACACCCAAGTATATGTTTTGATGGTCTCATCAACCAATAGTCTAAAACCAAATACTATAGTCTATCGGTGGTGGTTGACTCCTACCAATATAATAAGGGGATTTTTGGTATACATTCATCTTATATGTTGTATCAAATGCGACTACATCTCCAAAACATGCATAATCTAAGTGACTTTGAGAATCTGTCCAAAACAGATTAGCTAAACGGCTTTCTTCATCAACAGTGTATTGGAAAAAAAAATGAGGAGTCCATATCTGCTTTTGCTTGTAAATATGCCAAAGCACATTCAGCATCACCATCCCACATACTGTTGTTGCGATTTGCCACTATATGGTTGTAGAGGTCTTTTGGAGTGAACCCCATATTCTCGTATCCTCTAACTTGTTGGATCAAATGTTACATGATTTGATTTGATTTAACCCCAACATTATGCAATGCTATAATCTGAGCCTTATCAGAATCCTTAATAGTCCTATGCGAACAGAGAAATTGAGTCTCAAATTGCATAACTAAGTCGTGATTATGCTCCTTTTAAATTTAAACTCTCCTATCACCCATTCACCTAACTTTCGTTCAAACCTAATACGAAAAGCGGCCTTGCAACCACTTCTTGTTATTGGTCTCTCACGCATGCAATTTAAATTGGCCTCATTTTTCCTAATTCACAATCCTTCCTTTGCACAAACCCATCTTCTAGAGGTCACAATGTTATCTTTATTACGCTTTATCTCATCTTTGCGAATACTAAAGCTAACCAACTTTGCATATGTGTTATATAATTCTCCACCATCATCTAGGGAACTAAATTTCAAACCAGTGATTTGGATATCAGTCAATTGATCTATTCCTTTTTCGAAGACAGTGCTCTAATGTTTTTCCACATCAATGAAAACAACCTTCCCTTCATTCTCTATATTGTGATCCATGTGGACATATTATTCCTAAACAAAGAAGATGTTCACTTTTCGATAAAATAAAATAAAGAGGACCAATATATTATTCCTAAAAAAATTAATACATAACCATAGAAAGTATAGAAAGTATAAATCAACACTATTTTATACTACTATACAAAAGGAAACCAACAACAAAACAAAATTAAAAACGATGATTCATGAAAAAACCAAATGGCAATACAAAAAAAAAATCCAGCTGGAAAAAACGAAAAAGAAAAGGAAACTAAATTGAAATTAGTATTATAAATAAAATTAAAAGGTTAATAGTTCAAGTATATACAAATTAACTATTCTCTCACCTGCTAGGAACCAAAAAGAATAATAGAAAAAATATAAGCTTCTGGGTTTTGTTCCTAGCAATCCTACGAAACAGAAAGGAAAACAAAAACAAAACAAAATTAATAACAATTTAGCAATACAAAAGCCAAATGGCAATAGTTAAAAAAACTCAGATGAAAAACTAAAGAATAAGGATGAAACATACTGAGATTTTAGTGACAAGAAACGGTGGAGACTTCGAACAAAAGGGCAAAGAAAGAGAGGAAAAACAATGGCCGTTATCATCAACATTGAAGGAAAGAAGATTTGGGATGAACTAGGGTTTTTTCTTGGGCGTATTTCTTGTGGGCTTTGCTGCTTATGGACCTTGAGGAAAATTAAAAATTCAAAAAATTAAAATTGGAGGCGTGAAGAGCTAAGATTCGAACCAAAGTGCTAGGCAAAAACATAACCGAATTACCACCATGCTAATGCACTAAATTGTTACAAAGCTTAACTTATAAAATATATAAATATGTATAACTAAACAAATAAATAATTACTTAATTAATTAACTAATTAATATATCGATATTAATCTTGCACATTAATGTTAATTAGAAAATGATAAACATGTGATGTTAAAACTACATAATGTGAAAATGAAACCGTTAAATGTAAGAAAAAAAATAAAAAAACCACCCAATGTGACAAAAGAACTGTCACAGTGCAAAAGTAGAGTCAGAGGCGATGTTGGTACTACTTAATGTGACAATGGAACTATTAAATTTGAGGAAAAAAAATAAAAGAACCACTATATGTGACAAAAGAACTGTCAAATGTGATATTAGAATCATACAATGTGATAATGAAACCGTCAAATGTGAAAAGAAAAAAATAAGGGAACCACCGAATGTAACAAAAGAACTATCAAATGTGATGTTGGAACTGCACAATGTAAGGATGAAAACATCAAATATGAGAAAAAAAATTAAGGGAACTACCAAATGTGAGAAAAGAACTATCACATGTAATGTTAGAACTGCACAATGTGAGAATGAAACCGTCAAATGTGAGAAAAAAGTAAGGGAACCACCAAATGTGACAAAAGAACTGTCACATTGATGTTGAAACTGCACATTGTGTGGATAGAACCGTCAAATGTGAGAAAAAAGTAACTGGCATAGTAAGTTACCTACTAGTGGGTACAGTACCTTCCCTTTTTTTGGAGGGTACGGTAGAATTACTCTCTTAACCTAGTGTAGCAAGTAACCTGATATTTAGTTAAGGTTTTAAATTGGAAAAGGAAATACGAGGGAAATCTACAACAAGATTTTTATTTTTATTTTTATTTTTTATAGAGTAATACTATATACACAAATTATTTTACAATATTTTTACAAATTATTGATGTGGCTTAGGAATTTTCCAAATAATTATTGGTAAACAAAAATGTAATGTTAGTGGTAGTCTAAATTAGAACTAGTAAGAATTTACCACATCAATAATTTGTAAAATGTTGTAACTAGTTTGTACATGTAGTATTACTATATTTATAATTAGAAATAAAAATATATAATTTTAAAAAGACGATATTTTTTGGGTTTGAGAATGCTATATTAGGGAATGTAACATCAAACCCGCCCAAAGTTTAAAAACTCAAAAGAAGAAAAATAATTAAATAAATAAATAAAGGAAATTTCAGGATCAGACAGGTCGGGTTAAACCCGCGACCAATCCAAAAAGGCCTGAGCACAAGTTCAAACTCCCAAACATCCACCTAACCCGCACAAAGCCCTTTGGTCTGGGTCAGGCGGGTCCCTACTCACCCACTATGAGTCACAAAGCTATCGTGTTCTCTAACCTACTTGAAGTGAAGCCTTTTAACCCATCATCCGGCAGAGGGCCCAGATTATTGGAAATAACCCAGTCTATTCTGTCATTGTCTACATCTTAAGCTATGGCCCAATTACTTGGGTGGACTCCACCCACTCCTCCATATTGCAATCTTCAAACGGATCAGCTACTTGTGTGTGATAATAAAGTTGCACCACCCACTTGACCACACATTTTTACATAGCCTCTAAAGAGTGTTTGAGAGCAGGCACAGGACAAATGCTTCCTCTCCTCTACTTCTTCTGCCAACTTACTTCGATGATTGTCCATCAAATCCTCAATCACCACCACAATTAAAGGCTAAACTAATCACAAAGTCTCAATTATGCTTTCCTCACCCAGCACCATGGTAAAAATCAGTCAGATAATTACAAATTGGTACAGCGAATATGAATCCTAAGAATCCAAAACTTAGACATACAGCTTAAAGAACTTTAATTGTGCATCTTTGTGTTAGTGAGAGAGAGAGAGAGAGAGAGAGAAGACAGAAAAGACAGAAAAAGTTGGGGGTGGGGGGTTGGTGAGGGTTGACACTGATATTCTGAGGCAGCTTCTAAGCCCACCTCTGCACTGTATCCAACCCCAACATGCCAAACTGCAGGCAGCTTAAAGTTCTTGGACAGCAAAAATTATCTTTGCTGCTTCGAAATTAATACAAGTGGCATGGACTTCGGTACAATTTGCGTTGTCGTTAGTTGTATTGGCTCCACAATTTATTTGCTTCATGGAATTTTGGTGACTAATACCATCCTCATTAATAGAAGGGTAGATAAGGTTGGCCTGCAGATAACTTTTCCTTTCATGTACTGATGTACATAAGTACAAATTATTTTGTTCCTTCTAGAAGATGGGACAAATCCTACAATAATGCCCGACTCAAATTTGATTATTACTATTTCAGAAGTTCATCTGATGTGTGGCAGCTATATTCAATGATCAAGTAAACATTTCCGCGGAAAACTAAGCAAATCCAGTCCAATAATAACATTCCAGGAGATTTCCCAATGACAACTATAGGAATGAGAATTGAAGGGAAGTCATATACATAGAAGTTGAAAGAAATGATGAGTTGGTATCAATCTAACACAACTTTTTTTAAGAGAATGCACCTGTTTAAGTTTTCACAAGGGCTTGGTTTTTGTTAATATTTTATCTTTTTCATCCTTAGGAAAGTCCGCAAGGACTTATGTTCTACTCCCAATAACTTGTATGATTAATCTTCGAGCCTAATATGTTAGCCTTAAGGCTAAAATTTTGATATAAGCAACCAAATTGGGGACTGAAATTAATCTAAACTATCAAGGTAACAAAGTTATAACATATCCACACACCATCCTGATGATATTATTGTGAAGGATCAAACGTCCAAATGACTAGTATCAGTCTAATGAAAATTTTGAACCAGTAATCTTCCAAATGAAGCCCAATTCATCAGATAATAAATTAAGCATAGGCAAGAAGTGTCATATCAGTAAAATCTGGCCATTTCCAACAAAGGATAAGAAATTAGAACATAGTTATCAAGTGCTTACCTGTGTGACTGATCAGCAGAGATGCAGATCTCAGATAATCCGCAATACTTGATGAGAAAGTGAAGAAGTCTACAGCTAGGGACCCATCTTCTCCTCCAGACTGCACAAAAAGAAAAGGTTTAGAACATTAATATCAAATGTGTGTGGAATTTTTTATGGACCTTTTGGTAAATATTTTGACAGAACTTGGCTCTAAGCATAGTTCTTTTTTTTCTTTCTTTTATCACTAACTACACGTGCAGTTGGAGGCTCTTGAACCCATGACTGTACCCTCCACCTTGTTCTTACAAGCAGAGGAGAACTCAACTTCAAATTATAGTTAATATGTTTCTTCTTCTTTTTTTATTTTTTTATTTTTTTTATTTCAAGTTGAATTCAAAATTTAATACTTAAATGCTAAATCACCTTTCAGCACACAAGTACTCCTTTTTATAATTACTTGTAGCCCTTTCTCCACCTCTGGTGATTTGTTGGTGTTACTCACCTTTTTTGCATCTCAACAGATCAAATCCAAGAAGAGAGAGAATATGAGGTTGTAGATACAAATTGTCAAGATTGTCCATCCTGATATTTATACAGAATTCTTCAAATTTTCTATAAAATTTTTGACAGAGCATAACAGATGAAAGAATCTGATAAAATCTTCAAGACTGACATGCTCTTCATCTTTGCTTCAGAAATTATTAGGTTTAAATACGTAGAAACTTCAACCTGAAAATTCATCATTATAACTTTCCCAAACCCCTAGAATTTATCTCAAAGTGGCACAAAACATTCAATTCAAATTAAGAAGCAATGTTCTAACAATAAATTGAGTTACTATAATTTTATTAGAAACCATAACACCTGATATAACAAGATAGTACAGCCAATGTTAAAGATTAAAATAATACCTTAGTGGGCGTGTATGATTCACAACCCATCTGAATGACAAGATCAGTATAGCCTCTATCCGACAACTCTTGCTTAACTTCCCAAGTATCCACTGCTTTAACAAGAGCATCAAAACAAGTAGTTCCCATGGTTACAAAAACCATTTTCCACGGCTTTTCACCATCCACAGTATCTCCTATCTATGATGGCTTGTTTCTTGCCACAATGCAAACCATAAAATGCCTAAAACAAAAACAAACACAACCACAAAAACATAAAAATAAATTTTGGGAAAAGTGCAACTCCTAATCAAAAAATATCAAACCATCCCCTTCTCATTTCAAAGTTTCACACACACAATTTTAAATCTGCCACTACATATACTTTATTTTGTATTTTATATATATATATATATATATATCTGACAATAATCATAAAGAACCCAATAGTCATTGTAGAAGACTGACCAGTTATTTAAAAAAAAAATAATAATAACAATTTGATAGCTAGTTGGGGGGATTTGAACCCTAAATGTCTCCCTTTGAAACAACAAGAAGTGCCGATTGAATTACAAGGCTCTTGGTAAGACTGATATACATTAAGAAAGAGAAACAGGAAATCACCCAAGATAATTTTCTAAACTTTAAAATTGAAAAATATGCACCATACTTTGAAGTAAGATCTACCATTGTAAATGAGTGTGACCAATATAAATTCCCAAAATAAAAATAATTTTTACTAATTAGTAATTAAACTAGACCATGAAATTAAAGAGCATCACAAATACAAGATATACATCAATAAATTTACAGGAATACTCAAAATACGATTCAAAAGGTTAATTTGTACCTTATTCAGCAATAAATAAGGAGAGAGAAAAATTCTAGTGGGTAGGAATATATGGTGGAAAGCAATAAATATTTAATGGTGTTTTATAAACTCTCAAAGTGTAAAATTTTTAACCCTTACCCAATGGTCCCAACCCAGCTTAGGCTGAATTTAGCTGCCTTGTTGCAGCTGAATTAGCTCAAAGGCGAGGTAGTTTAATGGGCGAGGTAGTTTCAGTCTTGTCTCTATGGTAGGGATAATTGGAACCAAACACCTGCAGCATCTAGGACACGTGCTAGGTTGATGTACAATCTGCAGCTTAGCAATCAACATTTAAGCATACATAGATTTTGAAACAAAAGCACAAAGAAAGAGAAAGTTATGCAGGCAGTGAGAAGCTAATTTTAGTTTGTTTTATTTATTTTTAAATGTCCTATGTCAATACACCTAGAGTTTCTAGGACATATATGCTAGGTTGATATCCAATCCACAGCATAGCAATCAACATTTAGGCATATATAGATGTTGAAAAAAAAGCATTTAGCAGTAGGACAATAGAAAGAGAAAGTGACGCAGGCAGTGAGAAGCCAGTTTTGTTTGTTTTAAATGTCCTACGTTAATTTTGGTATCAGAGCAAGATTTTGCACTATGTTTTCTCATAGTGATACATGCCTTTGATTATGCATTGGGAAGAGTTACAGATGCGTCTTAAAGAAAAGGTTCTTCAAATTTTCAAGATAGACTTAAACAAAGGCTTTATGATGAGATGGTTAGTTTTCACCAAGGTAATCAAAATCATAAGGACAGTAGGCTTAGGGTTTTGAAGCTTTGGATTTTGTGGTTTAATAGTGACAAATTTGAAAGGGTTTAAGTTGTCGGAATGTAAGAACGTGAAAGAAAAGATAAACTTCTAGGCATCACACCTACAGTTTCCTTGGCATCACACCTCAAAGAAGGTTGCATCACACAAGCCTTTGACAAGTTTCATTGCTTCTCTAAAAATCTGAAAATTTATTATTATCCTTCTCAATAGAAAGGATTACAAATCTTAAAATAGAAGACTAATACCTATTCCTGGTAGAACTTGGATTTCTTAAAACCTTGGACTCCTTGAGCTTTTACTACTAAACCCAAATAAATAACCAAACTTAAATAAAATCCAAAATAAGACCTAAATGACTATTAATACAGTCCATATCATTACATATTTCCCTTGACATTTAAAAATAAATAAAACTGACTTCTCACTGCCAGCATCAGACAGGAAACAATAGAAAGAAGAAAACCCAAGAATAAAAAAGAAAAGGACCAACCAAAAGATTGATGATTTGGCCTAATGTCCAAGACAAGTCTTTAATGAGGCTTATGCAACTGATAATTAAACATGAGACCTAATCCTAAGAGTTTATTCTCCTATTTATATAAATCTTCAGATGTTTACCAGCTTAAAAAGAGAATGGAAGGTGTAAATAGATAAATAATTTTGTAAGAAAGCAATTAAGAGGGGGGGGGGGGGGTGGTTGATAATCAATTGAGCAAACAGAGAAAATTCATAGTTTATAGAAAATGTTCTTTAGTTGCCTACAAATAAAAGTGTGATATCTAACAAGGTGTGTTACAAAAATCAAAATCAAGCCAAGTACCAACAATTTACAGGTAAAACCAATATATCCAATCTTGAAGGCTAGACATGTATACTGCAGCACAACATAATAAGAGCAACATTTAATACTCAAATTGCACATATGAATTATGATACTAAAAATACTTGTCAATATGAACTTCACAAAGATTGTGCTTATCTAGAAACTTTTACAAACTACCTTTTTTTTTTTTTAAAAGTTCTTACAAACTACTCTTTTACAAAGACTAATCTTCGTATTTAAATCACACATTTACCCATCAAGTAAAACCAAGCTCTCAATTCCAAGATTGTTGTCTAGACTATCAATGTCAAATGAGGCAACGTAGCTTGTTTTAGGTTTTTTAATCATAACTTCATGACAGTCAATGCAGCCCAAGAACCTCAGGACAGAATCAAATGGTACAGTTATTTTAGTCCAAGACTCAACCACACCATATTCCATCATCACCCATATTTGGCATATATCATATCCGCCGAAAACAACCAAAGCCAGAAATCCCTTGAACACTGCTAGTCGTTCAGGTAATTCAAATTTATTAGAAAACTCATCAAAGTAATTTTGCGGCAGCATTATCTCTCGAAATCTCTCCTCATTGAGATCAAAGCACAAAATAAATTTGTGGTCCTTAGTATTTATTAGAGAGTGCAGAGCTCCATTAACAAATACAAAGGGCTTCCCACGTATATCAACAATAGGAGATCCTCTCAATGACTCAACAGATATCTCAACACTTCTCCACGAATCAGTACTCAAAGTGTACACCTCCGCCAGCGGCAGCTCTTTCTCAAACAAAATTCTGAGAATCTTGAAGTCATTGGTTTGAGAATGATATACAAGTCCATGAGCGACACCGCGACAAAAAAATTTGTCACAACAAACGAGAGTAGGAGTGAGAATCTTAAACTTTTTGATAACTGGGTTCCACAAATATATTCTATAATGGATTTCAAAGAAGCAGTATATGCCATTACAGAAGCCGACGAATGAGTCAAAACTAAAAGGGATTTCAAAGCCTGATATCTGGGTAAATGTGCGATAGCTATTGCGAACAAACACACTCAATTCATGGCAAGGATATACAGCTAGTGATGTACATAGCAGATAACCATTATGATCATCATTAACATTATTGGGTAACAATGATTTTGATCGGTTGAGTTGTGCGGTAATGAAAAGAGGGTTTGTGATGATTGAGTACCAAGGTTTTGAAACGCACCTGAATCGGATTATGGGTTTCACTGGTAATCGAACCAGAATGTCGAATACGACGTCGTCCGGTAAACGCTCGGACGAGGAGAGTTTTGGTTTTCTGTTCTGAGACATGGCTGATTGATTCGGCCGACGTTTAAGGTTTAAGGTTTAGAGTTTGTTGTTTGTGAGATAAGATCACAATAAGACCTAAATACAGATACATTCAGTCGGGTTTTTGAACCAAACCAATCTTGTTTTGGGCTTTTTTTTATTGCTACAAGTCCAAGGTATGGCCCAATTACTTGGTGGACTCGGCTCACTCCTCCCATATTTCAATCTTTCGACGGATAATCAACCATGAGAGAGGATGGAGTTTGTGAATAAATTCTTTATCATGTTGATTTTAGGTTTTAAATGTGGCCTTGTGTTTTGTTCTCATTAAGTTTTTAGCCTGTGGCATACTCATAAAGCTTTAGGAGAACAAGTAAATTGTATTCCTCTTGAGTGGTTACTTGACCCAAAAAAAAAGAAAAAAAAAAGACTATCATTAGCAAATAGGATATGAGAAACTAATGGGACTCCTCTATACACTATCACCCCCTCTAATCGTTTTTTGCTAATAATCACCCCTCTAATCAAATCTTTAGATTTTAGCTTGTCTCAATGAAGGTTTGAGGCCCTCAACTGAGAAGTTTGACTCATTAAGGCTAGGAGGTCTTAGCAGAGAATAAAAAGACGTAAGGAAAGAGGAGATCCCCTTTTCTAATACCACCGATGGATGGAAAATAGCTTCAATAATCATCATTTATTAAAAGAGAGTAACTCATAGAAGTAATACACTCCATACTTAAGTTAACCCAACTATTATGAAAATCGAGAGCCTCAATCACCTTTTTCAAATATTCTCATACGACTTCATCATAAGCCTTGCTCATGTTAAGTTTTAGTGTCATGCTTCCTGTTTTTCCTCTACATTTGCTTTTCATGCAATGAAGTGTTTCAAAGGCTATCAAAATGTTGTTAGAAATCAATCTAAGTGGAACAAAGGTACTTTGTGTTTTGAAGATAATGTATGAAATAATTTTCTTTGAACTGTTTGCCAACATCTTTGAAATAATCTTATATAGCTAATAGGTTTGAATTGGGTGATATGTTTAACAAAATTATTATAAATTTTAATTCTTAGTAATGCTTCAAGTCTCTTATAAAATGGTTTAGCCAAAAGAAAAAAGTCTCTTATAAAATGAAAAACTTCACCTTCTTCTAAGTAGAAAACAATAATATGAAAGTACTTACATAGCTAAGAGTCATGTGATTTATTATCAGTATTCTCTTATTTTATAAAGAAAACTTGGTTTCAAATCCTCCCACTCCACTTATAACTGGTAAAAAAAATGTATAAACATAGAATTAATTTTAGAAGAAAAAAAAAAAAAAGAGAGAGAAGATTTTATTGTCACCAAAAACATGTTTATCAATATTTTAGAGTATTTTTGTAATTAAGAAATTATCCACAATGATTAAATTATTAATTTTATAATTACCGTAAAGAAATTTGTAGTTTAGTGACATTACCTGATCTCTACCATAGAAAAAACCTAAAATCAAATTCACTGTCTCTCACTTATTGTAAGGAAAGAAAATATAATTACTAAAAATATGTGCATAATGGAGTAGATATGAGATAAAGACCTAATTACAACGCACCATCCATATGATTCGGGTTAACTCTATTATCTAATGCATTATTTTATCACTTTTAACCCAAAAAGAAAAATAAAATAAAATAAAACTAATTACATTCCAGTCGGTTTTTTAGACCAAACAAATCTTGTTTTGGGCTCTTTTTTTTTAATGATGGGGCTGAAGGAGTTTTGTGTATTGTTACAAGTTCAAGGTATGGCCCAAATTACTTGATGGACTTGACCCACTCCTCCATATTTCAATCTTCCATCAGCCACTTGTGATGAAATTGCACCATATGGGATATGGGTCATGAGAGAGAGGATGGAATTTATTAAAATTATTTTCTTTAGGGGATTTTTTTCCCCCAAAAGATTTATTTGGAGCTCATGGCTATCCTATTATTATTACAACAATGGAAAAAAGGGGATTTCAATTCTAGACGTCTTGGTTGAAAACATTAAAATGCAGGAGGTATAAGTTGAAATATAAGGCTATTGGCGACTATTTTATTATTAGTAACTTTTTCTCTTTTTTCTTTCTTGCTGTTGAGGGTTGTGCACTATAACCTTCTTTTTCTTTTCTTTTCTTTTTTTCACCTTTTCATTTTTGTGTATTGTGGAAAAAAATTTGATAACAATTTGATTAGCTTAAACTCCTAGCTTTCAATCATCCCCCCTCCCCCCAAAAAGAAGGGAGGAAGGTGGATAAAATTCTGCAATCGGTGGAAGATGCAAAGAAAATAAGGTTGATTTTTGGGTAAGGTGCTAATCAAGGGGCTTGCAGTTAGGCAAGGAATTTGTACTTTTCTTGTGAGTTTATACTTTAGATTCTTCTTTTTTTTTTTTTTTTTAAAAAAATTGTAAAATTTTCAAGTTTTAACGCTTTAAACTTGTTACACTTAAAAGTATACTCAAAGAAACAAACATTACCTATTATGAGGCTCTTCACTCAAGTAGTATTTTTGGCTACCACCGTGTGTGGTGGTTTAATGGCATTGGGGTTAACCCCCACCCCAAGTGTTTATTTGGTAGATGGTAAGTCTCGACATTGAATCTTAAAATGGGAGGCATTAGGAATTATTTCCACACCTATGCCCTAATGTCTACTGGTGCCTTGGCCCTTGGGGTTGGATTAGGCTACGACTCAATTGGTTTTGTTGCTTACCAAGCCCCCAATGGATAGGGAGCTAATATTGTCATGCCCAATTAGGGATGCCACCTTCAATCGTCCCTCCCAATCTTTTTTTGATTATAGGAAAAAGTAGTGTTTCCGAATCTCCACATAAGAGATAGCTCGGGTTCAATTCCTATCAATAAACTTTAATTTATCCATTAATAAGTGTTAAGTGAAGAGTGAGATTGTAGGTTCAAGACTTGGGTGCTTTTTCACTTATCAATAGTTTTTAAAAAACAAAAAACAAAAATAGAGAGATTAGTTTCAATTCCCATGAGTTTGTCCCCCTTAAAAACTTATCGTTAAGAAGATATATATATATATATATATACACACACACACATTAGCTGCCCTATTTGTCACACATGAGAGCATACTCTTAAATACTTTATTTTAATTATTTTTAAACAAAAATTTCTTAAATTGAATTTATTGAAAAAAGAATGCATGAACAAATAATGAGCAGCGCAGACTAGCCCTATTTATATGTGGACTCATTTTAGAATGTAACAAATATTAACATTTTTTACAAACAATATATCATTCATAAACATGTAAACTTTATTTTATGACATAACCCTACTTTACATTAATTAATGATTTGGAAATCATTTGTGTTTCATTTAAAGAAGAAGAAGAAGATCTATACTATCTCCATATGATTTTTTTTTTTTTGGGGGGGGGGGGGGGGGGTTATGACTCATAGTTAGATATTTGCTGCATCACAACTTCACACTACGATGTGAGTTGCTTGTTGAATACTCCTAGGAGTTTCAGTTGGTGATTACCTGTACCTATTTCTTAGGAGTTGTGATAGGAAACACAGGACAAAATGGGCTTCTGCCCTTTTCTACAAAACTAATTAGCCTTTTGCCCTTCTTCCCAAACTAAATAGGGAAATGCCCCTCTTTTGAAACTCGACTTTTTCAAAATCGAGTTAAACCCTATAGTGACGTTTTTAAGGACCTATAGTGACGTTTTTAAGGACCTATAGTGGCGTTTCGTAACTTGATATCCATAAAATCGAGTTATAGGCAATTTTATTGCCTATAACTCGATTCTGTGAATATCAAGTTATAAAACGTCACTATAGGTTCTTCAAACGTCACTATAGGTCCTTAAAAACGTCACTATAGGGCTTTAGAATTTTTTTTTTTTTTAACTCGATTTTGAGAAAGTCGAGTTTCAAAAGAGGGGCATTTCCCTATTTAGTTTGGGAAGAAGGGCAAAAGGCTAATTAGTTTTGTGGAAAAGGGCAAAAGCCCATTTTGTCCAGGAAACACATAATGATCCTATGTGTTAGGATTTTTTTTTGATAAAAATATGTGTTAGGAATTGTGATATGATATTGATTTTATCTCATAGTGTAAATTAGGTTGAATGGTAGCCAAAAGATGGACATCGGATAATTGTTAATATTAGGTTGAATTGTGATATGACAGTTCCATAATTTTCAAGTCTATTCCGAATAATTGTTAATATTCATTGAATTGAATATGTATCAACCACATAATAAATTTTTGTGTTAATATTTTATTTGCAATCCTTACTGTCATCGAACTTAAGAGAAAAGAGAGAAATTTCAACACAATTTTTAGCCTAATATGATTTTATTATCATTGGGGAATGACTATAAAATTGAAAGCGATTCTTAACCTAAGAAATAACTATTCAAATGTTAAGCAACACACTAAATCTAATAAATGTCGTGTGTGTTAGATTGAAGGGAATTTGAGGATTTAAATGGAAGATGATTTAATCCCAAGGTATATGTTATCAAAACTTAATCTTGGTGTAAATCATAACCAAACAATAAATTGATTGTCCTCTTATCAAAATAGATAAATAAATTAATTGATTGTCCCCCTATCAAAAAATAAAAAATAAATTGATTGTCCCTAAAACATTTTCCTTATGCTAAGATTTGCCTCTTTTTAGACAGATGAAAATGAAATTCCTCTGCTTTAACATTATCCCTAAAACAAATTTTCTCTTACTTACCTTTTGCTAAAAAAAAAAAAAAATCCTATGCATTTAATTTGACTAATTTAAAAACGTATTAGAATTTATCATATGATAAAATGTTTTAAAATATTGTATAGTAAGTTTCAGCTCAAAATGCACCTCTTTCCCTAAAAAAATAGAAAGTCAAGTTGTGTAGCTACTCTCCTATGGTCCTACCACTGAAATGCACCTCGAACATTTAAAACTGCCACCAAGTATTGAGCAACAGCTACTCTCCTACCACTGAAAATTCACAAACCCCCTCATTTGCATCAAAGAAATTGGAAAGTTGTCCCAAATAGAATTAGTAAAAGTGTAGCAATAGTAATTTAGAAAGATTTAGCATACCTTGTGCTTAAAAAGCATGCATGTTTCCCTGCGTGTAGTTGTACATGTGTTCACATTCATATGTGTATTCTATTCATGTATAAAGATATCTAATAAAAAAAATAGGGAGAAATTACTTGAAAGAGTATTCTACCTGCGAGAGCTAGCTTCTCAGTCCTGTCTCTATGCTAGGTATACTTTGGAACCAATTTACCTAGAGTGTCTAGAAAACATTTCTTAGGTTAATTTATATGCAGCTTAGCAAGCAACATTTAAACATACATAGATGTTGAGACTTGAAAAAGAAGAGTATTTAGAAGTGGGACAACATAGAGAGAAAGGAAACAATAGGTGGACGAAAATTCCTGATTTAAAAAGAAAAGGATTCAGCCAAAAGCTTGATGAATTAGGCTAGTGTCCAATATGGGTCATCGAATGAGGCTTGTGCAGCCAATTAATTATTACAAACTTTGAGAATTAAACTTGAGATCTAATTCCTATAGTTTATCTCCTATTCATATAAATCTATAGATTCTTGCCAACTTAAAAATAGAACAGAAAAACCACCGCATACCCTTGGTGCGATGGTCACTCTACAAGTATAAGTGCTTGTGGGGTGTGGGGGGTAAGAGTCGGGGTTCAAATCTCCAGAAGAAAGCTTCATACACACATACACTTAAATTAGGTTAGGATAGAAATTCTATCTTGTAAAAAAAAAAAATAAATTGAACAAAAAACATAAATAGATAAATAAATTAGTAAAAAAGCTATCAAAATAGTGGGGAACTCGTTAGGTTGGAGCCGAGTGGTGGGAGGCTTGAAATGAGCTGTAGACAAAGACATTCTAGGCTTGAATCACCACTAGTAGTTTTCTTGGATTACTTGATAGATGATTCTGACAAGTGGAGTTATGTATTCGAGATTTACTCCTCAGGGGTGGGTCTTAATGGCCCTATCTTGATGAGGCTCCACATCATCAAAATAGGGGGGAAAAAAGAATAACAATCAATTTAGCAAACACAACAAATTCATAGTTTATAGAAAATATCTTTTGTTTCCTAGGAATCAAACATGACATCCAACAAGGTGCGTTGCAAAAAATCAAAATCAAAGTTACCACGAAGTACCAACAATATTAACAAATTATCTGTAGAATTAACTACAGTTGTTAACTTGGTACCCAATCCAGTAATCATTATGCTAGGATGAGTGACACAAGGCTATGGTGGCTAAACATGTATGTTTCACTATAAGATTACATTGTTCTAGAATGACCACAAAAATCAACCAGGATTACCACATTACTTTCATGTCTGCTACAATAGGAAAAAAAACAGAACATAACTTATTCATCCACAGATTACATACCAAACAGAACTTTCCAACATCTTCACAAAATGACTTGCTAATGTGAATTTCAAAAAGAAGGCTGTCTTGCCTGAATTTCAAAGTAACTAATCTTTGAGTTCACTTCAGACTACACGTTTACACCATCAAACAATACTAGGCTCTCCAAGAAATTAGTAGTATAAGCCGCCCATGTAGCATTTTTAATTCCAAGATTTTCCTCGTTTCGACCCTCAGGATCAAACAAAACCAGCCCAGTGCCAATCTTTTTGATCAAAAGTTCACCATTGTCAGTGCAGCCAATGAACTGCCCAACCTTTTCCATTGGTACACTTTTTTTAGTCCAAGACTTAACAACCCCATACTCCCTCATCACCCATATGTGGAAAATATCACCCTCTTCATCTTCAGCTTGAACAAAAACAATCAAAGACAATGATCCCTTGAACACCACAAGTTTTTCAAATTGTAGATGAACTCCATTTAAGTAATCATTCGGCAACATTATCTCTCGGAATGTCTCATCATTAACATCAAAAGACAAAATGAATTTATAGTTCCCAATATACGCTATAGAATGCAAAGCTCCATTGAAAAACACACACGGGGATTCATCAATTCTATCAATAGATCCATTGGGTTCAAACCTATTTAACGACTCCACCGATATTCCAATCCCTTTCCTCCACGAATCCCTACTCAGTGTATAAATCTCAGCTACAGCTGGGATCACTTTTCCTTCTCCATTCAACCCTTCAAAACACACCATCCTCACAATCTTGTAGTCATAATTTTGAGAACAATAAGCAAGTCCAAGAGCAATATGACGACAATGCCTTGTGAAACAAGTACCATCAAGTACCTTCTTAAACTTCCTAATACATGGATTCCACAAATTTAGTACTCTATGACTACCTAAGCAAAATAAGCCATTACAAATGCCCAATATACGTGAACCAGAAAAGGGTATTTCATATTTGGAAACCTGGGTCAACGTTGGGTCCCTATTGTAAACAACAGCACACAATTCTTTGCCACACAAAAACTCCACAGGCAATCGTGTATATAACAAATAACCATTGGACAAAGATTTGGCTTGGTTGAGATGTGTGGTGATGAAAAAGGGGTTGGTGATTGTGGAGCTCCAAGATTTGGAAACGCACCTGAATCGGATTAAGGATTTGGGTGGCAGTCGACTCAGGATGTCGATTAGGACATCGTCCGGTAGACGATCGGATGTAGGCATTGACTTCTTCTTCTTCTTCCAAGACGACTCAGATTTTTGTCGTTCAGTTATGATCTGAGACATCCTCGACTTTTTTTGTTTTGTCATTTGTGGTTTCTGTGAATTTTGATCAATATTTATCTATGGGATTTTGAGAAAGGGGAAATAAAAGTGAGTAAAACCTATAATTCAGGATTTTTATTTTTTTATTTTATTTTTTCAAAAAACACTAAGAACCAAATTATTTTGTTAGTTAGCACAGTTTTGAAACTATTTAGGTATTTAACAACTTGACTACTCGAGACCCAAGGACTTGATTTTGGAATTATAAATCAAGTATAATTTACTCGATTTTCCCATGCGCAATAACTGAGGTGGATACTTGGTCCACATAGGCATCGAACTCGAGTCAAATAGACTCGAGTTCTGTCATATAGAAATCGAGTCCGTAGGACTTGATTTAGTTTTGCTTCCTTTTGCTTCAAGAACTGGAGACGAACTTTCTTGTTCTTCCAAGCCCCAAAAACCCATGAACAAAACCAAATACAAAACCCAAAACAAATACCTGATTAGATCGGATCCTCTCCTGTAGCAAGATCTTCTCGCCGCCATTGCTTGAAGCTTTCGCTGCTTGGGTTTAGTCAAAATCGCCAACTAGGTTGCTTCTCCTCTAGCAAGATCTTCTCTAGACTCCAACGCGTTCTTCTCCTCCACTGAAGTAGTAGCAACATCACCTGAGCGGCGGCAAGAAACCACACCCACATTAAGTTAGATTTGATTTCCCTCTCTTGAAGCCTTTGCTACCATCGCCTGAAGCTTTCACTGCCTGGGTTGCTTCGTTATTGCTTCTCTGGTGCTTTGTCGTTGAGTATTAGGTAGTAAGAATTGCTAGGTACCGAAATCAAGCCTTACAGACTCGATTTCAATTTAAAAGAATCGACTTTGTAAGGCTCGATTTTCATGCCTACATGGACGGCAAATTTTCACATCAGCTGCAACACGATGTTGAAATCAAGTTCAATGTACTTGATTTAGCATTCCAAAATCGAGTCTAACAAACTCGAGATGCTAATTTTCTAAATAGTTTGAAAACGATGCTAACTAACGAATATATTTGAAAAATGATGTTATTTTGAAAAAAAATCCTATAATTCAAGCTTTTTTTTTTTTTTTTTTGGTTGCAAAATAACAAAATTTTGCTAACAATTTTGTTAGTTAACACCGTTTCCAAACTAATTAGAAAACTAACATCTCGAGTCTGTTAGACTTGATTTTACCTAGCAACTCAATTGTAAAAGACTTAAGTTGGACATAAGACTCGAGTTCCCAAAAGGGAGCAACAACAAAGAAGAACGAAAGAGAAGAAAGGCAGAGTACTAAAGAAAAATAAGAAAAAGGTAGAGAGAGCAACAAAGAAGAATGAACGACGACAAAGAAGAAACCTAGATTTCCCTAACCAAAAACCCTCGGCCTCCCTAACCCAAATCCCCACGAACCCAGATCTCTCTAATCCAAACCCTTCGGCTCGGACTAAACCTAGGTGGCGTTGACGACAAAGATTTTGTTTTCCTCTAATTCCTTCATTTTCTTCTTCTTCTTTCTATTGCATGAATCATATTTGTTTAGAGGTTTTTTTCTCGACGCCATCTAATCTGGGTTTGCAAGTTAAAGTTGAAATGGGTTTGTTGTTTCATTGAGGGACTCTGAATTTGCTTGGGTATTTTTGCCTTTGCATTTGTTGATTTCATTTAAGCTCTGTGTTTGTGGATGTTAGTTTGCTTGGGTATTCCACAGAACTCGAGTTGCTACATTGAACTCGAGTATGTTGGACTCGATATGTTATTTTGCTAAATAGTTTGAAAATGGTGCTAACTAACAAAATTGTTAGAAAAAAGGTGTTATTTTGCAACAAAAAAAATCCTATAATTCATGTCGACTACTTTTCCAAACCCAAAACTGAAACTTGCCCAACTTATTTGGGCTCTCTAATTTTGTTTATTCCTTGATTATTATATTCTATTAATAATAAGATTTTATGTTTGGGTTTCATAATTTTGAGTAGTAAATTATTCTTACATGAATTTTTAAACACTCTGAAATACCCCTATCTTTTAATTAAATAATTTTAAATTTAAAAACACAAACTAATTAAAAGAGTAATTTACTATTTTTAAAAAAGTTCTTAAGTTTTAGGCTTTCAAACTTTTATCAATTCTCACGTAGAGAAAGAAGCTAAAAATTAGGAGACTATCTCTATCTCATTTTTAAACATTATTTTACTAAATCCAAAATAAAAAAGAGCCATATTGCATGCACAAAACGCGTGTGATGAGTCTAGTAATTAAATATTGTTAATCTAAGATTATATTTGATATCATAATCTCGTTAGTCTTCGTTTTTTTTTTTTTTTTTTTAAACTCATTCATGTAATATTCTTTTTCAAAAAAATTTAAAAGTTTCAAACGTTTAAACATTTGTCCAACAACATAATTAATTCGAGAAAAACAAAAGGACATAATATAAGATGTAGGTGAAATTTATACTTGAAAAGTTGTTGCAACTATTTAATAATTTGATTTGTAAAAAAATGGAAGTGAATCGGTGATGGAGTTTATCTTTTGAGAATTTGTTATTGTTTTAAATTTTAGGCTAAATTACAATTTGCATTCTCTAGCTTTGCATAAAACTCTCAATTCAATCCTTTAACTTTTAATTTTGTTCACTACAGTCCTCTCATCCGCTTCCAATCAAATCCCCTTTCAAATTCATAGATGAGATCAAGAATAACTCAATGCTTATATGGGGTTTAAACTGGGAGGACCTGGATTATGTCTTACCTTCAACATGTTTTTGCATGAAGTGGTCAAGACTCTGTGCAATTTCACTTGGATTTTTAATAAGATAAATAAGTTAATGTATGCACAGGTGTTATTGAATAATATAGATGAAAAAATTGATAAAAAAAAAAAAAGCATCCATGTCTTATATCACTTATTTCAAGCATGTATTTATAACTTCTGAGCTGGATGTGAAAAGGGTCTCCCTATATTCCTAGGCTAGGACTAACATAGTAAGCAAATTTGACTACCAAATCATTCAATCTGATTAAAGTGATACAAAAAAGAAAGTACATGTCATTATTATTACCTTAAAAAATTGAAATTGAGGCAGACTATAGTAATCTAGTGACTAGTCTAGTCACTTGCATTTGCAAACATTATGTATGTTAATTTTCCCAAATCAGAACTATGCTAAGAGACTACTTTAGGTCTAAATGAGACTTAAGGTTAGCTGCTTTGAGGGAGCTAGCCTAGGACTACAAGAATATGAGGGAGATTAGAATGGAACTGCAAGTTAGGAGAGATTAAGAAGTGAATAAAAGACTAATTATTTCTCATTAATTGAGTACATTGAATGGCAGCACTTTTATTATATACAAGGCTCCTCAAGATACAAGCAGGATCAACCTGACAGCTTGCAAACAATGTATCTAACCCTATTTGAACACCTGATTAACTAATTTATGCACATTGGCTAAGTAACTGACTGCATGCTTTGCTTATCTCAATAAAATTCTTGCCGATACACTTCAATCAGTAACAGCCCAATGAATGTGTGCAAGTATACCTAGTACTCAATCTTAACAACAACTAACATTGTTGGATGAGCTTTGATAAGACTGCATAACCAACAGCATAGCCACAGATACAATAGTAAGCACAAGTATGCACGAAGGTAACAGGCAGCATCAACTAGGCTATGCAGTAAGCAGCTTAGACAAACATTAAGGCTGCTTACACAGGAATGAAGGCTCAAGACAGCAACAAGACTGATGCAGGCAGGCACTAGGGTCTAACATAAGCCCTCTGGCATACTAGCACCAATTATCAGCTCAATTCCAGGCTCATCAGCATTAGTATAACAGCAAGCAACAGAGTATATTAGTATCAGCACTGCAGCAACGCTAAACTTGACAGTAAACTAAGCTAAACTAAGGTCCCAAATTAGATACAGCCTAAGGACAACAGGGGATTAGGAGACCACAGTAGGTTCCTAACAAACTATTTATCAAATAACTAGTAAATCAAAAATAGATGCTTAAAATACTGGGTCACTTATTAGTTTTTCACAGACCAGAAACAATCATAGGTAGTAACAAAACTATGCAAAGCACATAATAACATAAGCTTAATAGACCAAATGCTTGAAAAAGGATGAAAATTATATTTTCACCTAAAAATCTTAGTTTTAGATTTTTAGTCAATTTTTTTAATAAGTAGTTGATCGAAATTTTGACTTGGACTTTTGCTGTATACATAATTAAAGCGGTCTCATGCATATCCAATTGTCTATCACAGTAAGTGTAACTTCAGTCATGCTATATCAGACAAAATCATATATTTCAATAAGAAAAAAAATCAGCAATCCCTGGTTAAAAGGTAAAACAAATATAAAATTATAAAAGCAACTAATCAAAAGCCTGATATGTGATCTTTTAAAGCATAAGATTTGATTTATTGATCATGACCAAAAAATCAGTTCTATGAATAATGAACAGAATGAAAAGTTCAGTATCTTTTCTTTTTTGAAAGAATGAAAGCAAAGAGATTTAGCTCATATGCTCCTTCACATTGTCAATAGGGCACAGACACCCATCGCAAGATTTGTTTTTTTTTTTTTTGGATAAGTGATGAGTTCTATTGAGAATAAAAAAACAAAGTTTATGATGATGAACACAAAGGGACAAAAAGTACAAATAAGATAAGATTGTGTTGGCCAAGCAATGTATACTGCACCATCATATAGCCATGTTTGACAATCTGCACATCGTCCCTAAGACAAAAATCAACTGACATAGAATAGCCACAGTATCCAGAAGGATTCTTTTTTGTTTAATAAATTAATACCTCTGAAGTAAAACTTTCATGTGGAGAGAAATTACAAATAAAAAAGACACCATGATAAAAACTTCATTTAAGACTCAAATTATGATACTACAAAAGACTTTAACATACAAACTTCACAAAGATAGCCACCTATTAATATAGACTAATCTTCCAATTCCAATCAGACGTTTTTTGCATTAAGTAAAACTAAGCTCTCCATGAAATTGGCTGTGTAATCCATCATGTAGAAGTTGAAATCTGATACTTCCATATAGAATTTGGAACAAGATTGTTCTCGTTTAAACTCTTAGGATCAAATGAAAAGAGAAAATCTTCAGTTGTCTCAAGTAGAAGTTCACCATTACTGGTGCAGCCATAGAATTGGTCAAGACAACATGTAAACGGTACAATTATTTTTGTCCAAGACTCAGACACACCATACTCTCTCATCACCCATATGAGGCATGCCTCACAAAATTCATTCGGAGATTCACCAAAAACAAGCAAAGCCAAGACGTTTAAATTCTACCACATCAACTCCATCTGAGTAATTTTGCGGCAGCATTATCTCTCGGAATGTGTCATCGTTAACATCAAAGGCCAAAATGAATTTGCAGTACGAAGATCCTACTATATAGTGCAGAGCTCCATGAACAAACAAACGGGGTAATGTGTCCCCTTGGGTCCAGCCTCGCTGAATGACTTGGGTAAAAAAAAACCCATTTCCACAAGTCTGTAACCAGCCATAGACGGCTGCAACTCATGATTCGCAATTCTGAGAATCTTGAAGCCATTGTGTCGAGAATGGTAGGCAAGTCCAAGGGCGCCATTCTCGCTAGAAAAAGGGACACAGAAGCTAGTAGTATTGAGCATCTTAACCTTTCTAATAATTGGGTTCCACAAATACAACACATTGTCAGTATAGTCCTGGTGACAGAAGATACCATTTCAGAAGCCAACTATTTGGGTATCAGGAAAGGGAGAAAATGTAGCATGAAAGGGGATATGAAACCCTGAAATATAGGACAATGTGCGGTTGCTATTGCAAATGACAGTGAACAGTTCATTCGATGGTGAAGTATATAGCAAATAACCATTATAATTGTTGTTCTTATGATTTAACTTGGTTGAGGCGTGCGCTAATGAAAATGGGGCTGGTGATTGTGGAATACCCAGATTTAGAAACGCACCTGAATCGAATTAAGGATTTCACTGAAAGCCAAGTCAGCATGTCGAATACTACGTCGTCTGGGATACACGACCGGATTGGCTTTTGAAGCTGAGACATCAGTGGTTTGATTGTGAACTGGAAGATTAACTTTTGCGGCGCCAAACTATTTTATTAGTTAGCAACGTTTCCAAACTATTTAGGAAACTAGAAACTCAAGTCTTTTAGACTTGATTTCACTGTAGCAAATAGAGTTTAAGAGACTCGATTTCTGTGTGCTGCCAAAACTGAGGTGGACTAAAAGATTTACATGGAACTCGAGTCTTTAATACTAGATTTCTTGTTCACCATCTTCTTCCTTCGTTCTTTTTCTCTTTCTTTCTTTTTTATTTTTATTTTATTTTTTCTCCATCTGCCATCCCATAATATTTTCTGTTGTGGGTTTGTGTTTTCTGGGTCTGTTAGTGTTTTCTGGGTTGATGTTCTAGGTTTTTATCTTTTCTGGTTGGTCTGCTTGTGTTTTCTGGGTTGCTATTCTATGCTGTTCTGGGTTTCTGCGGTGGTCTGTGTTGAGTTTTCTTTTCTAGGTTGCTGCATTTTTTGGTTGCTGCATTCTGTGATTTCTTCCTGCATGCTGCTGCATTTTCTGGTTTCTAGGTTGCTACATTTTCTAGTTGCTATGCATTTTCTAGTTGATGCATTCTGTGATTTCTTCCTGCATTTTCTTCCTACATTATGTGATTTCTTCCTACATTTTCTTCCTGCATTCTGTGATTTGTGGTGGAGGGAACTCGAGTCTCTAATACTCGAGTTCCACATGAATTAAAATACTCCACATCAGCTACGCACTAATGGAAATCGAGTTTTTAAAACTCGATTTGCTACAGTGAAATCGAGTCTAACAGACTCGAATTGTTAGATACCAAAATAGTTTCAAACCTTGGCTAACTAATAACATAGTTTGGCTTTTATAGTTATTTTCAAAAAAAAAAAAAAAAAAAAAAAATCCCTTAGTATAAAGAGTTTATAGACCTTGCTACTTTGGAATGGAAGCCCCACACGGGTGACGTGTATATTGAACTGAAACTAGGGCCAAATTTGCCGTATAACACCATTTTTTGCCTATTATTTTTAAACATACTAGTTAGTTAGCATTGTTTTAAAACTTATTAACAAACTAACATCTCAAGAGCACTCACAATAAAAATGCTAAAATAACTCAAAAGTTATTTTAGCATCTCAACCACACAAAAAAGCCCTCCAATAAAGTTGCTATAATTAAATTATTTAGCTATATTTTACCTTTCATGCTACAATGAGTTGTTATTGATAACAGCTCACTATAGCATGAAGGTAAACCATAAAAATCATTTTTTTTTTATTCCCTCCTTTCTCATGAAAATCTATAATAGCACCTCTTTCCTCTCTCACTTCTCTGTTATGTTCTATCTTTTCTCTCTTCTCTCGTCGGTGGTTCGTGGGTATTGGCTTGGGCCCGATTGCTTCGTGGGACGATTTGTGGGTCCAATTGCTTTGTGGGTATTGGCATGGGTCCAGTTGCTTCGTGGGTATCAGTGTGGTTCGTGGGTCCGTGGGTATCGGTGTGGTTTGTGGGTATCGACATGGTTCGTGGGTATCAATGTGGTTGTGTTGTGGGTATCGGTGTGGTTGAGTTGTGGTTCGTGGGTATCTTCGTGGGTTGATTTGTTTGATTTTTGTTAAGTTGTGTTGTGGTTTAATTTTTGCTTTGGTTTGATTGTTTTGCTTTGTTTGTTTTTTTTTGCTTTTGTTTTGTTTTGTTTTGTTTTTTTTTTTTTTTGGCTAGGGTTGGTGGTTGTAGGTTGAGAAGTGGAAGAGGAAGGATATTGGGGGCTGGATTTTTTTTTTTCCTTGTTTCTTTGGTTTGTGGTTGTGGCTGGTGGGGTGACGATGGAGGTAGTTGATGTTGTTGTGGTGGTTGTTTATTATTATTTTAATGAGTTATTTATATTATTTTAAATGAGTTGCTAAAAATATAGAGTTTTTGATGTTGGGTATATTGTAAAGTGGGTTGTTAAAATAGATAAAGTTGTTTTAGTTGCTAAAATTTATAATTTTTAGCTTGCTTACTATGAATGCTCTAAGTCTCTTAAACTCAAGTTTGTTGAAGCAATTCAAGTTGTAGAGACTCTCTAATCTTAGAACCTTCGGACCACCATGACTAAATCTCCATGGCTCTCCTTCTCTAATCACCACCACTACCTCAAGTGGTGGTTCACTTCTCCAACTCATCCTCCTCTCCCTATGATAGGGATAAATCCCAAGGCAAATAGATTCAATCAACAAAGTTATTTATAAGCGATGATGTTGCCAAAAGAGACGGTCTAAATGGCCTAACAATCAAAGAACTGGTAGAAGGAATCATATCTTGAACAAAAAGGCAGAGAAATGGACGGACTCTTTGTAGTGGACGGATTCCAATGAGACGGATGGATGCAAGAGAGATGGGTAGCAAAGCCACGTGGCACCTACGTGGCCTAAGTGGTCTCTAAGAAACCCAATATAGAAATTTCTTGTATCCCACGATTAACCCTAATCAAAGGAATCTCTACAAGAAAAGGATCCTGCAAAATATGTGTATTAATGAGGATCTTCCCTACAAGGAAAGACCTTCTCCACCAAGAAACGAAGGTCAGCTCTATACTACTATAAAAGCTCCAAATCCCTCACAAATCAAGGTATGTGTAATTTTTCCCAGCTCTAGCACTCTAGAGTTGTAGAAATTCTTTCTAACTTAACTTTCAGAAAGTATTTGACCGGTATCACACTAGTACTCTCTGTAGGGTTTTTCTTTGTCTCTATTTCACAAGTTTTGTCTAAAGCACTTGAGGACTGTGCAACTTACTAACGATTTTTTGGCATCATCAATTGGTGCCGTATGTGGGAAAGAACAAGATCGTAGTAGAAGACATACTACCACTTCCCAAACAAAGAGTTGTATGGTATTCAATCGCTCAATGGCAACCAACAACAACCAAGGAGATGAACCACGCACCACTGCCCTCAAAAGGCTGGTATAGACTCTCGCCGTAGCTGGTTTATGCTTATCTATGGACAATGTGATGTCTGGTTTTCCTACAGGGATTGAAGGCCTTATATGGAATTCTTGGTTTAACTATATTTTCTTGCAAGATATTCACACAAATATAAATTTAATTGTTCATGCCTATTTCACTTAAGTGTCCTTTCTCCTTTGATTTTAACTTAGCTCTTTATCAGTGTTGATTCTTTGTCATTTTTTAGGGATATGCCTTCGATTCCCCCCCCCCAAAAAAAAAAGATATTAATCTTTTCATTCTTCTTCAATTTTGAATGTTATTTGGATGTACTTAAGCATCAGGGGAGTAGGCCTCATTTTAGTTCATGTGGTTCTTAATGAACTTAGTGTAAGACAATGAGTTAAAAGGTCTAAGTTTACATGTGCTGAAGAAGAAATTTATGCAATCTTCCTTAGAAGGTGGAGCATTCAAACAATGACGCTTAAAACTTTAAAGATTGAAAATTCCATTCCTATTTTCTAGCTAGAAGAAACTTTGCTTTTTTGATTAATAACGTATAGTTTTAAGGCAACTACATGCTTATATTTGGAAAGCTGCTATGTTAAAGTACAAAATGTTCCATGTATGATGAATATTTGAAAGTTTTATTGGGGCATCCAAATATATGTGTTTTGGAATCATTTTTCAACCATTGTGGATTCAGTTTGTTAAATGACTGCATACTGTAAAAGGTCATATTCATATTAACTTAGGAAACTTACAAAAAATAACATAGTGCCGCCAAATTTGAATTTGGCATTAATTGTAGTCTTAGAAAAATTTGTTAATTTTGAGCTTTAATAGGATTTGGTCAAACATTAAAATGTGGAGGACGGTGGTACTTTTTTTTAATGCTGATTTCTTTAATTTCTTAGAGATTGTAAATATACATCACATTACCCTTCTACAATTCATGATAAAACACTACACCACAAATGATACCCAACTTTGGAATTAAAAACATGGCTAGAGACTAAGGTTTAGTTTGAATTTAGTTTTACTAGCAAGCTTCGTAGATTAACTATTATGTTAAGGTAAGATGTTGTGAACTTGTGGGTTTTGTAAATATTGTGATTAACTGTGGGTGTTTAGGATGTATATTTTTGTTTTAGAATTAAGAAGAAAGAGAAAAATACATTCTATATCAACTTTTATTCTACAATATTCCTCAGAAGTTGTTTTCTTATTTCTCATTAACTATAATGGATATGTGTGTGCAATTTATAATTGTTACTTCTTATAATGAACTCATTACTAACAAAATTCTATAATAATTATGCTATATAATATATGTATAGCATTTTTCAAAGCCATCTTGCATAAAATATTACAACATTATCTAGGCAATGCACATGCAACTTACTAGTTGTTATTAATGATAGGAACTTGGATTTTGAGATTTTTTTTTAGTTAGTATTATTAATGATAGAAACTTTGATTATGAGATTTAGTTCACATTTATTGTTTGGTTTACTTTGGTATTTTGAAAATTATTTTTGATGAAGTTGGAATATTAGGATCAATCATGTAATTTGCAATCTATATATATTAATAAGCAAATCTGAGAGAAAATTCAATTAGATTTCAAATTGGAATTTAGTTAAAGTCTAATTTAGTGCCATGTGTCCCATCTAATTTACACTTTTAAATTTTTGTGCCAAGTGAGTAAATTCAGTGTAAAAATTGGATTTTAATTAGAGTTTAATTTTGCACTACGTGTCCAATCTAATTTAAGTTTTTTAATTTTTGTGTCAAGGGAGTTAATGCAAGGTAGAAAATAAGGAGTTCAATATAAATAAACCATAAAAAAACATAATCATATATCTAACTTTATATATAAAATTAGAGGAAAAGAGAGTTTGAATGATTTTATATTTATGAGCCATTTTTTGTATAACTAAAAATAATTCAAATTTATAAGTTATTTATATAATATACTATAACTATGTACAATCTATTATTAACTAGGAAATATATATATTTATATATATATATATATATATATATAGATATATATATATATATATATATATATATATTATTTTAAACCAAAGGTTAGAGAAAATTTAATTAGAGTCAAAATTAGATTTTGTTTTTGTTAGCTTTTCATAAAACTAAATTGTGATTTTTTCTATTATTATTTCTCTAAACTAATGAGCATATTTTTTATACTATTTCTATTTATATATTTTGTATGCAAAGATCTTGAACCTAAAAAGTTGAAATTGAGCAGAACGATCTCATGCACTTATCCCCATTCAATTTAGGAGATACTATTAGACCAATCTTTTTTTTTTTTTTTTTTTGGTTGTATCTAGTAGAATTTCACGTATAATGATTGTAAATTGACATTATATATGTAGTATCCAATAGTGATTTTTGAAATTATATACATAATAGCAATGTACATAAAGAGAAACTTGGTGTAACTAATATCATGAAAATTGCAAAAAATAACCATTTTAATTCCTTTAAATATCCTGGTCGAACTATTGTCCTATATGTTTAATAACTTATGCTAATATCAATAACATCACTTCAATTTATCATTCCTGTGCATAAGCACGGGTTACATATTAGTATATATTAATAGATAAAACTTAGAAAAAAATTTAATTAGATTCTACAAATGAAGTCCAATTTTGCACCATGTGTCTTAAATTATTTATTTTTAGAGAGTTTTTTTCTTAGTTTTGGAGCCAATTATGGGACCACATTATACATATTCATCCAAGTGAGTTATTAAGTACAAAAATCAAAAAGTCTAGAATCAATGAACTGTAATTAAAAAAAAAAAAAAAGATGCTTCACAAAATCAAAAATTAAGAGTTCATAAAATATTTTTTTATAAAAAAAAATTTTCAATTTACTTTTTTTACCTAATAATATTCTTATTTGATTTTCTAAAAAGTTAACTAAATATAAGAATGACTGTATATCAATAGTATTTAAATTATATATATAGAAATTATACTATGAATCATAATATATATCTTTTAAGTTACAAGTTAGTTATTTATAGAACAATAGGTTTAAATAATTAAATGAAAGCCTAATTTTTTAGGGTAAATTAAAACAATCTACTTCGAGATTTGGGGAAAAGTCAAAATCCAATCTTATTTTTATAAACAATACGACTTCCTAAAGGTTTTAATTCATATAGCAAATAACCCTCTATAACCATTTATATCAATTCCAATTCAGTCAACATCCATATTCTTTTCAAATTAAATTATCATTTGGAATAACAATATTTTTACAGCAAATCCTAAGTGGCAGGTTGTTACTAGTTGTTATTGTTGGGGCATAAAAGTAATTTTAGTGTTAGGTTCAAATTTGAACAAATAACAACTAACCACCTATGATTTGTTATGAAATGTTGTGGATGTAGCACTTCTCATACATTAATGCTTACTAAGTAGATTTGTTATATGATGGAAATAATAATAATTTTAGGGGGCTAAGTGTCATTATAGAAAATTGGAAGTGGTTCCTCAGTGAAAGTTAGTGTAATTTAACAAATTTTTTTTTTTTTTTTTTTTTGCTTTTTTGCTTCTTTCTTTTTTTTTTTTTTTTTTTTTTTTTTTTTTTTTTTTTTTTTTTTGGTGATAAGTAACATTTTGTTTTTGGTTTATTAAGGCCTAACAAAATCGCAACACCTTAATGGTTGAGTTGGATTAGAAATTTCTCAATCCAAATTGACTGGAATGAAAAATACTCCAAACTAACCCAATTTGACATACGGATACCACTACCTCATTATATCTCTATCTTTATCTTACCTAATTAATGATGACAAAATATGATAACGAATGGGGTAAATTACGAAAATCACTATTTCAGTTTCATGGAATGACACTCTTCCAAACTTTACTTTTCATTAGATGTTGACATATCATGTTTATTTTTCATTTACCAAATTTAAAATCCCAAATCCTGCCTATATATATATAAATATATATATATATATATAAATATATATATATATATATATATATATATATATATATAAACAAAAGGGGGTAAGTTACAGACAGAGGGGGAGAGGGCCGATTGGGGCACTCTGGGAGTGGAAGCATAGATAAAAGGTTACAAATGTGAAGGCCATGACCATGGCGTTACAGGCGTAAACTTGAAAATAAACTGAGAAAGCCATCTGTTTACAAAGTAAAGAGAGGGGAGGTTTCTGAGTTCTGGAAGGAGGACTGCAATTGGACCTGCTGAAGACTGAAGCAAAGGGTTCCTTTTATAGCTGAAGGAAGCCTTGGATTCTTTCAGGAGATTGTTGGAATCACAGAGGGTGAATTACTTTTACTCTAGGTGAATTTCTTTTTCCACCGAAAGCAAACAGTAAACTGAATGATTCTGTCGGGGCACTGTTTGATGAACAGTAACGGTCACTGTTCATGAATAGTGATTTGTCCCCTTGCTTTTCTGAATAGTGATCATGCACAATGTTCTGGAACTATAGATGAATAGTGTTCTGTCTGCAAATTTGCTGGTGTGGGTACTGTTCTGGAGTAGTAACCGGGCTGCAAAGGGTGTCTTGTAGTTCCAAAATATCTCAATCACTGTCCAAGTTGTAACCATCGTAAGGATCTTGGGAATCCTGGAAGGGATCGACTGGGACTCGGTTGACTGAGGCTTCTGAAGAGGCAGGAGAATTCTTTTCTTCTGACTCTAATTGTTCTGATTGGAGGAGCAATTGCTAGGCAAGATCTTTGAGTTCTTTGCTAGATTTCCCGGCGATTTGGACTGAGTCTAGACTAGATTGGGATCTTGTATTGTGAGCAATGGCTCTCTGTACTAGAGGAGGAAAGTCTGAATGAATTTTTGAGATAGTGTCATTATACCTGAAACTATCCCACCATTTCACTGAGAATTCTCTGTCTAAAAGATTATGATGGATTGCATAATTCCACATACTGATCCAGTGAACTTTGCACTTGATTATCATGTGCAAAATTGCTGGAAATTGGGAAGTATGGTTGGTGACCTGAAATTTGGAGCTGAAATACCTTAAAGCATCCTGAAGGGGTTCTAGAAGGATTGGAGGGATCGAACCAAACATTTCCCACCACTTGAGGAACCATGAAGGTATCTGGCTAGAGAATTTCCTGTCAAACATCATGAACCATGAATGGTCAAAATGTTTGTTTTGGTAAAATAGAACCTTTTCGAATGCGTCCATATAATCATAATAATTATAATGGGGTGATGATCCCTTGAGAGTTGTGAGGGTTCTAAGTGAGGAGGGGTGTCCCCATTCTTCGCAGCTTACAAATCTCTGGATTATGAATTTATGATAGGACTTTTGAAGGGTTCTTGGAATCCATAATATTTTCTACTGGGGCAGACTTTTCTTGAGTAAGGATACCCTTGTAGAATCTGATGTTCTTCTCTAGATGTTTAGGGAGGAAATGCCATTTTGCAGGCAATACTTCCATGGCTAGGACTAAGGGGTTTGTTATATGAACCAAGTGAGGTTCAATATAAGCAATATGTTGGATGAAGGGCTTCCTAATATAGGTAGACCTTCCCTTTTTGGAGATTTGGGAAGAAGGCTTTTGGGGAACTATTGGCCCAAAAGGTTCTTCAACTGTATACGGGGTGATAGATTTAGAAGGTGGTGAGGCTAAGGCAGAGCTGTAACTGTGTTGTCTTGGGGGCCTTTCGTAATTTGGTTTGGGAATGGTGGATACCAAATAACGATTGGCAACAATGGAGGGTGACACAGGTAAGGCTTTTGGAGGACTAGGGGAGAAGGGTACTAAAGAGCTAGGGTTCTTTGCCTGACTAGTACTCTTAGTGGTTTGCTATTTAGGCAGTTTTGGGGGTTGGGGTTGTACGGGTCTTTTCCCGGACATCTTGAATGGGAGTTTGCAAGAATTCACGGGTTAGGAAGTTAGGGATACTGTTTTGAGTTCCTTGTATGAATTCAATGTCAAAGTCAAAAATGGAAAGGATGGCTTGCCAACGTGCAAAAATTTGTTTTGATGCAATATTTTGAACATCTTTTTCTAAAACATGTTTTGCAGATTTACAATCAATCCTTAATAAAAACTTTTGATTTAAAAGATCACTTTGGAATTTTGAAATGCATAGTACTATAGATAAAATTTCATTTTTTATAGTATTGTAATTAAGCTGAGTAGGAGTCCAAATTCCTGAATGAAAACAAACAATTTGTTCAGGGGAAGTGGGACTAACATGTTGAAGAAGAATGCCACCATAACCAATGTTAGAGGCATCTATTTGTTGATTTCCTAGACAACAGAGGTATGAATTGGGGTCCAAGGAAGAGGATTAGTTCGAAGTCTATCAAAAAGGGGTTTGCATTTTTGCCTGAGATTTTGATAGAAATCGGCAATGTAGTTGAGGGATCCTAGAAACCTTTGAAGCTGGGTTCTATCAAGAATTTCATCTGGAAACTTATCTGCAAATTGGATAGCTCGGTCGATGGGTTTGATGACTCCATGCTTGATATCAAAACCTAAGAATCGAACACTAGTTTGGAAAAGTTTAATCTTTGGGGCTGATACAACAAGACCATTGAACTTGATGGTGTTAAGGAATGTCCTAAGGTGTTTCCAATGTTGTGTTAGGGATTCTGAAAAAATGAGTACATCATCAATGTACACAATAATATGACTGGAGAACGGATTGAAAATCTCGTTCATGATGTTTTGGAATTCAGAGGGTGCATTCTTGAGTCCAAAGGGCATTACATTCCATTCGTAATGGCCAAAGGGTGTGGTAAAGGCTGTTTTATACCTATCAGACTCTCTGATTTGTATTTGCCAAAATCCACTCTTCATATCAAACTTGCTGAAAACGACTGCTCTGTTAAGTCTGTTAACTAAGTCTCTTTTGTTAGAAATAGGGTATCTAATCCATTCTTAGACTTTGTTAAGAGGCTTATAATTTATGACAAGTCTAGGGGCACCTCTTTCTATCTCAGCATTTTCTGGACATAAAAGGCTAGACAGGACCATGGTGACCTAGAGTTTCTGATGATCCCTTTTTTTAAGAAGATCCTTTATTTCAGCTTTACAAGTATCCATAAGTTCTTGACTCATTTGGATAGGTCAAGCTTTGGTAGGGATGTTCTTTTCATGGAAATCTTTGACATAGGGGAGAGCTACCTCGTGTCTCTTTCTATGCCAAAATGCTGTAGGAAGATCAGAGCAGACTTCCTGCTTAAGTTTTTCTTCAAACTTTCTGATCCCGGCTTGGTAGCTTTTACAAGCTAATTGTTCATCAATTCTTTTGTAACTTAATTCACTGCTAAGGTATTTAAGGTGTTGGGTTTTGGCATTAATAAGGTTAAGGGTCTTAGAGACAAAAACTTCTTGGAGAGTGCTAATCTCTCTAGGTTCTGGGCTTTTAAGAAACTTAAACTTAACTGGTTGGCCAAAAGGATGGGTAGTGATTCCTTCACTATCCGTGATGAAAGGGTACAATAGACACATGAAAGGGTTTCCTAAGATGACCCTATCTATCATGTTCTTGACAAGGACAAATGTGGTTTTGAAACACGTATTGTCTTGGCAAACATGTGCTTTTGGAATTTTGAATTCAATCTGCATTTTTCCTTCACTTGCGGAAGTTAACCTTTCTTTGGTTTTCCGAAAGTATTTAGAGGGAATGATTCCTTCTTGAATGCAGTTGAGATCAGCACCTGAATCTATTAAGGCTACTACCTCAAATTCAAAATCTTTGCTGATGACAATCCTAACTTTGGAGTGCCATTTCTGGAAGTTAATCCTACTAATGGTTTGTAAGAACGTCTCACTAGTTGGTTCCTGTGCCATATCAGCTGTAGGGTTAACTGTTTCATCTTCTTCTTCATCAGAAGGGTTTTGTAATGAGGTTCCTTCCTCATTGCCTTGATGAGAAGTATTCTCTAACTGTTTGACTCTTTGGTCCATAAGGTTGTGATCTACCCTGAGGATAGTTAACTTTTGCCTAAGGGTTCTCACTTCTGACTTCGTATCCTTAATCTCTTTCTGGAGATCTTGGACTGTTATCTCGTTTTTGGATTTGGTAAACCTATTGTAGATTTTTTCCAAATCAACTTTGGGTTCCTGAATCCTAGGTTTGGATGTACTGGCTTCCTTAGCTAGGGTTTTGTGGAACTCACTAAGTCTTTGAGCTTTGATGATTGGGTCTTCGATCTGTTCTATGAGATCTAGGAGCAGCTCTTCTTGCTTAGAAAAAACACTGATAGTCATGTTCCTACAACAACTATCTTTGTAAGCTAGGATTTCATCCTGGCCACTAGAGGAGCTAGAAGATACTCTAGAGGTTTTAGAGGATGACCTGTACAATTGATGCTTCTCTTCATCACTAGAACCATTGGGAGACTCACTTTCTGAGCTGTCGAGTTCTAAGAGTTTGAAGATTTCTTCTTTACTTGTTTGGTCAGTAATGAGGGTATTGATAAGGGATTTGGCCTTAGCTTTACACTCTTTCTAGAAATGACCTCTTTTTCCACACTTAAAACATTTTCCTGATGTTTTAGGTATGAACTTTCCTGTGGACTTGGATTTTCCTTTCTTATAGAAATCATTAGTTTTGAACTTCTGTTTTCTATAATACTTGGAGGCTGTTTTCTTTCTGTGGAGCTTTTCAGAGGGTTCTTTTCCTATGTACTTGGATTTTCTCTTGGGAATGACTGAAGGTAAGCCGTATTGGGTACAGAAGTTTCCTACTTCGTACTTGGCTTTACTCTTGTTGGCTTGCTTTGGATTTTGAGATCTCTACACATCTTCATTCCTTCACTTCGGATTGTGCTAGAGATGTCTCCATATGTTAGGTTATCATAATCTATGACACCTAAGGGGCTGGCAAAGGTTTCTTTTACTTTCTGTCCAAATAATGTGGGTAAGCCATTGATAAACTTCTCCTTCCAAAATGGAGAATTACAATCGCTTCTATGCATTGGTAAACACATCTTTATACCACCTGTATTCACCAAGGTTCTTACATCTAAGGTTACTTAATTGGTCGTAAATCCTAGATGTGATGTTGCTGGGTTTACCTATGAAGTGTTTCATGATTGTATAGATCAGGGTATTGACTCCGTCAGGGACACCTCGTCCTATGCGTTCGTCAAAGATGGGGTTCTCATTCTCATCTTTTTGGACAGCATGCTTAATGTCTCCCTTAGACTCCTCTATTAGACAGTTATTCCACCAATCTAACAGTTTTCCTGTAAATCCTAAAGTCATGAGCTCTATGACCTCTGTGTTGGGAATTCCATCATTTAGGTAGTTATTGGCTACCATGGTCATATGCTGAATCTTGTTTAGGATTTCCTGTTCTGATAAACCATCTATGTTCCATTCATAGAGTTTACCATTAGATACTGTGAACTGGGTATTCCTTTCCTCATACTGGAGATCAGGGGTGTAGGTCTGGGATACCAATTCTTGGTAAGGCTTGTTAGGTTTACCTTGGGTTGGTAAAGCCTATTTACCTATAATCCTTGAAATTGGTCTTCTAGGTGTTCTATCTCCTTTTCAGTTTCTGAGGAGGTTCTACTAGAAATGCTAGAGGTTGTATGGGCTCTTAAAGTGATAAGCCGGTTGTCTCTGGGTTGTTCCCTATTGGTTGAGGTGGTGTTTGGTGAAGGGGTGAACGGTTCCTTCTTCACTAGTTCCTCAAGCTTCTGGGCGACTATTTCTAAAGCTATTTTATCCTTAGGTCTGAGATTGGCTTGTCTGGTTGTGGGAAGCTTGACTAAAGGCTTTTCTAGAGTTTGGATAGGTTTGCTAGGGTTTCCTGGCTGAAGAATAACCTTATTTTCAATCCTATCTTCTATCCTATCAAGCTGTTTTCCTATGACTCCTAAACACTGGTTGGTATAGTTGTTTTATTTTATTACCTTTTTGACAACCTTTTCTTCTGGGGTTGCAAACTTAAAGGGAGAGGCAATTATATTTTCACTACCACGATGGTTAAAGAGTATAGCTTCCTGGGGAGGATGACTAGACCTGACAACTCTCTTGACTCCTTTGGTGTCTTCTGTGGTCCAGTTGGTTTTGGTGATGACACAAGACTTTTTATGCCGTTCAAAATGGTTCTCAAAATATTCAAAGAAAGGGACATTACTGGATATCTCTTTCATGAATTCCTTCCATTTTGCCAAAACTTCTATCTTTTGTTCTCTGGTATGGTTGGCTCTATAGGCTTCTCTCTTGACTCTATTTTCTTCTGAGTCGAATTCTTTGCTTAGGGCATCCATATCAAGGGTGAACTCTTTCCTTATCACTATGAGCTGATGATCAATTTCAGTTTTTGGCTGAAAGGGATCTCTCATATCAGTTCCTGAAGGTGAAGGAGGTTTCTGACTATCTTGACTAGTGTTGTCATTTTCTTGATCAACAACTGAGTCTTGCTTGACTGTGTAACAAGGGGTACTAACCTGAGAATGGGTTTTTACACCTTGGAATTCTGGTCCTAGGTCTCTCCTAGGGAAGGGAGCTAGGTTTTTGGATGAATTGCAATGGGATGCAGGTTTATCTTTAAGAAAGATGGTTGGCTGCCTAAAAGGTTGGCGTAGATCTAATGAGGATCTAGACCTGGTTTCATCATATTATAAAGGTGTCCTAATCCTAGCTTGGTCAAAGCTAAGTCTAATCGTTCCATCGGCTAGCTGCTGGACAAAATCTAGATCTGGGTTCCTAACTGGGTTTTGGATCTGTAGATGATGGTTCTCATTATCTATAGTCCAATGTGTTAGGAATGTGACTTCAGACCATTTCAGGGTTCTAGGTACCTGAACTTTAGATCTAACGTCTGGAGTTTGGATAAGGGTGGTTTCATCAGCCTTCCTCTTGTCTATGGCTTGGATAGACATGTTTGTTCTGATGCACTTATAATACACTCGGTATATAAGGGCTAGTTGTCTGGCTCCATGTAACATGAGAGTTCCATGGGTTTTGATGTTGAGGGTGAGGACCTTCAAGATGTGAGGGTCATCAAGTGCTACAATGAGATTGGGGAAACAATCAAAATGGACTGGTTCGCTGCTCAAACTGGATTCCATGGTACCTAAGAGGCTGTCATTGAATCTAACATGATGAGTGTCTCTAAGGGCCATAAGGATTGAGTTGTTCAACCCTTCTTTGATCAATGGTTTTACTCCTACTTGGACTAGACCAATGTGGAGGAATTTATGATCTTCTTTCCTGTGAGCTTTTATTGCTGCAGAGGATAACAGGTAGCATGTTTCATACTCCTTGTTGATGCTATAAACTTGCTCTATAGTCCTAACATGGTAGTCTGTTTTGAAAGTCTTTTTCAAGGACCACGATGATGACTTATAGACCTAGTTTGTGGGTACTTTTGGTATGTTCCAATCTCCTAACTTTAGATCTACATTTGATAACTGGTACGACTCCGAATTGATTCCATCATATTGAGGGATCTCAGGGAGGGTTGTACTGCAAGATCTAATGCTGGTGGATGAGTCACTTCTTCTAAACATCCTATTCATCATTCTGAATCAAAGTTTAAGACAAACAATTACAACCTAATTATCTTTATCTCCAAATTTCTAGATCTAACCTTTAGATCTGAAACAGGGTGTACAAACGGGATAAAGCCTTCTCACAAGCTAACTATAACCTCTTGATGCCACAAACTTTCCACAATGCTAACACCCTAAAACGCCTATCTCTCGGCTGACACAAGTGAACCAAGCATGAACAGGAAAGACATTGGTCTTACTGGGTTAACGACGGCTTAGGTCTGGACTTACACATCTCAACAGCACACATCTGCAACAAACTTTGGGCTAAAAACAGGAATGAGAAAAAGCAGATAACTAGGAAGTAAATGATTAGCTTGAACAGGTAATCACAGAATAATAAACAGAAGTTTAAACGGGAGGCTCAGCCTACCACCAAAAGAGATTACAGTAAACAAATACTGAGAAGAAATAATAGATGAAGAAAGTGATAAATGGGAATGGAAGAGTTATCAGAAAATAGATGTAAAATAAAATATAACTTGTAGGAGATAACATATTCAAAATAATGTATAATGCACAAAATAATGGATAACTATGGCGGTAATACCAGCCAACTTGATATATATATATATATATATATATATATATATATATATATAAAATTGGTGTCTTGGCCAAGATGATAAAAATAATCATCATGGAATAGACGCCATAGATTAAAATTATATATATATATATATATATATATATGTTAATGGGAAAATTTTGATGTTACCAAATAGAATATGAGGTAGCCAAGCCGAAACTCGACTATGGGCTCTTGAGATGATACCCAAAGGCTTCTGGTGTGATGACAAAGTCTATCCAAGCAAGAAACAAAGGCTGCACATGACAAGACAGCAACAAAAGCCCAATGAAAAACACGCTACAATACTTAATTAGTACATTAATGGTCTTGGTCCGATAGTTCAAATCAGTCCTCTAGTGGTACGGTATTATCTCCACCAGTAAGGTAATTTCAGGTTAATAAATGTGTTTACATGGTAAAAATAATATTTTTTTTCTTATTATTATTAAGTCAACATAAGGGAGAACTTCCATAGTTTCCAAAACATTATAGCCTTCATCATAATAATAAACAAGGATTAAAGGCTCCATAGTTACAAATAAAAGAGGAAAAATAGGATGGAATGAAGGGAGAAAAAGATCCCCAGCTTAGTGCAGTAAGTATTAAACTAAGATTTTGGTGAGTATGTGTGCATAAGGCATGAATGAGGTGAATGTGGGCTATTTTGAGTGAGTGGGATATGATTAATACTGAGATTGAAGCTTTTTGTGACTAATGGGTTGTTTGTGACTAGTTGGAGGACATTTTTGAGCTGTGATTGTGTAAAGGGAGGAGAAGAATATCTGGGATTAGATGACTGTAGGCTAAAGATGATGAGTGGTGAGCTTAAGGAGAGCTAAACCACCAACAAAAATGGCAAACGAACCCCAAAGTCTCAGTGGGGGGTGGCTGTCCCTTTGTGGGCTGAGATACTTATGCTTTTATAATGGAGTTTAGAGAAGCATTAATTAACAAGCATCCAAAAAAACGTAGGTCTCATTCAGGGGAGCAGGTTAGCTGAATTAATAACCTGGATTTGGTCTAAAAATGAGAGATTTTCTTTTGGGGCTATTTTGCTTCTTTAGGCAAGGTAGTATTTGGAGTAATCTTGCATTAAATGCTAAGATTGTTGAGATTGTGTTTAGCCAATAGGATTAAGGCAAGTATTAAGGAAAAATCCTAGTGCTGCAACTGAGATATGGACCCTAGGAAGTAGGATTCAACACCCCAAGCCAGGTGTCAAAGTTTAAGCCCACTTTATAGGGTTCCTCTGGAGATCCTTTTATGCCTTTCTAACCACATGTTCCCAATTTTTTCCCCTTTAGGATTCATGGGCTTGGCACATGAATCACATCTTGAACGTTTTTCAACATTTATAGCATCAATTTGTTGAAGTTTGGATAATTTGGTTTCAGCTCCCCTTTTGTTAGAGGAGCAGTTTTGAGAAAGATGATGGAGTCCCTTCATCCTTTTGACTTCAGTTGATATGACAGCTCTTGGGCACTGTTTACGTCAGGTAGAGGGTGGCAAAAAACTGATGGGACAACCCTTAGTCCATTCTTAAAGGCTTGGTTCCCTTGTATGAGTCCCTAGTTGCTTTTTTTGTTAGGAATGAACAAAGGCTGTTTACACACTCTCCTTTGCCTCCTGTTGGTGCTTTTTGGGCTTGCTCACATGGGCTGGGTTGTGTACACATGTTGCCATAGGTTTTCATTCCTCATGGACTTTTATTAGTAAATATTTTTGGGTTTTTCATAAATACTTGCAATGGGCCTTTGGGCAATTAGTTGTAATGTTTGAAACAATAGGACAAGTTTCAAAATACTTTTGTAAATAATATTTACTTTGATGAATTCCATGTTGCAATAATGTTCATGGTTTCTAATAATCGCATCATAACTTAAATGATGATCTTGTGGGTTTGAATGTTTACCATGAGTGTCGAAGGCATATATTATGGATGTCACGATGCAAATGATGTCCATGTATTTCATGGGTTTATAATATGAGAACATAATTTTCAAGATAACTCCCAATGAGTTTTTTTATAAGAAGATTGCCATGGTTTTTTCCATGGTAATATTTTACCATGATATTTTTTTTTTGCCAAGTATTGATAATCTTGGGTTCTTTTTTGACAAAATAGCGCAAATGAAAATTGGGTTTTGATATTGCCAATGAGAATTGGATTTTGATATTACCAATGAGAATTGGGCTAATTGGGTTTTGACATTGCCAATGAGAATTGAGCTTTGATGTTGCCAATGAGAATTAGACTTTGATGTTGCCAATGTGAATTGGGCTTTGATTTTGCCAATGAGAATTGGGCTTTTGGATAGATAAATTGCCATGGGTTTAAATCATGGGCTTTGATTATGGATTTGAATTCCATTTATAAAATTGTTTTGCCATGGACTTGAATCATGGGCTTTTTAAATATTGCCAAACATAAGTATTATTGGGCTTTAAATAGAATAGGATGTGTGTATTTGAAAGTAAATAGGTGATACTTAAATAAAATTAGGTGAAAAAAAAGTACCTTAACAATATATAAAGCACATATCATTCCTTTTTTTAATGAAAACTTCATAAACATTAATATAAACATATACATATACATATACATCTACATTAAATTTTTTATATGCTAAATTGAAATTACACCATCTAACTTTAATTTTAATATCGCTTCAAATGCAATTGAGATTTTTGAATATTATAACAACTAGCTTGTAATCCCATGCATATGCATGAATACACTTAAAGATATACAATAAGATGCATAATATAATTTATATATATATATATATATATATACAATTTAAATACTATTGATAATCATTTTTATATTTTGTTAACTCTTTAAAAATTTTTGTAAGGATATTATTAGGTATAACATGTAAATTGTTCATTTAAAAAAAAAAAAAAATTATTGTGAAGCACCTTTTTTTTTTTACAATTCATTTATTCTAGATTCTTTGGTTTTTATACTTTTTTTTTTTTTTTTTTCACAAAAATATACTAGATTCTATATAGCTACGTTGCTAGAAACTTCAAAAGACTAATCTTCATATTCAGACGATGCATTTACCCCCATCAAGTAGAACCAAATTCTCCATAAAATTAGATGCATAACCAACCCATCTAATATATCTTTTTGATACACGAATGTTTTGATTTAGATTCTTCTCAGGGTCAATCAAATTCAGCTCTGTGTCATTGCCAAATAGAAGTTCACCATTGTCAGTGACGCCCAAAAAATAATGAATCCAATCGATTGGTACAGATTTTCTAGTCCAAGACTCTACCAAACCATATTCCTTCATCACCCATATGTCGCATATGGGGTCTATATCACGAGACAAAACAATAAAAGCCAGCAATCCCTTGAACACTGCAAGACATCCTTGGTATCCACCTAAGGAATCCTGAGGCAACATTATCTTATGGAATCTCTCATCATTGACTTCAAAGGACAAAATGAAACGGCCGTTGTTAGTAGACGCTATAGAGTGAAGTGCTCCATTAAAAAATATAAGCGGTGAAGTATGATAAACATATCCAATGTTGGGTTCGGATGAATCCACCGATATTACAACCTTTCTCCATGAATCCGTACTCAATGTGTAAACCTCGGCCTCAGCCGGTCGATCTGGGCCATCTGGCTCTTCATCAGACTTTTGAGAACACGTAAGTCTGAGAATCTTGAAATCATTGTTTTGAGAATTATAGGCAAGTCCAAGAGTGATCCAACTAAAAAATTCAGTCAGAAGAGCAGGAGCAAGCATCTTAAACTTTCTAATGCTTGGGTTCCAACATATTATAGGATCATCATCATATCTACTTAGGCAGAAGATGCCGTTACAGAAGCAATTGACGAAGTAACCATCCAAAAAGCAAAATGGGTTTTTAAACCTTGAAATCTCAGTCAATATGTGGTCCCTATTCCAAATAAATGCAACCAATTCTTCATTAGATGAAAAGTACTCTGATTTAGATGTATATAGCAGATAATCATTGTGACTATCTTTATTGGATAGTGATTTGGCTTCGTTGAGCTTGAAGTGTGTGGTAATAAATATGCGGCTGGTTATGGTGGAGTTCAAAGATTTTGAAACGCATCTGAATCGGATTAAAGATTTCACTGGCAGCCGAGTCAGTATGTCGAATACGATGTCGTCCGGGACACACTCGGTTGACAATATTAGCTTTTTCGTAGGTTGAGACATCGGTGGTACTTTTGGTTTGGGTTTGCGGCTAAAAGGAAGTTTTTTTTTTTTTTTTTTTTTGAGAAGAAGCGGCTAGTCGGCTGCAAGAAGGCAAAGTAAAAAAAAATACAGCGTTTATATATATACATTCTCCACCTAAAAAGAGTCCAAGTAAAAATCAAATACCTTAAAATTCTTGAACTTTAAGTTAATAGTTAATACTGACACAATATGCATCAAACGTTTTTATTTGTTGGAGGGGAATTTTTTTTCTAAATAACAATAAATATTAAAAAATTTAGTTAATTGTCAAGTTTCAAAACAATATTGAAAACTAGCATTTCGAGTGTCTAAAACTCGAGTTCCAAGATAAAAATCGAGTTTTTAAGTCTCGATCTGTATGTGGATTACGCGAAAGTGGGAAAAAATCAAGCTGAAAATCGAGTTTTAAAGACTTGATTACCACAAATTGAATAAAAACGCCGCTATAGGTCTATAAAACGTCACTATAGGGCTTAAAAACGCCACTATAGGACTCCCTAAACCTATGCTTGCAAAAAAATTTTGCAGAAAAACGCCGCTATAGGGCTTTAAAACGTCACTGTAAGACTTAAAAACGCCACTATAGGGGAAATTTTTTTTTGCATGAAACTCGAGTTTTAAAGACTCGAGATCTACGTGGCATTTTCACGCTCGCTACGCGAGTCTTTTGAACTAAAGTTCTAATAGGATCTCGAGTTTCTAAAACTCGAGATGCTATTTTCCTTTATTGTTTCAAACGTTGTCTAACTAACTATATACAATCCTTTTGCACTACTATTTTGCACATTACCTCGTTGGAGGGGATATATACGGTTTTTAGGATAGGTTTACAATGCCATGATACTACTAAATTCTATTAGCTCACAGTTCTAAGCTTATCATACTCCTTTGTAATATATACTATAATTTTAGCAATAAATTTTCTAATTTTTATTAAAAATACAACCGGGCTAGAGAAATATAATAAAATTTTTTTTTATCTAAAAATTTCCTGTGATAATTTAAATCTCTTTCAAGTATAGTGGTTGTATGGCATCAACCAACTAAATTTAATTATTTTTAAAAATGAAATTTAATGAATTTTCTGCAATTTGATATAGTCACTTGGTGCAACCACGGCTTTTAAGCCCCATTTTTATTATATAATAAGTGTGTATATATATATATATATAGGGGGAAAATAACAACATTAACTAACAAAATAAGATCCTTTATTTCGCTAAGATTCCTCCTACACTCTTAATAACAATTTAACAAAAATCTTAACCAAATAAGATTTATTGTTCATTGCTTCTTGCGGATCTAAAAATTTTTATTTTTTGTACTTCAAATTTACAACACCAAACAACTAATATAACCCCAATGTACTTACATAACGCTAATTCAACCAAATTCCTAAGCACAAACAATACAACATATCAAATGAAAATACTTCCTCAATATGAAAATACATTTTAGCATATAAACCTTTGCAATACCTAAAACTATTCCTCACCTATGTCAAAAAAATTTCTATGTACTTGAGATGATAGAGAGATGATAGAGAGATGATCGCTTGAGAGATAACATCGAATCCAGGGATGTATATAGCTATGGAGCTGTGAGAAACACTGAAGTTAAGGGGACCAGAAACATTGATTCTGACAAAACTTGTTTTGGATATAACGTTAGTGAAACATGATTTTCTTAAAATCGAGTTCACTTTAAAAAAAAGTCCCAATATAATTTGATACTTTTAAAATTGAGTTACAGACATGACAAAAAAATTTCATAGAATATTTTTTCAAATTCCCATGAAACTGGATCTTAAGAATATTGAGTACAGCATTGAAAAAATTTCTAAGGAACTCGAGTTCCAACTGGATTTATTTATTTATTTATTTTATTGGGAAAAGCCACGGATGCTCGTCTAGCTTGGCAAAAACTTACCTAAAACTCAAAAACATTAAAATTGAGTTACATTGAAGCTCGATTTTTTAAAAATCAAGTTTCAAAATAGGGACACGGTGCTTAATAGTTTGAAAATAGGAATATTGTGCTGGATATTTTAAAAATAAACCCATTTTCCCCGTCTTTTTTATACAAAAATGTTCCAATGCAGCACAAGAATTCTTACTGTTTCAGAGTATGCTAAAGAAGCTAGACCTTGAGGTTTGGACTGTCATCGCTTGGTCTCTACTCTCGATTGGAATGCCCGTAACAAGTTCGATTTTGAAAACATTCAGCTACAACCAAATGCCATCCGTGATGGAGCTATTGTATTTTCTGGAAAAGTACCGGCACTTCACAGCAGCTCAAAAAAAATAAAGACTTATAGCAGAGTCCGTTTTTGTCAAGCGTGTATCTTTTACAGCAACGTCTGTATTGTGTTTAGCTGCTAAGCCTGCTAGGCTCTTTCGTGAGATGTTCACTTTTTCGTCTGCCTATCTGTCACTAGAATCAATGGTATTTAGAAGGCTATTGCTTTTAAACCTTCTAGTTTTCTTCTTAAGCTAGAAGTGGATCTCCTTAGGGATCTTGATCTTGTTCTCAATCAAGAAGAGGAGTTATGGGCTTTGAAGTCTCGGGTTAATTGGTTGGTTCAAGGGGATCGTAATACAGCTTTCTTCCATGTCTCAACTTTGGTTAGGAGGAAAAGGAATCAAATCATGGCTATTAAGAATTTAGTGGGGGAGTGGATCCTTGAGGAGAATGATATTAAAGAGTTTATTAGAAGCGGTTTTAGTGGGATATACACAACATCTCATGAGGCTGTTTCAAGGGATGAGACTAGTTTTGTCTAGTGTCAGGCCAGCCTATCAGATGGGGAGAGGGAGAGCATCAATGAAGAGGTTACTAAAATAGGAATCAAGGCTGCCTTGTGGGCTTTAAAACCATTTAAAGCCCCGGGTCCGGATGGTCTTCATGAGGGCTTTTTCCAAAAATTTTGGCCAATTGTGGGGGACTCTATGATTGAGGAAGTTAAGCAGATTTTTAGGAGTGGGAAAGTGCCTGAGCATCTGAATAAGACTCTTATTGCTTTGATTCCTAAGATCCAAGGTCCGGAGACTTTAGGTAATTACAGACCTATTAGCCTGTGTAATACGGCGTATAAAGTGGTGACCAAGATCATTGTGGCAAGGCTGAGACCTTTTTTGGATAAGCTTATTTCTCCCCTTCAGACGGCTTTTGTCCCGAGTAGAAAGGGTATTGATAATGTCATCATTGCCCAAGAGATAATCCATTCCCTTGGGAAGAAGAAAGGGAAGACGGGGTACATGGCCTTAAAGATTGATTTGGAGAAGACTTATGTCAAGCTTGAGTGGGGTTTTATTCGGAACATGCTTATTAGGATTAACCTTCCCACACAGCTCATAGATGTTATAATGAGTTGTGTGTCGACGGTCTCCACCTCCATTTTGTTTAATGGGGAAGTCTTGGATCCGATTCTTCCTTCTAGAGGGATAAGGTAGGGTGACCCACTCTCCCTGTATCTGTTCATCATTTGCATGGATTTTCTTGGTCAGTTAATAGAAGAAACGTGCAATATGAAGACTTGGCAACCAGTTAAAGCCTCTCAAAGTGGTCCTGAATTCTCTCGTCTCTTCTTTGCGGATGACCTCATCCTTTTTGCTAAGGCAGATTGGGTTAATTGTGCTGCCATTAGAGATGTTCTTGATGATTTTTGTGAGTTATTGGGGCAATCTATGAGTGAAGCTAAGTCGAGGGTGTATTTCTCCCCAAATGTAGACCGTGACACAAGGGAATCTCTTTGTGACATTCTGAGTTTTGCTTCCACTCCTTTCTTGGGGAAGTATCTTGGCTTTTCTCTTAAGCAACCTGGATCTTCTTCTCAGGAGTACAACTTCATCCTTGATAGAGCTAAACAAAAGCTTTCGGGTTGGAAGGCTAACATGCTTTCTCTGGCGGGGCGGAATGTTCTCATTCAAGCCTCTTTAGCTGCTGTTCCTTCGTATGTCATGCAATGTAACTTGTTGCCTGGTAGAATTTTGAATGGATTAGATAGATTGAATCGAAATTTCTTGTGGGGTTCTTCTGAGGCTGCCAAGAAGATTCATTGGGTTGGTTAGGATAAGGTGATAAAGTCTAAGGAGGAAGGGGGGCTTGGGCTGCAATCTGCAAAGGGGAAGAATATAGCTCTCCTTTCTAAGCTTAATTGGAGGTTCCATACTGAGAAGAAGGCCCTTTGGGCTAGAGTTTTGAATATGAAGTATTGTAATTCGAGAAGAAGAGTTGCTACCAATGCTAATAGGCTTCCTTGTTCTCACATTTGGGCTGCGATGAAAAAAGGTATGGACACTTTCAATAAGGGTAGCAGATGGTTGGTTGGTAGGGATAGTGGGCTTAATGTGTGGCAAAGCAATTGGACTAATGGAGGATCTCTTAGAGGCTTGATTCAGGGTCCTATCACGAGGGAGGCTAGTCAGCTAGAAGTGAAAGACTTTATGTTAGACACTGGTTTGGATTGGGGGAAGATTCCTTTTGATCTTCCTATTGAGGTTTGAAGGTTGATTCAAGCAACCCCAGTGACTTTGTTGAGAAGAGGTGTTGATAAGTTGGCTTGGTCGGGATCTCCTAAAGGCACCTTTGATTTGAAGAGTGCTTATAGGATTGCCATGGGGGATGAAGGGATAGATCTTTTCCCAGCTCATTGGATTTGGAAAGTGAATACTCTTCCAAGGATTAGAACTTTTCTTTGGAAGTGTGCCCATAATAGCATTGGAGTTAAGGTTTTCCTTGAGAGGAGAGGTGTTAGTCATGATACTACTTGCCCTTTATTCCAGGAAGGAGTTGAAAGCATTTTACATGCCTTGAGAGATTGCCCTCTTTTAAGAGGCCTGTGGAACCAGTTGGGGATTTTACCTTCTAATCAAGCCTTTTGGAGTAGCAACCTTTAGGATTGGATGATGTTAAATAGTAAATTTAAGCACAGTTTAGGTGCTAACCACCCTCCTTGGAATGTTGTTTTTCCTTTTGCTATGTGGAATGTCTGGAAGAGTAGAAACAATGTGGTCTTCAATGGTAAAAGTAGGAATTCGAAGCTTGATTTGGTGATTATAAACTAAGCAGTGGAATTTTTTCATTGCCTTTCCTCTCCAAGGCTAATGACTCGGAAAATTTTAAGGAGGATTAGGTGGGAGAAGCCAGTTCAAGGTTGGTGGAAGCTTAACACAGATGGCTCTTATTGTGGTAACACTAGTATGGCAGGTTGTGGAGGGGTGATTAGAGATGATGCAGGTAGGTGGATTATGGGGTTTAGTAGGAGTATTGGCATGACCAACAACTTTGCCGCTGAGCTATGGGGTTTAAGGGAGGGTCTTCTTTTATGCAGCAACCTTAACATTAATGCTCTTGAAGTTGAACTTGATGCCAAGGCTATTGTGGATGCTTTGGATAATCCTTCTTATGTGAATAATGTCATATCGCCTCTATTGGATGATTGCAAACTTTTGATTTCGCGCATTCCGCAATTTTGTATTCAACATTGCTTCCGTCAGGCGAATAGGTGTGCGGATAGTCTTGCTAGATTAAGCTATTGTCTAGATGCTGATTTTTCTACTTTTGATAGTCCGCCTGTGGACCTTTTAGATGTTTTTGAGGATGACCTCAATGGGGTGTTTTGTAATAGAATCTGTTCTGATTGTATTGTTGCTGCTTAGTTTGTAATGAAGCTTTTTTAACCAAAAAAAAAAAAAAAAAGATCAGTTTTTGTATACTTAGCTTTCTATCTTTTAACTTAAAAAAAAAAAAAAAAAAAAAAAAAAAAAAAAAAAAAACCTAAAATTTTGGAATTTTATTTTGGCCTGAAATTTTTTTAAAAATATAGGAATTTAAAATTGAGTGCTTATACTCAGTTGACCAGATTCTTTAAACCTTTCTAAGACTTAATAAAGTGTGAGTGAGGGTGTTTTGTGACAAAAAAAAATTATTAAACCCTGGCAAGAAAAACACTTAAACTAGATTATTTATTTTACACTCCATTTCAATAAAATATTATTTCTTTACCAATTTTTATTACTCTCCCAAATCATTTCTCCCTCCCTCGGTGTATATGAGTAAAGAAGTAAAAATGTAATCCCAAATTAAAAACTAAACATTCAAATAGTAAAATTTGGGATTAAGGACTAAAAGCTAAAGCAATGCTCATGACGTTTTTGTCACCAGCACAAAAATGAAACAAATATTATGTTTGCTAAGCATATATTTGTGTCCATGACATTGCCATGTCAAAACAAATATAATAACATCTTTGTTTTAAACAGAAGCTTCATATGCTAACAATTCTTCAGCAGCTTTCCAATGACAACATAAAACACTCACCACAAAAGGGTCATTTTTTATAATTTACATCATTTATGTCAAAACTGTAACCAAAATTATTCCTAAGCTTGAGGTTGAAATGCCTGTCTAAATCCCTAGGGCAGGAGTAACATATTAGCAAACTTAACTACCAAATCATTCAACTAGGAAAAAAATGTTACAATCAAGAAGCAAGAGAGTACATCAATTTATCAATGACTTAACCATTGAAACAGAGGCAGAAAAATAGAATCACTTGTAATATTTTAAGTTTGCACATTATCCTTGCACAGACCAGAAACAATCAGATTTATAACTTAATGCTTTTAAAAAGAGCTAAAAGATTAATGGCATTGAAAAATCATAGATTTGAGTCAAAAATTTGACTTTGACTTCTGCTGTATTCAAAAGTAAAGAGTATTCAGTCATACCAAGTTCTCCATATCACTAGCCCACTTATCAACAATCTCACTAAACCCAGCCATCTTATATCATACAAAATCATATATTTCAATAATTCCATGATTTCCAGCATACTCTAACTAATTGAAGCAGTTGAAACATATTTTATAAAAAAGCATAAGATCAATCAACTATGGCTGCAAAGAATATAAAGCCTTCTATATGATATCGGGAGATATAAAATCAGCCTTATTTATTGCTTACCACCAATAAATCAACTTTCTGCACGCAGAAATTAAGCCCCTATTTTTTTGGTGGGGACTGAAAGCAAAGAGATTTAGCTCATCAAATTTTTCATGAGGGCAATCAGATGCGATAAGATTATGTTGGCTAAGCATGTATGCAGCACCATGACATTGCCATCTTTGAGGATGTGAACAATGTTATTGACACGAATATCAATTCGGCATAATAGCCATAATCTCCTTTAAACACAATTCTTAATAAATTAGTACCTCTAATGCTCATGTCATAAAAAATAAGGGGGAAGAAAGAAACAGCATAATTAGAGCTCGGATTCAAATTGCATATTTGATACCAAAATACTTGCCATTGAACTTCACAAAAATAGCCACCTTGCTAGAACCTCAACAGACTAATCTTCGTATTCAGATGACACATTTACCCCATCAAGTAGAACCAAACTCTCTATGGAATTGGCTGCGTAACCAGCCCATCTAATATTTGATTCCATTATAAGACTGTTCTGAAGTAGATTCTCAGGGTCAATTGATATCAGCTCCATGCAAATCGTAATTAGCAATTCACCATTGTCTGTACAGCCATGGAAATGATGAAACCAATCCATTGGTACACATTTTCTGGTCCAAGACTCTGCCACGCCATACTCCTTCATCACCCATAAGTGGCACATAATGCCCCCAGTAGCTCGATGGTTAGAGATAATAATATAAGCGAGCGATCCCTTGAACACTGTAAGATATGATTGGTATAAATCTAATAAATCCAGAGGCAGCATTATCTTATGGAATCTCTCATCATTAATGTCAAAGGACAAAATGAAACTGCAGTGTTTATTAGCTGCTATACAGTGCAGTGCTCCATTAAAAAATATATATGGTGAATGATGAGAAAGACGTCCAGCGTTGGGGTCGGACAACTCCGCCGACACTACCTTCCTCCACGAATCCGTACTCAATGTGTAAACCTCAGCCTCAGTCGGTGGATCTGGCTCTCCAAGAGACCCTGGGGAACTCACAAGTCTAAGAATCTTGAAATCATTCATTTGAGAATGATAAGCAAGTCCAAGGGTGGCACTATCAAAAGGGTCAGTCAAAAGAGCAGGAGCAAGCATCTTAAACTTTCTAATGCTTGGGTTCCACAAATATATCATATGATCACCATTGTTTTCGTCAAACCTATCGAGGCAGAAGATGCCATTACAGAAGCAATTCATGAAGGCATCACAAATGGGAAAGGGGGTTATAAACCTGGAAATCTCAGTCACTGTGCGGTCCCTATTGTAAACAAGTGTACGCAATTCTTCGTGAAAAGAATAGCCCTCTGTTACAGGTGAATATAGCAGATAACCATTGTGACTATTTTTATTGGATAATGATTTGGCTTCGTTGAGCTTGAAGTGTGTGGCAATGAAAATGGGGTTTGTGATTGTAGAGTACCATGATTTAGAAACGCACCTGAATCGGATTAAGGATTTCACTGGTAGCCGAGTCAGTATGTCGAATACGATGTCGTCGTCCAGAACACGCTCGGTCAACAATCTTAGCTTTTCCGTAGGTCGAGACATCGGTGGCACTTTTGGACCTTTGGTATAGGTTTGCGGCTGCAAGAAGGTAAAGTAAAAGAGGAGCCAAGTTAACAGACTATTTTCAGCGTGTTTGGTTCAAAATGAAAATGCTTCCTTTTTAATTTTCACATGTTTGGAAATGGAAAGACTGAGGGAAGAGAAAAAGTAAAGAATATAATATATTTAATTTAGATATATATATATTTTTTCCTTGAATACTCCAAATAAAAATTGAAATTTTAAAAGTCATCAGTGGTGACCTCCAAAAATTGCAGCATTTTTACTTGTCTTTCTCCTCATTTCTACCCATTTAGGGTTGATGAGAAAAGTGGGCCCTAGTGGATAATAACTCCCTCTATTTTCTCATTACATATATATACAAAATCCTCCGCCACCCATACCCATAGATCAACCGCCACAGCCCACAACCATCGACTACCCCCACAAAATCAACCACTGCTACCAAAAAAAAAAAAAGAAGCTCAAACAAACATTAACCCACCAGCTTCAACCCCTACACCCAAAAAAAAAAACACCACAACATCAACCACCATAACTTGATCTGAGATCATCCCAAATCTCACACCCACAACCCGATCAACCCACCACCTTCAACCAAAATCAGCGAACCACCATTAGAAACACTGCCACAACCACCCAAAGAGAGAGGTGTGGACCGAGGAGAGATTAGCAGCACTAGGCAAGATAGGCGGGCAGCGGCTCCAGGTGAGATCGGTGGCACGGCAGCGGATTGAAGTCGATGAAGTAGAGTGAGTACAAGAGAGGAAGAGAGTGAGAGAAAAAAAAATGAAAGTGAGAAAGAAATAGGGAGCAATGGGAGAAATGGAGACCAGAGAGGAGAGAGAGAGCTGTGTTGCAGAGAGAGAGAGAGAGAGAGAGAGACGTGTTTGGTCCAAAGAGAAAAGCAAATAAAATAAACAAAAGTAATTTTGGCATTGCAATTCTTACCGTCTCATATTTGAGACGGTACTGTAGCGGTGTGCCAAAATATTTAGGATTTGAAATACCTGATAAGGATTGATTTTTGGTGTTTGGTGTGCCAAATGCCAAATATTTGGCATTTGACACACCTAATGGTAATGTTCTTATAATAATGCCAACAAAAAAGGGAAATTGTCATGTTAGCACAACTTTTTTTTTTCCTCTCCATTTTCAAACAAAACTTAAATTTTTTTTATTGTTTGAGGTGTCACCAATCACTTAAAACAATCTAAACATTCATTTATTTGATATTTGAAGTTTATAAATCACATTTATTATCATATTAGTAAAAATTTTATAGCATGTTTAGTATTTTACAAAAAATTAAAAAAAGAAAAAAAAGGATGAAAATTGGTGTAACTACTAGTATAAAACAAATTTTAATATAATTAGAGCACTCTACAAATATTTTACTAAACGAAATTACCATCGTGCACCCTTGGTGCACTGGTCTCCATAAGTATAAATACTTGTAGGGTGTGAAGTGTGGGGGCAAGGGTCAAGGTTCAAATCTCTAGAAGTAAGTTTCACACATATATACACTTAAATTTCATCAGTCTCAATAATTTATACTTAAATTTTATTTATGAAATATATAGCTCAGTATACTTATTGAGATATCAACATGCCAAATAATTGTATTTTTTATTCATCTTTTGACTCACTTCTCTCTGCCACTTGGATTAACTGATGTTCGTATGGATAAATTGATGTTGGCAACCTTTGGATTGGCAAACGATGGAGATCAGTGATGCTCTTGACGCTATTGTTGTCAAGCGATAGCAAGAAGGGTCTTTTTGTTGTTGAAGGTGCTTTGCAAAGGAGATGGTGGTGTTGCTATGAAAGGAAAGGTGTTTAAGAGAAAAACAAATATTAATATATTTAGAGATCAAACTAAAATTTAAATAAAATAGAGAAATTAATATTAAGTCTGATGTAAGTGTATGTGACTTTGAGTTTGTTAAAAGAGAAAAAGTGAAAATTTTATTTTCTAGACCGAATAATTTGACTAAAATTGTGTTAAGACTGATGTGAATGCTCTAACAATACGATTGTGCCAAGAGTATTGATGGCCATATATATATATATATATATGACCATCGATACTCCTCCAACTATTGAATTAAAAAATTAATGTTTTAATTAATATTTTTTTTAAATCTTGTAAAGTAATTTTTTTTTACCATTTATAATGTATGATTGTATTTTTATTTTAAAATAGAAAATATTTTAAATTTTGTTTCAAAATTTTATTTGAAATAGTAATTTAAACTTTTTTTACTTTGGTAATAGGACTTCATATAGATTAGAATATGAGAATTAAATATCTTGGTTGAAAACACCAAAAATTCAGTTAAGCTACATGACTCTTGATATGCATAATAATTTTAGCTTACCAATGATATGATGAAGACTCTAATAACTAATATATTTACACTATAAGAAATAAAGATGCAGTTTTACAAGTTTTTCTAATTTGAATTGTACATAATCAATTGTAAAAAAGGATTATCTTTATTTGTCATTCTAAGGATCCTTACTAGTAATTTCATACTAAATTGTGTAGAATTCTATGAATTTACAAAGGAAAAAATTATTATAAGTCTCCCAACCTAATATGGCAATCAGGAATTTGTTTGGCCATTGAAATAGAGTTTCAACGAAAGAAACTCTGTTCCTATTTGGTCTGGTAGGTTAAAGGAGAAGGAGGAAGTCTCTCAATCTCTTTTTATTATTATTATTATTTTTATTATCTTAACTTATTTTTAGGGATGCTATTGTGCTTTTAGTAATGCTGGTCCTATCAAAAGCTTCGAGCTCAAAATATGCCTTCAACAGATAGTAATACAAAGAAACTCAATTTCAGCCTCATAACAAGGAACTTCAGAGAAATGCTATGGACAAATATCTCTATCTCACTATTGTATAGCACAAATCATACTATCCATCCGTAGAACTTTGGAATCTTATTAAAAAGAAATTTATAAGCTTCACAAGCAATTGGATCTAGTTAGATTAGTCAACAAATAAAAAAAAAGGTAATTGGATCTATTTAGATGCCCAACCTTCTCATTCAAAATATTTATCTTGCAGTTCAAAGATATACATATAACTCTGGAGCAAGCAATAAGATGGAATGGTATAAGAAAGAAACACTAGAGTAATTAGCTTTAATATTTTCTTTGATACAAGAAAACTTGAGTAAGGACATCAGCGGCCACACATAAAACAACAAACAAATGATTAGTTTCAAAATTTTGGGTTAGACTATGGATCCTCGACAGATTAGTTAAAGTTGACCGCATATCATACTATGTCCAAATGATTGTCACTGGTGTTTTGAATTTATATAATCATCTCTCTTCTAGTGAAGCATAAAACTATTCTATGAAAGTTATATAACACATTTAAAACAAACTTTACGTAACTAAGCAAAACAATATAAAACATGCAAAAGCCTTATAAATTGCAAGCTTGTAAATTTGCCGCATCTACATCAGTTAATGCTGCACATAAAAGAACTCCAACTTAAAACAGGATAAAATGCAGCCACAAGATAATTCACACGAGCAGTTAACATATTCTTTTATCGATAATAACTAATAACTTATACACACACTTGCTTTTAACTGAAATCATGACCTCAAGACACAATTTCTGTTAAAACAAGTCTGTGTGATAACCAATGCTCTTCTTTAATTCCAAGAAGGATTTATCTTATCTCATTATACATATTAATGTATCCCAAACCAAAAGTGCTTAACATACAAATAGCAAGTTAGAAATAGAAGTTTGAAGTGCTGGGTAGCATGGTAGCCTTGGACAGAGCAGCAACAATCAGTGGCTAGTAGCCTACTAGGCAAACTAATAAATGTATCTAGTCAAAAAAATCGACTAGGACTTCTACTGTATACAACATTAAGGCAGTTCCACACATTCCTAATTGTTCATGTTGCTGTGTCCACTTATCAATTATCTAACTAATCCCAGCCATCTTATATCAAACAGAATCATATATTTCAATAATTTGGATGTTATATTGAAAAGGATTGTTTGTGCTGCCTTGGTTTGAGCAAGTACAAGTCTGTCGCCCGCCCCTACTATATCTCTCTCTTTCTCTCTCCACCAAAAACCACCGGCAGCTCCACCAAGAGATCCCTATGCCACTAATAGGCCCACCCACAATGGTACACTCCCCTCTTTAATCATTAGTCTATTTCGTTGATTCTTTAACCACTGTATCTCTTTGTTTATGCTAACTAAACAAACCTCAGTATGGACTTAAACTAGTAGATATCTACAGTGAGATTGCCATAGATCCACTAACTGTTTAAAATCGATCTTTTTCAATAGCCACTGACCCACTACTTTCTTTAGGTATAACACTAAAGCTCTTCAGTTTCCAAGATTTTTTTTTTTTTTAAAAAAAAAAAAAAAAATTCCGTATGTGAGATTTGATTTTTTCCCCTCTTTATTTGGTTGCATGACAAGAACAAGGCATGGCAAGTTGCCCTGACTAGTGAGGCGAGTTCGGGGAAAAATCACTAGACTACAGATGGGGGGGGGGGGGGGGGGGCATTATCCAGCCCCACCCTGCCCCGCCATGTTGCCATCCCATTGTCGGTCACAGAACTTAATATTGAAAATTTAACAATTAATTTATTTACCATACTAGAAATAAAGATGCATTTTTTCTAATTTGTACATAATCCAATTATGAATAAAAGAATTATCTCTATTTGTAATGCTAAGGATCCTCACTAGTAATTTCGTACTAAATTGTATAGAATTCTATGGATCTACAATAATAACACCAACAACAGTTAACAAAGCTTTAGTCCCAAAATTTTGGGGTCAACTATGGATCTTCAATAGATTATATAATTATTTGAAGCAAGTATCCAACCTTTTATGGCAATTGGAAGTTGTTTGGCCATTGAAATGGAGTTTCAATGAAAAATCCTCTGTTCCTAATTGGTCTGGCATTTTAGAGGAGAAGGAGAAAGTCCCCCACTCTCCCTCCTTGCATGGAAGAGTATGACAAAGACACACTAGAGTAATTGGCTTCAATATATTATGTGAATGTGATACAAGTTAAACTTGTGTAAGGACATCAGCAGTCACACATACTATGTCAAAATTATTGACACTGGTGTTTCGAAGTTGTATAATTATCTCTCTTCTAGTGAAACATAAAACTATTATATCAAAGTTATGTAACACTTTCAAGACAAACTTTATGTAACTAAGCAAAACAATGTAACATGCAAAAGCCTTCTTAAGTAGTAAGCTTGTAATTGTGTCGCATCTACATCAATTAACACATCACATAAAAGAACTATAACTTAAACCAGGATACAATCCAGCCAAAAGATAATTCATACTAGCAGTTAGCATATTCTAACATTTTAAGCAAGTAGGTCTTATCTGATTATTGCTGTCATTTACCAAAATCCGAACATATCAAGGCTGGCTAGCCTTTTTTTTTTTTTTTACTACTCCGGTATTTTTGACTAATGGATAAGATTTAGGTATACTTACTTACATCGATAAATAAGCAGCCGTATCTTGTAAGTCATGTAATTGAACTCTATTATAAGCTTGGCACGAAAGGGTCTCCCTGAATTTCTAGGTCGGGAGTAACAGCTTAAGAAAATTATACTACCCTATCATTCAATCTGGTAAAAGGGTTCAATAGAAGAAAGTGCATCAAATTGTTATTATTATCTGGAACTTTGAAACAGAGGCAAAAAACAATGACTAATCAATTGCATTTGGAAACATTCACTTGCATAGTAGTTTTGGAAAGAGCCGCAACAATCAGTGGCTAGTAGGCAAATTAAACAAAACATATAGTATTTAGTAAAAAATTTGACTATGACTTCTACTGTATACAAAATTAAAGCAGTTCAGGCATCCCTAATTGTCCATATCGCTAAGCACACTTATCAATTATCTCATTAAGCCCAGCCATCTTTTACCATACAAAATCATATATTTCAATAATTTCATGATGTTTAGCAAACCTTAACATTTTCAAACAGTAGAAAGTTCAGTAGCCCTGTTTTTATTTTTTCTTGTTAAAAAAGAAAATTTGAAGACTTAGAGATTAAGCTGATCTAATTGTTAATGTCTCTAGGGTATACCTATGAGAAAAGATTATATTGGCTAGGCATGTACTGCACCATGGCATTTCCATGTTTGTAGTATAATGGCAGGATCAGTAAATCAACCTCACATCTCATACAAAATGAAAATATTCATGCTTTCTTTTGGGACTAATGGCTTAAAGCTGAAGCAAATCTTGCTCGATACATTTTTGACACTAGAACAAATTTTAAGCAACATTTTTAAGCACCTATTCTTTACCATGACATTGCCATGTCAAATAATATGCATAATCCTTATACAATAGCCGTCAGTTAAATAAATAATAGCCATAAGCTCTTAAGGATTTGCCTTTCTCTTGTTCGACAAAGATAAATGTGGCATTCCATGTCACAGCCATACTTTCATGTCTGCAGCAGGAAGGAAGAAAGCCGACATAATAAAAACTTTGTTTTAAACAAAAGCCTCATAATCCCATCCATCATATATCATACCAAATCATATATTTGATGAATTTCATCAAATCATAACAATTTCAAGCAGTTAAAAACATCTTTAAAAAAACCACATAATCAATTAAATATTTGTGCAAGGAATCAAAAGCCTTCTATTTGATATAGTGAAATATAAATTTGACTTATTCATTACTTACAACCTAAATATAAACTTTCTGCTTCCTGTGCAGATTGCACAAGTTCAGCCTCTTTTTTTTTAGGGACTAAAGTCAAAGAGAAGCTCATCAAATTGTCCATGTTGTCACATGGGCAATAAAATAAGATAAGATTATGTTGGCTAGGTATGTATGACATTTCTATCTTTGAGGCTGTGCACAATGTTATTGACCCTAGTATCAGTTGGGATATAATAGCCACAATTCCCATTAGGATTTTTTTACTCCTTAATAAATTAATAACTCTAATGTTCATGTGTTCAACAATAAGAGGGGGAAAAAATAAAGAGAGCATAATAAGGGCTCAATTTAGTAGTCAAATTCCATATTTGATACCACAAATACCTGTCAACATGAACTTCACCAAAATAGTCACCTTTCAGAAAATTCAACAAACTAATCTTTGTATTCAGATACACTATTACCCTCATCAAGTAAAACCAAACTCTCCATAGAATTAGCAGTGTAATCCGCCCAACGTGCATCTTCAATAGCAAAAATGTTCTGATGATTCTCAGGGTCAAATGAAACTAGCCCATTAACATTCTTCATTAGAATTTCACCATTGTCAGTGCAACCGTTGCAGCTATAGAAGGAATTCAATGTTATACATTTTTTAGTCCAAGTCCAAGACTCAGCCACACCATACTCCATCTCCCATATAAGGCATATGTAACCCCTATTAGGAGGATCATGACAAAAACAATCAAAGCAAGCGATCCCTTGTATACTCCAAGTTGTCTAAACTCTACATTGAATCCACTTGAGTAATTTTGAGGCAGCTTTATCTCATGGAATCTCTCATCATCGGCATCAAAGGACAAGATATATTCATAGCCCTAAAAATATGCTATAATGTGCAGAGCTCTATTTACAAATACACAACGTTTACCTAAAATAAAAATAGGTCGACTTAAGGACTCCACTGATATTTCAACCTTTCTCCACGAATCAGTACTGGATGTGTAAATCTCGGCCTCAATCCTGAACCGATTTATTACAAATTTTTCAATAATATCATAAAAACACGCAAGTCTAAGAATCTTGAAATCATTGTTTTGAGAATTATAAGCAAGTCCAAGAGTGACGCTCTCAAGTCTAAGAGTGCCGCTATCAACATAGTCAATCAAGCGAAAAGGGGCAAGTGTCTTAAACTTTCTAATGCTTGGGTTCCACAAACATATTATATGATCACCTTGGTCGGTAAGACAATCAAGGCAGAACATGCCATTACAGAAGCTAACCACGTTGAAACCAGAAAAGGGGATTTGAAAAGCAGAAATCTGGGTGAGCGTGTGGTCGCTATTGTAAAAAGCCGTACACAGTTCATGGCTAGATGAAAAATCCTTTGGTACATGTGTATATAACAGAACCATTATTATTGTTATTGTTGTCAGTGGATAGTGATTCTTTCGCTTTGTTGAGGTTGAGATGTGTGGTGATGAAAATCGGGTTGGTGATGATGGAGTACCAAGATTTGGAAACGTATCTGAATCGGACTAAGGATGTCGAACACGATGTCGTCAGGGACAGGGAGGCGCTTTTCCGTAGGTCGAGACATCTTCGTTGGCGGTTCCATTTAGGTTTCTGAATATTTCTGATTATTTAACTATTCAGACCTTACTACTTTATAATGCCTATGGCCCATGGTGCTGCGGCCCACGTTGTAAAAAGCCCATTTACCAAAAAAAAATGGGTAAATTTTCTAGAAAGTTTTTGAACTTCTGCTTATAATAAATATAATTTTTTTTTTAAATCTAACGGTAGAATTACATTTTTTATTATATTTTTCATACTTTTAAAATTTTAAAAAGATTAAAGATCAATAAGTACATTAACAATCAAATTTTAAAGTTTCATTCTATCATTTTTTTTTAAAAAAAAAAAAAAATTAAGTTTCAAGTTTTTGTAATATAAAATTATGCATAAAAAAATGTATATTGTCAAGAGATCTCGGTTGGCGGTTCGATTTAGCTTTCTGAATATTTTTGATTACTTTTAACTATTAAGAACTTTCTACTTTTATAATACCTATGGTCCATGATGCTGCGACTCTGGACCTAAACACCCACGTTGCCAAAAGCCCATTTACCAAAAAAAAAAAGGGTAAATTTTCTAGAAATTTTTTGATCTTCTTTTTATAATAAATATAAATTTTAAAAATCTAATGGTAGAATTACATTTTTTATTATATTTTCCATACTTATAAAATTTTAAGAAGATTAAAGATCAATAACTACATCAACAATCAAATTTTAAAGTTTCATTCTATCATTTAAAAAAAAAAAAAAATTTAAGTTTCAAGTTTTTGTAGTGTAGAATTATGCATAAAAAAAATAAGTGTATTGATTAAATAGTAAATGACACCGATTTGAATGAAATTTGACATACCTTATTGTCATCCCATTGTTCGACCCAGGACTTTATAAATATGCATTTTTGACAAAATTTTCTAAATTGCATGTAAACCATTATGAAAAAAGAATTTTATTTATTTGTTATGCCAAGGAGCCGCACCAGTAATTTTGTACTAAATTGTGTTGAATTATATGGATTTACAAATTATAAAATTATTTGAAGCAATTATCCAGCCTTGTATGGCAATTGTAAATTGTTTGGCCATTGAAACAAATTTCGATGAAAAAAAAATCTTTGCTCCTATATGGTCTGGTAGGTTAAAGGAGGAGAAAGTCTCCCCCTCTTCCCTCACCCTTGGGTTTGTTTTTATTTTCCAATAACAAGAAGTCAATAACATTCTCGTGCCTTTTGTAATGCTGGTCCTATCAAAAGCTACCAACTAAAACGTACTTGACATTCAAATAGTAAGTTATAAATAGACATTTGGAATTAAGGACTAAAACCTAAAGCTATGCTCATTACAATTTTGTAGTCTTCCAAATCACAGCAATAGTGCCATGCCAGCAGCAGCAAGAATAAAAGTCAACATAATTACAGCTATGTTTTAAACACAAGCTTCATTCGATAACAATTCTTCAGCAGCTTTCCTATACCATAAAACACTATCACCACAAAAGGGTCATGTCTTACATCTTTTATGTCAAACCTGTAATCAAAATTATTCCTGAGCTTGAGGTTGAAAAGGCCTATCTAAATCCCTAGGCAAGGAGTGACATGTTAGCAAACATAACTACCAAATCATTCAACCAGGAAAAATTGTTTGAAACAAGAGAGTACATCAATTTATTAGTGACTTAATTTTTTTTTTTTTTAAAAAAATTTTATGCAGTGACTTAACCGTTGAAACAGAGGCAGAAAAATAGTGATTCAATCACTTGTCATATAAGTGTGCACATTATCCTTGAACAGATCAGCAACAATCATTGGAAAATAGGCAAACTAAACTAAGCATGTAATTTTATTAAATTAATAGGCTTAATTCTTTTAAAAAGAACTAAAAGAATAAAGGCACTGAAAAATCATATAATTGAGTAAAAAATTTGACTTTGACTTATGCTGTATACAAAAGTAGGAGTATTCAATCATATCAAGTGGTCTATATATATATCACTAGCCCACTTATCAACAATCTCAATAAGTCCAACCATCTTATATTATACAAAATAATATATTTTGATAACTCCAAGATTTTCAGCAAACTCTTAACATTTTCAAGCAGTTAAAACATTTTTTTTAAAAAAACAATAGAATCAAATGCAAAGAATATGAAGGCTTTATTTGATAAAGTGAAATATAAAATTAGACTTATTTATTGCTTATCACCAATAAGTCCACTCTCTGCACCCTGGATAGGATACAGAAATTAAGCCCCTTTTTTTGGGTGGGTTCTGATTTCTGAAGGCAAAGAGATTAAGCTCATCAAAATTTTCATTTTATCAGAAGGGCAATCACATATGATAAGATTATGTAATGTATGCAGCACCATGACATTGCCATCTTTGAGGATGCGAAAAACGTTGTTGACACAAATATCAATTGGGCATAACAGCCACAATCCCCATTAAAATAATTTTCTTAATAAATTAATACGTCTGATGTTCATGTCATAAACAATAAGAGAAAAGAAAGAAACAACATAATAAGAGCTCAAATTCAAATTGCATATTTGATACCAAAATACATGTCATTGAACTTCACAAAAATAGCTACCTCGCTAGAAACTTCAACAGACTAATCTTCATATTCAGACGATGCATTTACCCCCATCAAGTAGAACCAGACTCTCCATAAAATTAGATGCATAACCAACCCATCTAATATATCTCTTTGATACAAGAATGTTTTGATTTAGATTCTTCTCAGGGTCAATCAAATTCAGCTCTGTGGCATTGCCAAATAGAAGTTCACCATTGTCAGTGACGCCTAAAAAAGAATGAATCCAATCGATTGGTACAGATTTTCTAGTCCAAGACTCTACCAAACCATATTCCTTCATCACCCATATGTCGCATATGGGGTCTATATCACGAGACAAAACAATAAAAGCCAGCAATCCCTTGAACACTGCAAGACATCCTTGGTATCCACCTAAGGAATCCTGAGGCAACATTATCTTATGGAATCTCTCATCATTGACTTCAAAGGACAAAATGAAACGGCCGTTGTTAGTAGATGCTATAGAGTGAAGTGCTCCATTAAAAAATATAAGCGGTGAAGTATGATAAACATATCCAATGTTGGGTTCGGATGAATCCACCGATATTACAACCTTTCTCCATGAATCCGTACTCAATGTGTAAACCTCGGCCTCAGCCGGTCGATCTGGGCCATCTGGCTCTTCATCTGACTTTTGAGAACACGTAAGTCTGAGAATCTTGAAATCATTGTTTTGAGAATTATAGGCAAGTCCAAGAGTGACCCAACTAAAAAATTCAGTCAGAAGAGCAGGAGCAAGCATCTTAAACTTTCTAATGCTTGGGTTCCAACATATTATAGGATCATCATCATATCTACTTAGGCAGAAGATGCCGTTACAGAAGCAATTGACGAAGTAACCATCCAAAAAGCAAAATGGGGTTTTAAACCTTGAAATCTCAGTCAATATGTGGTCCCTATTGCAAACAAATGCAACCAATTCTTCTTCATTAGATGAAAAGTACTCTGATTTAGATGTATATAGCAGATAATCATTGTGACTATCTTTATTAGATAGTGATTTGGCTTCGTTGAGCTTGAAGTGTGTGGTAATAAATATGCGGCTGGTTATGGTGGAGTTCAAAGATTTTGAAACGCACCTGAATCGGATTAAAGATTTCACTGGCAGCCGAGTCAGTATGTCGAATACGATGTCGTCCGGGACACACTCGGTAGACAATATTAGCTTTTTCGTAGGTTGAGACATCGGTGGTTCTTTTGGTTTGGGTTTGCGGCTAAAAGAAAGTTTTTTTTTTTTTTTTTTTTTTTTTGAAGATGCGGCTAGTCGGCTACAAAAAGGCAAAGTAAAAAAAAAAAATACAGCGTGTATATGTATACATTCTCCACCTGAATGGAGTCCAAGTAAAAATCAAACACCTTAAAATTCTTGAACTTTAAGTTAATACTGACACAATATGTATCAAACATTTTTATTTGGTGGAGAGGATATATACCGTTTTTTAGGATAGGTTTACAATGCTATGATACTACTAAATTCTGTTAGCTCGCAATTCTAAGCTTATCATACTCCTTTGTAATATATACTATAATTTTAGCAATAAATTTTCTAATTTTTATTAAAAATACAACTAGGCAAGGGAAATATAATAATTTTTTTTTTTATCTAAAAATTTCCTGTGATAATTTAAGTCTCAAGTATAGTGGTTGTATGGCATCAACCAACTAAATTTAATTTTTTTTAAAATGAAATTTAATGAATTTTCTGCAATTTGGTATAGTCACTTGGTGCAACCACGGCTTTTAAGCCCAATTTTTATTATATAATAAATAAATAAATAAATATATATATATATATATATATATATAGGGGAAAATAACAACATTAACTAACAAAATAAGATCCTTTATTTCACTAAGATTCCACCTAAACTCTTAATAACAATTTTAAAAAAATCTTAACCAAAAAAAATTTATTGTTCATTGCTTCTTGCAAATCTAAAAATTTTTATTTTTTGTACTTCAAATTTACAACACCAAACAACTAATATAACCCCAATGTACTCACATAATGCTTATTCAACCAAATTCCTAAGCACAAACAATACAACATATCAAATGAAAATACTTCCTCAATATGAAAATACATTTTAGCAGATAAACCTTTGCAATACCTAAAACTATTCCTCACCTATGTCAAAATATTTTCTATGTGCATCAAATTATGATATGGGTTTTGTACTTGAGATGATAGAGAGATGATTGCTTGAGAGATAACACCAAATCCAGGGATGTATAGCTATGGAGCTGTGAGAAACACTGAAGTTAAGGGGACCAAAAACATTGATTTTGAAAAAACTTGTTTTGGATATAACGTTAGTGAAACTTGATTTTCTTAAAATCAAGTTCACTTTAAAAAAAAATCCCAACATAATTCAATAATTTTAAAATTGAGTTACAGACACAACAAAAATATTTCATAGAATATTTTTTCAAATTCCCATGAAACTCGGTCTTAAGAATATCGAGTTTAGCATTGAAAAAATTTCTGAAGAACTCGAGTTCCAACTGGATTTTTTTTTGTTTTTTTTTTTTTTTTTTAAATGTTGGGAAAAGCCACGGATGCTCGTCTAGCTTGGCAAAAACTTACCTAAAACTCAAAAACATTAAAATTGAGTTACATTGAAGCTCGATTTTTAAAAATCGAGTTTCAAAACAAGGGCACGGTACTTAATAGTTTGAAAATAGGAATATTGTGTTGGATATTTTAAAAAAAAAACCTATTTCCCCCATCTTTTTTATACAAAAATGTTCCAATGCAACACAAGACTTCTTATTGTTTCAGAGTATGCTAAAGAAGCTAGACCTTGAGGTTTGGACAGTCATCGCTTGGTCTCTACTCTCTATTGGAATGCTTGTAACAAGTTCGATTTTGAAAACATTCAACTACAACCGAATGCCATCCGTGATGGAGCTACTATATTTTCTGGAAGAGTACTAGCACTTCAAAGCAGCTCAAAAAAAATAAAGACCCAACAGAGTCCGTTTTTGTCAAGCGTGTATCTTTTACAGCAACGTCATGTATTGTGTTTAGCTGGAGAAATTATAGCGTCCTCTAGTGGACCACGTCACTTGTCCATTATTCCACAAAAAAACTTTCACTTGTTTAAAATTGCTGAGTTAGTAATTAACTTCTGTTTAAAATTCTTTTCTAACTAACAATTTTAAACAGGTGGAAGTTTTTTAATGGAATGGTGAACCATATCACTTGTTTACTATGTGGATCTTATAATTTCTCGTTTAGCTGCTAAGCTTGCTAGGCTCTTTCGTGAGCTGTTCACTTTTTCGTTTGCTTGTCTGTCACTAGATCAGTTTTTGTATACTTAGCTTCCTAACTTTTAAATTTTAAAAAAAATAAAAAATAAAAAATAAAAAAAGCCTAAAATTTCGGAATTTTATTTTGGCCTGAAATTTTTTTAAAATATAGGAATTTAAAATTGAGTGCTTATACTCAGTTGACCAGATTCTTTAAACCTTTCTAAGACTTAATAAAGTGTGAGTGAAGGTGTTTTGTGACCCAAAAAAAAAAAAAAAAAGATTAAACCCTGGCAAGAAAAACACTTACATTAGATTATTTATTTTACACTACATTTCAATAAAATATTATTTCTTTATCAATTTTTATTACTCTCCCAAATCATTTCTCCCTCCCTCAGTGTATATGAGTAAAGAAGTAAAAATGTAATCCCAAATTAAAAACTAAACATTCAAATAGTAAAATTTGGGATTAAGGACTAAAAGCTAAAGCAACGCTCATGACATTTTTGTCACCAGCACAAAAATGAAACAAATATTATGTTTGCTAAGCATATATTCGTGTCCATGACTTTGCCATGTCAAAACAAATATAATAACATCTTTGTTTTAAACAGAAGCTTCATATGCTAACAATTCTTCAGCAGCTTTCCAATGACAACATAAAACACTCGCCAGAAAAGGGTCATTTTTTAAAATTTACATCATTTATGTCAAACCTGTAACCAAAATTATTCCTAAGCTTGAGGTTGAAATGCCTGTCTAAATCCCTAGGGCAGGAGTTACATATTAGCAAACTTAACTACCAAATCATTCAACTAGGAAAAAAATGTTACAATCAAGACTCAAGAGAGTACATCAATTTATCAATGACTTAACCATTGAAACAGAGGCAGAAAAATAGTGATTCAATCACTTGTAATATTTGAAGTGTGCACATTATCCTTGCACAGACCAGAAACAATCAGATTTATAACTTAATGCTTTTAAAAAGAGCTAAAAGATTAATGGCATTGAAAAATCATAGATTTGAGTAAAAAATTTGACTTTGACTTCTGCTCTATACAAAAGTAAAGAGTATTCAATCATTTACCAAGTTCTCTATATCACTAGCCCATTTATCAACAATCTCACTAAGCCCAGCCATCTTATATCATACAAAATCATATATTTCAATAATTCCATGATTTCCAGCATACTCTAACTAACTGAAGCAGTTGAAACATATTTTATAAAAAAGCATAAGATCAATCAACTATGGCTGCAAAGAATATAAAGCCTTCTATATGATATCGTGAGATATAAAATCAGCCTTATTTATTGCTTACCACCGATAAATCAACTTTCTGCACGCAGAAATTAAGCCACTTTTTTTTTGGTGGGGGCTGAAAGCAAAGAGATCAAGCTCATCAAATTTTTCATGAGGGCAATCAGATGTGATAAGATTATGTTGGCTAAGCATGTATGCAGCACCATGAAATTGCCATCTTTGAGGATGTGAACAATGTTATTGACACGAATATCAATTCGGCATAATAGCCATAATCTCCTTAAAAAAAAATTCTTAATAAATTAGTACCTCTGATGTTCATGTCATAAAAAATAAGAGGGAAGAAACAAACAACATAATAAGAGCTCAGATTCAAATTGCATATTTGATACCAAAATACTTGCCATTGAACTTCACAAAAATAGCCACCTTACTATAAACCTCAACAGACTAATCTTTGTATTCAGATGACACATTTACCCCATCAAGTAGAACCAAACTCTCTATGGAATTGGCTGCGTAACCAGCCCATCTAATAATTGATTCCGTTATAAGACTGTTCTGAAGTAGATTCTCAGGGTCAATTGATATCAGCCCCATGAAAATCATAATTAGCAATTCACCATTGTCTGTGCAGCCATGGAAATGATGAAACCAATCGATTGGTACACATTTTCTGGTCCAAGACTCTGCCACGCCATACTCCTTCATCACCCATAAGTGGCACATAATGCCCCCAGTAGCTAGACGGTTAGAGATAATAATATAAGCGAGCGATCCCTTGAACACTGTAAGATATGATTGGTACACATCTAAGAAATCCAGAGGCAGCATTATCTTATGGAATCTCTCATCATTAATGTCAAAGGATAAAATGAACCTGCAGTGTTTATGCGCTGCTATACAGTGCAGTGCTCCGTTAAAAAATATATATGGTGAATGATGATAAAGACGTCCAGCGTTGGGGTCGGACAACTCGGCAGACACTACCTTCCTCCACGAATCCGTACTCAATGTGTAAACCTCAGCCTCAGTCAGTGGATCTGGCTCTCCAAGAGACCCTGGGAAACTCACAAGTCTAAGAATCTTGAAATCATTCATTTGAGAATGATAAGCAAGTCCAAGGGTGGCACTATCAAAAGGGTCAGTCAAAAGAGCAGGAGCAAGCATCTTAAACTTTCTAATGCTTGGGTTCCACAAATATATCATATGATCACCATTATTTTCGTTACACCTATCAAGGCAGAAGATGCCATTACAGAAGCAATTCAGGAAGGCATCACAAATGGGAAAGGGGGTTATAAACCTGGAAATCTCAGTCACTGTGTGGTCCCTATTGTAAACAAGTGTACGCAATTCTTCGTGAAAAGAATAGCCCTCTGTTACAGGTGTATATAGCAGATAACCATTGTGACTATTTTTATTGTATAATGATTTGGCTTCGTTAAGCTTGAAGTGTGTGGCAATGAAAATGGGGTTTGTGATTGTAGAGTACCATGATTTAGAAACGCACCTGAATCGGATTAAGGATTTCACTGGTAGCCGAGTCAGTATGTCGAATACGATGTCGTCGTCCAGAACACGCTGGGTCAATAATCTTAGCTTTTCCGTAGGTCGAGACATCGGTGGTACTTTTGGATCTTTGGTATAGGTTTGCGGCTGCCAGAAGGTAAAGTAAAAGAGGAGCCATTTAACAGACTATTTTCAGCGTGTTTGGTTGAAAATGAAAATGCTTCCTTTTTAATTTTCACATGTTTGGAAATGGAAAGACTGAGGGAAGAGAAAAAGAAAAGAATATAATATATTTAATTTAGATATATATATATATATATATATATATATTTTCCTTGAATACTCCAAATAAAAATTGAAATTTTAAAAGTCATCAGTGGTGACCTCCAAAAATTGCAGCATTTTTACTTGTCTTTCTTCTCATTTCTACCCATTTAGGGTTGATGAGAAAAGTGGGCCTTGGTGGATAATTACTCCCTCTACTTTCTCATTTTCTTTCTTATAATGCCAACCAAAGAAGGGAAATTGTCATGTCAGTACAACTTTTTTTTTTTTTTTTTTCCCTCTGTTTTCAAACAAAGTTTAATTTTTTTTTTACTGTTTGAAGTGTCACAAATCACTTATTAAAACAATCTAAACATTCATTTATTTGATATTTGAAGTTTATAAATCACATTTATTATAATATTAGTAAAAATTTTATAGCATGTTTAGTATTTTACAAAAAATTAAAAAAAAAAGAAAAAAAAAGGATGAAAATTGGTGTAACTAGTAGTATAAAACAAATTTTAATATAATTAGAGCACTTTACAAATATTTTACTAAATGAAATTACCACCGCGCACCCTTGATGCAGTGGTTATTCCACAAGTGTATGTGCTTGTAGGGTGTGAGGTGTGAGGGGAAAGGGTCGAGGTTCAAGTCTTCAAAAGTGAGTTTCATACATATATATATATATATATATATATATATATATATATATACTTAAATTAGGTTATAGTAGAATTTCAATCTTGTATAAATAAATAAAAACTAAACAAAATTAAAAATGCCTATCATTAGTCTCCACAATTTATACTTAAATTTTATTTATGAATAATATATAAATGTATATCAACATGCCAAATAATTGTATTTTTTATTCATCTTTTGACTCACTTCTCTCTGCCACTTGGATTAACTGATGTTTGTATAGATAAATTGATGTTGGCAACCTTTGGATTGGCAAACGATGGAGATCAGTGATGCTCTTGATGCTATTGTTGTCAAGTGATAGTAGAAGGGTCAACCGACCCACCCATTATTTAATTAATAAATTTTTTAAAATAACTAGCTCTTCCTATCTTATATAAAAGCCAATTAGTTCATACAAACCCTTGTAAATTACTATTGTTGTTTAGTTATTAGTGTTGTTTGCCTTTAAAGAGTTACATTGATACTAATCTTAGGGTTTTTTTAATATATTTATATTTATATTTTTTCTACTTAATTTAATAATAATAATAAATTTGTCCAACCCATAGGTTCAACCCGGCCTAATCCGACCCATGTAGGTTGGGTTGGGTTGGACTTATGTGGTGGGTTGGGTTGAGTTGAATTTTTTTTGATCCACCATAGTGGGTTGGGTCAAAAAATCCCCTTAACTAGACTTAACCTGACCCATGCACACCCCTAGTGCTTTGCAAAGGAGATGGTGGTGTTGCTATGAAAGGAAAGGTGGGGAAGAGAAAAACAAATATTAATATGTTTAGAGATCAAAATAATATTTAAATAAAATAGAGAAACTAATATTAAGTCAGATGTAAGTGTATGTGACTTTGAGTTTGTTAAAAGAGAAAAAGTGAAAATTTTATTTTCTAGACCAAATAATTTGGCTAAAATTGCGTTAAGATTGATGTGAATGCTCTAACAATATGATTGTGCCAAGAGTATTGATGGTCATCTATACACACACACCATTGATACTCCTCCAACTATTGAATTAAAAAATTAATTAATATTTTTTTAAAATCTTGTAAAGTAATTTTTTTACCACTTATAATGTATGATTGTTTTTTTTTTTTAAATAGAAAATATTTTAAATTTTGTTTCAAAATTTTATTTGAAATAGTAATTTAAACTTTTTTTTACTCTGGTAATAGGGCTTCATATAGAGTAGAATATGAGAATTAAATATCTTGGTTAGTCAGTTAAGCTATAAGGCTTGATACGCATAATAATTTTAGCTTACCTATGATATGATGAAGACTCTAATAACTAATTTATTTACACTATAAGAAATAAAGATGCATTTTGACAAGTTTTTCTAATTTGAACTGTACATAATCAATTGTAATGGTCTTCATAAGTATAAGTACTTGTAGGGTGTGAGGTGTGGGGGCAAGGGTCAAGATTCAAGTCTCTAGAAGTGAGTTTCACACACATATACACTTAAATTTCATCAGTCTCAACAATTTATACTTAAATTTTATTTATGAATAATATAGCTCAGTATACTTATTGAGATATCAACATGCCAAATAATTGTATTTTTTATTCATCTTTTGACTCACTTCTCTTTGCCACTTGGATTAACTGATGTTTGTATAGATAAATTGATGTTGGCAACCTTTGGATTGGCAAACGATGGAGATCAATGATGCTCTTGATGCTATTGTTGTCAAGCGAAAGTAGAAGGGTCTTTTTGTTGTTGAAGGTGCTTTGCAAAGGAGAAGGTGGTGTTGTTATGAAAGGAAAGGTGGGTAAGAGAAAAACAAATATTAATATGTTTAGAGATCAAACTAATATTTAAATAAAATAGAGAAACTCATATTAAGTCTAATGTAAGTGTATGTGACTTTGAGTTTGTTAAAAGAGAAAAAGTGAAAATTTTATTTTCTAGACCGAATAATATGACTAAAATTGTGTTAAGACTGATGTGAATGCTCTAACAATATGATTGTGCCAAGAGTATCGATGGTCATATATATATATATATATATGACCATCGATACTCCTCCAACTATTGAATTCAAAAATTAATGTTTTAATTAATATTTTTTAAAATCTTGTAAAGTAATTTTTTTTTTTTACCATTTATAATGTATGATTGTATTTTTTTTTTAAATAGAAAATATTTTAAATTTTGTTTCAAAATTTTATTTCAAATAGTAATTTAAACTTTTTTAACTTTGGTAATAGGGCTTCATATAGAGTAGAATATGAGAATTAAATATCTTGGTTGAAAACACCAAAAATTCAGTTAAGCTACATGACTCTTGATATGCATAATAATTTTAGCTTACCAATGATATGATGTAGACTCTAATAACTAATTTATTTACACTATAAGAAATAAAGATGCATTTTGACAAGTTTTTCTAATTTGAATTGTACATAATCAATTGTAAAAAAGGATTATCTTTATTTGTCATTCTAAGGATCCTTACTAGTAATTTCATACTAAATTGTGTAGAATTCTATGAATTTACAAAGGAAAAGATTATTATAAGTCTCCCAACCTAATATGGCAATCAGAAATTTGTTTGGCCATTGAAATAGAGTTTCGACGAAAGAAACTCTGTTCCTATTTGGTCTGGTAGGTTAAAGGAGAAGGAGGAAGTCTCTCAATCTCTTTTTATTATCTTAACTTATTTTTAGGGATGCTGTTGTGCTTTTAGTAATGCTGGTTCTATCAAAAGCTTCGAGCTCAAAATATGCCTTCAACAGATAGTAATACAAAGAAACTCAATTTCAGCCTCATGACAAGGAACTACAGAGAAATGCTATGGACAAGTATCTCTATCACCCTATTGTATAGCACAAATCATACTATCCATCCTTAGAACTTTGGAATCTTATTAAAAAGCAATTTATAAGCTTAACAAGCAATTGGATCTAGTTAGAGTAGTCAACAAATAAAAAAAAGGTAATTGTATCTATTTAGATGCCCAACCTTCTCATTCAAAATATTTATCTTGCAGTTCAAAGATATACATATAACTCTGGAGAAAGCAATAAGATGGAATGGTATAAGAAAGAAACACTAGAGTAATTAGCTTTAATATTTTCTTTGATACAAGAAAACTTGAGTAAGGACATCAGTGGCCACACATAAAACAACAAACAAAGGATTAGTTTCAAAATTTTGGGCTAGACTATGGATCCTCAACAGATTAGTTAAAGTTGACCGTATATCATACTATGTCCAAATGATTGTCAGTGGTGTTTTGAATTTATATAATCATCTCTCTTCTAGTTAAACATAAAACTATTCTATCAAAGTTATATAACACATTTAAAACAAACTTTATGTAACTAAGCAAAACAATATAAAACATGCAAAAGCCTTATAAATTGCAAGCTTGTAAATTTGCCGCATCTACATCAGTTAATGCTGCACATTAAAGAACTCCAACTTAAAACAGGATAAAAAGCAGCCACAAGATAATTCACACGAGCAGTTAACATATTCTTTTATCGATAATAACTAATAACTTATACACACACTTGCTTTTAACTGAAATCGTGATTTCAAGACACAATTTCTGTTAAAACAAGTCTGTGTGATAACCAATGCTCTTCTTTAATTCCAAGTAGGATTTATCTTATCTCATTATACATATTAATGTATCCCAAACCAAAAGTGCTTAACATACAAATAGCAAGTTAGAAATAGAAATTTGAAGTGCTGGGTAGCATGGTAGCTTTGGACAGAGCAGCAACAATCAGTGGCTAGTAGCCTACTAGGCAAACTAATAAATGTATCTAGTCAAAAAAATTGACTAGGACTTCTACTGTATACAACATTAAGGCAGTTCCACACATTCCTAATTGTTCATGTTGCTATGTCCACTTATCAATTATCTAACTAAGCCCAGCCATCTTATATCAAACAGAATCATATATTTCAATAATTTGGATGTTATATTGAAAAGGATTGTTTGTGCTGCCTTGGTTTGAGCAAGTACAAGTATGTCGCCCGCTCCTACTATATCTTTCTCTTTCTCTCTCCACCGAAACAGTGACGGAGCCAGGAATCTTAAGTGGGGGGCCGAACTATATATTCTATCAAGATAAATTCAAATAAAAAATAGACACTCCCCTAAAAAATCCACACAATATATGTGTGTGTGTAATTGAAGTTCATCCATGTTCGACAAATCAATATCATAATGTTATAATTGAAGTATCATATGAGCTTTTTTATTTCTTGATAAAATCTTGAGAATAGGAAATTTCAACCAAATTGCATATATTATCAATGTTGAATGATTTAAAAGTATTAACTGGAATTGAAATTGAGCTAAAAATTAAGGGTTCCACACTTCCACTATTTTCTCACAAAACTTACTACCTAACTATTTCATTCTATTGCAATTGTATATCAACTCTAAACTCTCTTTTTTAAGGAAAAATTACTAAATTATTTGATCAATGCTTTCTTTTGACGGGCCAACTCTTATTTTTTTCATATAACGTTTATATATTTATAAAATATACTTAAATTGTAAAAAAAATTAAAAATTTTGGAGGGGCCAAGGCCCCCCAAGGATACATGTGGCTCCACCACTGCACCGAAAACCACCAGCAGCTCCACCAAGAGATCCCTATGCCACTAATAGGCCCACCCACAATGGTACACTCCCCTCTTTAATCATCAGTTTATTTCGTTGCTTCCTTAACCACTGTATCTCTTTGATTATGCAAACTAAACAAACCTCAGTATGGACTTAAACTAGTAGATATCTACAGTGAGATTGCCATCGATCCACTAACAGTTTAAAATCGATCTTTTTCAATAGCCATTGGCCCACTACTTTCTTTAGGTATAACACTAAAGCTCTTCAGTTTCCAAGCTTTGCTTATGAGATTTTTTTTTTTTTTGAAAAAAAAAAAAATTCCGTATGGGAGATTTGATTTTTCCCCTCTTTATTTGGTTGCATGACAAGAACAAGGCATGGCAAGTTGCCCTGACTAGTGAGGCGAGTTCGGGGAAAACTCACTAGACTACAGATGGGGGGGTAAGGCAGCCATTATCCAGCCCCACCCTGCCCCGCCATGTTGCCATCCCATTGTCGGTCACAGAACTTAATATTGAAAATTTAACAATTAATTTATTTACCATACTAAAAATAAAGATGCATTTTTTCTAATTTGTACATAATCCAATTATGAATAAAAGAATTATCTCTATTGTAATGCTAAGGATCCTCACTAGTAATTTCGTACTAAATTGTGTAGAATTCTATGGATCTACAATAATAACAACAACAACAGTAAACAAAGCTTTAGTCCCAAAATTTTGGGGTCAACTATGGATCTTCAATAGATTATATAATTATTTGAAGCAAGTATCCAACCTTGTATGGCAATTGGAAGTTGTTTGGCCATTGAAATAGAGTTTCAATGAAAAATCCTCTGTTCCTAATTGGTCTGGTATTTTAGAGGAGAAGGAGAAAGTCCCCCACTCTCCCCCCTTGCATGGAAGAGTATGAGAAAGACACACTAGAGTAATTGGCTTCAATACGTTACGTGATACAAGTTAAACTTGTGTAAGGACATCAGCAGTCACACATACTATGTCAAAATCATTGACACTGGTGTTTCGAAGTTGTATAATTATCTCTCTTCTAGTGAAACATAAAACTATTATATCAAAGTTATGTAACACTTTCAAGACAAACTTTATGTAACTAAGCAAAACAATGTAACATGCAAAAGCCTTCTTAAGTAGCAAGCTTGTAATTGTGTCGCATCTACATCAATTAACACATCACATAAAAGAACTATAACTTAAACCAGGATACAATCCAGCCAAAAGATAATTCATACTGGCAGTTAACATATTCTAACATTTTAAGCAAGTAGGTCTTATCTGATTATTGCTGTCATTTACCGAAATCCAAACATATCAAGGCTGGCTAGCCCTTTTTTTTTACTAAGATAAATCAGTGAGTTATGCACAGGTATTTTTGACTAACGGATAAGATTTAGGTATACTTACTTACATCGATAAATAAGCAGTCATATCTTATAAGTCATGTAATTGAACTCTATTATAAGCTTGGCACGAAAAGGTCTCCCTGAATTTCTAGGTCGGGAGTAACAGCTTAAGAAAATTATACTACCCTATCATTCAATCTGGTAAAAGGGTTCAATAGAAGAAAGTGCATCAAATTGTTATTGTTATCTGAAACTTTGAAACAGAGGCAAAAAACAATGACTAATCAATTGCATTTGGAAACATTCACTTGCATAGTAGTTTTGGAAAGACCCGCAACAATCAGTGGCTAGTAGGCAAATTAAACAAAACATATAGTATTTAGTAAAAAATTTGACTACGACTTCTACAGTATACAAAGATAAGCTCTTAAGGATTTCCCTTTCTCTTGTTCGACAAAGATAAATGTGGCATTCCATGTCACAGCCATACTGTCATGTCTGCAGCAGGAAGGAAGAAAGCCAACATAATAACAACTTTGTTTTAAACAAAAGCTTCATAATCCCAGCCATCATATATCATACCAAATCATATATTTGATGAATTTCATCAAATCCTAACAATTTCAAGCGGTTAAAAACATCTTTAAAAAAACCACATAATCAATTAAATATTTGTGCAAGGAATCAAAAGCCTTCTATTTGATATAGTGAAATATAAATTTGACTTAATCATTACTTACAACCTAAATATAAACTTTCTGCATCCTGTGCAGATTGCACAAGTTCAGCCTCTTTTTTTTTTTTATTATTATTATTTTTTTTAGGGACTAAAGTCAAAGAGAAGCTCATCAAATTGTCCATGTTGTCACGTGGGCAATAAAATAAGATAAGATTATGTTGGCTAGGTATGTATGACATTTCCATCTTTGAGGCTGTGCACAATGTTATTGACCCTAGTATCAGTTGGGATATAATAGCCACAATTCCCATTAGGATTTTTTACTCCTTAATAAATTAATGACTCTAATGTTCATGTGTTCAACAATAAGAGGGGGGAAAAATAAAGAGAGCATAATAAGGGCTCAATTTAGTAGTCAAATTCCATATTTGATACCAAAAATACCTGTCAACATGAACTTCACCAAAATAGTCACCTTTCAGAAAATTCAACAAACTAATCTTTGTATTCAGATACACTATTACCCCCATCAAGTAAAACTAAACTCTCCATAGAATTAGCAGTGTAATCCGCCCAACGTGCATCTTCAATAGCAAAAATGTTCTGATGATTCTCAGGGTCAAACGAAACTAGCCCATTGGCATTCTTAATTAGAATTTCACCATTGTCAGTGCAACCATAGCAGCTATAGAAGGCATATGCAACCCCTATTAGCAGGATCATGACAAAAAACAATCAATGCCAGCGATCCCTTGTATACTTCAAGTTGTCTAGACCTTAGATTGAATCCACTAGAGTAATTTTGAGGCAGCTTTATCTCACGGAATCTCTCATCATCGACGTCAGAGGACAAGAAAAATTCATAGCCTTGAAAATATGCTATAATGTGCAGAGCTCCATTTACAAATACACAACGTTTACCTAAATTAAAAATAGGTCGACTTAAGGACTCCACTGATATTTCAACCTACTGGATGTGTAAATCTCGGCCTCAATCCTTAACCGATTTATTACAAATTTTTCAATAATCTCATAAAAACACGCAAGTCTAAGAATCTTGAAATCATTGTTTTGAGAATTATAAGCAAGTCCAAGAGTGACGCTCTCAAGTCTAAGAGTGCCGCTATCAACATAGTCAATCAAGCGAAAAGGAGCAAGTGTCTTAAACTTTCTAATGCTTGGGTTCCACAAACATATTATATGATCACCATGGTCGGTAAGACAATCAAGGCAGAACATGCCATTACAGAAGCTAACCACGTTGAAACCAGAAAAGGGGATTTGAAAAGCAGAAATCTGGGTGAGTGTGTGGTCGCTATTGTAAACAGCCGTACACAGTTCATGGCTAGATGAAAAATCCTTTGGTAAATGTGTATATAACAGATAACCATTGTTATTGTTATTGTTGTCAGTGGATAGTGATTCTTTCGCTTTGTTGAGGTTGAGATGTGTGGTGATGAAAATCGGGTTGGTGATGGTGGAGTACCAAGATTTGGAAACGCATCTGAATCGGATTAAGGATTTCACTGGCAGCCAAGTTAGGATGTCGAACACGACGTCGTCAGGGACAGGGAGGCGCTTTTCCGTAGGTCGAGACATCTACGTTGGCGGTTCCATTTAGCTTTCTGAATATTTCTGATTACTTCAACTATTCAGACCTTACTACTTTTATAATGCCTATGGCCCATGGTGCTGCGGCTCTGGACCTAAACACCCACGTTGTAAAAAGCCCATTTACCAAAAAAAAAAAAAAAGGGTAAATTTTCTAGAAATTTTTTGAACTTCTGTTTATAATAAATATAAAAATTTTAAAATCTAACAGTAGAATTACATTTTTTATTATATTTTTCATACTTTAAAAATTTTAAGAAGATTAAAGATCAATAAATACATCAACAATCAAATTTTAAAGTTTCATTCTATCATTTTTTTTTAAAAAAAAAAATTTAAGTTTTAAGTTTTTGTAATATAAAATTATGCATAAAAAAATGTGTATTGTCGAGACATCTTCGTTGCCGGTTCGATTTAGCTTTCTGAATATTTCTGATTACTTTTAACTATTAAGACCTTACTACTTTTATAATGGCTATGGCCCATGATGCTGCGACTCTAGACCTAAACACCCACGTTGCAAAAAGCCCATTTACAAAAAAAAAAAAAAAGGGGGTAAATTTTCTAGAAATTTCTTGATCTTCTTTTTATAATAAATATAAATTTTAAAAATCTAATGGTAGAATTACATTTTTTTTATTATATTTTCCATACTTATAAAATTTTAAGAAGATTAAAGATCAATAACTACATCAACAATCAAATTTTAAAGTTTTATTCTATCATTTTTTTTTAAAAAAAAAATTTAAGTTTCAAGTTTTTGTAGTATAGAATTATGCATAAAAAAATAAGTGTATTGATTAAATAGTAAATGACACCGATTTGAATGAAATTTGACATGCCTTATTGTCATCCCATTGTTCGACCTAGGACTTTATAAATATGCATTTTTGACAAAATTTTCTAAATTGCATGTAAACCATTGTGAAAAAAGAATTTTATTTATTTGTTATGCCAAGGAGACTCACTAGTAATTTTGTCTTAAATTGTGTTGAATTATATGGATTTACAAATTATAAAATTATTTGAAGATATTATCCAGCCTTGTATGGCAATTGTAAATTGTTTGGCCATTGAAACAAATTTCGATGAAAAAAAAATCTTTGCCCCCTATATGGTCTGGTAAGTTAAAGGAGGAGAAAGTCTCTCACTCTTCCCTCACCCTTGGGTTTGTTTTTATTTTCCAATAACAAGTCAACAACATTCTCGTGCCTTTTGTAATGCTGGTCCTATCAAAAGCTACCAACTAAAACGTACTTGACATTCAAATAGTAAGTTATAAATAGACATTTGGAATTAAGGACTAAAACCTAAAGCTATGCTCATTACAATTTTGTAGTCTTCTAAATCACAGCAATAGTTTCATGCCAGCAGCAGCAAGAATGAAAGTCAACATAATTACAGCTATGTTTTAAACACAAGCTTCATTCGATAACAATTCTTCAGCAGCTTTCCTATACCATAAAACACTATCACCACAAAAGGGTCATGTCTTACATCTTTTATGTCAAACCTGTTATCAAAATTATTCCTGAGCTTGAGGTTGAAAAGACCTATCTAAATCCCTAGGCAAGGAGTGACATGTTAGCAAACATAACTACCAAATCATTCGACCAGGAAAAATTGTTCGAAACAAGAGAGTACATCAATTTATTAGTGACTTAACTTCTTTTTTTTTTTTTTTTTTTTTTTTTTTTTTTTTTTTTTTTTTTTTTTTTTTAAATTTATGCAGTGACTTAACCGTTGAAATAGAGCGTGTGATCCATGCTTTTCGGAAAGCAAACCAATGTGTTGATGCATTGGCTAAACTAGGAGCGCAGCCTTTGTATAGTTTTGCAACTTTTTGTAACCCACCGCCTGTGGTGGAGGCTATATTAGCTTTTGACCAGGCTAATTTGTATTGTAATAGACTTGTGAATTCTTAAGTTAATGTTAAATCATGGTTTACTGGAGGGAAAAAAAAAAAAAAAACTTTTGAAACAGAGGCAGAAAAATAGTGATTCAATCACTTGTCATATAAGTGTGCACATTATCCTTGAACAGATCAGCAACAATCATTGGAAAATAGGCAAACTAAACTAAGCATTTAATTTTATTAAATTAATAGGCTTAATTCTTTTAAAAAGAACTAAAAGAATAAAGGCACTGAAAAATCATATAAGTGAGTAAAAAATTTGACTTCCACTTACAAAAGTAAGAGTATTCAATAATATCAAGTGATCTATATATATCACTGGCCCACTTATCAACAATCTCAATAAGCCCAACCATCTTATATTAAACAAAATAATATATTTTGATAATTCCAAGATTTTCAGCAAACTCTTAACATTTTCAAGCAGTTAAAACTTTTTTTTTTTTTTTTTTAAACAATAGAATCAAATGCAAAGAATATGAAGGCTTTATTTGATAAAGTGAAATATAAAATTAGACTTATTTATTGCTTATCACCAATAAGTCCACTCTCTGCACCCTGGATAGGATACAGAAATTAAACCCCTTTTTTTGGGTGGGTTCTGATTTCTGAAGGCAAAGAGATTAAGCTCATCAAAATTTTCATTTTATCAGAAGGGCAATCACATATGATAAGATTATGTAATGTATGCAGCACCATAACATTGCCATCTTTGAGGATGCGAAAAATGTTGTTGACACAAATATCAATTGGGCATAACAGCCACAATCCCCAAAATAATTTTCTTAATAAATTAATACGTCTGATGTTCGTGTCATAAACAATAAGAGAAAAGAAAGAAACAACATAATAAGAGCTCAAATTCAAATTGCATATTTGATACCAAAATACATGTCATTGAAATTCACAAAAATAGCTACCTTGCTAGAAACTTCAACAGACTAATCTTCATATTCAGAGGATGCATTTACCCCCATCAAGTAGAACCAAACTCTCCATAAAATTAGATGCATAACCAACCCATCTAATATATCTCTTTGATACAAGAATGTTCTGATTTAGATTCTTCTCAGGGTCAATCAAATTAAGCTCTGTGGCAATGCCAAATAGTTCACCATTGTCAGTGACGCCAAAAAGAGAATGAATCCAATCGATTGGTACAGATTTTCTAGTCCAAGACTCTACCAAACCATATTCCTTCATCACCCATATGTCGCATATGGGGTCTATATCACGAGACAAAACAATAAAAGCCAGCAATCCCTTGAACACTCCAAGACATCCTTGGTATCCATCTAAGGAATCCTGAGGCACCATTACCTTATGGAATCTCTCATCATTGACTTCGAAGGACAAAATGAAACGGCCGTTGTTAGTAGATGCTATACAGTGAAGTGCTCCATTAAAAAATATAAACGGTGAAGTATGATAAACATATCCAATGTTGGGTTCGGATGAATCCACCGATATTACAACCTTTCTCCATGAATCCGTACTCAAAGTGTAAACCTCGGCCTCAGCCGGTCGATCTGGGCCATCTGGCTCTACAGTAAACTTTAGATAACACACAAGTCTGAGAATCTTGAAATCATTGTTTTGAGAATTATAAGCAAGTCCAAGAGTGACATAACTATAAAAGTCAGTCAGAAGAGCAGGAACAAGCATCTTGAACTTTCTAACGCTTGGGTTCCACAAACATATTATAGGATCATCATCATATCTACTTAGGCAGAAGATGCCGTTACAGAAGCACTTGACGAAGTAACCATCCAAAAAGCAAAATGGGGTTTTAAACCTAGAAATCTCAGTCAATATGTGGTCCCTATTGCAAACAAATGCAACCAATTCTTCTTCATTAAATGAAAAGTACTCTGATTTAGATGTAGATAGCAGATAATCATTGTGACTATCTTTATTGGATAATGATTTGGCTTCATTGAGCTTGAAGTGTGTGGTAATAAATATGCGGCTGGTTATGGTGGAGTTCAAAGATTTTGAAACGCACCTGAATCGGATTAAAGATTTCACTGGCAGCCGAGTCAGTATGTCGAATACGATGTCGTCCGGGACGCACTCGGTTGACAATATTAGCTTTTTCGTAGGTTGAGACATCGGTGGTACTTTTGGTTTGGGTTTGCGGCTAAAAGAAAGTTTTTTTTTTTGTTTTTTTGAGAAGATGCGGCTAGTCGGCTACAAGAAGGCAAAGTAAAAAAAAATACAGCGTGTATATATATACCTTCTCCACCTTGTTAGAGATATATATTGTTCATATTAGCCCAATGTAATAGGCCCAAACTTAATTTTACTTTGTGTGCAAGTCAAGTCTCCTACTTGTACTAGAAGTCTATTAGTCTAAGGTTTAGTCGCCTATATATACTCATGTTAGGGTTCATTGTAATACAGGTTATTGTACTACACTCTTATACACAATAAAGATGTAGCCCTTAAGGGATTCCTCCGTGGATGTAGGCCGTCAAGGCTGAACCACGTAACCCTCGTGTTCTTAATGTTCCTATTGTATGCTTCCCCTTCCGCATCCACTCTAACATATACAACATGGTATAACACACATCACGATGCTAATATTTAACACACCTAAAAGGAGTCTAAGTAAAAATCAAATATCTTAAAATTCTTGAAATACGGTTTTTTAGGATAGGTTTACAATGCCATGATACTACTAAATTCTATTAGCTCGCAGTTCTAAGCTTATCATACTCCTTTGTAATATATACTATAATTTTGGCAATAAATTTTCTAATTTTTATTAAAAATACAACTGGGCAAGAGAAATATAATAAAAAAATTTTTATCTAAAAATTTCTTGTGATAATTTAAGTCTTTTTCAAGTATAGTGGTTGTATGGCATCAACAAACTAAATTTAATTTAAAAAAAAATGAAATTTAATGAATTTTCTTCAATTTGGTATAGTCACTTGGTGCAACCACGGTTTCTAAGTCCAATTTTTATTATATAATAAGTATATATATATAGGGGGAAAATAACAACATTAACTAACAAAATAAGATCCTTTATTTCGCTAAGATTCCTCCTAAACTCTTATTAACAATTTTAAAAAAATCTTAACCAAATAAGATTTATTGTTCATTGCTTCTTGCGGATCTAAAAATTTTTATCTTTTGTACTTCAAATTTACAAAACCAAACAACTAATATAACCCCAATGTACTCACATAATGCTTATTCAACCAAATTCCTAAGCACAAACAATACAACATATCAAATGAAAATACTTCCTCAATATGAAAATACATTTTAGCAGATAAACCATTGCAATACCTAAAACTATTCCTCACCTATGTCAAAAAATTTTCTATGTGCATCAAATTATGATATGGGTTTTGTACTTGAGATGATAGAGAGATGATCGCTTGAGAGATAACACCAAATCCAGGGATGTATAGCTATGGAGCTGTGAGAAACACTGAAGTTAAGGGGACCAAAAACGTTGATTCTAAAAAAACTTGTTTTGGATATAACGTTAGTGAAACTTGATTTTCTTAAAATCGAGTTCACTTTAAAAAAAAATCCCAATATAATTCTATAATTTTAAAATTGAGTTACAGACACAAAAAATAATTTCATAGAATATTTTTTCAAATTCCCATGAAACTCGGTCTTAAGAATATCGAGTTCAGCATTGAAAAAATTTCTAAGGAACTCAAGTTCCAACTGGATTTTTTTTTTTTTTTTTTTTTTTTTTTTTTGGGAAAAGCCACGGATGCTCGTCTAGCTTGGCAAAAACTTACCTAAAACTCAAAAACATTAAAACTAAGTTACATTGAAGCTCGATTTTTTAAAAATCGAGTTTCAAAACAGGGGCACGGTGCTTAATAGTTTGAAATTAGGAATATTGTGTTGGATATTTTAAAAATAAACCCATTTCCCCCATCTTTTTTATACAAAAATGTTCCAATGCAACACAAGATTTCTTACTGTTTCAGAGTATGCTAAAGAAGCTAGACCTTGAGGTTTGGACAGTCATCGCTTGGTCTCTACTCTCTATTGGAATGCTTGTAACAAGTTCGATTTTGAAAACATTCAGCTACAACCGAATGCCATCCGTGATGGAGCTACTATATTTTCTGGAAGAGTACCAGCACTTCACAGCAGCTCAAAAAAAATAAAGACTTAACAGAGTCCGTTTTTGTCAAGCGTGTATCTTTTACAACAAAGTAATGTATTGTGTTTAGCTGGAGAAATTATAGCGTCCTCCAGTGGACCACGTCACTTATTCATTATTCCACAAAAAAACTTTCACTTGTTTAAAATTGCTGAGTTAGTAATTAATTTCTGTTTAAAATTTTTTTCTAACTAACAATTGTAAACAGGTGGAAGTTTTTTAATGGAATGGTGAACCACATCACTTATTTACCATGTGGATCTTATAATTTCTCGTTTAAAATAAAGACTTAACAGAGTCCGTTTTTGTCAAGCGTGTATCTTTTACAACAACGTAATGTATTGTGTTTAGCTGGAGAAATTATAGCGTCCTCCAGTGGACCACGTCACTTATCCACTATTCCACAAAAAAACTTTCACTTGTTTAAAATTACTGAGTTAGTAATTAATTTCTGTTTAAAATTTTTTTCTAACTAACAATTTTAAACAGGTGGAAGTTTTTTAATGAAATGGTGAACCACATCACTTGTTTACCATGTGGATCTTATAATTTCTCGTTTAGCTGCTAAGCCTGCTAGGCTCTTTCGTGAGCTATTCACTTTTTTGTCTGCTTGTCTGTCACTAGATCAGTTTTTATATACTTATGTTCCTAACTTTTAACATTTAAATAAAAAAAAAAAAAAAGCCTAAAATTTCGGAATTTTATTTTGGCCTGAAATTTTTAAAAAATATAGGAATTTAAAATCGAGTGCTTATACTCAGTTGACCAGATTCTTTAAACCTTTCTAAGACTTAATAAAGTGTGAGTGAACATGTTTTGTGACCCCAAAAAAAAAAAATGATTAAACCCTGGCAAGAAAAACACTTATATTAGATTATTTATTTTACACTACATTTCAATAAAATATTATTTCTTTATCAATTTTTATTACTCTCCCAAATCATTTCTCCCTCCCTCAGTGTATATGAGTAAAGAAGTAAAAATGTAATCCCAAATTAAAAACTAAACTTTCAAATAGTAAAATTTGGGATTAAGGACTAAAAGCTAAAGCAATGCTCATGACATTTTTGTCACCAGCACAAAAATGAAACAAATATTATGTTTGCTAAGCATATATTCGTGTCCATGACTTTGCCATGTCAAAACAAATATAATAACATCTTTGTTTTAAACAGAAGCTTCATATGCTAACAATTCTTCAGCAGCTTTCCAATGACAACATAAAACACTCACCACAAAAGGGTCATTTTTTATAATTTACATCATTTATGTCAAACCTGTAACCAAAATTATTCCTAAGCTTGAGGTTGAAATGCCTGTCTAAATCCCTAGGGCAGGAGTAACATATTAGCAAACTTAACTACCAAATCATTCAACTATGAAAAAAATGTTACAATCAAGACTCAAGAGAGTACATCAATTTATCAATGACTTAACCATTGAAACAGAGGCAGAAAAATAGTGATTCAATCACTTGTAATATTTGAAGTGTGCACATTATCCTTTGCACAGACCAGAAACAATCAGATTTATAACTTAATGCTTTAAAAAAGAGCTAAAAGATTAATGGCATTGAAAAATCATAGATTTGAGTCAAAAATTTGACTTTGACTTCTGCTGTATACAAAAGTAAAGAGCATTCAATCATACCAAGTTCTCTATATCACTAGCCCACTTATCAACAATCTCACTAAACCCAGCCATCTTATATCATACAAAATCATATATTTCAATAATTCCATGATTTCCAGCATATTTTATAAAAAAGCATAAGATCAATCAACTATGGCTGCAAAGAATATAAAGCCTTCTATATGATATCGTGAGATATAAAATCAGCCTTATTTATTGCTTACCACCGATAAATCAACTTTCTGCATGCAGAAATTAAGCCCCTTTTTTTTTGGTGGGGACTGAAAGCAAAGAGATTAAGCTCATCAAATTTTTCATGAGGGCAATCAGATGTGATAAGATTATGTTGGCTAAGCATGTATGCAGCACCATGAAATTGCCATCTTTGAGGATGTGAACAATGTTATTAACACAAATATCAATTCGGCATAATAGCCATAATCTCCTTAAAAAAAAATTCTTAATAAATTAGTACCTCTGATGTTCATGTCATAAAAAATAAGAGGGAAGAAAGAAACAACATAATAAGAGCTCAGATTCAAATTGCATATTTGATACCAAAATACTTGCCATTGAACTTCACAAAAAATAGCCACCTTACTATAAACCTCAACAGACTAATCTTTGTATTCAGATGACAAATTTACCCCATCAAGTAGAACCAAACTCTCTATGGAATTGGCTGCGTAACCAGCCCATCTAATATTTGATTCCGTTATAAGACTGTTCTGAAGTAGATTCTCAGGGTCAATTGATATCAGCCCCATGAAAATCATAATTAGCAATTCACCATTGTCTGTGCAGCCATGGAAATGATGAAACCAATTGATTGGTACACATTTTCTGGTCCAAGACTCTGCCACGCCATACTCCTTCATCACCCATATGTGGCACATAATGATCCCAGTAGCTAGACGGTTAGAGATAATAATATAAGCGAGCGATCCCTTGACCACTGTAAGATATGATTGGTATACATCTAAGAAATCCAGAGGCAGCATTATCTTATGGAATCTCTCATCATTAATGTCAAAGGATAAAATGAAACTGCAGTGTTTATGAGCTGCTATACAGTGCAGTGCTCCGTTAAAAAATATATATGGTGAATGATGATAAAGACGTCCAGCGTTGGGGTCGGACAACTCGGCCGACACTACCTTCCTCCACGAATCCGTACTCAATGTGTAAACCTCAGCCTCAGTCAGTGGATCTGGCTCTCCAAGAGACCCTGGGAAACTCACAAGTCTAAGAATCTTGAAATCATTCTTTTGAGAATGATAAGCAAGTCCAAGGGTGGCACTATCAAAAGGGTCAGTCAAAAGAGCAGGAGCAAGCATCTTAAACTTTCTAATGCTTGGGTTCCACAAATATATCATATGATCACCATTGTTTTCGTTACACCTATCAAGGCAGAAGATGCCATTACAGAAGCAATTCATGAAGGCATCACAAATGGGAAAGGGGGTTATAAACCTGGAAATCTCAGTCACTGTGCGGTCCCTATTGTAAACAAGTGTACGCAATTCTTCGTGAAAAGAATAGCCCTCTGTTACAGGTGTATAGAGCAGATAACCATTGTGACTATTTTTATTGGATAATGATTTGGCTTCGTTAAGCTTGAAGTGTGTGGCAATGAAAATAGGGTTTGTGATTGTAGAGTACCATGATTTAGAAACGCACCTGAATCGGATTAAGGATTTCACTGGTAGCCGAGTCAGTATGTCGAATACGATGTCGTCGTCCAGAACACGCTCGGTCAATAATCTTAGCTTTTCCGTAGGTCGAGACATTGGTGGTACTTTTGGATCTTTGGTATAGGTTTGCGGCTGCCAGAAGGTAAAGTAAGAGGAGCCAAGTTAATAGACTATTTTCAGTGTGTTTGGTTGAAAAAGAAAATGCTTCCTTTTTAGTTTTAACATGTTTGGAAAGACTGAGGGGAGTGAAAAAGAAAAGAATATAATATATTTAAAGGTCATTTAATTTAGATATATATTTTTCCTTGAATACTCCAAATAAAAATTGAAATTTTAAAGGTCATTTGTGGTGACCTCCAAAAATTGCAACATTTTTACTTGCCTTTTTCCTCATTTCTACCCATTTAGGGTTGATGAGAAAAGTGGGCCTTGGTGGATAATTAATCCCTCTACTTTCTCATTTTCTTTCTTATAATGCCAACCAAAGAAGGAAAATTGTCATGTCAGCACAACTTTTTTTTTTTTTTTTTCCTTTGTTTTCAAACAAAGCTTAATTTTTTTTTTTACTGTTTGAGGTGTCACAAATCACTTATTAAAACAATCTAAGCATTCATTTATTTGATATTTGAAGTTTATAAATCACATTTATTATCATATTAGTAAAAATTTTATAGCATGTTTAGTATTTTACAAAAAATAAAATAAAGAAAAAATAGGATGAAAATTGGTGTAACTACTAGTATAAAACAAATTTTAATATAATTAGAGCACTTTACAAATATTTTACTAAATAAAATTACCACCGCGCATCCTTGATGCAGTGGTTATTCCACAAGTATATATGCTTGTAGGGTGTGAGGTGTGGGGGGTAAGGGTTGAAGTTCAAGTCTCCAAAAGTGAGTTTCATACATATATACACTTAAATTAGGTTATAGTAGAATTTCAATCTTGTATAAATAAATAAAAACTAAACAAAATTAAAAACGCCTATCATCAGTCTCCACAATTTATACTTAAATTTATTTATGAATAATATATAAGTGTATATCAACATGCCAAATAATTGTATTTTTTATTCATCAGTCTCCACAACTATATGTTTGAATAATTATATTTTATATCATCAGTCTCCACAACTATATGTTTGAAATATTGTCACTGGTGTTTTGAATATATAATCATCTCTCTTCTAGTGAAACATAAAACTATTCTATCGAAGTTATATAACACATTTAAAACAAACTTTATGTAACTAAGCAAAACAATTTAAATCATGCAAAAGCCTTATAAATTGCAAGCTTGTAAATTTGCCACATCTACATCAGTTAATGCTGCACATAAAAGAACTCCAACTTAAAACAGGATAAAATGCAGCCACAAGATAATTCACACGAGCAGTTAATATATTCTTTTATCGGTAATAACTAATAACTCATACACACACTTGCTTTCAACTGAAATCGTGATTTCAAGTCACAGTTTCTGTTAAAACAAGTATGTGTGATAAACATTGCTCTTCTTTAATTCCAAGTAGGATTTATCTTATCTCATTATACATATTAATGTATCCCAAACCAAAAGTGCTTAACATACAAATAGCAAGTTAGAAATAGACATTTGAAGTGCTGGGTCGCATGATAGCTTTGGACAGAGCAGCAACAATCAGTGGCTAGTAGCCTACTAGGCAAACTAAGTAAATGTATCTAGTAAAAAAATTTGACTAGGACTTCTACTGTATACAACATTAAAGCAGTTCCACAGATCCCTAATTGTTCATGTTGCTATGTCCACTTATCAATTATCTAACTAAGCCCAGCCATCTTATATCAAACAGAATCATATATTTCAATAATTTGGATGTTATATTGAAAAGGATTGTTAGTGCTGCCTTGGTTTGAGCAAGTACAAGTCTGTCGCCCTCCCCTACTATATCTCTTTCTCTCTCCACTGAAACCCACCAGTAGCTCCACCAACAGATCCCTATGCCACTAATAGGCCCACCCACAATGGTACACTCCCTTCTTAAATCATTAGTCTATTTCATTGCGTCTTTAACCACTATATCTCTTTGTTTATGCTAACTAAACAAACCTCAGTATGGACTTAAACTAGTAGATATCTACAGTGAGATTGCCATCGATCCACTAATTGTTTAAAATTGATCTTTTTCAATAGCCATTGATCCACTACTTTCTTTAGGTATAACACTAAAGCTCTTCAGTTTCCAAGCATTGCTTATGAGATTTTTTTTTTTTTTTTTTGAGAGATTTGATTTTCCCCCCCTTCTTTGGTTGCATGACAAGAACAAGGCATTGCAAATTGCTCCGACTAGTGAGGCTAGTTCGGGGAAAAATCACTAGACTACAGATGGGGGTAAGGCAGCCATGATCCAGCCCCACCCTGCCCTGCTATGTTGCCATCCCATTGTTGGTCACAGAACTTTATATTGAAAATTTAACAATTAATTTATTTACCATACTAGAAATAAGCAGCTTATCTTCTAAGTCATGTAATTGAACTTATTATAAGGTTGACATGCAAGGGTCTCCCTGAATTTCTAGGTTGGGAGTAACAGCTTAAGAAAATTATACTACCCAATCATTCAATCTGGTAAAAGGGTTCCATAAAAGAAAGTGCATCAAATTGTTATTATTATCTGAAACTTTGAAACAGAGGCAGAAAACAATGACTAATCAATTGCATTTGCAAGCATTCACTTGCATAGTAGTTTTGGAAAGAGCAGTAACAATCAGTGGCCAGTAGGCGAATTAAACAGAACATATAGTATTTAGTAAAAAATTTGACTACGACTTCTACTGTATTACTGTATACAAAATTAAAGCAGTTTCAGGCATCCCTAATTGTCCATATCGCTAAGCCCACTTATCAATTATCTCATTAAGCCCAGACATCTTTTACCATACAAAATCATAAAATTTCATGATGTTTAGCAAAACTTAACATTTTCAAATAGTAGAAACTTCAATAGCCCTTTTTTATTTTTTATTTTAAAAAAAGAAAAGCTGAAAACTTAGAGATTAACCTGATCTAATTGTTAATATTGTCTCTAGGGCATACCAAAGAGATAAGATTATATTGGCTAAGCATGTACTGCACCATGGCATTTCCATGTTTGTACTATAATGGCAGGATCAGTAAATCAACCTCACACATCTCATACAGAATGAAAATATCATGCTTTCTTTTGGGACTAATGGCTTAAAGCTGAGGCTAATCTTGCTCAAAATATTTTTGTCAGTAGCACAGATTTTAAACCACATTTTTAAGCACGTATTCTTGATCATGACATTGCCATGTCCAATAATATGCATAATCCTTATGCACTAGTCGTCAGTTAAATAAATAATAGCCATAAGCTCCTAAGGATTTCCCTTTCTCTTGTTCGACAAAGATAAATGTGGCATTCCATGTCCCAGCCATACTTTCATGTCTGCAGCAGGAAGGAAGAAAGCCAACATAAAAACAACTTAGTTTTAAACAAAAGCTTCATAAGATAACAATTCTTCAGTAACTTTCATATGTTAACATAAAATGCTATCATATGTTAAATTTTTTTTTTTTTTTTTTTTGGGGGATAAAATCAATCCCTATGCCAGGAGTGACAGATTAGTATAACTTGTTGATAAGTCATTCAATCTGGCAGATTTATTACAGAGAAGAGACTGCATCTATTTAATAGTGACTTAGCAATTGAAATAGAGGTAGGAAACAGTACTGATTCATTCACTTGCAATATTTGAGGTGGTGCACATTATCTTTGCACAGACCAACAACAATAATTGGGAGTAGGCAAACTAAACAAAGCATGTTATATTTGATTAAAAGACTTCATACTTTTAAAAAGAACTAAAATAATACTTATCAAAAATAAAAAGAACTAACAGTATATTGGCATTATAAAATCATAGTATTGAATAAAAAATTTGACATTGACTTCTACTGTATACAAAAGTAGAGTGTTGAAGCATACTAAAGTTGTCTATCACTATACCACTTATCAACAAGCTCACTAAGCCCAGCCGTCATATATCATACCAAATCATATATTTGATGAATTTAATCAAATCCTAACAATTTCAAGAAGTTAAAAACATCTTTAAAAAAACGACACAATCAATTTAATGTGTGCAAAGAATCAAAAGCCTTTTATTTGATATAGTGAAATATAAATTTGACTTACAACCTAAATATAAACTTTCTGCATCCTGCACAGATTGCACAAGTTCAGCCTTTTTGTGAAAAAATTTCTAAGGGAGAAGTCAAAGAGAAGCTCATCAAATTGTCCATGTTGTCACAAGGGCAATAAAATGAGATAAGATTATGTTGGCTAAGTATGTATGACATTTCCATCTTTAAGGCTGTGCACAATGTTATTGACCCTAGTCTCAGTTGGGATATAATAGCCACAATTCCCATTAGGATTTTTTAATTAAATAAGTTGGAAGACTACAAAAGTATGCAGAGTTATAAGACTAAAATAAAATGAATTTTGGTAAAATTTAGATGATGCGTTTTGCATTTAGGCAAAAAAATAAAATAAAATAAAAAACTTAGTATTCACGTGGTGTGTGTAATCTTTTGTTTATGATATTATCAAGAGAAGTCCCTTGAAAATGTTGATGGCCCCAAATGCTGCAAAGATGCTTCTAGGCTAGGGCTATCCACGGGTCGGGCCGGGTTGGGTTTGTGCCCAACCCGGAATCAACCCGAATGAGGCAGGTGGATGAAAATTTGACCCGAAACCAACCTGGAGATCTGGTGATTTAGTCAGATTTTTTGGTTCTGGTCTCGTCGGTTTCAGGTTGATTCGGGTCGGTCTCGGGTTTTATCACCGGGGCTGAAATCTAGTAGGATTTGGCGAGATCTGGCCAAAATCTCGCCGGATCTCTAAGGATATGGACCAGATTTGGACAAGATCTCGCCAGATTTGGTCCAAAATTCGTAATAATTCGCGGGAAAGAATAAAGGTCTAAGTTTGGGTCGGGTGTCATAGGTTTTGAAACGAAAAACTAACAACTGACTCGCGTGGGGTCAGGTTTGCAAGTTCGGAACCCACGTCCGACCGCTGGAGTCATTGGATCGATCGAGTGGCAGCGGGTTGATGTGGGCGGGTTGGCCAGGTTGAGCGGGTATGTGGGCCGCGTGGATAGCCCTACTCTAGGCTTAGTCCGTCGCTTGAAGACTCTAATTGTATGGTTGGCCCTAAGATGCTAGATTGCTACTTAATGGTTTTGAACTAGTCCAACCAAAAAAGAAAAAAAAAAAAAAAAAAGAAGAAAATTTTGAACCTAAAATCTCATAGATCTCACAAGACATTAGGAACCACTAAACTAACATCTTGCAGATGGTTTTATTGTTTCAATTATTCAAGCTAAAGTAATAAAACTATACCTAAGATGTGATTGATTCCTATCTAAAGAGAAAAACAGTTATTTCATACAAAATGATATATAAGTGAACATGGATTGGGTTATACTGGATTCGGATATTTTAAAACCAAACCCAAATCAACTCATAAGGATTGGGTTGAGAAATTTTCTCAAACTTAATAAAAATATTAGATTTCCATTCAACTATTTAATATCATTTTTCAATAACTAATTATAATTTACACAATTCAATTAACTAATTTGTACTCACTGATCCGCTTCTTCTTCAAATATAGCATTAAAGCTCATCATTTTCCAAGCTTTACAGTTGAGAATTTTATTTTAATAATTTTTTGTATGAGGAATTTGTTTTTTTTTTTTTTTTGGTTGTAGGACAGGAACATGCCATGGCAAGTCACCTTGAACAATGGGGCAGGTTCAGAGCAAAATCACTGCTATGCGTGGTGGGGGCAAGGCAGCCCTGCCTTATTGTCATCCCATTGTTTGACCCGGAACTTTATAAAGATGCATTTTTGACAAAATTTTCTAAATTGCATGTAAACCATTATGAAAAAAGAATTTTATTTATTTGTTATGCCAAGGAGCCTCACCAGTAATTTTGTACTAAATTGTGTTGAATTATATGGATTTACAAATTATAAAATTATTTGAAGCAATTATTCAGCCTTGTATGGCAATTGTAAATTGTTTGGCCATTGAAACAAATTTCGATGAAAAAAAAATCTTTGCTCCTATATGGTCTGGTAGGTTAAAGGAGGAGAAAGTCTCTCACTTTTCCCTCACCCTTGGGTTTGTTTTTATTTTCCAATAACATCAAGTCAACAACATTCTCGTGCCTTTTTGTAATGCTGGTCCTATCAAAAACTACCAACTCAAACGTACTTGACATTCAAATAGTAAGTTATAAATAGACATTTGGAATTAAGAACTAAAACCTAGAGCTATGCTCATTACAATTTTGTAGTCTTCCAAATCACAGCAATAGTTTCATGCCAGCAGCAGCAAGAATGAAAGTCAACATAATTACAGCTATGTTTTAAACACAAGCTTCATTCGATAACAATTCTTCAGCAGCTTTCCTATACCATAAAACACTATCACCACAAAAGGGTCATGTCTTACATCTTTTATGTCAAACCTGTAATCAAAATTATTCCTGAGCTTGAGGTTGAAAAGGCCTATCTAAATCCCTAGGCAAGGAGTGACATGTTAGCAAACATAACTACCAAATCATTCGACCAGGAAAAATTGTTTGAAACAAGAGAGTACATCAATTTATTAGTGACTTAACTTTTTTTTTTTTAAAAAATTTTATGCAGTGACTTAACCTTTGAAACAGAGGCAGAAAAATAGTGATTCAATCACTTGTCATATAAGTGTGCACATTATCCTTGAACAGATCAGCAACAATCATTGGAAAATAGGCAAACTAAACTAAGCATGTAATTTTATTAAATTAATAGGCTTAATTCTTTTAAAAAGAACTAAAAGAATAAAGGCACTGAAAAATCATATAATTGAGTAAAAATTTTGACTTTGACTTATGCTGTATACAAAAGTAAGAGTATTCAATCATATCAAGTGGTCTATATATATCACTGGCCCACTTATCAACAATCTCAATAAGTCCAACCATCTTATATTATACAAAATAATATATTTTGATAACTCCAAGATTTTCAGCAAACTCTTAACATTTTCAAGCAGTTAATACATTTTTTTTTAAAACAATAGAATCAAATGCAAAGAATATGAAGGCTTTATTTGATAAAGTGAAATATAAAATTAGACTTATTTATTGCTTATCACCAATAAGTCCACTCTCTGCACCCTGGATAGGATACAGAAATTAAGCCCCTTTTTTTGGGTGGGTTCTGATTTCTGAAGGCAAAGAGATTAAGCTCATCAAAATTTTCATGTTATCAAAAGGGCAATCACATATGATAAGATTATGTCATGTATGCAGCACCATGACATTGCCATCTTTGAGGATGCGAACAATGTTGTTGACACAAATATCAATTGGGCATAACAGCCACAATCCCCATTAAAATAATTTTCTTAATAAATTAATATGTCTGATGTTCATGTCATAAACAATAAGAGAAAAGAAAGAAACAACATAATAAGAGCTCAAATTCAAATTGCATATTTGATACAAAAATACATGTCATTGAACTTCACAAAAATATAGCCACCTTGCTAGAAACTTCAACAGACTAATCTTCGTATTCAGATGACACATTTACCCCCATCAAGTAGAACCAAACTGTCCATAAAATTAGATGCATAACCAACCCATCTAATATTTCTTTTTGATACAAGAATGTTTTGATTTAGATTCTCAGGGTCAATCAAAATCAGCTCTGTTGCATTGCCAAATAGAAGTTCACCATTGTCAGTGACAGGGGCGGGGCTGCATGATAGGGTGGGGGGGCATGACCCCCAAAATTTTTGAAATTTTTTTTTACTATATAGAAATATTTAATATTTTAAAAATTAGCCCTCAAAAATGGGGTTGGCCCCCCAACTATATGAGTTGGTCCAATAATGTTCTTAAAAAAAATTGTCCAATTTGTCTAATAGTTATAGAGAATGTATTGTTTCTCAAATTAATTTTTTATGGTAAAATGTGTTCTCGTATTTTTTTAAGTTTTGGATATGAAAATTGTAAAGATTTCACTATGAAAGATGGTGAAAGATTAATTTAATTCTATAAAACATTTAATTTTAAGGATTCATTATGAAAGATACTAATTTTTTGTGTGTGTATAGATACATGTGTTTGTGTATGTGTATAAAAGTTTGTATAGACTAATAAATTAGCAACACAAATCGGCCCCCAAACAAAAATTTCTCCGCACCTGGTCAGTGATGCCATAAAAATAAAGAATCCAATCGACTGGTACAGATTGTTAAGTCCAAGACTATACCAAACCACATTCCTTCATCACCCATATGTCGCATATGTGATCATTATTAGCTATATCACGAGACAAAACAATAAAAGCCAGCAATCCCTTGAACACCGCAAGACATCCTTGGTATCCATCTAAGAAATCCTGAGGCAACATTATCTTATGGAATCTCTCATCATTGACTTCAAAGGACAAAATGAAAGGGCCGTTGTTAGTACATGCTATAAAGTGAAGTGCTCCATTAAAAAATATACACGATGAAGTATGATAAACATATCCAATGTTGGTTTCGGATGAATCCACCGATATTACAACCTTTCTCCACGAATCCGTACTCAATGTGTAAACCTCGGCCTCAGCTGATCGATCTGGGCCATCTGGCTCTTCAGGAGACTTTTGAAAACACACAAGTCTGAGAATCTTGAAATCATTGCTTTGAGAATTATAGGCAAGTCTAAGGGTGACAAAATCAAGAGGGTCAGCCAAAATAGCAGGAACAAGCATCCTAAACTTCCTAATGTTTGGATTCCACAAACATATTATAGAATTATCATTATAGCTACTAAGGCAGAAGATGCCTTTACAAAAGCAATCGACGAAGTAAGCATCCAAAAAGCAAAATGGGGTTTTAAATCTAGAAATCTCAGTCAATATGCCGTCCCTATTGCAAACAAATGCAAGCAATTCTTCATTAGATGAAAAGTACTCTGATTTAGATGTATACCGCAGATAATTATTGTGACTATCTTTATGGATAATGATTTGGCTTTGTTGAGCTTGAAGTGTGGGGTAATAAATATGCGGCTGGTTATGGTGGAGTTAATAGATTTTGAAACACATAGACATGGCAATACAGGTCAGAATTTTCTGACCCGACCCGAAAAATACCTGACCTGAATCTGATTTTTTTACCCGAAGCAAAAACGGGTTGACCTGTAATCTGATCCGATTTTTTTGCGGGTCAACTCGACCCGACTCGGATAACCCGTGACTTGACCCGTTAAAAAAAATTCACTAAAAAAAATATATAAACTACGTCTTGATACTAGGTGCTTAAAGCACAAAATATCAAAACTAATAATAAATATATCATTGTTGTCAAGTGTCAAGAGAGTCAGAGACTCAAGACTCAAGACAACCATTAAAAAAAAAAAAAATTCTCATTCAATAGTATACTAGGCCTAGACCAAAGCCAAAGGCACGTGACACAATGCACAAATGAATGACAAACCTGAAGGCTGAAAGCTGAAACGTGACCAAATCACCCCAAAGGCAAAGCTTCCTCAGTTCAAATCATTACCAAGGTTTTGAAACCCGGACCATTCAATGAACCGTAAAAGAGAGAGGTTCAAGGTTTTTGAGGTTGGACCGAGGTCAAACCGGGGTTGAACCGTGATAACGTCATAATTAATTTAATAATTATTTAAATATAAATAATTATATTAAATTAGTATAAATATAAAAATTAACTAAAATAATTTAATTAAATATAAAAATCTATCTTTCAAATATATTTTTTATATCATAACTTTCCCAAAACAAATAAGAAATATTAAATACTAAGTAAAGGTAGATATGGTATTCTTTATTTATTTATATGTTGATTAGTTAAACTTGTGATAGCAATAATAATATACTAATTAGAAGGACACTTATATTATATTAAATAAAATAAAAGTTTTAAATTATTTAATAGTCTTAAATTAAAATAATTTTAGAATCACACAATTTTATATTTTTTTGGGCACAATTGTAAATTTGAATACCTATCAAATATATATAAACCCATTATTTTTCCTCTACTGCCTACTCTCTATCCCATCAAAATTACAAAAAAAAAAAGAAAAAAAAAAAAGCTAACAACTAAAAAAAGCTAAGACAAATTTCGGTATTAGATTTTTTCTTAAAAAAAAATTGTAAATATTAATTAAAAGTACTTAACAATTAAGTGAGTTGTCACATCATGTTGGGAAGGTGAAAAAAATGGATGGCTGAAACTCTTCTTACCTTTCCAATGTAATCATGTGGAGGGATTTGGAAAAACACAAATTAAAAAAATAATACAAAAACTAAAAGAGAGAAAGTACAGACGGACAAAAGAAAGAGTAGGAGAAAAAGAAGAAAGAAGAAGAAGCAGAAAGAAGAAGAAGAAGAAGAAGAAGGAGAAATAGCACCAGAGGATGAAGTGTTCACCAGCACTACCTCGTCCACCGCTTCACCGCCGTTCGTCCTCCTCCCCACCACCAGACTGGGTCAGATCGACTTGTTCTTTTCTTTTCTTTTCTTTTTTCTTGTTCTGATTCAACTTCATTGTAAGAATTGGATTTTGTTTTGTGTTTTGTGTTTGGATTATTTGAGATTGAAGCAAAGTTAGATCGGCTTGTTCTTCCCAGCAGTTGTGTTTCTGTTTCTTTTGTATTTCTGTGTTTTTTTTTTTTTTTTTTTTTTTTTTTTTTTTTTAAGGTTCAGATTCAAAGGGAACCGTGAGAAGCGGTCTGATCACGGTTCTTAGAACCGTGCGGTTGAATCGCGATTCGAACGGTTCCCTGTTTTTTGACATAGACGGGTTTTTAAGCTTAAAGAACCGTGATGGTGGGAGGTTCACGGTTTTTCCAGTCGGACTGTACGGTCCAGTCCGGATTTCAAAACCATGTTCATTACATCTCTATCTCTATTTGCCCCCTCTTATTTTATTTTATTTGGTTCCCCTTCTCAGTTCAGTTCATTTCCTCTACATTGTGTAGTGTGTACTAAAAGTTGTGTACTAAAATTATCGATCACGTCTTTTACTTGAAAATGTAGAAGCTACATTGTATACTAAAAGTTGACTATATGGATTTGAAGGTAATTTAATTTTTTATAGTCATAATTATACAATTTTAATTCTTTATTGATTTGCTTTCATGGTATATTAAGTTATATTAAAATATTGTATTGTAGATGAAGATGCTGACGAAATTGGCCAACTTAAACTACAATTTGCAAGTATAAATATTTGCAGTGCTGAATCTACTACCAACAGTGAGTAGATTGAGATTGAGGTGTAATTCTTATAAAATATTTACTTATTCTTCTTTACTTAATATGTTATATTTATTTTTAAATCTTTTTTTTTGTTTAGTTTATCTTTCTAAGTAATCTAACTTTACTATTATTTTAAATGCAACAGGAACATGTGCACTTAAGAAGACCGATAACTTGCTACTTTGCTTGCTTACTTGTTTTGTTTGTTTTAAGATCTATCTCTTTTTGAAGATGTAAACTTGTAATTATATGCATTTTGACAGTGAACCATAACATTGAAAACTTTTTCCATCATGAATTTATGACTATAAATAATTTTTGTCATGTTCAAAACTGTCAAAAATTAGAAAGATATTAACAAGTGGCATTAAATGCAATTCATTTGCTTAATTGATTTTATTCATTCTCTCTAAACATGTTGTCATTAATTTGTTTTTGTTATTAAAAAAAAAAAAAAAAACTTGTTTGAAAAATACGGGTCAACCCGACCTGACCCGCAACCCGATTGACCCATTCCGAACCCGATCCGACCCACCTGTTTTGCCACGTCTAGAAACGCACCTGAATCGGATTAAAGATTTTACTGGCAACCGAGTTAGTACATCGAATATGATCTCATCCGGGACACACTCGGTTGACAATACTAGCTTTTCTGTAGGTTGAGACATTGGTGGTAATTTTTTTTTAGAAGATGCGGCTAGTCGGGCAAATTATAAAAATATATACCAACTGACCTTGCATATATTTACATTCTCCTCCTAAAATGAGCCAAGTAAAAATTAAATTCCTTAAAATTATTGTGTATATATCAAACGTTTTTATTTTTTGGTGGGGATAAATACAGTTTTTTGGAATAGTTTTACAATGTCCTGATACTACTTGTAGGGATAATGGCCCAAAATCATATATTGGGCCTTGGGCTTTATCCGAGGACGTTGAATGGTCCAAGGAGGGACAAATAGTTATCAGGGGTTCCAATTTAAAGTCTCATAACTAAGGAACGAAGGGAAGGTGGTCTGAGGAGAAACTCCTCCTCGGATATGATGAATGCAGCTCAAGTATGTATTCTAGCAGTTAGAGTGATCTTCCAAGAAACTCCAATGATAGGAACGTACTTCACGAACATACAAAAGGGAAGGAAATCCAAAAATATCTAAGGGAAAGCTACTACCACCGCATAAATGCATTGCAGCTACTTTTCTGGCCGCATTTATGTGAAGAAGACCTCTAAACAGTGCTGCCTTGGCTACCACAACTCACAGAAAGCCCCAGAGGGTGTCTGATGGGACAGGTACTCAAGTAGGGGCTCAGATGATCAACAAGTGTAGGATCAAGATGGTCCAAAATGAGATATATAGTGTGAAAGACCCTCCATGAGAGGAAGATCGGAAATTTCATGAGAGGAAATGTTGTATCAATCTAAATTGCACCGGTACCCTATTGTGATTAACTTATAAAAGGGAGACCTCCTTGGACTATAAGTCCATTTAACAATTATCTAACTAAGCCCAGCCATCTTATATCAAACAGAATCATATATTTCAATAATTTGGATGTTATATTGAAAAGGATTGTTTGTGCTGCCTTGGTTTGAGCAAGTACAAGTCTGTCGCCCGCCCCTACTATATCTCTTTCTTTCTCCACTGAAAACCACCGGTAGCTCCACCAAGAGATCCCTATGCCACTAATAGGCCCACCAACAATGGTACACTCCCCTTTTTAATCATTAGTCTATTTCATCTATGTTGCACGGACACGGACACGACACGGACATGGATACGGGGATACGACAATTTTTCAAAAATAAGGACAAGACACGGCGTGGACATGACAATTAAATAATTAATTAAATTTTATATTTAGGTATATTGTTTAATATTTTTAGACATAAAATACGTTTATGTCTCGAATTTAAATTATGTAAGAACTACAAATAAGTAAACTAACACCCAAAGTAGTACAATAATACTCAAAAAATGTTTAGAGTACAAACCAAAAGTTTAAATAGGCTACATTCAACATCAAACTAAAAACATAAAAAGAAAACAAGCAAGACACACAAAAAGAAAAATCACGAAAACAAACTTTAGTAAAATCACCTACAATATTTAACTTTAATAAATAAATAAAACTATAGCAGGACACATAAAAACAAAAATCACTAAATTCATAATGAACATTATAATTTATAAGGCAAGGCTGAGTAAAGAAACAAAAAAAAAAATTATATATATATATATATATATATATAGTAAAGTATAATAGTGAGTGGGATTAAAAAAAAAAAAAAAAAAAGCTTTGGGTGTTATAAATAAAACATGCCACAGTACACCAAACCAAAGGTCCAAAGTAGTCAGCAGATAAAAGAAAGAAAAAAAAATCGCAAAACAGAGAGAGAGAAGAGAAGCTCGGACCTGTCCACTCCGAGAGAGAGAGAGATCAGAAGGGACAGAAAGACAAAGGGAGCTCACCGACTCGCCGATCGGCCCAATGTAGCACCGGCAAGGGACAGAAGGAAATCAACGGTTGGGTTGTGTGGGTTTCTGATGTGAGATTTTTCATCTCTCACTCAAGGGTATATCACAAAATCAATAGTAAGGATTTGTCCATCTGTCAAAATCTTGAATTTTTTTTTTTTTTTTTCACTGCTGGCGTGTTGGCGCCGCATCGGCACCATGTCGAAAAAAAAAAAAAAAAAAAAAAAAAAAAAAAAAAAAAAAAAGACACTGCTCGGACACCGGAGTCCGGCAAGTCGTGCCGGTATTCGTGTCCAACACATCACCAAAAATGGCGTGTCGGTGCAATCTAGTATTTCATTGCTTCTTTAACCACTGTATCTCTTTGTTTATGCTAACTAAACAAACCTCAGTATGGACTTAAACTAGTAGATATCTACAGTGAGATTGCCATCGATCCACTAATTGTTTAAAATTGATCTTTTTCAATAGCCATTGATCCACTACTTTCTTTAGGTATAACACTAAAGCTCTTCAGTTTCCAAGCTTTGCTTATGAGATTTTTTTTTTTTTTTTTTTTTTTTTTTTTTTTTTGAGATTTGATTTTTCCCCCCTTCTTTGGTTGCATGACAAGAACAAGGCATGGCAAGTTGCTCCGACTAGTGAGGCGAGTTCGGGGAAAAATCACTAGACTACAGATGGGGGTAAGAAAGCCATGATCCAGCCCCACCCTGCGCTGCTATGTTGCCATCCCATTGTTGGTCACAGAACTTTATATTGAAAATTTAACAATTAATTTATTTACCATACTAGAAATAAGCAGCTTATCTTCTAAGTCATGTAATTGAACTTATTATAAGGTTGACATGCAAGGGTCTCCCTGAATTTCTAGGTTGGGAGTAACAGCTTAAGAAAATTATACTACCCAATCATTCAATCTGGTAAAAGGGTTCCATAAAAGAAAGTGCATCAAATTGTTATTATTATCTGAAACTTTGAAACAGAGGCAGAAAACAATGACTAATCAATTGCTTTTGCAAGCATTCACTTGCATAGTAGTTTTGGAAAGAGCAGCAACAATCAGTGGCCAGTAGGCGAATTAAACAGAACATATAGTATTTAGTAAAAAATTTGACTACGACTTCTACTGTATTACTGTATACAAAATTAAAGCAGTTCAGGCATCCCTAATTGTCCATATCGCTAAGCCCACTTATCAATTATCTCATTAAGCCCAGACATCTTTTACCATACAAAATCATATAATTTCATGATGTTTAGCAAAACTTAACATTTTCAAACAGTAGAAACTTCAATGGCCCTTTTTTATTTTTTATTTAAAAAAAAGAAAAGCTGAAAACTTAGAGATTAACCTGATCTAATTGTTAATATTGTCTCTAGGGCATACCAAAGAGATAAGATTATATTGGCTAAGCATGTACTGCACCATGGCATTTCCATGTTTGTACTATAATGGCAGGATCAGTAAATCAACCTCACACATCTCATACAGAATGAAAATATCATGCTTTCTTTTGGGACTAATGGCTTAAAGCTGAGGCTAATCTTGCTCAAAATATTTTTGTCAGTAGCACAGATTTTAAACAACATTTTTAAGCACGAATTCTTGATCATGACATTGCCATGTCCAATAATATGCATAATCCTTATGCACTAGTCGTCAGTTAAATAAATAATAGCCATAAGCTCCTAAGGATTTCCCTTTCTCTTGTTCGACAAAGATAAATGTGGCATTCCACGTCCCAGCCATACTTTCATGTCTGCAGCAGGAAGTAAGAAAGCCAACATAAAAACAACTTAGTTTTAAACAAAAGCTTCATAAGATAACAATTCTTCAGTAACTTTCATATGTTAACATAAAATGCTATCATATGTTAATATTTTTTTTTTGGGGGGATAAAATCAACCCTATGCCAGGAGTGACAGATTAGTAAAACTTGTTGATAAGTCATTCAATCTGGCAGATTTATTACAGAGAAGAGACTGCATCAATTTAATAGTGACTTAACAATTGAAATAGAGGTAGGAAACAGTACTGATTCATTCACTTGCAATATTTGAGGTGGTGCACATTATCTTTGCACAGACCAACAACAATAATTGGGAGCAGGCAAACTAAACAAAGCATGTTATATTTGATTAATAGACTTCATACTTTTAAAAAGAACTAAAATAATACTTATCAAAAATAAAAAGAACTAACAGTATATTGGCATTATAAAATCATAGTATTGAATAAAAAATTTGACATTGAATTCTACTGTATACAAAGTAAAGAGTGTTGAAGCATACTAAAGTTGTCTATCACTATACCACTTATCAACAAGCTCACTAAGCCCAGCCATCATATATCATACCAAATCATATATTTGATGAATTTAATCAAATCCTAACAATTTCAAGAAGTTAAAAACATCTTTAAAAAAACGACACAATCAATTTAATGTGTGCAAAGAATCAAAAGCCTTTTATTTGATATAGTGAAATATAAATTTGACTTATTCATTACTTACAACCTAAATATAAACTTTCTGCATCCTGCACAGATTGCACAAGTTCAGCCTTTTTGTGAAAAAATTTCTAAGGGAGAAGTCAAAGAGAAGCTCATCAAATTGTCCATGTTGTCACAAGGGCAATAAAATGAGATAAGATTATGTTGGCTAAGTATGTATGACATTTCCATCTTTGAGGCTGTGCACAATGTTATTGACCCTAGTATCAGTTGGGATATAATAGCCACAATTCCCATTAGGATTTTTTACTCCTTAATAAATTAATAACTCTAATGTTCATGTGTTCAAGAATAAGAGGGGAAGAAAATAAAGAGAGCATAATAAGGGCTCAATTTTGTATTCAAATTCCATATTTGATACCACAAATACCTGTCAACATGAACTTCACCAAAATAGTAGCCATTCTAGAAAATTCAACAAACTAATCTTTGTATTCAGATACACTTTTACACCCATCAAGTAAAACCAAACTCTCCATAGTAATCTGCCCAACATGCATCTTCAATAGCAAAAATGTTCTGATGATTCTCAGGGTTAAACGAAACTAGCCTATTGGCATTCTTAATTAGAATTTCACCATTGTCAGTGCAACCGTAGCAGCTATCAAAGGGATTCATTGTTATACATTTTTTAGTCCAAGTCCAAGACTCACCTTCATCTCCCATATAAGGCATATGCAACTCCTATTAGCAGGATCATGACAAAAAACAATCAAAGCCAGCGATCCCTTGTATACTTCAAGTTGTCTAGACCTTAGATTGAATCCACTTGAGTAATTTTGAGGCATCTTTATCTCACCGAATCTCTCATCATCGACGTCAAAGGACAAGATAAAATCATAGCCCTGAACATATGCTATGAAGTGCAGAGCTCCATTTACAAATATACAACGTTTACCTAAATTATTAAATAAAAAAATAGGTCGACTTAAGGACTCCACTGATATTTCAACCTTTCTCCACGAATCAGTACTGGATGTGTAAATCTCGGCCTCCATCCCTAACCGATTTATTAATACTTCTTCAATAATCTCATAAAAACGCGCAAGTCTAAGAATCTTGAAATCATTGTTTTGAGAATTATAGAGTGACGCTATCAAGTCTAAGAGTGCCGCTATCAACATTGTCAATCAAGCGAACAGGAGCAAGTGTCTTAAACTTTCTAATGCTTGGGTTCCACAAACATATTATATGATCACCATGGTCGGTAAGACAATCAAGGCAGAACATGCCATTACAGAAGCTAACCACGTTGAAACCAGAAATGGGGATTTGAAAAGCAGAAATCTGGGTGAGTGTGTGGTCGCTATTGTAAACAGCCGTACACAGTTCATGGCGAGATGAAAAATCCTTTGGTACGTATGTATATAACAGATAACCATTGTTATTGTCGTCAATGGATAGTGATTCCTTCGCTTTGCTGAGGTTGAGATGTGTGGTGATGAAAATCGGGTTGGTGATGGTGGAGTACCAAGATTTGGAAACGCATCTGAAACGGATTAAGGATTTCACTGGCAGCCAAAGTTAGGATGTCGAACACGATGTCGTTAGGGACAGGGAGGGGCTTTTCCGTAGGTCGAGACTTCTTCGTTGGCGGTTCCATTTAGCTATCTGAATATTTCTGAAAGTAATAACTACTTTGACCTTTCTACGTTTATAATGCCTATGGCCCATGATGCTAATGTGCGGAGGCAAAGCTATATTTTTTGGGTCAGTGGTTTTTTATTTGTGCATTCACATTGCTTTCGATTATTTTACTTATTTTTATTTCTATTCTTTTGTGTTCACATTGATATTGTTTGTACGATCACACTTCTTTTACTCATTTTTTTTCTTTTATTTTTCTTTTTTTATATAGCAGTGTGAACGCTATATATTGTTTGTGCGTTCACACTGCTATTGTTCTTTTATTCTTATATTTTTTTTTTCTTTTCTTATATATTGTTTTTTTTTTTTTTTACGGCTATTGTAGTAGATATATTATTTTATTGTGATGTTTATATTATTTTATTGTGTTGGAAATTAAAATAGATCCACTGATGCTGGATGTCTGTAAAGTGAGTACGTAAAATAGATAAGGATAGATCAAAAAAAAAAAAAAAAAAAAAAAGATAAGGACAAAACTTAAATACAATATTTTAGATGCTATTACTTAGATTCCTCTCTTATGATTGAGTCATGTGACTACTTAACTAAAAAATACACTTCAATCCCATGAGGAAAAATCTACGTGGCAGAATCTTAATAGGGGAATCTAAAGAATAGCATTTAAGTATTGTACCTAAATTTTGCTAAATAAATAAAACAGTTTTTTGTTGTACCAAATAGCTAAAAAAATAGCTCTACCGTGGATGCTTTAAAAAGAAAAATAGAAAAAGGAAACACAAAAAGAGGCCTAGGCCAGCAGGCCCAGCACACATGAAACGCCTCCGCATTAACTATCAAGTTTTGTTTGGTCCTACGGTGAAATTACTTTTTGGCTTTTCGCAACAACATGCACTGTCTTGCTTACAAAGAGAAAAAAAATTGACTAAACCAAAGTAACTGTAGAAATAGCTATAGACACTTTTTAGAAGTAGAAAATTTTCTAGGTATTGTAGAGAAATTGAGGGACCAAACTGTGAGAGACCATATGATGATTGTGAAAGGGCATGAGATGACAAGATGCTCTATTGATTAAGGAAATTGACTGCAGAGGGCACGTTGTACATGCGATTGTGTCCACATTTCTATTCAAGGCTACTTTTACAGCGAGTGCATCATTACTCGCGATTTTTAATAACAAGTGTTTTAGCACTTATTAGTGGATTTTATTTCCACAATTGTTTGTTGCTTGGATAGAGGACTTGGGTTTTGGAATTTTCAAATTAATCCAAATAATGAGCAGATTTACAGTGAACTTACCTTGGATGTTGGGGCATCTAAGATGAATCAAAGTTGGGATTTTTAATTGGAAAACCTAGTTTATATCACGAGGAATGTCTCCTAAAGTTTGCTTAGGATGAGATGCAAGGTTCTTTCCCAAATAGTACTGATGCCAAGACTTAAGTGGGCTTGCTAACATGCACATATCTTCACCAATGGTTTGGTTTTCCAGATTTCTTTCATTTGCAACAATCATGATTCACTCACTTGTATTTGCAATCATATCTATTTTGGATAAGCCAAACATCATAATATAATGGTTTATCCCAAATCGGAATTACTTATCAAACGACTAGGAAGAAGAAGAAGTAATATTTTTATAGAGAGTCACAGACTAGCAACAGTGGCAGTGGGCAGTGGGCAGTGGGCAAACAAAACAAAGCAAATAGCTTCATAAGCTCTATATACCAAAGCTCGTACAAAGAATAAATTCCATATCTGCATTGAAAAATTAGCATATATATAGTCCAAAATATGACTTAGGCCCTTTCTGCATACAAAATTAAAGCAGTTTCAACTTTCAAGCATACCTATATTACAGAAACGAGTATATTTCAATAATTTTATAAATGGCAAACCCTAAACATATGCAAGTACAATAAAAAATAACCATATATGCAATTATAAATGTGCTCAAAATCATAAGCCTTCTATTCGATATGTTGAAATATACAATTTGAATTATCGCTTAAGATCAAGAACACAATTTTGTGTCTTGTATAAATTGCAGAAGTTAGATATTAAGCTACTAATTGTTCATGTTGTCTCACAAGGACATAAAACTGAGATAAGATTATGTTGTCTAAGTATTTATAATACACCATGACATTTCCATGTTCAAGAATGTGCACGTCAATCTTGAAACAAAAATCAAGTGACATATAATACCCAGAATCTCTCAACAAATCCACTAGCACACCCGTTTCAATACAAGACTCAACAACATCATACTCCACCACCCATTTTTAGCATACATCACTATCTTCAGCTAGAGTTTCACCAAAAACAATCAAAGCTATTGATCCCTTGAACACTACAAGTCTTTCAAAGATCAGAAGGAATCCATTTATCAATTCTTTAGCAGCATTATCTCTTGAAATCTCTCACCAGTGACATCGAAGGAAAAATGAATTGGTGGACTCGAATATATGCTATAAAGTGCATGTTTTATTCATTAAACTAATTTTTTTTTGATAAATAAATTATTATACTAATTAAGTTAACTAAAATGAAAGAAACTATAATTTGGTGAAAACAATTTACAACAAAAATGGTTCCAACATTGAATCCATTTCAAAATTGCTTCCCATTGGGTTCCAACTTCAAGTCTGGCACAACGTGTCTCTTAAAATTTCCAGAACTAGCTAAATCCTTAAATAAATCATTCAATAACATTTCTTCTGATCCTATTGGTGCAGCCCCTATTCCAAGACATTTTTCTAGAACAAAGCAATTTATCTTTTCTCTCCTTGCTTGCCATGCCAACAACAGTTGATGGCCTAGCATGGCCATCAAATCAGTAGCATTGTCAAGCTCTCTACATAAAATTATTTGAAGTTCGAGGGGACTGATCAGGCATACATAAACATTCTAGAATTCCATTTGAATAGAAAAAATTGTGAACATTTCGGCAATGCAATTTCATTTTAAAACAAAGCCTATTAATTGAAATTGCAGTGCAGATAGGGTTCCGCCTTCAACTTTTTCCCTAAACCTAAATATGTTTTTTTCTTACGTAACTTTTGCAACCTCATAAGGAAGACTGTAAATAATGTGTTTGTGATTAAATTAGTATTTTACCTTGGGTCCGGTTAACAGGTGTCCTTAACATAATTGTTAATAAACTATAAGAAAGTTTTGACACAGCTTTTATAGGAAATATGAAAACCCATAAAAAAAAATAATTGCTTTTTGTTCCCCATAAAAAGTTTCTAAAAATATTTTCTAAACCAATGCATTTAGGGCATCCGTTAACTTTTCCCTTTTACCTTATATCGAAACTTCCGCTTGTGTCTGTGAATTAAATCACAAATGCTCATCAGTATCCATATCCTTGGTGATGCAAAGGGGCTGTGCAGGCATTCCACTTCTGTGACCAATTCAGTGGCCAAACCACCATTAAGCCCTATAACCTGAAGATTGAAGTAATCATCAGCAGAACAGAGTTTTCCAGTTTCTTTTCAAACCTCTAGTCATAGGGGTCTACAACATAATTGCTCCATTGCTGGTTCAAATGGAGGAGAATACATCTACTTGGAAAAGTATAGATTTACTTAATGAAAATTGGAAATATTAAAGGTATTAATTACAATAAGCAGAATAAGATGAGCAATTTATTCATGACTTTAGCTACAATGGAGAGTTGTGCCAAAATTGTTTGGAGCCAATTCTAAAAGAAATTGTGACTCGTCATCATAACATCTCAACTAAGCTCCACCTTTTTATGCTTGCATAACTCCTAACTGTATATGAAATCTAATTCCAAATTCATTTCCAAATCACATAGAGATGGAAAGAGCAATTTCATCAGACAATTTCAACTCAATAAGGCACAGCCAAGGGAAGAGGTTGGATACTTTTTCTTTAGTAGGAAAACAACCCTTACGTTCACATACTACTGAACATACCCTAAACATGAGCAGCAAGTGAAATTTATTTGAAATCATCTAAGGGTGTTCTCTTTAATCACTTTCCATAGTGATGCTAGTTTGCAGCACTGATAGAAATTTCTTTTGTGGGAGGAGGTTCTCTAGCTCAAAACTTTGCGTCATGTGCTAGTTTTTACATGTTCCTCTAGACAGGGAACAACTTGTGCAGTGTACTATGTTCTACAGAGAAGCTTAGCCCCGCTCTACTCTTTGAACAAATAATTTTAAAATTGTAAGTTTCTACAACAGGACATACTTATGCCATCACTCCAAAGGATCCAAAATCCAAATATTTAGAACAAGCATGAACTAGCAAAATTTATGCACAAGATTAAGGCTCCTGGCTAGAGAAAAGTTATTTCTTCCATTTGTTAAATAATGTTATGGGAAAATGAAAGTAGGTTCATAACCACATGCAAGGCATGGGATGATTTATGGTTTGGGAAAGTGATTTCCTGCCACGTATATTACAATTTCTATTAAACTGTCTCTTATAGGGCAAAGCCATTTTTAATACCAAGTTGTGCAAATCAAATCTACAAATCTGAGTATTCTAAAACTATGTAAGAGCTTTAAAAAGTTGTGTGATATACAAAATCCTAAGAAGTTAATACAAAATAATAACAACAACAGCAACATCAAAATTTCTAATGAAATTACATTATATTGATGTTTCATCATGATATTCCTTGTTCTAGAATGTGGACAACATTTCTAATCCCTCCCCTCCACCCCCCAACAAAAAAAGTAGTTAATAAATGATAGGTATTCCTTTTTTGTTCTATATAATTTAGTCCTCCCACATCAAAGCAATACTTTCATGTCAGCAATAAAAGGAAAGAAGACAGAACACAATAACAGCTTCAGTTAACCGCAAATTACATAGAGAACAAACCTCCTAACAGCTTCATATGATGCAACAACTGTGAAACGACAACTTCGATTTCATAAGGATAGGCACTTGATTAGAAACTCCAACCTACTAATCTTTCTATTCGAGTAAAACCAAACTCTCCATTAAATTACTTGTGAAACCTACCCATGCAGGAAATTGAATTCCAAGACTATTCTCTTCTAGACTCTCATGATCGAATGAGAAAAGGTGCCCATTGGACATCTCAATGAGAAATTCACCATTGTCGGTGCAGCCATAGAAGCTGTCAACCCAACCTAGATTTACAATCTTTGAAGTCCAAGACATGGACACCCCATACTCCCTCATCACCCATATGAGGCACTTAAAACTACCTGCAACAGCTGGACTCTTACCAAAAACAATGAAAGTCAACAATCCCTTGGATACTGCAAGATATCGAGAAAATCCAAGTAAATGTCGAAAAAGTCCATGTAAGTAATTCCACGGCAGCATTATCTCTCGGAATTTCTCATTATTGAGATCAAAGGACAAGATGAAATGGTGTCCCACAGTAGTACATGCTATTGAGTGCAGAGCTCCATTTAAACATACACAGGGTGAAACATCAATACCACTAATAGATCCATTGAGTCCAGACCCAGTTGATGATTCAACTGATATGACAAACCTTCTCCACGAATCCGTACTCAGTGTATAAACCTCGGCCTCAGCAGGATTATTACACACAATTCTCAAAACCTTGAAGTCATTGCTTTGAGAATGATACGCAAAACCAACAGCAACCTGAGTAGAAAAGTTGGCGATGTTCACAGTAGCAGCGAGCATCTTAAACTTCCTAATGCTTGGGTTCCACAAATACATTATATGTCTACAGTTTTCCACATAGCTAGCAAAACAGAACATGCCATTAGAAAAGCCCATTATCCGAGAATGACTAAAGGGTATTTCGATCCTAGAAATGTTGTTGCTCAATGCGCCATCGCTATTGCAAACAACAGTACACAAATTTCTGCTATTAAGAAGAGGATCCACATGTAGTGGTGTATATAGCAAATAACCATTATGATTGTTGTTGTTTTCTTCATTGGAAAATAGTGATTTGGCTCGGTTGAAGTGTGTGGAAATGAAAATGGGGTTTGTGATGATTGAGTACCCAGATTTGGAAACGCACCTGAATCGGATTAAGGATTTCGCTGGTACCCAACTGAGGATCTCGTCAATGATGTGGTCTGGGAGAAACACAGACGATAATTTAGGCTTTGTTCTCGGCTCAGACATTGCTAATTCATTCGATAATGTGCGTTGTTTGGGATTCTCTCTTTGTGATTTATTTACTGGGTAAAAGTAAAGTGAAGTGAGGTTAAGACCCTACTGTCCTGCTCACTCATCACACAACGTCTGGCTTTTATTTATTTATATATATATATATATATATATATATATTAAGATATTAAATATAAAGGGTAAAGTTCTGCTACAATTTATACTAAAAAAATTAGATAGTTACATGTTTTTAAAATATAATTGTTGGATTGTATATTTTTTATATTCTCAACTTACATGTTAAATTTTATACCAAATAGATATTATTTACTATTCAATTCATAAACTTATTTTTTATGTATATTTTTGAAAATATAAAATTTTTGCAAGAATGAAGGATATAAGAAGCAAATGTTATTCAAATAACAGATTTGTAAAAATCTACATTTAATAAAATGATATTAAGTGAAATTGTATTTTTGATTGCAACCAAGTTTGTAGTCTTTAGTTCTCCCAAAAAAAAAAAAAAGGCTAGTCAAACAGTAATTACTCATACTAATACTAATAGTCTGTCGTTGTGTTTGAAGGAGATTCAAAAGTTGTCCTTTTAGCTTTGAAGATGATTACGAAATTTGTTGATTTTGAATGAGATTCTAAAGTTTTTCCTTTTCTCCTCCAAAATCTTTAGCTCTCTTTTCTAGTTATATTAAGTAACTCTAAGTTCTTTGCTCTTTTGGACTTTGTTTTTGTTTCCAGACATGTAAATTTTTTGTCTAATAATATTGCCCCTTGGGCAACATTTTGTAATTAGGATTGGCCTATTGCCATCCCTTCCCTCCCACTGGATCTTTCTCTCAGAAGTTAGAAATGAGATTGGCCCTTTTACCCTCCTTTTTGATATATAAAATTTTGTTTATAAAAAATACTAAACATAGAAAAAAGTGGAGTAATTTGTTTTATATTTTATTTAATTTATAGATATAAATATCAAAACCGCTAAATAATGACTATCCTTTATAATTAGACCAAAACACCAATTAGTTTTGTATACGTGAAGATTGAGCTTCACATCTCTTATTTGACGATAAAATTTTTTACCAAATGTGATAATTAGAACCCAAATTTCGGTTAAAATTTTTAAAAAGTGTCAATTGCAGCATCTCTAGGACTTTTATGTACTATTGGAGTAAGAGCTTCTTAATTTTTTTTTTTTTCATCTTTGCCAATGTAAATTGTAAAAAAAAAAAAAAAAAAAAAAAAAAAAAAAAAAAAAAAAAAATACTAACCCCGTGTGAACTTTTATGATGTTGCAATAAAACCTTTTCATTTTCATTTAAAAAATAATAATAATTTGGTGCAAAAATAAGAACATCTATTGCTATAGTACCAAAATTTATATACTAAATTGACGGGAAAAAAATACCGGTCTTACTGCAAGAACTTAAACGTACAAGTGGTCTCACTACATATTACCCAATTGTAAATATAAAATAAGTTTTTTTTTTAAATGATTTTATGTGGGTTTGTCATGTTTATTTCTGTAGGTTTTTTAAATAAAAATGTATTTTTAAATATAAAAATAACTTAGTAAGTAGTTGCAATACATATATATATATATATATATATATATATGTATGTATGTATGTATGTATCTATGTATGTATGTGTGTGTATTAATTTTTAGTAATTTGGTACAATAAAATTATACTTAGCCCCTCTTAACAATATCATTTATCTTTTTAAAAACCATAAAAAAATTATAGATCTAAAATTTAAAATAAAATTAACAAGTCCAAAAAAATTAACCCAACAACAATAAAAATTACCAATAACAAACTTTCCCAACTAACAACACATAATAAATTTACCACTACACAATGCACGCCATGGCATGATAATCAATCTACATGTTTAAGTTCTTGTGGGGTGGGAGGGAAGTCAGGGTCGAAGTTCAAGTCTCTAGAAGAAAGTTTTATACACGTATATACTAAGATTAGGATAAAGCAAAATTCTACCTGAGAGGAAAAAAAAAAAAAAGAAAAAAAAAACAAGAAATACAAAATAAAGATAAACAAGACACCCAAAAAAAAAGAAAGAAAACCCAAGTAGATTGTAACTAGGAGAAACATGCAAGACACCTAAAATACAAAAGGAAAACCTAAGAGCAATCACACTAGTGATTGTAAAATATAAAAAATTATCAATTTTACACATTTTTGCTCAAAAATTACCCACATTAATGGGTCTAAAACACAGTTCCTATGCAAAATTTCTATAGTAACCATGTATATATACAGAGTTACTATAGCTTTGTATCCCATTTGTTTATTATTATTTTCTCTCACATCCTCTCTTGTCTGATTTCCCTGTACTCTCTTCACCGTGAAGAAGAAGAGAAGATTTAACCTTCATAGTGAAAGAAGAAGAAAAAAAGAGCCAACATCAACCTCCACCAACCCACCACCACCATAGCAACCTAGCACCACCCAACTATCACCACCACAAGTCATTTCAATAGTTGATTTTCCAAACACGAAATCAATAAAATAAAAACAAAAACAACTCAAAAACAACCCAAACCCCACCAAAAAACCCCACCGAAAAACCCAACCCAAATCCAACTCAAAATCAACACAAAAAAAAATCAACTCAAAATCAAACCCATACGAAAACCCACCAGAAATGCTGTTGTATGACCTCGCTACTGTCATGGGAGCCCTACCGATATTGCTAGAGTTGACGATATGACCTTGCTGTGTGTGTGTGGGTGTGGGGGGAAGGGGTTGGGATGAGAGAGGCAGAGAGAATAAAGTGAGGAGAAGTGTGTTTGGGATGAGAGAGAAATATATAGACATCCTTTTACAAAAAATCCAACTCTGTAACTCCACTGCCATCAAGAAATCTATTGCTCAAGTCATTGTCACTTGAGTTCACAAACATTAGTCCTCCTGGTTCACATAATAGTTAAATCCATTCCTCAAAACTCATCTACAGGCTTTAGTAATAGTGGTCAACATTTGTGTGATCCTCTCATTGGGTTGAGACTCGAGACCCTTTCTTGGGGTGGCTCCTTCTTTAGAACCTACAATTGTCCCTCTTCTTTGGGACCGTCCTTTATTAATTGGCACTTAGCTATAGTAGTGAGCTATCTAATCACAAATGCCAAAGGGGGTCTGAAAGGCATCAAAGTGTTAACTGTTAAACTATATTATTAATTTTTTGATGGAAAAAAAAACTATATATATATATATTTATATAAAATTTCTATATTTCAGTCATTCTATTATTATTTTTTATATAAAAAATACGGTTGTATTAAATGTCAAACTCAACTATTCTCAAAATAAAGAATGAGTATATCCATCATAATTTTGTAATAAACAAACTTGAAAATGGAACTTTCCATGAAGCAATGGATGTTAAATTAAAATTATGATAAAGAGAGGGATTAAGCCTGATATATTTAATTACATACACCACCCTTTTGTTTGGATTTGACAAAGATGGGAAGGATAAGTCTGCTTTGAAGGTTTTTGAGGAGATGAGAATTGCTGGTTACAAAACAAATATTTGCACCTTTAATGCCCTAAGACGCATGGTAACTGTGGAAACCAAAAATCAGTCGAATAATTTCTTTTGCCGCATCAGATATCACAGTAAAAGCTAAGCAAAACTTCATAAGAAAGTGCAAAAATAGAGCAATATCTCATATTCAAGCATATTAGAAATGAATTTTATTGAGTATTCCATTGCATCTTGACAACATCTCAAAACGTTTTGTTTCAGATTACAATGCGTTGACAGCTATTTTCATGTTCTTTGCGCAATGCCCTGGAAAACCGCAAATGAAATAGTTTCCTCCTTGCACAAGCTTGATCTGATCACTTCCAGATTTAAATGTTTGCCCTGATGATGCCGTGCATGTATCATAACCATTTTTACCTACACCAACCACATTGTGGAATGCTGGGTTGTAGTTGAACACTGTAACATGAAGACAAGAAAAATAATAACCCTTAATAGAAAATCGTCAAACATTATGATAGAGAGTTGATACTGTAGGACGTGAAAACAATCTATACCCATAATTATAATGTTAAAGAAAATGATAAAAAAAAATGGTGATTGAAAAAGTATGAAGTTATTTATATATATATATATATATAGAAAATAATGATTCATATTTACCGAGTACATCACCAGCCCTAAAGGTCTTTCCATTAGGCCAACCCACAACATTGAAGGTCCATCCACCAGCATCTCCAACAGTATAGGTTGCTGCCAAAACGTTACCACAGTGAAGGAGCATACCCAATAGTAGAATTGAGACAACAATTGCACTACCTCTTCCCTGGGGTGCCATCTTAATAAAAAAAAATTCCCAACAAAGAGAAATACTCAAAGATAAGATAGAGTCAAGAATGGAGGATACCTTGACCCTATAGAAATGTGCGTTTTATAGAGTTTTTGCCACCAACTTTTTTGTTGTTTTAGGGATTAGTTACCAAATATGGTAATGAAGGTGACAATCAGAGTAACATAGAGATAAGGATGGATCTATAGAAATGTGCATTTCATTGAGTTTTTAAACTTTTTTAAGGGACCAATCACCAAATGTGGTAACGAATTAAAGGTTTACTTTATATTTGGTTGCTTATTGTATCATGTCACAAATGGATAGTTGAGATATGAGGGATTTGAACTCTGGATGATTACTTTATAGAGTTTTTGCCACCAACTTTTTTGTTGTTTTAGGGATTAGTCACCAAATATGATAATGAAGATGACAATCAGAGTAACATATAGATAAGGATGGATCTATTGAAATGTGCATTTCATTGAGTTTTTGAACTTTTTTAAGGGACCAATCACCAAATGTGGTAACGAATTGAAGGTTTACTTTATATTTGGTTTTTTATTGTATCATGTCACAAATGGATAGTTGAGATATGAGGAATTTGAACTCTAGATGATTACATTGAAAATGATGAGAAGTACCAACCATTTGAGCTATAAGACTTTTGGTTGATATCATATAATATGTAATCTAATAATAATAAAAATGATATAATAAAAGTTGAGTTACACATTGTACGACATGTTTCTATACATAGACAGTTTCAAAAAATCCTCCCTTCTTCTTGTATTTTTTTGTAAAAAAATAATAACAATAATAATTTTCGACAAATTTGATGCGTCTGTTATAGGAGTACCTATAACAGTGGTTTTAAAACCGCCCCTATAGGGTATTTAGGAAAATAGAAGTACATCCTATACCAGCGATTTTAAACTACTGTAATATGTACTGTCTATGCCTGCGCTTTTAAAACCACCGATATAAGTCATTTAAGAATATAGAAATAAGCCCTATACCAACATTTTTAAAATACCGTAATAGGCCCTTCTTATACCAGCAGTTTCTGAAATGCCACTACAGGGTATTTAGGGAAATAGAAATACATCCTATACCAGTGGTTCTAAACTGCTGTAATAAGTGTTGCCTATGCTTGCGCGCTTTCAAAATTGCTGGTATAGGACATTTAAGGATATAGAAATAAGCCATATACCAACGTTTTTAAAATGTCGTAAAAGACCTTACCTACAATTAATTCTTTAAAATACCGTACGGTGCGTTTGGAAGACTCACTTTCATTAAAGGCATTTCTATAAAAAACACCAAGCCGCTTATCCACAAAAAAAAAAAAAAAAAAAAAAAAACCACAAACCCTAATACACAAACGCCATATTTCCCGATTGAAATTTCAAACTCACTCTAACTTCCATTTCTTCGCTACAACTCCATAGACACACAGATTAGAATACCGTGTTCCAGACCAACAGGCATACAAAAAAAGGAAATCCAAAAGGAAGCGAAAAAAAAAAAAAAAAAAAAAAAAAAAAAAAAAAAAAAAAAAAAAAAAAAAAAAAAAAAAAAAAAAAACTCTGTTCGTCTTCTGCAACAGTGAAAACTAAGAAACTTTGTTCGTCTTCTGCAACAACAAGCGATTTAGAAAATAATTCAGAAGGTAGGGATTTTTTTCCTCTTTTTTTGTTTTCTATTCAATTACCATTTGTAGGGTTTTGAAAAGGCTACATTTTTCCTTAATTTCCAATCTATTTTTACAATTCCTTGAGTTCTGTTTGTTCAATTGTTGTATTTTGTTTAGCAGTTTTTTGTTATGTTTGTGCTTTTTTTTGGATCACCCCTAAAATTTGAATTAATTTATGTTTTGTGCAGATCTATGTTTACCCTTGATTTTAATTGTGAAATTTCTAACATGGATTGTTTAAAATCTGAATGCTTGGAGAATACAATCGCCTTTGTTGTTTTCCTTTTTGATATTTTATTTTATTATTATTTCTCTATTGATATTTATTTTCATCTTTTTATTTAATAGAAAGTAGGAATTGCTTTAATTTTTTTAACCCTATTTCCAGTAGCCTTATAAAAGGTTGGAAATCTCCTCAAATTTTTGTTCACTGTGCTTTCTAATCAATTTCACTTATTTGTGTTTGTGTTGGTTGATTTTTGAGACATTTTACTTTGTAATTGTGAGGGTTGTATAATTGCTAATTACAATTTCAAGCCAGTTTTGTATATTTAGTTTGTAGTCCCTAGCATAAAGTGTGTTTCATGTACAGTAGCTGTTGATTTTTATAATTCACAAAATTTATCATATGTGCATGCACCAACCCTTCGGTGTTAGTTTTCGAGTTTTTATTGAAAATTTAGTTTTGCAATTCAATGAACTGCTCAAATGTATTTTTTTATTGAGATCCATGGAGGAGTGTACCAACTATAGGTTTCACAATAGTAACTTTTTGTAATACAGTTTCTAGAATTTCGAATCCTACCTAAATTTTAATGGTTGGTTATCTTTTAAACTTAATAATTACATTATAGTTTTTGGGTTTTTTGTTTTCTCTCTTACCAGTTCTGTTATTTGTAAGGGGGAGTGAAATTGTGGAATTTTGAATATTTGCTCAAGGTCATTTTTTGTTTTCCATGAAGAGTTTGTTAAAGACCATATTTATGAGACAGATTCTTTAAGTGACGTGCATGGTTTATGTGAAGGGAGTATTTTCCTACAATTGCATTCTTCATATCTGTTTGGTTCTTTAATCTGCTTCTTCAACTGTTTTTTTTTTTTTTTTATAATTATTATTATATTTAGGGATTCCAATCATAGTATACTTTTGACAGTTTTGTTACTGTTATAAACTTTAGTATGTGTGTAACTAACTTGGTCCTATTTTTTAGTTTCTAAGTTATTTGGTCTCATTTTTATTTTCTTTTTAAAAATTTAAATATGCAGTGTAGCCTATGTCCTACTTCTTTACATTTATTTTCCTCAACTTTCTATTCCAAATTTCTATAATCAAATATTTTCTTTTATCCCCTTCTGAGTCTAAATGGCCTTTTGTACTAAAAAGAAGGCAAATTCCAGTGTCTATTTACTCTTTTGAATCTATAATTTTTTTTTTTATGTCTCTGTTTCTCCATTGCTTTATTCTTTGGGGCTTGATTAAATTTTTATTTCATTTAAAGTTTGGTTGAGTGGGCTGTTAGGATATGAGTTGCATTACTACATAATGCTTATCAATTTAAACTTTGCTCCTGCAATATGCCTTAATGGCTATTTCATTTTTCTTTTTTTTAAGTAGAATTACTTCATGCTTCCTGAATTTCATACGAAGAAATTTAATGACTAATTGATATTACTTGAAATTGATTTACTTAATATTAGATTTCTTCCCTTTAAAATTTGTATGATTTTTATTTTAGACTTGCTTGAATTAGTGTAGGATAATTGTGGCTATCAATACATGAGGTGAGAATAGCCAAATAGGCAGTTTGCTTAGCTATAGGTTATTTGATTAGTCTGAACTTTAAGAAAATTGGAAAATTGGAATCATCACTGTAATGGATGGGCATTTGCATGGGAAATTATAGGTGAGACATCATCAATACTTCGAAGCATAATAGAAATGATTATACATGGGGGAATATTACTATAAAACTGGTAGAAGCAGATGGTATATTAGTGTTATGCTTTATTTCAGCCTACCTTTTTTTTACATTTTTTCTCATAAAATATTTTTAAAAATACCATTTAGAGGAAAGATGTTAGGTTCTAAGGAATTAGGAACTAATGTATTAGAACTTTATTTTGTAATGTTGGCAAACCATGATCAAAACGTTTTAGTCTTATTTAGACTTGCTCAGAGTATATGCTTTTTATGTAAAGTTGGAATCAAGTTGCTGTAGGATTTACTGTCTAAATTTGCCTGGCTCGATCGATCGAGAATTAGACTCGACCGATCGAAAGTCGTGCAGATTGTTTTTTCTATAGAATTTCCAACTCAACCCAAGCCTGTTTGACGTGTTGGGTTTTATGTTTTTCCTTGAGTATAAAAGGGAAAACCCTAGCCAGGTTTTAGGATGCTCTTTATGCTGTGTGTGTGAATCTTTTGTGAGATCAAGAGGTGGTTGCCTTCACACATACTTAGGGTTTCCAAGATTTAAGATTATGTCAAGAACTTGGTGATCAATTTAGTTGCTGTTTCAAGAGATTAAGGATACACAAGCGGGAGTGCTTGTACTTGCTGGGAATCCATGAAAGAAGTAGTCCATGGACTCGGAGCTGTCACGTGGTCGTGATAGTAAGTTTCCTACTCGAGGTAATAATAAGATGTTAGTGGTCTAAGTCGCTATTGTGTAAACTTCAATTCTTTCATAGTGGATTTAGTTTTACCTTGAGGATAGCTAAGTTAAATCCTCCCCAGGTTTTTTATCAGTTTGGTTTTCTTGGGTTATAATATTGTTGTGTTCTATATTTTTCCGCACTTGTCAATGATATGATTTATATGTGTTAACCTAGATCTGCATAATTTACCTAAGTTAATCGCTTGACTAAATAACTAGGTTAATCTGATTGTGTTTAAGGGGTCTAAAAACAAACAAAAGAAAAACAGAGTTCTCCTTCCGTTAGAGACCGAGAGGGAGATTGAAGAAGTTTGATATTTTTAATTTGATTTTGATTGTCAATTTGTCACTGCTACAATTATTGTTTCTTTATGTCTTATTGTTATTTCCTTTTATGTATGTTTTGATCTCAAATTGGATTAAAATTATAGGAATAAATAATTGTGTTACCCATGTTCTTAAAATTTTCTATTGTATATGACTAATTGTTAACAGTGTTCTATTCAATTTTTATCTATTTTAGATTAGTTTTATGACATTTTGCATGCTGTTTCTGAAATCATTTCAAATTGTAGAGTGAATATATGTGGAGTAAATTTAAAATTATTTTCTAGGATGTTTAAATTCTCATTGTAATTCTGTTTTTGAAAGATAATTTCCTCAAATGAATTTTCAAACAGAATAACAACTAAAAACATCATCTTTTAAATAACCTTTCTTAATTTTTTGAACTATTTAATTGCACTTTCTTTAAAGAACAGAATAATAATAAAAATACTGCATTTACTTTTTTTATAAGAGAAATCCAAAGATGACCATGTGAATGAGAAAAAAAAAATTGTTATAAATTTTATTTCTTAAAACCTTTTTGTATAATTGATACTTGCATTTGTAATTAGTATTTTGCAAAAACAGTCCTTCACTTCTTTTGCAATAAAGGCATTCTCTTTGTTGGTGTAAAAACAAAGCCTTTTTGGTTGATGTGCTCATCCAAAAGTACGCATTTATAGGCTTTCAATTACTATTAAAAGTGCGACAAAAATTATTAAAATATAGCAAGATGCTAACTTCTGTTTTTTGCTTGACTTTGTGATTCATTAGATTGATTAGAAAAGCTTTGAGGAATTAAAAAGTTTTTTTTTGGCTTTTGAAGTGGTGCTTCAGTTTTATTTGTGTCTACATAATTTCAAAATTGTAAAGTTGTGATTTATAACTATTTTGTGTTGGCTTTAATTTCGTGCCAAATTTTATTATAATTTTGTACAATCTTTTGTACCTTGTATTTTATGTGGGTTTTCATTGTAAGGGTTGTGTGTGAGAGAGAGTGTGAAGACTCAAGACAATTAAAGACCAGAGAAGTTTTCACGGGTATCTCGCGAGTAGCCTTCCCGCGAAGTGAAGCATGTGCTCAGCACATGATTGGAATGCGAAGAGTCATGACAGATGGTGACAACTAGTTTTCGCAAATGTATCGTGGGTAAGGCCTTCCCGCGAGATACCCGCGGAACAGTCTGTTTTGCCAATTTGTCATATCTAATACACCCTATCTATACCCACACTATATATACCCACATTACTCACATATGTTGAGGAGTGCTTTTTCAAAGAGAAAACCCTAGCCACAACCTTTGAGAGTTAAAGATTGTTATACCCATAATCCTCTACACAATCCATTATGGTTTTCCTCAACTCCAACCTCTCCATTTCCTAATCCTTGAGAGGTTGATAGCCCAAACACTTACCACACCCATTCTGAGTGTAAAGTGAGGTTTTGGTGTTGTTAGGAAGCATTGGAAGAAGCCATTTGTTTGGTGGATGCAATTGGGTTGAATTGCGTGATCTAGAGAGCTAGAGAAGACCCTTGGCGAAGTTAGTTGATAGAAGGAGTTTGGAGGGCTCAAGTACATGGGGTAGATTAGGCTTGGAGGGTCTTTTGTTATTCGTGTACTCCAACTTATTCTCTAGTGGATTGATTTACCGCTTGGAGGGTCTTTTGTTATTCGTGCACTCCAACTTATTCTCTAGTGGATCGATTTACCGCTTGGAGGGCGGCGGAGAGGTTTTTCGCCAAGTTCTATGATTTCCTCTTCAATAACACATCGGTGTGTTATCTTGTGTTTGCATGAAAGTTAAAAGAGCAAGGAAGAAGAATGCAAACACAAGATAACACACTGATGTGTTATCGAAGAGGAAACCGAAAAACTTGGCAAAAAATCTCTCCGCCAACCCCCAAGCAATAAATCGATCCACTAGAGAATAAGTTGGAGTGCACAAATAACAAAAGACCCTCCAAGCCTAATCTACATCATGTACTCGAGTCCTCCAAGCTCCTCCTACCAACTGACTTCGCCAAACCTTGTTTTCTCTAGCTCTTCGGATCACGCAATTCAGCCCAATTGCATCCACCAAACAAATGGCTTCTTCCAATGCTTCCTAGCAGCATCAAAACCTCACTTTACACTTAGGATGGATGTTTTAAGTGTTTAGGCTATCAACCTCTCATGGATTTGGAAATGGAAAGGTAGGAGTTGAGGAAAACCATAATGGATTGTGTAGAGAATTGTGGGTATATCAATCTCTCACTTTCAAGGGTAGTGGCTAGGGTTTTCTCTCTCAAAAGTACTCCTCAACATATGTGGGTAATGTGGGTATATATAGTGTGGATAGAGACCTGTTGTATCACATATGACAAATTGGCAAAACAGAATGTTTTACGGGTATCTCACGGGAAAGCCTTACCCGCGAGACAATCGTGAAAACCAGTGGTCACCATCTATCATGACTCTTCGCATTCCAGTCATGCACATGCTTCACTTCGTGGGAAGGCTTCTCACGAGCTACTCGCGAAAACTTCTTTGGTCTTCAATTTGCCTTGAGTCTTCACACTCTCTCTCACACACAACCCTTACAATGAAATCTCACATAAAATACAAGGTACAAAAGATTGAACAAAATTACAATCAAATTTGGCACGGAATTAAAGCCAACACAAAACAGTTGTAAATCACAACTTTACAATATCCATTTGGAATAGCTTTTAACTTTCAACTTTAAGCTTTTTAACTATTTTAAAATTTCTAATTTTAAAATTTCTAATTTCTAATTTCTAATACATTAAGGTAGAAGTTAAAAGTCGGTTGTGGAAAGATAGGTTTTAGGAATTTCTTTTGTTAGTTTGGATATATATATATATATATATATTTTTTTTTTTTTTTGAGAAAAATTTTAGATGACATTTAAAGATTAAAAATCACAAAAATTACATTCAATAAGGCCATTGCATATTCCCAAATTAGACAATTGCCAAATACACATAAATCTCAGAATTAAAGTTCCAAATAAATTCTTATTGTGGGTTTATAACAATTCCCAATTTCCCATGTGGGTAGGTCCATACCATAAGCTAAAAAAGCCCAATCCATTTCATCTAATAACCAACCATGAGACCTATGGAGTTATGTGGAAAATCATATATACAAAAAAAGCCAATCCCAAGCCCAGCCTCACTCATGGGAAAAAAAATGTCATTGATTGTATGATACAATTTCTCTTACTGAAGTAAAGTAAGCCTCGGATGAGAACCATAATTGGGCCCGTCAGGATAAATTGATCAAGCCCAAAGTTGATGAATCACCCATGGTCATTATTATTATTATTTTTTATTTTGTTAAAAATAGATTTTTTTTTTTTTGGGAAAACCCAAAAATACACTTTAAAACCTGTGAAGCTTCCAAAAAAAAAAAAAAAAAAAAAAGAGCGAAAACTTATAAACACCATTCAAGTGGTGCGATAACTTAAAATCTTAAAGCGGTACACTTATTCAGCCACACACGAACACAAATAGAGAATCCCTCCCTCAATTGTTTCAACCGCCATTCCTTCACTGCAGCAGCAAACTATTAAGAAGCCTTCTCTGCAAAAACAAACTATTTAGAAGGTGAGCATGCTTTTTTTTCTATTCAATTACCGTTCCCATTTGTCTATAACTGCCCACAGATTATTTTCCCTCTATTGAATTTAATTTTCTAGGGTTCTTCTTTTATCTCTATTGAAAAAACATATGAGTTCTAATTTTCTCCTTTTTTTTTTTTTTTTTTTTCATTTAGGAGATATTTGTTAGGTTTTCACTTTTCTTTTCCGATGGTCTTTATGTTTTGTCGAATACTGAAGAGTATAGATTTGTTGACGGTTTTCCTCAAACTAAAATTATGGTTTCCCTAGAATTATTTATAGCATATTAAATTCTGTTTTTCTGCATTACTCAATAAGTATTAGGTTTGGCTACTTTTTTCTCTAATTTTCCATTTATTTTTTCAATTTCTTGAGATTTTTTTGTTTGATTGTTGTATTGATTAAATATTGTTTTTGTTTTACAGATTTTTATTATGTAAATCAAACTAAAACATTGAAATAGCCTCTTTTTTTTTTTTTTTTTTTTCTTTTTTCTGTTTATGTCATCTTTATTTTGGTTCAATTAAAATTTTATTTTGGATTAAATTGACAATTATAATTATTATGACCCAAATAATTTATTCCCCTTTTTTTCCAGTGGCCAAATAGATGGTCACAGAATGTTAACATTGTTTTTATTGTTGAACCTGCCATATTAATATTGTACATAAAGAAATATCAAATGGTCTATGCAGACGTAATACATACCGTTCATTATGTTGAAGCTGTCAATAATATAAGTTAGATTGTCACTTATGTTGCAAATGATAGATTTTACTCCATAATTATATATAAATTTTTCTGATGTTTAAATTGTGCAGATAATACAAATTCAAATGAATATGAAGTACACAACTTTGAAGCAGATATCGAAGGACAAAGATAAATCAAAAGTGAAAGTTAGAGTTTTACAAATGTGGGATGCAATTAAATAGCAAACAACCATTATCTGATCAGCCTCGATATGATATTGGTTGACAAAGAGGTAAATTCATAATTGATTTCCTTTTAGAATAAATTTTACTAATATTATTTTATTAAAACTTGCAGCCAATCAATGTAAATTGGTTGTTATGTATTGCTCCTATTGATTAAGGGATAATTCATTTGAAATGTTTGTAGGGAACATTGATACATGCAAGCATCAGAAAGAATCTTGCTCAAAGTTATCATCCACAACTAAATGAAGGGAGCATATATACAATTACAAATTTCTTAGTAGAAGAAAATATAGGGAACTATTGTCCAGTACATAACAAACTCAAAATACTTTTCAATTCAACAACTTCAGTCTCAAAATTCAGCGGATTTGATCATTCAATACCTCAATCCCAATTTGAATTTGCTGATTATGGAACAATAGCTTCCCGTTGCTATGACACACCTTACTTGACTAGTAATTTTAATTGTTTTACAAGTCAAGCATCTACTTTTACAGAGCTAAAAAAATAATGCAATTCATAACTTAATACTGACTATTATCTATAAAAAAGAATATGTTCTTACCAGATGTGATTGGCATATTGGACTACATTGGAGCCATTGAGGAGATCAAAACAAGAGGGTGTCCAACAAAGATGAGAAACATTAAACTATTGTTAGAAGTGTAAGATATATATACATTTTTTTAAACTTATATGTTATAATTTTTAAATAACTCAAACTTACATATAAACAACTTTAGGAACAAATCAGTTCAAACAACTTTGTGGGGAAATACTGCACAACAAATAGATGATGATTTCTACAAAACAAATAAAGGGCCATTCATTGTAATAGTCACTTCAACTATTATGAAAACTTTAAGAGGTAACAATTGATTGAATCATTTATCAAATACATAACATTTATGTATCAATAATGCTTATAAATTTTTACAACTTTTTTGTAGGTGACTATCAACTATCATCCACTTTTGCAACAAAGTTGTATGTCAATTTAGACATTCCAGAAGTTGCAGAAATTAGAAACAAGTAACTACTATTACATTTTTTCTTTTCAAGTATGTACCTACTTTGTGATACTTCTTAAATAATAGATAGCATAAAATTGTATAAAACAGATGCTATAGAAGTTTTTTTTTTAAAAAAGAGACCAGCAGGTATTTTTAAGAAGACATGTTTATTTCAGTTTGTTTAGATATATAACATTGTTTATATCTATCCCTTTTTACGATTTGTACGACTATGCTAAAAAATTGAATATTCAGAAGAAAAAAATATAAAATAATGCTATTGTTGATGCATAGATTGAACACCACAATGGACAAAAACGTAAAAGAAATACTGCCAAAGGGACTACCTAAAGTACAAGATAGAGAACTTGCCTTACATAATAAAAAAAATAGTTGCTGAAATAAAAGACTTGGAATGGAACTTAGAGACAAAGGTATCAACTATACTCTTATATTATGAATTTATCGTAATTGGTAATTAATTGTTTATGTGTTTTATAATAAGGTATAATTTTATAAATTAACTAAACTTTGTATTATAGGACTTACTGGTAACATGCAATGCCAAAATCATTAATATCAACAACAAATATGGATGGTATTATGTTGCATGTCTTATATGCAAGACAAAAGTGAAACAAGTCAAAGGAGTTCTATGGTGTGAATGTTGTAAAAATGAGCCAAAGTTTGCAGTTCCAAGGTAATGAAAGAAAAAATGATTTGTAAATTCACAAATACACACAATATATATATATATATATATATATATATATATATAATATTCTACTAACAAATTTGTATCTAAAATAGCTATAGAATACAAGTCCAAGTACAAGATTAGACCGATTTAACCACATTCATATTGTTTGACAAAGAGCTGAGAAAATTATATCTAAAACTACAAAAGAACTTGCAGAGATGCAAGAAGAGGTAATTTCATATATAAATATCAACCCTATATCTTTATTATATGAAAATTGAAGTATACATATTTTGTACAAGACATGACGCATGTATGTATACATATTTTGCGAATTGTATGATACTTTGTTCATACATATTTTGAAATTAGATGAGAATATTTTACCAAAAGAGATTCAGAAAATAATTGGCAATGAATATTTGTTCCAACTGCATCTTGATGAATATAATTTGAAGTATGGAAAAAAAAAATTACATGGTTATGAAGATTTTGGAGACGGAAATTTCACATAAGCAAAATGACTTACGTAAAGTTGAAGAACATCAGGTAATTGAAGCATACTTACATCACTTTGCTTACTATATGATTTAAACATTATTCTACACATAACTTACTATACATATCTAACAGATACATAAGAATGAAAATTATTGCAAGACACAATGGAGGAAATTGTAAGAAAATCCAGGAAGGACAAGTACATAGTCAGTCAAAAAATAGAAATAGGAGAAACATTTGTTGAAAGACCTGAATTAATTGCTCCTATAACTACTGAAGATGGAAGACTTGGTCATAAAAGAATGCCGCACCAAATGCTTCAAAAACGTCAAAAGGGTACTAAGCAAATTGCATCAAAGAAGAAAAAAATTTGATGACTTTAGGATCTAAATGTATTAGAACTTCAATGTGTAATGTTGGCAAACCATGATTAAAACATTTAGTCTAGATTTAGGCTGCTGAAAGTGTGGTTATGTGTAAAGTTGGAACTGAGTAATTGCAGGAAATTACTATTCAATTTCTACAAGGCTCGATTGATCGAAAATTAGACTCGATCGATCGAAGCTCATGCAGATTGTTTTTTCTACAAAATTTCCAACTCAACCCAAGCCCATATGATGTATAGGGTTTTATGTTTTCCTTCAAGTATAAAAGGAAAAACTTTAGCCACATTTTAGAGGTTGTTGATATGCTGTGTGTGTGAATCTCTTGTGAGATCTAGAGGTGTTTACCTTCATACACACTTAGGGTTATCAAGATCAAGATTGATGTCAAGAGCTTGGTGATCTCTTCAATTGCTATTTCAAGAGCTTAAAGAAAACACAAGTGGGAGTACTTGTGGTTGTTGTGGATCAAGGAAAGAAGTAGTCCATGGACTCGAAACTATCACGTGATCATGGTAGTAAGTTTTCTACTCGAGGTAGCAGCGAGCATCTTAAACTTCCTAATGCTTGGGTTCCACAAATACATTATATGTCTACAGTTTTCCACATAGCTAGCAAAACAGAACATGCCATTAGAAAAGCCCATTATCCGAGAATGACTAAAGGGTATTTCGATCCTAGAAATGTTGTTGCTCAATGCGCCATCGCTGTTGCAAACAACAGTACACAAATTTCTGCTATTAAGAAGAGGATCCACATGTAGTGGTGTATATAGCAAATAACCATTATCATTGTTGTTGTTTTCTTCATTGGAAAATAGTAATTTGGCTCGGTTGAAGTGTGTGGAAATGAAAATGGGGTTTGTAATGATTGAGTACCGAGATTTGGAAACGCACCTGAATCGGATTAAGGATTTCACTGGTACACAACTGAGGATCTCGTCAATGATGTGGTCTGGGAGAAACACAAACGATAATTTAGGCTTTGTTCTCGGCTGAGACATTGCTAATTCATTCGATAATGTGCGTTATTTGGGTTTCTGTCTTTGTGATTTATTTACTGGGTAAAAGTAAAGTGAAGTGAGGTTAAGACCCTACTGTCCTCCTCACTTCTCACTCCTTACACAACGTATGGCTTTTATTTTATATATATATATATATATATATATATATATATATATATTAAGATATTAAATATAAGGGGTAAAGTTCTGCTACAATTTATACTAAAAAAAAATAGATAGTTACATATTTTAAAAATATAACTCTTGGATTGTATATTTTTTTATATTCTCAACTTGCATGTTAAATTTTATACCAAATAGATATTATTTACTATTCGATTCATAAACTTATTTTTTATATATATTTTTGAAAATATAAATTTTTTTGCAAGAATGAGGGATATAAGAAGCAAATGTTATTCAAATGACAGATTTGTAAAAATCTACATTTAATAAAACGATATTAAGTGAAATTGTATTTATTAATTGCAACCAAGTTTGTAGTTGTTAGCTCTCCCAAAAAACAAAAAAAGGCTAGGCAAACGGTAATTACTCATAGTAATACTAATAGTCTGTCGTTGTGTTTGAAGGAGATTCAAAAGTTGTCCTTTTAGCTTTGAAGATGATTATGAAATTTGTTGATTTTGAAGGAGATTCTAAAGTTTTTCCTTTTCTCCTACAAAATCTTTAGCTCTCTTTTCTAGTTATATTAGGTTAACTCTAAGTTCTTTGCTCTTTTGGACTTTGTTTTTGTTTCCAGACATGTAAATTTTTTGTCTAATAATATTGCCCCTTGGGCAACATTTTGTAATTAGGATTGGCCTATTGCCATCCCTTCCCTCCCGCTGGATCTTTCTCTCAGAAGTTAGAAATGAGACTGGCCCTTTTACCCTCCTTTTTGATATATAAAATTTTGTTTATAAAAAATACTAAATATAGAAAAAGTGGAGTAATTTGTTTTATATTTTATTTAATTTATAGATATAAATATCAAAGCCGCTAAATAATGACTATCCTTTATCATTAGATTAAAACACCAATTAGTTTTGTGTACGTGAAGATTGAGCTTCACATCTCTTATTTGACGATAAAAGTTTTTACCAAATGTGATAATTAGAACCCAAATTTCGGTTAAAAATTTTAAAAAGTGTCAATTGCAGCATCTCTAGAACTTTTATATACTTTTGGAGTAAGAGCTTCTTAATTTTTTTTTTTCATCTTTACCAATTTAGTAAATTGTAAAAAAAAAAAAAAAAAAAAAAAATACTAACCCCGTGTGAACTTTTATGATGTTGCAATAAAACCTTTTCATTTTCATTTAAAAAATAATAATAATTTGGTGCAAAAATAAGAACATCTATTGCTATAGTACCAAAATTTATATACTAAATTGACGGAAAAAAAATACCGGTCTTACTGCAAGAACTTAAACGTACAAGTGGTCTCACTACATATTACCCAATTGTAAATATAAAATAAGTTTTTTTTTTTAAATAATTTTATGTGGGTTTGTCATGTTTATTTCTGTAGGTTTTTAAATAAAAATGTATTTTTAAATATAAAAATAAGTGAGTAAGTAGTTGCAATATATATATATATATATATATATGTATGTATGTATGTATGTATATATGTATTGTAAGGATTGAATTTGGATTGGACCTAGTGTAAGATTGAGTTTAAGCCCAACAAGCCCAAACAATGAATTTATAGAGCGTGGGTGAAATAACCAGTTCTACTCCAAAAGATGGACAATAAAAGTTGCTGAACTAAGATTATTGAACACAAGTAAATGAGAAAATCTATCATCGGCACGGCTTGAGGAGCTTATGTTATAATATCTAGTATTTTGACAAAGCTACAAGAGTTCACTGTATTCTTACAAAGATTTTTTGATTTTTTCGATCCCTCTTTTAGGTCACCTTCCCGTGTTATATATTGTAATCTTGGTGTTATCCCTACCATACACGTGTAGGTTGGATTCTAGGAGCTCCTTGTCCCATCCAACACCTCCTAGAACCATCAAATAGTAGCTATAAGGCTACTTGGTCACTGTTTAGGTATCACCTCTATATTAATGCGGTTAGAGAGTTAGTTGGGAGGCATTTAATGTGAAGGTAGCAGCCTTTTAAGATATTTGTTGCCTCCCTCTACTTACCCCTTGTCCAACGTCCAACTCCTAATTGTGATGTAACTTTGAAGAAGGTCTAGGGTGATAAGACACTCTTACTAATCTCGGATTCTTATTTCCGAGATGGTTTTTCTCCTCGGACGTGTGTTGGATTTATCTCGTACTATTTTTATTTCTCTCTTTATACCATTCCCATTATAACCTCATTTGGCCATTCTCGGATTAGTTAATGTCCTCGAATTGGGCCGTAGGCCCAATCCGTACAGCCTTAATAATACCTCCTAACTAACTGGCCCCCACAATAGCCCTTCAAAATCTTGCTTTTCAACTCCTCGGGAGGAAAGGATGATTTCAATGTCCTCAGTCCATCCTGTTTATGGTTTTATTCTGTATTCCTGATTTCCCAAATGCCTTTCTACTTGCTCAAGGCACGCTCCTGACGCTTCGGCATCCAGAGCGTGCCATCATTAAATTTTGGCAGCACCTTTGTCCCCCACGTTCAACGGTAGGATGTAAATCGAACGGTGGAGGATTTTTCTAGTTTTACGAGCAGGAACTTTCCCGCTTGTAACTTCTGCGCCACTATAAATAGCTTTTCAAATCAATTCCTTATCCTTCTTTCAATAATCACACAGTCTTAAAGCTCATTACATTGAACCTGTCTCTTTCTCTCATCTCCCTGTGCGTCTACAAATACTAGAAATATGTTCGAGGACCCCTTTTTTAAACCTGTAAGTTTTCTTAACGCCTCTTAGTTTTCGTTTAAAACTTGTTAATTGTTCTTCAAAAACCTCTTAGAAAAATGGGTAAGTTCAAACGTTCAGTTGAGTCCGAGGAGGGTATGGAAAGTTTTAGAGCTAAGTATAGGATCCCACCAACAGTAGGCATGAGGTACACTGCCCAGGGGGAATGGGTAGATGCTAGAAAAACAGGAGAGGTGGTCATTCCCATGATCGCCTTCATAGAGGGGGGAATGACCATTCCCATGGGTACCATCACTAGGAATTACCTCAGGTTCTTTAGACTATCCCCCACATAGTGCGCCCCAAATATGTTTAGGGTCTTGGGGAGTATTGAAGCTTTAAACGAGAGAATGAACCTAAATTTGACCCACCACGATGTGAATTGGGTATACAGTTTACACCACCTGAAGGGGCAGGAATATTACCTTAAGTCGAGGCATCCCGAAGTAAGGTTAATCTAGTGTCTCCCCACTTCAATCAAAAACTTAAAGGAGGATTTCTTAATCTTTTCTGGGGAATAGCACGATGGCCTACCCTATCCAACTAAGGAGGGAGAACTAGGTGGGGGTATAGCTGTAGATTTATATGTCTTGGTTCGCATTTCTCTTTTGTTTCCTAACACCCCTGTCTCTGACGAAATTTTATTCTAATTTAATGATTTTGCAGATAAGAATTCTACTAAACCCAAGCTTAATTTAATCAACAAAGAGAGTTTGGATAAGATTTTGAGTGCCAAGGTGTACGTAAACGAAGCTGACTGCCAACTGCGAGCGGCACACCTGATTCTTGGGTATACACCCCTTTCTCTTGCCTTCCAAGCCCTAAAGTACGTGATAAAAGCCAACGATCCTCGACTCCACCGTATCAGTGTTGCCTACCAAGGGTTCGTTGTTTCAGAGGGTATTCCATTTTCTAAAGGCACTCCCCATACTCAACCACTTTTTGTTGCCACTCCTTCAATAGGAGCATCATCCTCCCAACTCATTCTTGAAGAAGAGGAAGAAGAAAAAGAAGATTCAGAGGGGATTGTAGACGTATCAGACACCTCGGATGAATTCGAAGCGTTCAACCAGCCTTTATCCCCCGAGAGTACATCAAACGAAATGGGTATCCAGAGGAAATCCTAGAGGAGCCTGATGGAATTAATAGAAGACCAACCTGGAAGAGGTGCATCGAGGAAGTCCACTCAACCTAAACTTCCTCCTCCTCCTCCCAAATCTCCTCTCCCTCCTTCTCAGCCATCTCTGCCCTCTAAGACTGAACCTGCTGATCCGAAGAGGAAGAGGGGGCAGAAAGGTAAAGACGTGGTGGTGACCGGGAGATCTCGTCCAACTCGTGAAGACGAGGCTCAATGAGCTGTGAAGAAGCAAAAAGTTAGCCACGTGTCACAACGAGGCGTGGAAAGGGCAGATACTCAACCTCCGGAGTCTCAAGCTTGGCTCCTAGCACCCATGCTTGGTGGTGAGCCCTTGAGAGATGATGCATCACTTAGGGACTTCAATGGGGGCATTGGGTGCCACATTGCTTCGGCCTTGGAGGAGGCTTTGTTACTTCCAAAAGATATGACCGAGTTGCGGAATATTAGGAAGAACGAGGTTTTCCTCAATTGTAAGAGATATTTGGGCATGGTATGATGCTAACCCTTTTTTTTACTTATAATTACTATATATATATATATATATATATATATATATTTGTTATGTTACTGACCCTTTTCTTTTAGGCTGTCCAAGCCACTTTCAGGCTTGAGAAGATAACCAATTCTTGCTACCAGCAACTGGAAGATGAGAGAAAAAGGTGGGTAGCTGCTGTGCAGACACTCAACATTACTGATCAAAGCAATGTTGAATTAAGGAAAAAGCTGGCTAATGAGGAGAATGCCCACAAGAGTGCTGACTCGGCTTTGGAGAGCACACAAAGACAAGCCGAGGATCAAAGGAAGCGCCTGCGTGAGGCCAATGATCAGTTGGCTACTTCTAGGGAACATATGGCAACCCTTAAGAAACAACTGAAAGAAGCCCAGAGGCTCAAAGATCAGGCCGAAAAAGCAAAGGCCGAGGCGGAGAAAGCAAAAGTAGAGGCCGAGAAGGCAAGGGAAGAGGCTGAACAGCATGGCTACGACATCGGTGTAGTCGAGACCGAGGATACCCTCCCGGTAGAGGTCCCTACCGTATGTTGTGCCTACTGTGCTCAGACATGGGAATAAGCTCTCAACTGAGCTGGGGTTAAGACTTCTTCTGAGCTGAGAAGGCCAGAAAACATCTATTTCCCCCCAGCCATACAAGCCTCGAACCTTCCTTCCAACCAAGAAGAGGCGGCCTCTATAGTTACTGACCTTGCCGAGGAAGCCTAGACTCAGGATCCTCTTCCTCCCAGTCAGCAGGAGTAGTCCAAAGAACCTGAAGCTCCTAAAGATTCCTCTTCGGACAAGGCTGCAGAGGTTCCTCAAGATGGGGCAGCTTCTCAAAGTTTTGAGCAGGCTTTAGCTTCAACTACCATACCTGCTGGAGAAGTCCCTAAAGAGAAAGAGAAAGTTGTTCCTCCTGAAGCAGTTGACAAAGCCTCCAAGAACAAGCTCCAAATAAAGTTAAAACCATAACTCTTTATTTTTACATAGGGTAGTTATAGTTAATGTAATAAAATTCTCTTTTTTCTTTTTAAGACAAGTTTTAATGAGATGTACACTTTAGTTTTCCAAATTTACATGGGTTATTATTATTTTATTTTTTATTTATGCAATTTTCATTTTGTCTATTCTTTGTTCATACATAACCATATGCCATAGAAGAATGAAGTTTGCTGATATGAGGGAAAACACAGTTTTACATATTTTAACTGAGAATCCGAGCAGATCATGACTATTAAATCCATAGCACTATCAAGACATGCTCTTAATTTATCAATTCTAATAAGTTTCAAACTCTGAGAAAACATCCAAACGTTTAAATAACAGGAAAGTCCAGGATACCTCAAAATGCTTTAAGTGATGCTCATGGATTTTACTTTGGCTTACAAATTTGATTATAACTCAGTTCAAGGGGTATTAATTTCCACTAAGTTTGTGGTCCGAGGAACCTGACACAACTTAGTTTCTGTTTAATACTTCAATAGATGTCATAGGGTATTAATTTTCACTAAGTTTGTGGTCCGAGAAACCTAACATAACTTAGTTTCTGTTTAATACTTCAATAGATGTCATAGGGTATTAATTTCCACTAAGTTTGTGATCCAAGGAACCTGACATAACTTAGTTTCTGTTTAATACTTCAATAGATAGGGAAACATATGATGCATAATTAGAGTAAATTAAAGAAAAAACTAAATAGGACTATTTTTATTAATAATAATACCTCTTTAGATTGTTTACATTCCAAGGGGGGAGTATAGTTTTTTCATCTAGGTCCACCAAATAGTATGCACCTATTCCTGCCATCGAAGTTATCCGATACAGTCCTTCCCAATTGGGTCCTAATTTTCCCTAGGCTGGATTCTTGGTAGTTCCCAAAACTTTCCTCAATACCAGATCTCTTACGGCCAATGGCCTTAGCTTTACATTGATATCGTAACCTTGCTTGAGCTTGTGCTAGTAGTAAGCCAGTTGGACCATTGCATTCTCCTTTCGCTCTTCGATCAAGTCCAGACTTTTTTCCAACAACCCATCATTACTGTCCAGGGTAAATGCATTTTTTCTCAACGTCGGGAAACCTGTTTCTAGAGGGATTACAGCCTCGGCTCCATATGTTATTGAGAAAGGGGTTTCCCCTGTTGACCGTCGAGGTGTTGTTCGATACGTCCAAAGGACATGTGGTAATTCCTCCACCCATTTTCCCTTTGCCTCGTCTAACCTCTTTTCAATTCCATTCACTATAACCTTATTGACAGCTTCAACTTGCCCATTTCCTTGCGGATAGGCTGGAGTGGAATACCTGTTCTTTATCCCCAGATCAGAACAGTATTGCCTGAAGGCTTTACTATCAAACTGAAGGCCATTATCCGAGATGAGAGTATGGGGAACTTTGAATCAAGTAACGATATTCTTCCAAATAAATCTTTTGACATCTACATCTCTGATATTAGCCAAAGATTCAGCTTCGACCCACTTGGTAAAATAATTTGTGCCGACCAGCAGGTACTTTTTATTTCCTGGTACTTTAGGGAAAGGACCTACAATATCCAAACCCCATTGAGCAAAAGGCCAAGGGCTGGAAAGAGGATTAAGAACTCCTCCAGGCTGGTGAATGTTTGGCGTAAATCTCTGACACTAATCACATTTTCTAACATATTCCTATGTTTCTTTTTGCATGCCTGGCCATTGGTATCCTTGAGTAATGGCCCGGTGAGATAGGGATCTTTCCCCCATATGACTTCCGCAGATTCCTTCATGTAGTTCCTCTAGGAGTGACTCTGATGTCTCGGGATGTACACAAAGTAGATATGGCCCAGAAAAAGAACGTTTATACAACTTTTTATCCTCGGACAACCAAAACCGAGGAGCTTTCCTTCGTATTTTCTCAACTTCTGCTTTCTCATTAGGCAATATATCCTTTTCAAGGAACAGCAATATAGGATCCATCCAGCTTGATCCCAACTTGACTTGATGGACCTGGAGCAAATCTTTCTTTGTTGAGGTAGGGGTGCATAAATCTTCGACAAGTATCACTTGGGGCAAAACCTGTGCCGAGGAAGTGGCAAGGGTAGCCAAAGAGTCTGCATGGGTATTTCCACTTCTAGGGATATGCGATAAATCAAAGAATTCAAATTTCATTTGTATACGCCTAACCTGACCCAAATATTCTTGCATTCTTGTATCACGAGCTTCCAGTTCCCCTTTTACTTGGCCTACGATCAGTCTGGAATCTGAGAACATTTCCACTACCTTTCCACCCATTTTCTAGACCATCGCCATTCCCATCAACAAAGTTTCATATTCCGCTTCATTGTTTGTAGCCGAGAATCGCAACCTCAAGGACTTTTCAATGGTGATATTTTCGGGGGATACCAGAACTAGCCCCATTCCTGATCCTCGCTGGTTTGCTGCTTTATCCACATATACTTTCTAGGGTGAGGGGTATTGGGTGGAGATTAAGCCAACTGACTTTTCATCCATACCATGCTGCTTCGCATCTATTTCTTCAAGAAATTCAACAAACTCGACCACTAGATCGATGAGGACCTGGCCTTTTACAGAGGTACGAGGCATGTACTTGATATCAATAGCTCTTAGAATTGTGCCCCATTTAGCAATCCTCCCGGTATAGTCTGTGCTCCGAAGTATTGATTTGAGTGGTAATTGAGTCAGAACAATCACAGTGTGTGCCTAAAAATAGTGGGGGAGTTTCCGTGTAGCATGCACTACTGCCAAAATGGCCTTCTCTAGTAATAAATATCGAACCTCGGCTTCGTGAAGCGACTTACTTACGTAATAGATTGGTCTTTAGATACCACCGTCTACTCGTATCAACACAAAACTTACTGCGTAAGAGGCTACCGCCAAGTAAGCAAACAGAACCTCGTCCACCTCGGGACTAGACATGATGGGTGGCCGAGATAGGTATTCTTTAAGCTGTTGAAAGGCTAGAGTGCACTCCTCGGTCCATTCAAATCCTTTCCACTTATGCAGTAAAAGGAAAAAGGGCCTGCACCTATCTGCTGACCTGGATATAAATCAGTTCAAAGCAGCAGTCATCTTAGTCAGTTTCTGGACTTCCTTGGGAATTCGAGGTGCTTGCAAGCTGTTAATGGCCTTAATCTGATCTGGGTTTACCTCAATTCCCCTATGAGTAACCATGTAGCCCAAGAACTTTCCCAAGCTTACCCCAAACGAGCACTTAGAAGCATTCAGGCGCAACTTATGCTTTCTCAAAATTTCAAAAATGTTTGCAAGATCGTCCACATACTCAGATGCCACCCTACTCTTTACAACCATATCATCAATATAGACCTCAATGCTCCTGCCCAATTGTGGTTCAAACATTTTAGTCATCATCTTCTGATAAGTAGACCTTGCGTTTTTCAGACCAAAAGGCATCACTTTGTAGTGATAGTTTCTAATTAGAGTGACAAAAGCTGTATTTTCCTGATCGTCCGACACTAATGGTATTTGGTGATATCCTTGAAAGGCATCTAAAAAACTCATCCGAGGATGCCCTACTATTGCATCCACCAACTGATCTATCCGAGGCATAGGGAAAGGATCTTTGGGACAGACCTTATTGAGGTCTGTGAAATCCACACACATACGCCATTTCCCAGTTTTCTTTCTCACCACCACTGCTTTAGCTAACCATTGAGGATAGAAAACTTTCTTGATAGCCCCTGCCTATTTGAGCTTGATTACCTCATTTTTGATAGCTTCGGCATGCTCTTTTGAGGGACATCGAGGTAGTTGTCTCTTCAGGGTGATGGAAGGGTTAATGTTTAGGTGGTGACAAATGAAACTTGGATCTATACCCGGGGCTTCATAAGCGCTCCATGCAAACACATCAGCATTTTTTCGAAGGAATTCAACCAATTATTCCCTCTTCGGTAGAGGCAATTGAGCTCCAACCTGAAAGAACTTCTTCAGATCGTAACCAATAATGACTCTCTCTAGATCTTCACATTTCGCCTCATCGGCTGGTCCATTGAAGGGCAACGCCGGAGTTTCTGACTGCTATAAGCCATTATTAACGATGGTCGAGGTCTCAGCCTTAGGCCGATGTTGGATAGCTGCTACTAGGCATTGTCTGGCTGTAGATTGATTTCCTACTATTTCCAAAACCTGGTCTCCGGATGGGTATTTCATCTTCTAGTGAAGAGTAGAGGAGACGACCCCCAGGCTATGAAGCCAGGGTCTGCCCATAATGGCCGTGTAGGGAGAGAAAACATCTAGGACAATGAAGTCCACTTCCACCACATCTGTGCCGGTTTGCACAGGTAATTTGATCTGACCTTTCGGGACGACCATTTTACCCTCAAAACTCACTAGAGGAGAACTGTAGGCTGTCAAGTTTTCAGGTTTCAAATTTAGCCCCCTATACAAGTTAGGATACATTATGTCAGCAGCGCTGCCTTAGTCGATCATCACCCTTTTCACATCGTACCCACCAATTCTAAACACAACCACTAGATTGTCATCATGGGGCTGTATGGTTCCAACTTTGTCCTCATCTGAAAAACCTAACACTAACGGGATACCCATCTTGGCTCTCTTAGGCATTGAACTAGACTCCTCAGCTGGATAACGGGATACCGACATCACCCTGGAAGGACAAGATCTGGTCCTCCCCGGGGCAGCAAAAATAACGTTTATTGTGCCAAAATGGGGTCTTGAAGAAGTATCTCCCTGAAGCTCTAAATCCGTTTGGATTCCCCGACCACTAGAATGATGCAAAAGTTGTTTCAACTTCCCTTCTCAGACTAACTGGTCCAGATGGTCCCACAAGTTTCTACAATCTTCAGTAGTGTGTCCATGATCCTGATGATATTGGCAATAAAGGTTTTGGTTGCGTCTCATAGGATCTCCTGCCATCTTGTTTGGCCATTTGAAGAATGGCTTATTCTTAATCTTCTCTAACACTTGTTGCACTGTCTCTCGAAACACAGCGTTAATCACCTGGGTGTTGGCAGATCCTGGCTGCCCAACAAAGTCTTTTCGAGGTCAGTTATTATTGTATCGGTCCAACCTGAAATCCCTCCTCTCCTAAGGGATCACCTTAGCCTTTCATTTCCCCTGTAGTTGGTCTTCTTCTACCTTTCTGTATTTGTCAATCTGATCCATTAGTTGACATACACTAGTAACAGGTTTACCAGTTAGAGATTTCCTCAAATCATACTCGGTTGGAAGACTAGCCTTAAAAGTGCTAATGGCCATATCATCGTACTCTCCTTCTATTTCATTAAACATCTCCTAGTATTTGTCTAAATAAGCCTTCAGAGTCTTACCCTCCTGCATGGACATAGATAATAAGAATCCCAAAGGCCGAGGAACCCTGCTACAAGTAATAAAGCGAGCACCAAAGGCCCAGGTGAGTTTCTTAAAGGAATCAATAGAGTTCGCCTTTAAACCATTGAACCACCTCATCGCCACTGGGCCCAAGCTAGATGGAAAGACCTTACAGATCAAGGCCTCATCTTGGGAGTGAATGGCCATCTTTTGACTGAAATGGTTGACATGTTCTACCGGATCTGTTCGACCATTATAAATGGTGAACGTGGGTTGATGGAATCGCCGAGGAAGACTCGCACCTTCTATGTTTCGTATGAAGGGTGATTTAGAAACTTGACTCAGCGCTTTGTTCATGGCATCGTTCCCCAAGCCTTTGCAATGCGGGCTTTTATATCTACGTCTATGGTGGTACTCCTCATCATAGGAGAAGGTCTCGCTGGGTAGCACCATCTGTCTCTTCAGAGGACGACTCAGAGCTGGGCAACGAACGTCTTCGCTGAGTGTGATGCAATTCCCTCTTCAATTCATCGATTTCATGTTGCATGTCTTTGTCATCCTTTGCATGGGAAACATGGCTCTTCCCTTGAGATTGACTTTTACTGGTATGAGTTATGTGCACACTTCCCTCACGGCCACCTCTTTATTCAAGGCTCCTACGCGGATTGCTATGCTAAGAACCCCTTGATTCTGCTTGATGTAAATTAACATCTACCTGGTGTGGTCCTGTTGTTGCCTGGTGTAGACCTGTTTCCTCCATCGTGAACGTTGTACCCGAATCTCCTTCAGAATAAATCAAGCTTCCCTATAGACGACGCCAATTTTAAGGACTGAATTTGGATTGGACCTAGTGTAGGATTGGGTTTAAGCCCAACAAGTCCAAACAATGAATTTATAGAGTGTGGGTGAAAGAACTAGTTCTACTCCAAAAGATGGACAATAAAAATTTCTGAACTAAGATTATTGAACACAAGTAAATGAGAAAATCTATCCTCGGCACGGTTTGAGGAGCTTATGTTATAATATCTAGTATTTTGACAAAGCTACAAGATTTCACTGTATTCTTACAAAGATTTCTTGATTTTTTCGATCCCTCTTTTAGGTCACCTTCCCATGTTATATATTGCAATCTTGGTGTTATCCCTACCATACATGTGTAGGTTGGATTCTAGGAGTTCCTTCTTGTCCCATCCAACACCTCTCAGAACCATCAAATAGTAGCTGTAAGGCTGCTTGGTCACTATTCAGGTATCACCTCCACATTAATGCGGCCAGAGAGTTAGTTGGGAGGCATTTAATATGGAGGTAGCAGCCTTTGAAGATATTTTTCGCCTCCCTCTACTTACCCCTTGTCCAACATCCAACTCCTAATTATGATGTAACTTTGAAGAAGGTCTAGGGTGATAAGACACTTTTATTGATCTCGGATTCTTGTTTCCGAGATGGTTTTTCTCCTCGGACGTGTGTTGGACTTATCTTGTACTATTCTTATTTCTCTCTTTATACCATTCCCATTATAACCTCATTTGGTCATTCTCGGATTAATTAATGTCCTCGGATTGGGCCGTAGGCCCAATCCGTACAACCTTAATAATACCTCCTGATTAACTGGCCCCTACATGTATGTATCTTTGTATGTATGTGTGTGTATTAATTTTAGTAATTTTGTACAATAAAATTATACTTGGCCCCTCTTAACAATATCATTTATCTTTTTAAAAACCATAAAAAAAAAAAAAAATTATAGATCTAAAATTTAAAATAAAATTAACAAGTCAAACAACAACAAAAATTACTAATAACAAACTTTCCCAACTAACAACACATGATAAATTTTCCACTACACAATGCACACCATGACATGATAGTCAATCTACATGTTTAAGTTCTTGTAGGGTGGGAGGGAAGTAAGGGTCGGAGTTCAAGTCTCTAGAAGAAAGTTTTATACGCATATATACTAAGAGTAGGATAGAGCAAAATTCTACCTGAGAGGGGAAAAAAAAAAAAGAAATACAAAATAAAGATAAATAGGACACCCAAAAAAAAAAGAAAAAGAAAAGAAAAGAAAGAAAGAAAACCCAAGTAGATTGTAACTAGGAGAAACATGCAAGACACCTAAAATACAAAAGGAAAACCTAAGAGCAATCACACTAGTGATTGTAAAATATAAAAAATTATCAATTTTACACATTTTTGCTCAAAAATTACCCACATTAGTGGGTCTATAACACAGTTCCTATGCAAAATTTCTATAGTAACTGTGTATATATACAAAGTTACTATAGCTTTGTATCCCATTTGTTTATTATTATTTTCTCTCACATCCTCTCTTGTCTGATTTCCCTGTACTCTCTTCACCGTGAAGAAGAAGAGAAGATTCAACCTTCACTGTGAAAGAAGAAGAAAAAAAGAGCCAACATCAACCTCCACCAACCCACCACCACCATAACAACCTAGCACCACCCAACTATCACCACCACAAGCCATTTCAATAGTTGATTTTCCAAACACAAAATCAATAAAATAAAACCAAAAACAACTCAAAAACAACCCAAACCCCACCAAAAAACCTCACCGAAAAACCCAACCCAAATCCAGCTCAAAATCAACCCAAACCAAAATCAACTCAAAATCAAACCCATACGAAAACCCATAAGAAAACCCACTAGAAATGCTGTTGTATGACCTTGCTACTGTCACGGGAGCCCTACCGATATTGCTACAGTTAATGATATGACCTTGTCGTGTGTGTGTGGGGGGGGGGGGGGGGGGGGAAGGGGTTAGGATGAGAGAGGCAAAGAGAAGAAAGTGAGGAGGTGTGTTTGAGATGAGAGAGAAATATATAATAATAATAATTATTATTATTATTATTATTGTAGGGACACGTTTCGCGGTGAACCGCAGTAGAGTTGGGTTCGCACGTGAATGGGCCTAAACAATATCATTTGTAGAGAGTGGATTCGAAAGGCTAGGCCTTAGTTACCCCGTGGTGGTTCTGGTGGTGTTCGTATGTGATTTAAGCGTTTTCACCCTTGGGGCCTTTCTTCTGGAGGTAGACTGGGAGCCTTTCTTTCTTGGCCAGTCCTCCCAGCCCCCCTTCTTAGATTACTTAATTTTTCTTTTATACTAGTCTGCATTCACTTTCCTTCGTCCATGTGTAGGGTCGACATTTCCAAGACTGATACTTGTCCTGTCAATCCAAACCCAAAGTTGTTGGGAGTGGTTAATAAAGTTAAGGGATAAGGCTCTGTTAGGCGCAGAGATACGCATGGGGAACATGGTAAAAGCAGCCTTTTCTTAGATATTTTAGATTTCCCTTTAAGCATGTCCCCTTACCGTTTTGCCCCTCTTCTTGGTGGATCTTTGGGTCAGCCGAGGACTGCACTGTCCTCGGCTGCTTCTCCGGGCCAATTGGGCCTTATTATTCTTGAGCTCGGGCCATGTCCTTTTTCGGCTTAGGCCTTTGAACTCTCCATCAGCAAGTGGGCCTGGCCCATCAATTATTGGACCCCACAATTATTATTATTATTATTATTATTTAAATAAAATGAAGTGTATAATAGATGAACTAATGTGGATGTTTTGTAAATGTAGCTATGTAAAAAAAAAAAAAAAAGTATGTTCTTTTTGTAAAATAAACAAAAAATTTTAGAAGAACTGATGTAAATTAATACTCTAAGTGGCTAACCGAGAGAAAGGAAGAGAGAGTGACTAAATGAAACTCTGAAACCTGAAGCAATGAGGGGTAGATGGTGGCAAGCATAGCAATTGCAGTAGCAAATCTAAAAGCACCACCACCAGTGTCTCTCTCATTTGAATTCTAGTGCAAAATTGCTGAACTTTTGTTGGTTTATTTGATCATCTGAGTTATGATTTCTATTTGAAGTTTTGAACTAGACACAAATATCAACAAAAAATGGGAATAAAGGCAGGAAATCTCTACACTCATCGAAGAGAGAGAGAGAGAGAGAGAGAGAGAGAGAGAGAATTTTGATTTTTTTTTTTTTTTGAGAAGGAATATGATCAACTTTTATTAGGGAAATCCAGCAATATCAGCTAGTACAAGAGAAATAAATGGTGGTGGAACAGTCTCCATCCACACCGAAAAATCAGAAATACTAATGGAATGTCTCGCTAAGTGATGCGCTTCTATATTACCCTCTCTCTTTACATGAGAGTAGAGTAATTGATTAATAAAACTAGCATTACATTTGATATCCTCAATTAATAAACCAAAGGAAGACAAATAAGTGCTGTTATTTCTCAAAGCATTTGACAACACCTGTTGAGTCTTTCCAAAATAGCTCGGTTAAAACCCAACTCAGCTACAAACTCCAGAGCTGATGAGGTAGCCAAAGCTTCAATCTTTATGGGTGTGTACTGTTATGGTGAGAGTTTAGACATAGAGGCCAAGACTAAACCATTGCTGTCTTGGATCACTACTCCATAACCCGATTTTTTCTGCTCCTTGAAGACAGCTCCGCCACAATTTATCTTCACCAGTTTAGGATGTGGAGGATGCCACTTAGCCCGGAAACCAGAGAGAGCAAGTCGAGTGATGAAAGGCTCGGGTTGGGTGGCTGCAAACTCAGCTACACGCTCCTTTGCCAACGACGGAATTTGATGGACATTTAAGATTGGTTGGCTCACACGCACCTGATTCCTTTGGGTCCAAATAAGCCACACCGACGTTGCAAACAGCTCCAAGCTGCGATCCTTTGTGATGAGCCATGAGAGCAATTCCTTGAAGTCCACAAAGGTGTGTCGTCTTCAGCAATATTGAAATGGTTCTTCTTCCCACACCACATCCAGTTTGCTACAATTCCAGAGCGCATGAAGTGCTGATTCGGGGTCATGTTTACAGTGGTCACATGTTGGATTTTCGATGATAGTTCGCCTCACCAGAGTCTCTTTAGTTGGCAACGAGTTCCTACAAGCTCGCCACACCAAGTTCTTGATTTTGTTCGGTACCTGTAGAGACCAGATTGTCCGCCACAAAATTCTGTCATGCTCCATCTGCTCATCATCCCGTTCAGCCTGTGTTTCAGCCTTCAAAAATCTGTACCTGGACTTGCTTGAGTACACTCCGTTGCTAGTGAATGGCCAAAATAAAGTGTCTTCAGCTGCGCACCTTGAGAGGGGAATAGACTTGATCAACTCAGCTTCTTGTGGGGAGAACAAACCATCAATCAAACCATGATCTCACTGCCTTGTGTCTCCATTAATCAAGATCTCCACTTTAGCATCAGCCATTGTGTCCACCTTATGTGATTGAACTTGTGGCATATTTTTCCTTGGCAGCCAATGGTCTTGCCATATACTCACTGCCTTCCCATTTCCAATCCTCCATTGGCAGCCCCTAAGCAAAACCTCCCTTCCATGTAAGATGCTCCTCCAAGCATGAGAGCCACTACTTGACCATTTAGCCTCCATAAAGGTACAATTTGGAAAGAATCACGCCTTAAAAACTTTGTGTAGCAATGAGTCCGGGTTTTTCAAAAGTCTCCATGCTTGTTTGGCTAGCAAGGAGTCATTGAACATAACAATGTCCCTAAACCCCATGCCTCCCTCCAATTTTGATTTGGTTAGTTCCTCCCACTTCAATCAATGGATCTTTCTTTTTTCTCCTCTTTGTCCCCACCAAAATTTCTTGATCATGGTTTCCATTTCGTGGCAAAGACCCAAAGGTATTTTGAAGCACCCCATAGCATAAGTTGGGATGGCTTGTATTACCGCTTTAATGAGCACCTCACAACCGGCTTGAGATAAGAGTTTCCCTTCCCAGCCATGCAATTTTTTTCACACCTTCTCCTTGATAAAATTGAAGCCTTCTTTCTTTTTTCTACCCACCAATGATGGTAGCCCAAGGTATTGTTCAAAATTCACAATTTCATGTATACCCAAGGCAGCCATTATTTCTTGTTTTGTTGCTTCCGTGGTAGATCTGCTTCAGAAAATTGCTCTTTTGTTTTTGTTCACCTTTTGGCCTGACTCCTCTTCATATTTCTCAAGAATAGTAAGGATTTTCCTGCATTCATCACCACTTGCCCTACAAAAGAGGAGGCTGTCATTTGCAAACAATAAATGGGTTAGTGTTGGGCCCCTCTAGCAAAAAGGGAAGCCCTTGATCTCTCTCGAAACTGCTGCTTGTTGGATTAGGCCATGGAGCCCCTCGGTGCAAAGTAGGAAGAGGAAAGGTGATAGTGGGTCACCTTGGTGAATACCTCTAGTGGGTTGGATAAAGCCTTGAGGTTCGCCATTGATCAAAATGGAGTAAGTTACTGATTTTACACATGCCATGATAAACCCTATCCACCTCTCGTTAAAACCCATTTTTCTCATTACATTTTCAAGGTAATCCCATTCCACCTGGTCATATGCCTTACTCATATCAAGTTTAATAGCCATATACCCTGTTTTCCCCGAATTCATGTTGTTCATGCTATGAAGTGATTCAAAAGCCACAAGAATGTTATCATAAATCAGTCTATTCTTGGTAAAAGCTGATTGGTGCTCGGTGATGATGGTAGGTAGAATATTTTTAAGTCTATTTGCTAGGACTGGAGAAAATTTTATAGAGGACATTGCACAAACTAATTGGACGATATTAGGTGACAAATTCCGGGTTTTTTATTTTTGGGACCAATGTAATGAAGGTGTGATTTATTGGGTGAGGGACTGTATCTGTGTTAAGCCATGAGAGAACTGAGTTTGTTACATCCCTATCAACCACCCCCCAAAAGTGTTGGTAGAATAATGGTGGTATGCCATCGGGTCCTGGTGCTTTAAGCCATTTGCTTGGGAGCTTCCTTTACTTCATCATCTCTAAAGGGAGCAACAAGGTCTGCATTCATGTGGTCGGTGATGACATTAGGGATGTGGTCCAACTCAGCTCCTTGTGCATTCGGCTTTGAGGAGGTGAAGAGGTCCTAATAGTACTTGATCATAAGGGTAGCTATGTCATTTGGATCCCCCTCCAATTATTTGATTCATCCATAATCCCACGAATAACATTTTTCCGAAATCTCCTAGTGGCTCTGCAATGAAAGAAACCCGTATTTCTATCTCCATTCTTTAGCCAAAGTGTGCGTGATCTTTGGCTCCACATGTGTGCTTCCTTATCTAAGAGGATGTTTATTTCCTCTTTGAGCGCTCTAACCCATGTGTTTAGCCTCGTTAATTGTGCTTCTAGTTCGGCCTGAATCAAAAGTTCCTTTTTCTTGGCCAACTCCTTTCTCACATTCCTAAAAATGTTATGATTCCACCATTCAAGATCACAACCACATTTTTCAACCCTTTTCAAGATGTCACTGTCACTAAAGCCGTGATTGTAAGATGACCACGAGGCTTCCACCACTTCACCACAACACTCATTCGATAACCACATCTCTTCGAATCTAAATAATTTCCTTCTTGATGGAACTTCCAAACCTGAAAGATTAATGTATAGAGGCATATGGTCTGATGAAGTACAATGGAGATGGTGCACAATTGTACCTGGGAACTTAAGAACCAACTTGCATTGACCACCCCTCAATCCAATCTCTCCCAAATAGAATGTCCATCTGCGAAGTACTTGCTCCATGTAAATCTGTTTCCCACAAAGCCAAGATCAAGAAAGCCACACTCATCCAACACATACCTAAATAGCTACATCTTACCCTAATTTCTTGTTGCACCCCCAAGTTTCTCTTCCTGTCTAACTATCTCATTGAAATCACCTGCACACAACCATGGGATATCGAGATGGTGATTAAGACTTCACAGACTATCCCATGCTTCACCTCGCCTTGAAGTGTCTGGTTCACCATAAAACCTTGTGAATCTCCATTCGTTAGGGGACCTTTTGTCAATCTAGGTATCAATGTAATACTTGGATGAATCAGTCACCACCAAATTAATTGAGGCTTTCCAAAAAAGAACCAGACCACCACCGTGCCCCACTGTCGGTACCACCCATTTATTTTCAAACTCTAAGTTTTGTTGAATCGTATCTAGCTTTGCTTCTTCTGCCAGTGTCTCGACAATCAGGGACGAACGCAGGATTTTAAGCCGGGGGGGGCTAGAGATAAGCAAAATTTTTTTTTTTTCAAATACGCATCCATATAGTATTAATAAATGATCAACCAAGACAAATACCCAAAAATCATTGTTTCTTAGTATATTAAGATACAATCTACTAACAAAAACAAAAGATGCGAAACACTATTGTTTCTTAATATATTAAGATACAATCTACTAACAAAAACAAAAGATGCGAAACACTATTGTTTCTTTATACAATCATCTATGAAAAGGGAACTCGACGCTCTTTCAAATCTTCAAAATCATCTACTATTGAATCCAAACTAAATGTCGAAGCTATATCCTTTTCAATGTATAACATCAAAGAGTCATTCAAAAAGTCATCTTCCATTTTGTTTCGAAGTTCAGTTTTGACAAGTTTCATAGCTGAAAATGCTCGCTCTGTAGTAGCAGTAGAAACTGGAAGAGTAAGCACAAGTATCACCATTCTATAAACAAGTTTGTAGTGTTCTGAATTTCCAGTTCTCACTAACCATTGAGATAACTCAGATAAACTTTTCAATTTTTTGAACTCTGGATCTTGGACTACATTATGCTCAAAATGATAAAGCTCCTTCTCCAACACTTGTTTGTCATAATCTGTGAAATCTTGTGGATAGAAATTCTTTACCAACAAACAAAGATCACTAATTCTGAAAGATTTTAATGCCTCTCGAGGTTCTAAAGCTGAGCTAAGCCTAAGCAACTCCATTGCATCTTCATTAAACCGATAATTTAGTTCCTGTAGTTGAGAATCTATTGTAGCATAAAAAATATTTACTCGATAATGATGCTCATTTGTAACGTTATCTGGTTGATTACGAGCTCGACCTCGCCTCGCAACATAACGAGCATTCATATCCAGGACATCAATGCGATGCTTCTCACAAAATGATATCACAGTGGTGAGTAAGCCATCCCATCCATCATCTCTAAATTTTTGGATAAGTGTTTTAGTAGATGAAACTAAATGCATAGCATTTAAAATGTCTTGAGATTGGCTTTGCAAAGCTTGACAAAGTTTATCAGTGATCTCCATAGTTTCCTTCTCAAGATGCAAGATGAAAACAAATTCAAATGAAGTTAAACCTTCATAAGCTGACTCTCCTTCTGCCCGATTTTCTCCATCAATTGCACCATCAATTATATTTTGTAAAACTTCAACAGTTGAACTAAACATCCTTAATAAGCTAGAAACTGATCTAAAATGTGAACTCCAACGTGTTTCTCCAGGTCGTTGTAAAGTGCCAATTTGATTAAGTCCACTTCCAGTCTCAAGCTCTTCAAGATCAATCAAACGTGCTATTTCATTAGCATTGGCAACTTTCAATTGCTCATTGCGCTTGCATGAAGCACTAACAATTTTGATCAGAAAAAGCAATGTAAGAAAAAAATGACTAATGGGAACAACTTGTTTTGATGCTTTTACTAATGCCAATTGTAAGCGATGTGCAAAACAATGGATATAGTAAGCATATGGGCAATCATTCAAAATCAAAGCTTGTAATCCATTCCACATACCTCGCATGTTGCTTGCTCCATCATATCCTTGCCCTCGAATATTTTGTATATCTAAGCAATATTGAGATAACAAAGAATATATCCCCTTCTTTAGAGTCAAAGCTGCAGTGTCAACAACATGAATAAGCCCAAAAAAGCGTTCTTTCACAAAGCCTTCTGCATCAACATATCTAAACACCACAGCCATTTGCTCTTTCATGGACTCATCACGAGCTTCATCAACCATTATGCAAAACTTTGCATCACCAATTTCTTCCCGAATGGCCTTCTTCACTTTGGCTGAGAAAACATGTAGAATTTCCTTTTGAATCCTAGGTGATGTGTAGGTTGCATTTTTTGGAGCTTTTTCTATTATTTCAGCAACCTTCTCATTCCAAAAAGTCACAATACCCAATGATTCATGAAAGTTCCCACGATTTAACGAACTAAAACTTTCATCTCGACCTCTAAAAGCTATAGCTTGAAAGGCAAGATATCGCACAATAAAAATTGTGGCCTTCAATTGCAACCGATTATTTGCAATTTGTTCAGTAGTGAAATGATCAACTACTCTTTGCAAATGCTGCGATTGGTTCATCAAATCCTTACACATTTGCTCAGCAACTCTATGAGCTGAGTTAGGATCTTTTCCTATATGAACTTGAAAAGAACAATCTTTGCCCCCAACCTTTTTCCAATTTCTAAATCCACCAACAATAAATGTATTTTGTCCCACAACCACATTTGGATTATGAAAGACAAAGCAGGGTAGACAATAAGCTGCATCTGTTGTAGGAGAATATTCAAGCCATTTTGAATTATTTCTATACCAAGAAGCTTGAAAACTACGATTCTGCTTTCCACTTTTTTTGAATGTCTCTAGAGGAGGTTGGTGCGGACCTTTTTTAATGTAAGCCCGTCGAATTTCATCACGTTGATTAACATGATATTCCCATATCTGTTTGCGTGTTCCAGGATCATAATCCAAAGAATCAAGGTCAATTCTTTGAAATTGTGTTTGAGAGATTGGAACATTCGCATTTTCCGGAATTGGAACTTCCGCATTTTCCGGAATTGGAATAGCAACATTAGTTGTTGGCAATTCCACGTTGACTTCAGAAGAATTTGAAGTTGAACCCTTTCTTTTGAAAAAATCAAGCATTGTACTTGATTTTTTCATGATCTACAAATAAAATAAAAATTATATAAGAATTACCGTTATTTTTTTAAATTTGTGTGATAATTTCTTATATTATATGATTTATTTTTTTTTCTTTTTGTCTTTTGTCTGCCTTTAATATATTTGTGTTTAAACTGCCTTTATTTATGTCTATGTGTTGTCTCTTCCTTTATTTATATAATTATATCTTTTATGTTTTTTGTATCTTTGTATTGTCTCTTGTCTTCATCTTCATCTTTCTAATTTTGACCCACTAACCCAAATATCCAATAAATCCCACTACAGTCAAGCACTACTCACAAAAACTTTTTTTAACTTTACTTTTTTGTTTTTTTTTTTTTTTTGTTTTCTCCCCTGTCGCTTGTCTTTGCCCAACAGCAACTCCACACCACTTTTCCCTATTCCCTATTATTATGTCCAACTAATGTCCAACACTTCAACTACCGGTCAACAAAGGCACAAAGCCACAAAGCATCTGACTCTATCTCTTTTCTATTTCTTTTATCTATATAATGCAAGGCAGCAAGAGCCACAGCCCATAAACACAGTCACAAAGCCAAAAACCCAAAAAAAAAAAAAAAAAAATACACACAACACAAGCACCAAATCAGCACAACACAAGCACCAAATCAGCACAACACAAGCACTCAAACACCACAAGCAGTAGCACAGCTGCACAGTTTCTTAATTTCTTTGATTCTCAGAATCTCAGATCACAGATTCACAACACAAGGTTTTGAAATTTGAAGGAAAAGATAAGAGTTAAAGCTCAAATACCTGTGATTCTGTGAAGCTGGGCTGGGCAGATCGGGAAACGGCAACCGGCGGCAGCAGCAGCAAGTTGATCTCGTCTCGCGTGGCGGCGTGGCCCGCGTGGGTCTCGCTCTCGCCGGCGTGGGTCTCGCTCGAAGCAGCTGGGTTCGCTCTCGCCGGCGTGGGTCTCGACTCTCGACTCTCGCTCGAAGGCCGAAGCAGCTGGGTTCGCTCTCGAGTCTCGTCGGCGTGGGTCTCGCTGGAAGCAGCTGGGTTCGCTCTCGTCGGCGTGGGTCTCGCCGGCGTGGGTCTCGCTCTCGCCGCGTGACTCAGCGTCTCTCTCGCTCTCGTCTCGCTCGTCTCTCTCGCTCTCGTCTCGCTCCGTCACGGTCTCACTTTCCTTTCTTTTTTTTTTTTTTCTTTTTTTTCCTTTGGTTTTTGCATTCTCCGTTTGGTTTTGGACTGCTGAGGTTGAGATTTTTCTCTAATTTTTTTTTTTTTTTTTTTTTTATTTTGTTGTGGATTGGGTTATGGCCTTATGGGCTCTGCTCTGCTCTGAGCTGGCCGGATTATGGGCTAGGGGGCCGGATTATGGGCTAGGGGAACTGGGGAAGGGGGTTCATGCCGGATGATGGGCTAGGGGAAGGGGGGCCGGAGCAAAAATTTCAGGGGGGCCCAAGCCCCTATTTTTTTATTTTGAAAAAATTTTACTTGCTAAAAAATTTTTTTTTTGGGCCCAGGGGGGGCTCGGGCCCCCTTTGCCTTGTACCTGGGTCCGTCCCTGTCGACAATGAACACGATAGAGGGATCTTTTGCCCGAAATATTTCTCCAAGCTCCTTCCCTGTACGCAGGTTCCCAAGCCCACGACAGTTCCATACTATGCAATTCATGGCGACTGGCGGGGCTGGGTGTCAACCTCCGCCAATTTGATTCCAACATCCTCCTCACTCCTTGAAACCTGATAGGGTTTGTTTGGTAACTTGGAATGGTCATCACTAAGTGCCGCTGTTCTTTTCCCCTTACTCGGTTTGCCATGTGATAATTCCTCTGTTGGTTTGTTGTTTACACATATAACCGTAGTCCAACGTGGTTTGGTGGCTGGCGTGGAAACCTTAGGGTTTTTTTGATTGTCACGTGCAGGGCAGCTGGTCTCAATTGAATTGAAGACTTGTTTTAATTCGGTACTAATTGCTGGGGGAGTAGTGTCCGTCGGTTTTGGTTGTGTGACTATCTTCAACGGATGCATGTGGACGTGGATCAGGGCAGGTGGGATTTCCTAATATGGTAGGATTAATTGGTGGGTCAAACTCCTTTAAATGCGCCCCAATCTTATTAAGATGGATATCCTGAATTTGCGCACTTGGAGGCTGAGCATTAATGCGTTTTAAATCCTGAGCATCATTGGAAAAATCTGTCGTTTGTGGCTTTAACTTTGTAACAGCTTGCCTTAACTCCAGACTCTCCACGTCAACTGAATCACAACGACTTTGCTCACCGGTTTCGTCACTACTCAGTGGTGGTGCTCGGCGTTCCTCTGTTTGAACCTCTAGACCAACCTGATTAGTGGGATTCGAATCACTCCGGTCGTTACTCATTGATTGCATGTCCCCTTCCTGTTCGTAACATTCAACACCCATTGGCTCTTCTTGCACCGGCACGGAAAGCTTCTCGGTTTAGTTCTGCTGAGTCGGTATCTCCTCTGCCCTTGACTGAGAATCTTGTTCGGCCTTGTTGTTCACCTTCCTCGCGGAAAAGTACCCTAGCACCGTGACTGTTTTCTTCTTCGAAGCCATAGAGTTTGATTGAATTTCCACTACACAACCTATAAAAACAGTTTCCCAAAACCCTTGAACAAAAACCCCACAAGCCAAGGAATACACGTGGTATCCCCAGGAACCTAACATCACCTTCACAAGAAGGGACGAAACTAACAGCATAGACAAACTCTCCTTCAGACAGAAGGGACAAACACTTCTACTGTCCAAGGGAAGACCCGGCTTCCAGAGAGACACAGAGACTTCTGTTCACTTAAACTTTTTGATATTACTTAATTACTTGCACAGTGGATTTTTTTTTTGATAGATACGACATATGAAAGATTTAAATTCTAAATATATTCAATGAATATAACAGAAGATGCTAATAAATGGTGAATTTTATTTTTATGACATAGTGACTCAAAACTACGTAATGTTCACAAAATAAAACAATAATAATAAAGACACCATGATACTAATCATGAAAACAGAGAGAATTTTGATTGTATTAAATTTTCTTTTTGATATAATTGATTTGTGAGATAGAGAATGATTAAGTATCTTAAAACTGAAATAATAATAATAATGAAATGAAATAAAAACTCAATAGAAAAATAATGGAATAAAAAATTAAAAAATTAATTTTTATATAGGAGAAGTCAAGAAATTATTTGAATTGTTATATTGTTGTAAGTTGTAACATAATCCCTATAATTAAAATGACTTTTATTTGAATGGTAGATCATGGAAAATTCAACTATAATGGTTGATTTCTTCATAAGAAAAAAAAAAAAAAAAAAAAGATAACAAGCTAATTTGTTCACAACCTCTACACCTCTAGTGTTTGATGTCCTGGTATCTGAAAATCCTCAAACAGTCAAACAAAATTTTGAAAAATCACCACCAATGAAATTAGTATTTTTTAATTGTAGTGTGATCCCAGATTGTGTCCACGAATATGAGATTGTGGTGTTACTTAATGTGATGAAATTCAATGAGCTTAAATTAAACTTGGCCTATTGATCATGAAAAGAAAAGCTTGGCCCAGCCCCCATGTTGGAATCCTGGCTCCAGTCATCTTTGTCAATACCAATTCAAAGTGGTTTCTTTACTCTCATCCAATTTTCCATCACTTCCTCACATAAACAGGTAAAAAAATTCAATGGTCAAATTGATATATATACAAGTATAAAAGCAGCAACAAGTTTATTGACAAATTGTTTTACAACTATCGACATTGCATGTGATTAGTACATAACAAAAGAGGACTTCTATTTAAACCAGATTTAGAACAAAGTCCATCATAATACAAACCCAAGTTGTCATAGAAAAGCAAATTAAAGTCCTATTGCATTCCAGCCCTTTTCCTAGCCAGGGCGTTTGCACACTGGTTAACTGCTTGGAAGCAATGATTTTATTCTTCACCATAGTATCTGACTAAGGAGGTTCCTGCAATTCGCAGTAAGAGATACATGAGAAATACTATTGCAAGGAGGCCCACCAACACATTCCACAACCACTTTTAGCATCAATCTCAACTTCTATTAGCCAACAAATTTAAGTTAAGACCCATAACTCCATATCTACATTAGAAGCTACAACAATAGCTAGTGTCTACCCTACAACGAACAATGAACAATCCATTTATCAAACAAGAAATTCAGAGAGCTATTAGATCCATCCATCTATTTAGTCCCCTTAATGAATACGCTTTAACCCTTTCTTGATGGCAGTCCATGTTCCAGAAAAAAGTTGATTGGGGTTCCTATAATTACCACTAAGAAGTAAGAACCATGGCCCAAAATTTATCCTTTTGAACCTTTAATTTCCAATTTAACTTTAGCTAACAAGGATAAATTTTTTGGTTTCAGTGCTTGGAGGCCTAAAATCCCCTCATTCTTAGGCCTTGTGATTTTTTTCTAACAGACAAGATGTAACTTGAGTTTCTCCTCAGTTGTTCACCAAACAAATTGCTACTAATTCTATCCAAGGAATCAAGATCCTCCGTTGGTGGTAGGACACATTATATCACCTAGGTAGGCACGGCATCAAGGTCTATTCTACTAGCAAAGGAAAGTAGATGACCTTTCCAACCAGTAAGTCTACCTTGAACTTTCTTGATCATAAAATAAAAATCTTACCTCATGGATCCCCAGAGTTTCAAGGGGAATCCTTTTCCCAGATTTGGTCTAGAATGAAAGTTTAGACAGCTTCAAAACTCTTCCCTCCTTATAACAAGAACATTTTTTTTTTTTTTTTTTTGATAAGATATAACAAGAACATTTTAAGAGGAATAAAATCTAGACTTCCCTTGATTCACCTTCTGCCCAGAGAGATCACAGAGCACATCTAATACTTCTTTTAGACCCTGACAATTTTTCCGATAGGCTTTGGCAAACAAATCCAAATCACTTGCGAAGAATAAATAGCTTCAATCAAAATTTGCTACATAGCAAGTTGTGAATAAGTTTTGACCTTATTATCATTTATGTAAAAGTCTGTCCGCAATCCAACAATCAATCAATCAATTCAATTCAATATCTAATTTAATACTATATATAAAAGCAGAAGCATTTTCTTGTAATTAAGAAGGTGTTGCCACGTTAGGAAAAATGTCCACTTAAAAAACAACCACGTTTACAATTAAAAAGCAATAAATTATATTGGTTGGCAACATTAACACACCGTGTGATAGCCTCTCACTCTCTCAATACAAAAAAGAAAAATAACTAGTCAGAATACAATTAAGTGAGCATTTCAATACTCTCTACGTCTGGCGTTTTTGCATTTCCAGGTTTTTTTTTTTTTATTTTTACCAGCGCTTGGTGCATTGCTCATGTCCCATGAACAGTGTACCAAGGCATATGAATAGTAATTGTAGAGTGAACAATAATTTTTTTTTTTTTTTTTTAGTTTTCAATTTCAGCAAACTAAAAGACTTGTTATACTCAAAAAAAAAAAAAAAATATATATATATATATATATATATATATAGAGAGAGAGAGAAGGCGAGAGTTTGTAAGCCATCAACCATTCCATCTCCAGACTTAGAGCACCGGAACTGCAACCACATGGAGAAAGAAAAATCTATACGCATCAACACCGTTAGGCTATATATCTACCACCATCAGATCGACGAAACTGGCTCCGATACGTTTTTCTCCATTTTTTAAGATTTGGGTATGGTATATTACTCTTTATTGAGTTTTTTTGTTGGATACGTTTAGATTTGATCTTCGTTTTGATTCTTTTTTGCTTTGGGTTTTTGGGTTCTCCATGAAAATGTTTGTTTTCTCAAATTTTTTTTCCCTATTTCGGTTTGATTTTAGTTTTGTACTTACCATGCATACTCTCTCTTAGTCGGAAGTCAACCTGGAAATTTGGAAGGAATAGATACACCGAAAGGCTTTAGATGGTTGGGATACCAAAAAAAAAAAAAAATGTAATACCAACCAACAAATATCATATTAGATCGCAACCCATTATAGAAAATCCACAAAATCAACCATTTAAACCAGAGAAAAAGGAAGTCATGAAGTGAATTTCTTGCAGATTAAGTTCGACCAAAGAAAGAATACTCTAAATCTTTTGGGAATGAAGACCAAATATAAGTATAAAAGACCTCAACTCAGTTGAAGTGAATTCAGACAGAGGAACCTCTGAATCTTTTGGGCATGAAGAAGCATCAAATAGGAGCATTACTAATGAAAAAATGAGATACAAAACCCAACTACAAAAATAACTAGAACCCCAAACCCAAAAATAAACACATATTTCTATCTTCAACTAAACAAATCTCAAAAACCCAATGAAATTTTGAAACTGAGCCAATGTAATTGATAAAAGAAATAAAGCCTGGAAAAAAAAAAAAAGTACCTGAAAGCATTAATTAGATCTCAAATCGGTAAAAATAAAGCTCTAATTGCCAAGTAAGAATCAAACCTAATCATAAAAAATGAAAAATTAAATAATGCCTAAATCAATGAACAAAATTTAGAAGAAATCCCTGTGAAAATCAAAATGTAAACAAAGAAAAATGCAGATCAATAAGAGTGGTGGATTGGGTTCCAATAACTTTCTTTTTGGGGCTTTGAATTTGAAGCAAAGAAATAGAAAGAAAATGTGCAATGCAACTGTTAGAGAGAAAAGGGTAAGAGATATATTGTTTTCTACCAGAGATGGTGGCTAGAGATTAATAAGTGTTAGAGATAGTGAAATTGAATGTTACAATCTGAAGTGGATGTTGGCCAGAGATGGTGGCCAGATATTAAGTTGTGGGGAAATGTAATTCTATAATCACAAGTTTGAGAATTCTCTAATGCTATTTATGTCACTTTGATTCCAAAAAAAAACTAATAAAGTGGTGGTGTCAGTATTAATGATTTTTACCATATTACCTTGGTGCTTATGGCAAAGATGTTGGCTAATCTCTTTACTTAACCATAAAAAAAAGTGTTCATGGATCACTTAAATGTTGAAGATTGGCAAATCCCTTATTTGGTGTTTATTACCAATGAATGTCTTGATAGCAAACTTGATAGCAGCGTTTTTGGAGTAATTGCCTAATTGGTAAGCTAGGCACAGAAATGTTATATGATCATTTTAACCATGGATATTTCATATATCTATTAGAAAGACGTGATTTTGGTGAAAATGGAGGAAGTGGATTTGGATTTCTATTAGGAAAATATGGTACTCTATCAAGGTTAACAAAAGCAAGTTGAAGGAGGAAGGATCACTCTTATCAAAAATACATTATCTAGACTACCAATGTATTTCTTTAAAAAAATAAAAAATAAAAAATTATGTATTTCTTTCAAATTTTTTTATTATAAGTATATTTTATTTCAATTTTGATGATCCCTATTCATGTTGCTAATAGATCAAAAATTAATAAGACAACTTAAGGGGGCTTGGATGAACCTAACAACTTTCATTTAGTGGACTATGGATTGGTGTGTTCCTTATTAAACTTGGGAGGATTGTGCTGCATAAGTTTAGTACATTTAATCAACCTCTTCTAGGGAAATGATTGTAGGTTTTGAATATAGAGGGATTGAGGCATCTCATTAAGCAAAATATGGAAATCATTCAGAGGGGGCAATAGATGCAGCCAGGGAGTCACATTGGGTGGCAGAGTACTAATGGATGTTGGAATATTTTTCTCAATATAGCTATTTTTTTATCAGTATTGTATGTGCAATGGTAGCTTTTGAATTAGTTGACCATCTTATAATTCCGATTTCAGCACTTACAATCTCTTTTAACAGATTATTAAACAATCCAATACCCATACCACCCATGCACTTCCGAGCTTTAATAGGAATTCTATCAAACCACATAACTTTTCTGTTTTTCATCATCTTCCTTAACGTGTCCTTCAACTGTCCCAATTCTTCATTCGAACCTATGATTTCAATAGAATTAATAAGTTCTCCCTAATTTCTTGCATGAATTAAATAAAAAATATTGTCAAAATAGCTTCTTCAAAATAGTTTTCTTTAAGGAGGTGTTACCACATAGGAAAAAATGCCCATCTAACTTTTAGCCATGTTGTTCAAACATAGAACAAAATGAGATAAATCAAAAAAGAGGGAGATAGAAATCTGAAGGTCAGCCCCTCTGTCAAGCCAGCTTCCTGCCAACGTCTACCCTCCCACCACTGACTAGCCAAGACTACTAACAGTAAGTTGTCCTCTTTATTTTTAAATTTCTGCATTAAATATGATCTTTTTTTCCCCTATAATAGTTGGATAGATCTTTGGGTTATATGTAGCTTTGATAAGGTATTTGCATTATTTTTTTTTTGAGAAACCAAGGTATTTGCATTATGATGGTGGTATATTGGTTAAAACATATAGGAATAGAATTGAAGTCGGTGTTGTGACTAGCAAAAGAAACAAGATACGCTCCACACCCCTTAGCGGCAGCGCATCCCAAGTGGCAACTACATCAGGTCTCTTTGACTCACAGAATCCACCCCCTCATCAAAGCCCTGCTGACTGCAATGCTGAATGGAGAATGTTTTTGGCTGAAGTCCTGTATGTCTTCTTTCCTTGGTTTGGATGAAATCAGAATTTTTTTAATTTTTTAATTTTTTATAAATTTGATAGGAATTACAGACTCCTTTAGACAAAGATACATATATTTATTGAAGTTAGTACAATCTTCGGTTATGGTTATAACTCCTATTTTGGTTGTTAACTTGGGACTGTTTTCAATTGACAAGTAGGACATTAACAAATATGTTATTTGTTCTTTATGAGATGTATATGTGTTGATAGTGATTTTAATGTTGCAGAAGCCATTGAGAGTAGGAAATAATCCTTAAAATTGCTTCTAATATTGCTGCATTTGGATTATTTAAAAGTCATATAGGCATGGCTTTATGCATAAATTTGTGATGTTTCTTTTGCTGCTTTTACGTGTTTGAGCTTTTGACATCTTAATTTTAGATTAAATGATCTATGAGATTTTTCTCTTTCGTGTATGTGTGTGTTTTAATGTGCTATAATTCTTTCTAAGGATGCTTATCGCATGGTACAATTCAAGGGTTGTAGGCCTTTGACAAGGTAAGGGATTAATGTAGGCACCGGCAATTCTGAGCAACTGAAAGATTTCATTATCAAAATCTAACCCAATAAGAGATTTATCAATGAAATTGCACATCAAAGAAGAGCAAGTCAAAAGACAAGTAATCCAATCAATGTAACTCCCATCCAAATGGTTTGAATAATTATTTTTATTTGAATGGGTTCCTTTCCTGTAATTAGCTCAAGAAGCAGAATGTCAATATCATAGACATCCTTTTTGAAAAAATCCAACTCCGTAACTCCACTGCCATCAAGAAATCTATTGCTCAAGTCATTGTCACTTGAGTTCACAAACATTAGTCCTCCTGGTTCACATAATAGTTAAATCCATTACTCAAAACTCATCTACAGGCTTTAGTAATAATGGTCAAGATTTGTGTGATCCTCTCATTGGGTTGAGACTTGAGACCCTTTCTTGGGGTGGCTCCTTCTTTAGAACCTACAATTGTCCCTCTTCTTTGGGACCGTCCTTTATTAATTGGCACTTAGCTATATTAGTGAGTTATCTAATCACAAATGCCAAAGGGGGGTTTGAAAGGCATCAAAGTGTTAACTGTTAAACTATATTATTAATTTTTTGATGGAAAAAAAAAAAAAAAACTATATATATATTTATATAAAATTTCTATATTTTAGTCATTCTATTATTATTTTTTATATAAAAAATACGTTTGTATTAAATGTCAAACTCAACTATTCTCAAAATAAAGAATGAGTATATCCATCATAATTTTGTAATAAACAAACTTGAAAATGGAACTTTCCATGAAGCAATGGATATTTAAAATTATGATAAAGAGAGGGATTAAGCCTGATATATTTAATTACATACACCACCCTTTTGTTTGGATTTGACAAAGATGGGAAGGATAAGTCTGCTTTGAAGGTTTTTGAGGAGATGAGTATTGTTGGTTACAAAACAAATATTTGCACCTTTAATGCCCTAAGACGCATGGTAACTGTGGAAACCAAAAATCAGTCGAATAATTTCTTTTGCTGCACCATATATCACAGTAAAAGCTAAGCAAAACTTCATAAGAAAGTGCAAAAATAAAGCAATATCTCATATTCAAGCATATTAGAAATGAATTTTATTGATTATTCCATTGCATCTTGACAACATCTCAGAACGTTTTGTTTCAGATTACAATGCGTTGACAGCTATTTTCATGTTCTTTGCGCAATGCCCCGGAAAACCGCAAATGAAATAGTTTCCTCCTTGCACAAGCTTGATCTGATCACTTCCAGATTGAAATGTTTGCCCTGATGATGCCGTGCATGTATCATAACCATTTTTACCTACACCAACCACATTGTGGAATGCTGGGTTGTAGTTGAACACTGTAACATGAAAACAAGAAAAATAATAAACCTTAATAGAAAATCGTCAAACATTATGATAGAGAGTGGATACTGTTGGATGTGAAAACAATCTATACCCATAATTATAATGTTAAAGAAAATGATAAAAAAAAAACTGGTCAGAGATTTACCAAAAAAAAAATGGTGATTGAAAAAGATTGAAGTTATATATATATTCATATTTACCGAGTACATCCCCAGCCCTAAAGGTCTTTCCATTAGGCCAACCCACAACATTGAAGGTCCATCCACCAGCATCTCCAACAGTATAGGTTGCTGCCAAAACGTTACCACAGTGAAGGAGCATACCCAATAGCAGAATTGAGACAACAATTGCACTACCTCTTCCCTGGGGTGCCATCTTAATAAAAAAAAAATTCCCAACGAAGAGAAATACTCAAAGATAAGATAGAGTCAAGAATGGAGGATACCTTGACCCTATAGAAATGTGCGTTTTATAGAGTTTTTGCGATTAACTTTTTTGTTGTTTTAGGGATCAGTCACCAAATATGGTAATGAAGGTGACAATCAGAGTAACATAGAGATAAGGATGGATCTATAGAAATGTGCATTTCATTGAGTTTTAAAACTTTTTTAAGGGACCAATCACCAGATGTGGTAACAAATTGAAGGTTTACTTTATATTTGGTTGCTTATTGTATCATGTCACAAATGGATAGTTGAGATATGAGGGATTTGAACTGTGGATGATTGCTTTATAGAGTTTTTGCCACCAACTTTTTTGTTGTTTTAGGGATCAATCACCAAATATGATAATGAAGGTGACAATTAGAGTAACATATAGATAAGGATGGATCTATAGAAATGTGCATTTCATTGAGTTTTTTAAATTTTTTAAGGGACCAATCACCAAATGTGGTAACGAATTGAAGGTTTACTTTATATTTGGTTTTTTATTGTATCATGTCACAAATGGATAGTTGAGATATGAGGAATTTGAACTCTAGATGATTACATTGAAAAGGATGAGAAGTACCAACCATTTTAGCTATAAGACTTTTGGTTGATATCATATAATATGTAATCTAATAATAATAATAATAAATGATATAATAAAAGTTGAGTTACACATTGTATGACATGTTTCTATACATGGACAGTTTCAAAAAATCCTCCCTCCTTGTATTTTTTGTTAAAAAATAATAACAATTTTGGACAAATTTGATGCATCCATTATAGGTGTACCTATAACAATAGTTTTAAAACCGCCCCTACAGGGTATTTAGGAAAATAGAAATACATCCTATACTAGCGGTTTTAAACTATTGTAATACGTACTGTCTATGCCTGCGCTTTTAAAACCACCGATATAAGTCATTTAAGAATATAGAAATAAGCCCTATACCAACGTTTTTAAAACGCCGTAATAGGCCCTTCTTGTACCAGCAGTTTCTAAAACGCCACTACAGGGTATTTAGGGAAATGGAAATTCATCCTATACCAGTGGTTCTAAACCGTTGTAATAAGTGTTGCCCATGCCTGCACTTTCAAAACTGCCGATATAGGGCATTTAAGGATATAGAAATAAGCCATATACCAATGTTTTTAAAACGTCATAAAATACCTTACCTACAATTAATTCTTTAAAATACCGTACGGTGCGTTTGGAAGACTCACTTTCATCAAAGGTATTTCTATAAAAAACACCAAGCCGCTTATCCACACACACACACACACACACACACACACACACACAAAAAAAAAACACATACACACACACACACACAAACCCTAAAACGCAAACGCCATATTTCCCGATCGAAATTTCAGACTCACTCTGACTTCCACTTCTTCGCTGCAACTCCATAGACACACAAATCAGAATACCGTGTTCCAAACCAACAAGCATATGAAAAAAGGAAATCCAAAAGGAAGCAAAAAAAAAAAAAAAAAATTTGTTCGTCTTCTGTAACAATGAAAATTGAGAAACTTTGTTCATCCTCTGCAACAACAGGCGATTCAAAAGCAATTTAGAAAATAATTCAAAAGGTAGGGATTTTTTTCCTCTTTTTTTGTTTTCTATTCAATTACCATTTGTAGGGTTTTGAAAAGGCTACCTTTTTCCTTAATTTCCAATCTATTTTTACAATTCCTTGAGTTCTGTTTGTTCAATTGTTGTATTTTGTTTGGTAGTTTTTTGTTATGTTTGTGCTTTTTTTGGTTCACCCCTAAAATTTGAATTAATTTATGCTTTGTGCAAATCTATGTTTTGTTGAATCGTTCGAGAGAGAGAGAGAGAGAGAGAGAGAGAGAGAGAGAGAAACAAACAAAAACAAAAAAACATTGAACTATTAATTACCTTTCAAATGGAAACAACCCTTGATCTTAATAGTGATATTTCTAACATGGATGGTTTAAAATCTGAATGTTTGGAGAATACAATCGCCTTTGTTGGATTTAGTTAAATATTGTCTTGCCGCACTACTCAATTTAGGTTTAAGGTCTGACTACCTTTTTCCTTAATTTCCGATTTATTTTTACAATTTCTTGAGTTATGTTTGTTCGCTTGTTGTATTGATTAAATTTTATTTTTGTTTGGAAATTTTTTGTAATGTTTGTACTTTTTCTGGATCACCCCTAAAATTTGAATTAATTTATGTTTTGTGTAGATCTATGTTTACCCTTGACTTTAATAGTGATATTTCTAACATGGATGGTTTAAAATCTAGATGCTTGGAGAATACAATCGCCTTTATTGTTTTCCTTTTTGATATTTAATTTTATTATTATTTCTCTACTGATATATGTCTCTATTGATATTTATTTTCATCTTTTTATTTAAGAGAAAGTAGGAACTGCTTTAATTTTTTTAACCCTATTTCCAGTAGCCTTATAGAAGGTTGGAAATCTCCTCAAATTTTTGTTCACTATGCTTTCTAATCAATTTCACTTGTTTGTGTTTGTGTTTGTGTTGGTGGATTTTTGAGTCATTTTACTTTGTAATAGTGAGGGTTGTATAATTGCTGATTACAATTTCAAACCATATGTGCATGCACCCAACCTTTGGTGAGGGTCGTCCCTAGCATAAAGTGTTTCATGTATAGTAGCTGTTGATTTTTATAATTCACAAAATTTATCATATGTGCATGCACCCAACCTTTGGTGTTAGTTTTCGAGTTTTTATTGAAAATTTAGTTTTGCGATTCAATGAACTGCTCAAATGTATTTTTTTATTGAGAACCATCGAGGAGTGTACCAATTGTAGGTTTCACAATAGTAACTTTTTGTAATACAATTTCTAGAATTTCGAATCCTAACTAAATTTTAATGGTTGGTTATCTTTTAAACTTAATAATTACATTATAATTTTTGAGTTTTTTATTTTCTCTCTTACCAATTCTGTTATTTGTAAGGGGGAGTGAAATTTTGGAATTTTGAATATTTGCTCAAGGTCATTTTTTGTTTTCCATGAAGAGTTTGTTAATGACCATATTTATGAGACAGATTCTTTAAGTGACATGCATGGTTTGTGTGAAGGGAGTATTTTCCTGCAATTGCATTCTTCATATCTGCTTGGTTCTTTAATCTTCTTCTTCAACTATTTTTTTAAAATTATTATTATATTTAGGGATTCTAATCATAGTATACTTTTGACAGTTCTATTATTGTTATGAACTTTAGTATGTGTGTAACTAACTTTATCCTATTTTTTGGTTCCTAAGTTATTTGCTCTCATTTTTATTTTCTTTTTAAAAATTTTAATATGTAGTGTAGCCTATGTCCTACTTCTTTACATTTATTTTCCTCAACTTTCTATTCCAAATTTCTATAATCAAATATTTTCTTTTATCCCCTTCTGAGTCTAAATGGCCTTTTGTATTAAAAAGAAGGCAACTTCTAGTGTCTATTTACTTTTTTGAATCTATAATTTTTTTTTATGTCTCTGTTTCTCCATTGCTTTCTTTGGGGCTTGATTTAATTTTTATTTGATTTAAAGTTTGGTTGAGTGGGCTGTTAGGATATGAGTTGCATTACTACATAATGCTTATCAATTTAAACTCTGCTCCTGCAATATGCCTTAATGGCTATTCTTTTTTTCTTTTCTTTTTTTAAAGTAGAATTACTTCATGCTTCCTGAATTTCATACGAAGAAATTTAATGACTAATTGATATTACTTGAAATTGATTTACTTAATATTAGATTTCTTCCCTTTAAAATTCGTATGGTTTTTATTTTAGACTTGCTTGAATTAGTGTAGGATAATTGTGGCTATCAGTACATGAGGTGAGATTAGCCAAATAGGCAGTTTGCTTAGCTACAAGTTATTTGATTAGTATGAACTTTAAGAAAATTGGAATCATCACTGTAATGGATGGGCATTTGCATGGGAAATTATAGGTGAGACATCATCAATACTTCGAAGCATAATAGAAATTATTATACATGGGGGAATATTACTATAAAACTAGTGGAAGCAGATGGTAGATTAGTGTTATGTTTTATTTCAGTCTTCCTTTTTTACATTTTTTTCTCATAAACTATTTTTAAAAATACCATTTAGAGGAAAGAAAAGAAGAGTTCTCTTGCCGTTAGAGACCGAGAGGGAGATTGAAGAAGTTTGATATTTTTAATTTGATTTTGATTGTCAATTTGTCACTACTACAATTATTGTTTCTTTATGTCTTATTGTTATTTCCTTTTATGTATGTTTTGATCTCAAATTGGATTAAAATTATAGGAATAAATAATTGTGTTACCCGTGTTCGTAACATTCAACACCCATTGGCTCTTCTTGCACCGGCACGGAAAGCTTCTCGGTTTAGTTCTGCTGAGTCGGTATCTCCTCTGCCCTTGACTGAGAATCTTGTTCGGCCTTGTTGTTCACCTTCCTCGCGGAAAAGTACCCTGGCACCGTGACTGTTTTCTTCTTCGAAGCCATAGAGTTTGATTGAATTTCCACTACACAACCTATAAAAACAGTTTCCCAAAACCCTTGAACAAAAACCCCACAAGCCAAGGAATACACGTGGTATCCCCAGGAACCTAACATCACCTTCACAAGAAGGGACGAAACTAACAGCATAGACAAACTCTCCTTCAGACAGAAGGGACAAACACTTCTACTGTCCAAGGGAAGACCCGGCTTCCAGAGAGACAGAGGGACTTTTGTTCACTTAAACTTTTTGATATTTCTTAATTACTTGCATAGTGGATTCTTTTTTTTTTTTTTTTTTTTTTTGATAGTTACGACATATAAAAGATTTAAATTCTAAATATATTCATTGAATATAATAGAAGATGCTAATAAAAGGTGAATTTTATTTTTATGACATAGTGACTCAAAACTATGTAATGTTCACAAAATAAAACAATAATAATAAAGACACCATGATACTAATCATGAAAATAGAGAGAATTTTGATTGTATTAAATTTTCTTTCTTTTTGATATAATTGATTTGTAAGATAGAGAATGATTAAGTATCTTAAAACTGAAATAATAATAATAATGAAATGAAATGAAAACTCAATAGAAAAATAATGGAATAAAAAATTAAAAAATTAATTTTTATATAGGAGAAATCAAGAAATTATTTGAATTGTTATGTTGTTGTAAGTTGTAACATAATCCCTATAATTAAAATGACTTTTATTCGAATGGTAGATCATGGAAAATTCAACTATAATGTTTGATTTCTTCATAAGGAAAAAAAAAAAACAAGCTAATTTGTTCACAACCTCTAGTGTTTGATGCCCTGGTATCTGAAAATCCTCAAACAAAATTTTGAAAAATCACCACCAATGAAATTAGTATTTGTTAATTGTAGTGTGATCCCAGATTGTGTCCACGAATATGAGATTGTGGTGTTACTTAATGTGATGAAATTCAATGAGCTTAAATTAAACTTGGCCTATTCATGAAAAGAAAAGCTTGGCCCAGCCCCCATGTTGGAATCCTGGCTCCAGTCATCTTTGTCAATACCAATTCAAAGTGGTTTCTTTACTTTCATCCAATTTTCCATCACTTCCTCACATAAATAGGTAAAAAAATCCAATGGTCAAATTGATATATATACAAGTATACAAGTATAAAAGCAGCAACAAGTTTATTGACAAATTGTTTTACAACTATCGACATTGCATGTGATTGGTACACAACAAAAGAGGACTTCTATTTAAACCAGATTTAGAACAAAGTCCATCATAATACAAACCCAAGTTGTCATAGAAAAGCAAATTAAAGTCCTATTGCATTCCAGCCCTTTTCCTAGCCAGGGCGTTTGCACACTGGTTAACTGCTTGGAAGCAATGATTTTATTCTTCACCATAGTATCTGACTAAGGAGGTTCCTGCAATTCGCAGTAAGAGATACATGAGAAATACTATTGCAAGGAGGCCCACCAACACATTCCACAACCACTTTTAGCATCAATCTCAACTTCTATTAGCCAACAAATTTAAGTTAAGACCCATAACTCCATATCTACATTAGAAGCTACAACAATAGCTAGTGTGTACCCTACAATGAACAATGAACAATGAACAATCCATTTATCAAACAAGAAATTCAGAGAGCTATTAGATCCATCCATTTATTTAGTCCCCTTAATGAATACACTTTAACCCTTTCTTGATGGCAGTCCATGTTCCAGAAAAAGTTGATTGGGGTTCCTATAATTACCACTAAGAAGTAAGAACCATGGCCCAAAATTTATCCTTTTGAACCTTTAATTTCCAATTTAACTTTAGCTAACAAGGATAAATTTTTTGGTTTCAGTGCTTGGAGGCGTAAAATCCCCTCATTCTTAGGCCTAGTGATTTTTTTCTAAAAGACAAGATGTAACTTGAGTTTCTCCTCAGTTGATCACCAAACAAATTGCTACTAATTCTATCCAAGGAATCAAGATCCTCCGTTGGTGGTAGGACACATTATATCACATAGGTAGGCACAACATCAAGGTCTATTCTACTAGCAAAGGAAAGTAGATGACCTTTCCAACCAGTAAGTCTACCTTGAACTTTCTTGATCATAAAATAAAAATCTTACTTCATGGATCCCCAGAGTTTCAAGGGGAATCCTTTTCCCAGATTTGGTCTAGAATGAAAGTTTAGACAGCTTCAAAACTCTTCCCTCCTTATAACAAGAACATTTTTTTTATTTATTTTGATAAGATATAACAAGAACATTTTAAGAGGAATAAAATCTAGACTTCCCTTGATTCACCTTCTGCCCAGAGAGATCACAGAACACATCTAATACTTCTTTTAGACCCTGACAATTTTTCCGATAGGCTTTGGCGAACAAATCCAAATCACTTGCGAAGAATAAATAGCTTCAATCAAAATTTGCTACCTAGCAAGTTGTGAAAAAGGTTACTCAAATTTTTGACCTTATTATCATTTATGTAAAAGTCTGTCCGCAATCCAACAATCAATCAATCAATTCAATTCAATATCTAATTTAATACTATATATAAAAGCAAAAGCCTTTTCTTGCAATTAAGAAGGTGTTGCCACGTTAGGAAAAATGCCCACTTAAAAAACAACCACGTTTACAATTAAAAAGCAATAAATTATATTGGTTGGCAACGTTAACACACCGTGTGATAACCTCTCACTCTCTCAGTATAAAAATGAAAAATAACCAGTCAGAATACAATTAAGTGAGCGTTTCGATACTCCCTACATTTGGCGCTTTTTGCATTTCCAGTTTTTTTTTTTTACCAGCGCTTGGTGCATTGTTCATGTCCCATGAACAGTGCACCAAGGCATATGAATAGTAATCACAGAGTGAACAATAACTTTTTTTTTAATATTTTTTTCAGTTTTTAGTTTTCAGCAAAATAAGCAGTATCCAAATAGACCCTAAAAGGCTTGCAATACTCCCAAAAAATAAAAAACGCATATACATAGAGAGAAGGCGAGAGCTTGTAAGCCATCAACCGTTCCATCTCCAGACTTAGAGCACTGGAACTTCAACCACATGGAGAAAGAAAAATCTATACGCATCAACACCGTTAGGCTATATATCTACCACCATCAGATCGACGGAACGGGCTCTGATACGTTTTTCTCCATTTTTTAAGATTTGGGTATGGTATATTACTTTTTATTGAGTTTTTTTGTTGGATACGTTTAGATTTGATCTTCGTTTTGATTCTTTTTTGCTTTGGGTTTTTGGGTTCTCCATGAAAATGTTTGTTTTCTCAAAAAAATTTTTCCCTATTTTGGTTTGATTTTTGTTTTGTACTTACCATGCATACTCTCTCTTAGTCGGAAGTCAACCTGGAAATTTGGAAGGAATAGATACACCGATAGTCTTTAGATGGTTGGGATACACAAGAAGAAAAAAAAATAATTAAAAAAATAATTAAAAAACCTAAGTAATACCAACAAATATATTAGATCGCAACCCATTATAGAAAATCCACAAAATCAACCATTTAAACCAGAGAAAAAGGAAGTCATGAAGTGAATTTCTTGCAGATTAAATTCGACCAAAGAAAGAATACTCTAAATCTTTTGGGAATGAAGACCAAATATAAGTATAAAAGACCTCAATTCGGTTGAAGTGAATTCAGACAGAGGAACCTCTGAATCTTTTGGGCATGAAGAAGCATCAAATAGGAGCATTACTAATGAAAAAATGAGATACAAAACCCAAATACAAAAATAACTAGAACCCCAAACCCAAAAATAAACACATATTTCTATCTTCAACTAAACAAATCTCAAAAACCCAATGAAATTTTGAAACTGAGCCAATGTAATTGATAAAAGAAATAAAGCCTGGAAAAAAAAAAAAAAAAAGTACCTGAAAGCATTAATTAGATCTCAAATCGGTAAAAATAAAGCTCTAATTGCCAAGTAAGAATCAAACCTAATCATAAAAAATGAAAAATAAAATAATGCCTAAATCAATGAACAAAATTTAGAAGAAATCCCTGTGAAAATCAAAATGTAAACAAAGAAAAATGCAGATCAATAAGAGTGGTGGATTGGGTTCCAATAACTTTCTTTTTGGGGATTTGAATTTGAAGCAAAGAAATAGAAAGAAAATGTGCAATGCAACTGTTAGAGAGAAAAGGGTAAGAGATATATTGTTTTCTACCAGAGATGGTGGCTAGAGATTAATAAGTGTTAGAGATAGTGAAATTGAATGTTACAATACTGAAGTGGATGTTGGCCAGAGATGGTGGCCAGATATTAAGTTGTGGGGAAATGTAATTCTATAATCACAAGTTTGAGAACTCTCTAATGCTATTTATGTCACTTTGATTGCAAAAAAAAACTAAAAAAGTGGTGGTGTCAGTATTAATGATTTTTACCATATTACCTTGGTGCTTATGGCAAAGATGTTGGCTAATCTCTTTACTTAACCATAAAAAAAAGTGTTCATGGATCACTTAAATGTTGAAGATTGGCAAATCCCTTATTTGGTGTTTATTGCCAATGAATGTCTTGATAGCAAACTTGATAGCAGCGTTTTTGGAGTAATTGCCTAATTGGTAAGCTAGGCACAGAAATGTTATATGATCATTTTAACCATGGATATTTCATATATCTATTAGAAAGACGTGATTTTGGTGAAAATGGAGGAAGTGGATTTGGATTTCTATTAGGAAAATATGGTACTCTATCAAGGTTAACAAAAGCAAGTTGAAGGAGGAAGGATCACTCTTATCAAAAATACATTATCTAGACTACCAATGTATTTCTTAAAAAAAAAAATTATGTATTTCTTTCAAAATTTTTTATTATAAGTATATTTTATTTCAATTTTGATGATCCCTATTCATGTTGCTAATAGATCAAAAATTAATAAGACAACTTAAGGGGGCTTGGATGAACCTAACAACTTTCATTTAGTGGACTATGGATTGGTGTGTTCCTTATTAAACTTGGGAGGATTGTGCTGCATAAGTTTAGTACATTTAATCAAACACTTGAAGGGAAATGATTGTAGGTTTTGAATATAGAGAGATTGAGGCATCTCATTAAGCAAAATATGGAAATCATTCAGAGGGGGCAATAGATGCAGCCAGGGAGTCACATTGGGTGGCAGAGTACTAATGGATGTTGGAATATTTTTCTCAATATATCTATTTTTTTTATCAGTATTGTATGTGCAATGGTAGCTTTTGAATTAGTTGACCATCTTATAATTCCGATTTCAGCACTTACAATCTCTTTTAACAGATTATTAAACAATCCAATACCCATACCACCCATGCACTTCCGAGCTTTAATAGGAATTCTATCAAACCACATAACTTTTCTGTTTTTCATCATCTTCCTTAACGTGTCCTTCAACTGTCCCAATTCTTCATTCGAACCTATGATTTCAATAGAATTAATAAGTTCTCCCCAATTTCTTGCATGAATTAAATAAAAAATATTGTCAAAATAGCTTCTTCAAAATAGTTTTCTTTAAGGAGGTGTTACCACATAGGAAAAAATGCCCATCTAACTTTTAGCCATGTTGTTCAAACATAGAACAAAATGAGATAAATGAAGAGAGAGGGAGATAGAAATCTGTAGGTCAGCCCCTCTGTCAAGCCAGCTTCCTGCCAACGTCTACCCTTCCACCACTGACTCGCCAAGACTACTAACAGTAAGTTTTCCTCTTTATTTTTAAATTTCTGCATTAAATATGATCTTTTTTTCCCCTATAATAGTTGGATAGATCTTTGGGTTATATGTAGCTTTGATAAGGTATTTGCATTATTTTTTTTTTTGAGAAACCAAGGTATTTGCATTATGATGGTGGTATATTGGTTAAAACACATAGGAATGGAATTGAAGTCGGTGTTGTGACTAGCAAAAGAAACAAGATACGCTCCACACACCTTAGCGGCAGCGCATCCCAAGTGGCAACTACATCAGTTCTCTTTGACTCACAGAATCCACCCCTCATCAAAGCCCTGCTGACTGCAATGCTGAATGGAGAATGTTTTTGGCTGAAGTCCTGTATGTCTTCTTTCCTTGGTTTGGATGAAATCAGATTTTTTATTTTTTTTATAATTTGATAGGAATTACAGACTCCTTTAGACAAAGATTCATATATTTATTGAAGTTAGTACAATCTTCGGTTATGGTTATAACTCCTATTTTGGTTGTTAACTTGGGACTGTTTTCAATTGACAAGTAGAACATTAACAAATATGTTATTTGTTCTTTATGAGATGTATATGTGTTGATTGTGAATTTTATGTTGCAGAAGCCATTGAGAGTAGGAAATAATCCTTAAAATTGCTTCTAATATTGCTGCATTTGGATTATTTAAAAGTCATATAGGCATGACTTTATGCATAAATTTGTGAAGTTTCTTTTGCTGCTTTTACGTGTTTGAGCTTTTGACATCTTAATTTTAGATTAAATGATCTATGAGATTTTTCTCCTTCGTGTATGTGTGTTTTAATGTGCTATAATTCTTTCTAAGGATGCTTATCGCCTGGTACAGTTCAAGGGTTGTAGGCCTTTGACAAGGTAAGGGCTTAATGTAGGCACCGGCAATTCTGAGCAACTGAAAGATTTCATTATCAAAATCTAACCCAATAAGAGATTTATCAATGAAATTGCACATCAAAGAAGAGCAACTCAAAAGACAAGTAATCCAATCAATGTTACTCCCATCCAAATGGTTTGAATAATTATTTTTATTTGAATGGGTTCCTTTCCTGTAATTAGCTCAAGAAGCAGAATGTCAATATCATAGACATCCTTTTTGAAAAAATCCAACTCCGTAACTCCACTGCCATCAAGAAATCTATTGCTCAACTCATTGTCACTTGAGTTCACAAACATTAGTCCTCCTGGTTCACATAATAGTTAAATCCATTCCTCAAATAAAACTCATCTACAGGCTTTAGTAATAGTGGTCAAGATTTGTGTGATCCTCTCATTGGGTTGAGACTTGAGACCCTTTCTTGGTGTGGCTCCTTCTTTAGAACCTACAATTGTCCCTCTTCTTTGGGACCGTCCTTTATTAATTAGCACTTAGCTATAGTAGTGAGTTATCTAATCACAAATGCCAAAGGGGGTTTGAAATGCATCAAAGTGTTAACTGTTAAACTATATTATTAATTTTTTGATGGAAAAAAAAAAAATATATATATATATATATATTTATATAAAATTTCTATATTTTAGTCATTCTATTATTATTTTTTACATAAAAAATACGCTTGTATTAAATGTCAAACTCAACTATTCTCAAAATAAAGAATGAGTATATCCATCACAATTTTGTAATAAACAAACTTGAAAATGGAACTTTCCATGAAGCAATGGATATTTAAAATCATGATAAAGAGAGGGATTAAGCCTGATATATTTAATTACATACACCACCCTTTTGTTTGGATTTGACAAAGATGGGAAGGATAAATCTGCTTTGAAGGTTTTTGAGGAGATGAGAATTGTTGGTTACAAAACAAATATTTGCACCTTTAATGCCCTAAGACGCATGGTAACTGTGGAAACCAAAAATCAGTCGAAAAATTTCTTTTGCTGCACCATATATCACAGTAAAAGCTAAGCAAAACTTCATAAGAAAGTGCAAAAATAAAGCAATATCTCATATTCAAGCATATTAGAAATGAATTTTATTGATTATTCCATTGCATCTTGACAGCATCTCAGAACGTTTTGTTTCAGATTACAATGCGTTGACAGCTATTTTCATGTTCTTTGCGCAATGCCCCGGAAAACCGCAAATGAAATAGTTTCCTCCTTGCACAAGCTTGATCTGATCACTTCCAGATTGAAATGTTTGCCCTGATGATGCCGTGCATGTATCATAACCATTTTTACCTACACCAACCACATTGTGGAATGCTGGGTTGTAGTTGAACACTGTAACATGAAAACAAGAAAAATAATAAACCTTAATAGAAAATCGTCAAACATTATGATAGAGAGTAGATACTGTTGGATGTGAAAACAATCTATACCCATCATTATAATGTTAAAGAAAATGATAAAAAAAAACTGGTCAGAGATTTACCAAAAAAAAAAAAAATGGTGATTGAAAAAGAATGAAGTTATATATATATATATATATATATATATAGAAAATAATGATTCATATTTACCGAGTACATCCCCAGCCCTAAAGGTCTTTCCATTAGGCCAACCCACAACATTGAAGGTCCATCCACCAGCATCTCCAACAGTATAGGTTGCTGCCAAAACGTTACCACAGTCAAGGAGCATACCCAATAGCAGAATTGAGACAACAATTGCACTACCTCTTCCCTGGGGTGCCATCTTAGTAAAAAAAAATTCTCAACGAAGAGAAATACTTAAAGATAAGATAGAGTCAAGAATGGAGGATACCTTGACCCTATAGAAATGTGCGTTTTATAGAGTTTTTTCCATTAACTTTTTTGTTGTTTTAGGGATCAGTCACCAAATATGGTAATGAAGGTGACAATCAGAGTAACATAGAGATAAGGATGGATCTATAGAAATGTGCATTTCATTGAGTTTTAAAACTTTTTTAAGGGACCAATCACCAAATGTGGTAACAAATTGAAGGTTTACTTTATATTTGGTTTGCTTATTGTATCATGTCACAAATGGATAGTTGAGATATGAGGGATTTGAACTCTGGATGATTACTTTATAGAGTTTTTGCCACCAACTTTTTTGTTGTTTTAGGGACCAGTCACCAAATATGATAATGAAGGTGGCAATTAGAGTAACATATAGATAAGGATGGATCTATAGAAATGTGCATTTCATTGAGTTTTTGAAATTTTTTAAGGGACCAATCACCAAATGTGGTAACGAATTGAAGGTTTACTTTATATTTGGTTTTTTATTGTATCATGTCACAAATGGATAGTTGAGATATGAGGAATTTGAACTCTAGATGATTGCATTGAAAAAAATGAGAAGTACCAACCATTTTAGCTATAAGACTTTCAGTTAATATCATATAATATGTAATCTAATAATAATAAAACAAAAATGATATAATAAAAGTTGAGTTACACATTGTATGACATGTTTCTATACATGGACGGTTTCAAAAAATCCTCCCTCCTTCTCGTATTTTTTGTAAAAAAATAATAACAATAATAATTTTGGACAAATTTGATGCATCCATTATAGGTGTACCTATAACAGTAGTTTTAAAATCGCCCCTACAGGTTATTTAGGAAAATAGAAATACATCCTATACCAGCGGTTTTAAACTACTGTAATACGTACTATCTATGCTTGTGCTTTTAAAACCACCGATATAAGTCATTTAAGAATATATAAATAAGCCCTATACCAACGTTTTTAAAACGCCGTAATAGGTCCTTCTGATACCAGTAGTTTCTAAAATGCCACTATAGGGTATTTAGGGAAATGGAAATTCATCCTATACCAGTGGTTCTAAACCGCTGTAATAAGTGTTGCCTATGCCTGCGCTTTCAAAATTGCCGATATAGGGCATTTAAGGATATAGAAATAAGCCATATACCAATGTTTTTAAAACTTCGTAAAAGACCTTACCTACAATTAATTCTTTAAAATACTGTACAGTGTGTTTGGAAGACTCACTTTCATCAAAGGTATTTCTATAAAAAAACACCAAGCTGCTTATCCACACACACACACACACACACACACACACACATAAACCCTAAAACACAAACGCCATATTTCTCAATCGAAATTTCAGACTCACTCTGACTTCCACTTCTTCGCTGCAACTCCATAGACACACAAATCAGAATACCATGTTCCAGACCAACAAGCATACGAGAGAAAAAAAAAAAAAAAAAAAAAAAAAAAAAAAAAAAAAAAAAAAAAAAAACACTTTGTTCGTCTTCTGCAACAATGAAAACTGAGAAACTTTGTTCATACTCTGCAACAACAGGCGATTCAGAAGCAATTTAGAAAATGATTCAAATGGTAGGGATTTTTTCCTCTTTTTTTGTTTTCTATTCAATTACCATTTGTAGGGTTTTGAAAAGGCTACCTTTTTCCTTAATTTCCAATCTATTTTTACAATTCCTTGAGTTTTGTTTGTTCAATTGTTGTATTTTGTTTGGTAGTTTTTTGTTATGTTTGTGCTTTTTTTTGGTTCACCCCTAAAATTTGAATTAATTTATGCTTTGTGCAGATCTATGTTTTGTTGAATCGTTCTCAAGAGAGAGGAAAAAAAAAAAAAAAAACAAACAAAACAAAAAACATTGAACTGTTAATTACCTTTCAAATGGAAACAACCCTTGATCTTAATAGTGATATTTCTAACATGGATGGTTTAAAATCTGAATGTTTGGAGAATACAATCGCCTTTGTTGGATTTAGTTAAATATTGTCTTGCCGCACTACTCAATTTAGGTTTAAGGTCTGACTACCTTTTTCCTTAATTTCCGATTTATTTTTACAATTTCTTGAGTTATGTTTGTTCAATTGTTGTATTGATTAAATTTTGTTTTTGTTTGGAAATTTTTTGTAATGTTTGTGCTTTTTCTAGATCACCCCTAAAATTTGAATTAATTTATGTTTTGTGCAGATCTATGTTTACCCTTGATTTTAATAGTGATATTTCTAACATGGATGGTTTAAAATCTAGATGCTTGGAGAATACAATCACCTTTGTTGTTTTCCTTTTTTATATTTAATTTTATTATTATTTCTCTATTGATATATGTCTCTATTGATATTTATTTTCATCTTTTTATTTAAGAGAAAGTAGGAACTGCTTTAATTTTTTTAACCCTATTTCCAGTAGCCTTATAGAAGGTTGGAAATCTCCTCAAATTTTTGTTCACTATGCTTTCTAATCAATTTCACTTGTTTGTGTTTGTGTTGGTTGATTTTTGAGACATTTTACTTTGTAATAGTGAGGGTTGTATAATTGCTAATTACAATTTCAAGCCAATTTTGTATATTTAGTTTGTGATCCCTAGCATAAAGTGTTTCATGTACAGTAGCTATTGATTTTTATAATTCACAAAATTTATCATATGTGCATGCACCCATCCATTGGTGTTAGTTTTCGAGTTTTTATTGAAAATTTAGTTTTGCAATTCAATGAACTGCTCAAATGTTTTTTTTTTTTTTTATTTATTTATTTATTGAGAACCATTGAGGAGTGTACCAACTGTAGGTTTCACAATAGTAAATTTTTGTAATACAATTTCTAGAATTTCGAATCCTAACTAAATTTTAATGGTTGGTTATCTTTTAAAATTAATAATTACATTATAATTTTTGGGTTTTTTATTTTCTCTCTTACCAGTTCTGTTATTTGTAAGGGGGAGTGAAATTTTGAATATTTGCTCAAGTTCATTTTTTGTTTTCCATGAAGAGTTTGTTAAGGACCATATTTATGAGACAGATTCTTTAAGTGACATGCATGGTTTATGTTAAGGGAGTATTTTCATGCAATTGCATTCTTCATATCTGTTTGGTTCTTTAATCTTCTTCTTCAACTATTTTTTTTAAATTATTATTATATATAGGGATTCTAAACATAGTATACTTTTGACAGTTCTATTATTGTTATGAACTTTAGTATGTGTGTAACTAACTTGATCCTATTTTTTGGTTCCTAAGTTATTTAGTCTCATTTTTATTTTCTTTTAAAAATTTAAATATGCAGTGTAGCCTATGTCCTACTTCTTTAAATTTATTTTCCTCAACTTTCTATTCCAAATTTCTATAATCAAATATTTTCTTTTATCCCCTTCTGAATCTAAATGGCATTTTGTATTAAAAAGAAGGCAACTTCTAGTGTCTGTTTACTTTTTTGAATCTATAATTATTTTTATGTCTCTGTTTCTCCGTTGCTTTCTTTGGGGCTTGATTTAATTTTTATTTGATTTAAAGTTTGGTTGAGTGGGCTGTTAGGATATGAGTTGCATTACTACATAATGCTTATCAATTTAAACTCTGCTCCAGCAATATGCCTTAATGGCTATTCTTTTTTCTTTTTTTCTTTTTAAGTAGAATTACTTCATGCTTCCTAAATTTCATACGAAGAAATTTAATGACTAATTGATATTACTTGAAATTGATTTACTTAATATTAGATTTCTTCTCTTTAAAATTCGTATGGTTTTTATTTTAGACTTGCTTGAATTAGTGTAGGATAATTGTGGCTATCAATACATGAGGTGAGATTAGCCAAATAGGCAGTTTGCTTAGCTACAAGTTATTTGATTAGTATGAACTTTAAGAAAATTGGAATCATCACTGTAATGGATGGGCATTTGCATGGGAAATTATAGGTGAGACATCATCAATACTTCGAAGCATAATAGAAATGATTATACATGGGGGAATATTACTATAAAACTAGTAGAAGTATATGGTAGATTAGTGTTATGCTTTATTTCAGTCTTCCTTTTTTTACGTTTTTTTCTCATAAACTATTTTTTAAAATACCATTTAGAGGAAAGAAAAGCAGAGTTCTCTTGCCATTAGAGACCGAGAGGGAGATTGAAGAAGTTTGATATTTTTAATTTGATTTTGATTGTCAATTTGTCACTGCTACAATTATTGTTTCTTTATGTCTTATTGTTTTTTCCTTTTATGTATGTTTTGATCTCAAATTGGATTAAAATTATAGGAATAAATAATTGTGTTACCCATGTTCTTAAAATTTTCTATTGTATATGACTAATTGTTAACAATGTTCTATTCAATTTTTATTTATTTTAGATTAGTTTTATGACATTTTGTATGTTGTTTCTGAAATGATTTCAAATTGTAGAGTGAATATATTTTTGAAGTAAATTCGAAATTATTTTCTAGGATGTTTAAATTCTCATTGTAATTCTATTTTTGAAAAATAATTTCCTCAAACGAATTTTCAAACAGAATAACAACTGAAAACATCATCTTTTAAATAACCTTTCATAATTTTTTGAACTATTTAACTGCATTTTCTTTAACGAACAGAATAATAATAAAAATACTGCATTTACGTTTTTTATAAGAGAAATCCAAAGATGACCATGTGAATGAGAAAAAAAAATTTATGTTATAAATTTTATTTAATAAAACCATTTTGTATAATTGATACCTACATTTGTAATTAGTGTTTTGCAAAAACAGTCCTTCACTTCTTTTGTAATAAAGGCATTCTCTTTGTTGGTGTAAAAGCAAAGGCTTTTTGGTTGATGTGCTCATCCAAAAGTATGCATTTATAGGCTTTCAATTACTATTAAAAGTGTAACGAAAATTATTAAAATATAGCAAGATGCTAACTTCTGTTTTTTGCTTGACTTTGTGATTCATTAGATTGATTAGAAAAGCTTTTTTTGCTTCTTGAAGTGGTGCTTCAGTTTTATTTGTGTCTACATAATTTCAAAATTGTAAAGTTATAATTTACAACTATTTTGTGTTGGCTTTAATTCCGTTCCAAATTTGATTGTAATTTTGTACATTCTTTTGTACCCTGTATTTTATGTGGGTTTTCATTGTAAGGGTTGTGTGTGAGAGAGAGTGTGAAGACTCAAGGAAATTGAAGACCAAAGAAGTTTTCACCGGTATCTCACGAGTAGCCTTCCTGCGAAGTGAAGCATGTGCTCAGCACATAACTGGAATGCGAAGAGTTACGAAAGATGGTGATAGCTGGTTTTTGCGAGTGTTTCGTGGGTAAGGTCTTTCCGCGAGATACCCATGAAACATTCTATTTTTCCAATTTGTCATATTTGATACACTTATACCCACACTATATATACCCATATTACCCACATATGTTGAGGAGTGCTTTTTCAGGGAGAAAACCCTATCCACAACCTTTGAGAGTTAGAAATTGTTATATCCACAATCCTCTACACAATCCATTGTGGTTTTCCTCAACTCCTACCTCTCCATTTCCAAATCCTTGAGAGGTTGATAGTCCAAACACTTACCACACCCATTCTGAGTGTAAAGTGAGGTTTTGGTGTTGTTGGGAAGCATTGGAAGAAGCCATTTGTTTGATGGATGCAATTGGGCTGAATTGCGTGATTCGGAGAGCTAAAGAAAACATGGCTTGGCGAAGTCAGTCGATAGCAGGAGCTTGAAGGGCTCAAGTATATGGGGTAGATTAGGCTTGGAGGGTCTTTTGTTATTCGTGTACTCCAACTTATTCTCTAGTAGATCGATTTATCGCTTGGAGGGCGACGGAGAGGTTTTTCACCAAGTTCTTCGATTTCCTCTTCAATAACACATCGACATGTTATTTTGTGTTTGCATGAAAGTTAAAAGAGTAGGGAAGAAGAATGCAAACACAAGATAACACACCGATGTGTTATTGAAGAGGAAACTGAAGAACTTGGCAAAAAACCTCTCTGTCACCCTCTAAGCAGTAAATCGATCAACTAGAGAATAAGTTGGAGTACACGAATAACAAAAGACTTTCCAAGCCTAATCTACCCCATGTACTCGAGCCCTCCAAACTCCTACTACCAACTGACTTCGCCAAGCCTTATCTTTTCTAACTCTCTGGATCACGCAATTCAGCCCGATTGCATCCACCAAACAAATGGCTTCTTCCAATACTTCCCAATAGCACCAAAACCTCACTTTACACTCAGGATGGGTGTTGTAAGTGTTTGGGCTATCAACCTCTCATGGATTTGAAAATGGAGAGGTAGGAGTTAAGGAAAATCATAATGGATTGTGTAGAGAATTGTGGGTATAACAATCTCTCACTCTCAAGGGTAGTGGTTAGGGTTTTCTCTCTGAAAAGCACTCCTTAACATATGTGGGTAATGTGGGTATATATAATGTGGGTAGAGACTTAGTGTATCACATATGACAAATTGGCAAAACATAATGTTTCACGGGTATCTCGCGGGAAGGCCTTACCCGCGAGACACTCGTGAAAACCAGCTGTCACTGTCTATCATGACTCTTCACATTCCAGTCATGTGCTAAGCACATGCTTCACTTCACGGGAAGGCTTCTCGCGAGCTACTCGTGAAAACTTCTTTGGTCTTCAATTTGCCTTGAGTCTTCACACTCTCTCTTACACAACCCTTACAATAAAATCCCACATAAAAAACAGGGTACAAAAGATTGAACAAAATTACAATCAAATTTGGCACGGAAATAAAGCCAACACAAAATAGTTGTAAATCACAACTTTATAATAACCATTTGGAATAGCTTTTAACTTTCAACTTTAAGCTTTTTAACTATTTTAATTTTAAAATTTCTAATTTCTAATACATTAAGGTAGAAGTTAAAAAGCCAGTTATGGAAAGATAGGTTTTAGGAATTTCTTTTGTCAGTTTGGATTTTTTTTTTTTTAGAAGAAGTTTGGATGACATTTAAAGATTAAAAATTACAAAAATTACATTAGGCTATTGCATATTCCTAAATCAGACAATTGCCAAATACACATAAACCTCAAAATTAAAGTTCCAAATAAATTCTTATTGTGGGTTTATAACAATTCCCAATTTCCCATGTGGGTAGGCCCATACCTTAAGCTAAAAAAGCCCAATCCATTTCATCTAATATCCATGAGACCTATGGAGTTATGTGGAAAAATCATATATACAATAAAAGCCAATCCCAAGCCCAGCCTCACTCATGGGAAAAAAATGTCATTGATTGTATGATATAGTTTCTCTTACTGAAGTAAAGTAAGCCTTGGATGAGAACCATAATTGGGCCCGTCGGGATAAATTGATCAAGCCCAAAGTTGATGGATCACCCATGGTCATTATTATTATTTTTTATTTTGTTAAAAATAGATTTTTTTTTTTTTTTTTCTTTTGGAAAACCTAAAAATATACTTTAAAACCTGTGAAGCCTCCAGGAAAGAACGCGAAGAAAAAAAAAAAAAAAAAAACAAACAAAAAAACTTATAAACACCATTCAAGTGGTGCGATAACTTAAAATCTTCAAGCGGTACACTTATTCAGCCAAACACACAAACACAAATAGAGAATCCCTCCCTCAATTGTTTCAACTACCATTCCTTCACTACAACAGCAAACTATTTAGAAACCTTCTCTGCAACAACAAACTATTTAGAAGGTGAGCATGCTTTTTTTTCTATTCAATTACCATTCACATTTGTCTATAACTGCCCACAGATCATTTTCCCTCTATTGAATTTAATTTTCTAGGGTTCTTCTTTTATCTCTATTGAAAAAACATATGAGTTCTAATTTTCTCCTTTTTTTTTTCTTCATTTAGGAGATTTTTGTTAGGTTTTCACTTTCTTTTCCGATTTTTGTTAGGAGATTTTTGTTAGGTTTTCACTTTTCTTTTCTAAATAGTATAGATTTGTTGATCGTTTTCCTTAAACTAAAATTATGGTTTCCCTAGAATTATTTACTGCATATTAAATTCTATTTTGCTGCATTACTCAATAAGTATTAGGTTTGGCTACTTCTTTCACTAATTTTCCATTTATTTTTTCAATTTCATGAGATCTTTTTGTTCGATTGTTGTATTGATTAAATATTGTTTTTGTTTTACAGATTTTTATTATGTAAATCAAACTGAAACATTGAAATAGCCTTTTTTTTTTCTCTCTGTTTACGTCATCTTTATTTTTTTATTTTTTGATGCAAAAACCAAGATTTCATTCAGTATGTGAAAAAGCAATTACATCGTGGATAAGAGCTTGCTCAATGAAGCAAGGGTTCTCTTCAATCCATGTACTAAAATCAGCAATTCCTTTAGCATGTTTGGCTAATAAGTGTGTTGGACTATTTCCTTGTCACCTTACATGGGAGAATTCGACTCGCCTAAAATCACTACACAGTGTGTTCACACCTACAATAATGGGTTCCACAGAGGATGGTGGGCTTGATATTTCATAGAGTGCATTGTAGCTAGTAATGGAGTCCCATTCCAAGACCAGCTCTTGAATTCCAATGTCTCTTGCGAATAGAAGTCCTGCCTCAAAAGCTTTAGCTTCTGCCTCTAATGCTCCCAAAGGTGCCATAATCTTCTTACTTAGAGCTGCCTCCACCCGTCCTTCCTCATCTCGAATAATTACGTCGATACCCACTACACCCTGTGGTGAGAAAACGGCTTCATCGACATTAACCTTAAACATCGGAGTTCATGGTGGTGTCCAGAAGCTCCTCAACTACGGCCTTGGCCTTGGTTCGCTTGGTAACACTGTTGCAGCTGTAAACTCCGCCAGGTACGTTGCTGCCCATCGGATTATTTTGCTCCCTGTTTTCCATTTCCCTCCATTCCTTACCTCATTTCCATTACACCAAAGTGCCCAAGCTATGGTGACAATCCGAGCAAGTTTGTCTTCCTCCACCTTATCGACCATTACCAACTGCCATAAAAAATCATGGAAAGACACGCACTCCTCTCCACCCGTTGGTGCAACAACCTTTGAATATGCCCAAGTGTCCTTTGCTTTTTTACAACTCCACAATACATGCCCCATCGTCTCCACCTCAATGCAACACTCTTCACAGATGCCATGTTGTACTACTTTTCTTTTCATGAGATTTGCCTTTGTGGGCAAAATCTCCTTGCAAACTCTCCACACAAAGTGCCTCAGTTTGTGCGGCACTGATAGGCTCCATATTCTCCTCCAAAATTGTCGCACTTGACTATTGTCTGAGCTGGTCCCCACGGTCTCAGGTTTGTTGAGGTTTACAACTAGGGAGTAGGCGCTGCGCACACTAAAGAGTCCATTTGAAGATGCTGCCCAAATTATCTTGTCACTTGGGCACCAAGCACTTAATGGCAAACCCTTGATTACCTCTGCCTCATGTGGATAAAACAAAGCATCAATAACCTCAGAATTCCAACTATCAGATTCAGGCTTTATCAATTCACACACCTTGTGTACGGGTCCAAGAATAACCTTCGTGAGCAGACTTTATGTGTGGGTGCCGTAGGTAGCCATTTATCCTCCCAAATCTTTATGTCCCTACCATTACCCACTCTCCACCTCAAACCCTCACGTACGATTGGTTGAGAAGCCAAAATACTCCGCCAAGTATATGATGGATTGTTGCCAATAGTAGCATGGATGAAGTCAGAGTGTGGAAAGTATCTAGCCTTGAGTACTTGGTAGACAAGGGAATTGGGCTTAGTTTGGAGTCTCCATCCTTGTTTTGCAAGAAGAGCCATGTTGAATTGCTGAATTTTCTTGAAACCCATACCACCACAAGACTTAGGCTCGCATAACTTGTCCCAACTTAACCACGCTATTTTATTTTCGTCATTCTTTTGCCCCCACCAGAAGTTCCGGATCATGCTTGTCAAATCTTCACAAAGGGAGTCGGGTAATTTGAAACAGCTCATTGTATAGGTCGGAATAGCTTGCACCACTGCTTTGATAAGGATTTCTTTTCCAGCTTTGGATAGCATCTTCTCTTTCCACCTCGCCAATTTCTTTCCAAGTTTCTCCTTGATGCTTCTGAAAGTGTTCTGTTTGTTTCTCCCTACCAGAGAGGGTAAGCCAAGGTACCGCTCATGTTGTTTGATGACTTGTGCCCCAAACCTGATTTTAATCTCCTCTTGGACCTCACTAGGAGTGCTCTTGCTAAAAAATAGTGAAGTTTTTGCCTGATTCAACCGTTGGCCAGAAGCTTGCTCATATATATGTAGAATACGTTGAAGTGAGTTGCATTCTGATAAAGAGGTCTTGCAGAATATCAAGCTGTCATCTGCAAAAAACAAGTGGGAGAGTTTTGGTCCTCCCCTACAAATAGCTATTCCCTCCATGTTTCCATCTGCTACTGCCTTTTTTATCAATGCTGACAAACTTTCTACACACAAGAGAAAGAGATAAGGTGATAGAGGGTCTCCTTGACGGATCCCCCTAGTTGGTATAATATGTCCTCTTGGACTCCCATTGATCCTTATAGCATAGGTTATAGTTGTTACACATTTCATAATTAACCTCCTCCATTTTCCATCAAAACCCAAATTTTCTATTATTTTATCTAGACACTCCTACTCCACCCTATCATAAGCCTTGCTCATATCAAGCTTAAGTGCCATCTCCCCCACTCTCCCTCCTTTTTTCTGACTAATATGGTGCATGGCCTCAAAAGTAACAATAACATTATCAGTGATAAGCCTACCATTTACAAAGGCACTTTGAGTATTACTAATTATTGTAGGGAGAATCTTTTTTAGTCTATTAGCTATTGCCTTTGAAGCAATTTTATATACTACGTTACATAAGCTAATAGGTCTAAAATCAATCACTAGTTTAGGATCATTAATCGTTGGGATCAAGACAATGTGTGTTTCATTAAAATTGGGAGGAAAAACACCAAGATTAAGGAAGTCAAGTACCGTTTTTGTCACCACATCACCACTTATTGGCCAAAAGTGCTGGAAAAATAGAGGAGGCATGCCATCCGGGCCTGGGGCTTTTTGTGGGTGCATTTGCTTTAATGCTTGCTCCACCTCCCTTGTTGTGAAATCACTTGTGAGCATATGGTTCATTGATGGTGATACTTTCGTCTCCACTACCTCTAGTATTTCATTGAAATTTGTCGGGCTGCTAGTGGTGAATAAATTTTTGTAGTAATCCACCACAGTTTCTTCAATAATCTGCTCCTCTTCTTGCCACACTCCATTTGAATCCATCAAACCTTCAATCAAGTTTTTCTTGTACCTTGCCGAAGCTTTGGTGTGAAAAAACCTTGTGTTCCTATCCCCTTCTTGGAACCATGTAAGTCTAGATCTTTGGCGCCACATTGCATCCTCCTTATCAAGCCAACCATTCAGCTCTATTCTTGTATTTCGCATAAGCTATACAATGTCCGGTGTTGTGGGTTGAAGTTCTATCCACTCAAGGTGCTTTTGCAAGTTAGAAATCTTCCTATTAACATGACCAAAATCTGTTTTATTCCATCCCTCCAATCTGGTCTAGCATATCTCCATGCATTTTCCAAGTGTGTACTCTGCTCCCAAAGATAGACCCTCCTCCCAAGCAGCTTGCACCACCCCTTCACACCGTTGATCCTTTAGCCACATCGCTTCAAACCTAAACATTTTCTTTTGCCTTCTTTTATGGGATTTTTTCACCATTCGTAGAGCCAACGGGGAGTGGTTAGAAGCCGAAGAAGTGAGGTGAAACAATTGGCTGTAGGGAAGAGAGCCAACCACTCTGGAGTTGCCAAAGCCCTATCCAGCCGTTCTCGAATCTGTGAGCCATCCACCTTCTGGTATATCCATGTGAATTTTGGACCAATGTAGTCAACTTCTCTGAAACCACAGAAAATGATTGTATCTAAGAAATTCTGCATCTGTTGTCTCGGCCTAGTGCTGCCTCCCTCCCTTTCCGACCAGCTAGTCAACTCATTAAAATCTCCTATTGTTAGCCACGGCAAGTTTGATGTTCCTTTCAGGTGCTTTAGCTTGGACCAAGATTCGGGTCTCTTCCTTGTATCTGGATTGCCATAGAATCCAATGAGGTGCCACTTCCCTACTCCAACTCCTCCATCTACCACAGCATCAATATGTGTTTGAGAGAAAGTTTGGACATCCACAATTGTATCTTCCTTCCACAACAAAGCTAATCCGCCACTCTTACCATTACTTGGCACGATAAAACCATGCTTGAGCTTGCATCTTTCTTGAACATTCTTCATCCAATCAGTGTTCGATTTTGTCTCCATTAAGAAGACGATTGTGGGCTCTTCTTTTTTAACAACCTTTTCCAAGGCTTTAATTGTCTGGAGGTTCCCAAGCCCCCGGCAATTCCAACTTAAGAGCGTCATTGAGCCCGGCGAGGTTGTTCAACAACCTCCGCCACTTCAAGTTGGGTGATCGTGACATCACAAAGAGTTTCTGTTTCCATCTCCATTCTTCTCTTTTTACCCGAGTCCTCTGTTTCATCATGTTGGAGAGAACTACATTTACGTTTAGGACCATAGGGCTGATTTGGATACTTCCTCACGTCAGCATTTACCTCTATTTGCCTCTGTAATTTTTGTTTGGTGGTACGTGCCAGACTTTTTGTATTTTTACTCCTACCTCGTGCCTTGTTTGTCGTAGTATTACCATTACCCACATGCGGCTGCTCTCCACTGCCAGCTGTGAAATTAATAATTGGGTTGAACGTTGCATCAATTGCGCCTGTGATAATTCCCTCCTCAATTCTAGCCTTCTCCCCAACGTCTGTATTATTAGGCTTAACTACAGGTGCTTTATACTCCAAATTAATTCTTTCCATCTCTGAATATTGTCCTGGTTGGCTTGTATTATGGTCCATTGTAACCGCTTCAGAGTTGATAGTGCAATCAATGCCCCCATTTAATGCGCCATGATTCTGAGATTGGCTGAGCGAAATATCACTGCCAACGTGGTCCACGCCGTCAGCAACTCCGCCACCATGTTCCTCAGTTTCCATGTGTGTTTGCTCCGGACTGTCCACCAGCTCCACCATGTTTATGGTTCCTATCACATCTCTTACTGCTTCAGGCCTGCCCCTTAATGACTCAATATTGTATTGCGTGGCTGTCATCTTTATTTTGATTCAATTAAAACTTTATTTTGGATTAAATTGACAATTATAATTATTATGACCCAAATAATTTATTCCCCTTTTTTTCCAGTGGCCAAATAGATGGTCACAGAATGTTAACATTGTTTTTATTGTTGAACCTGCCATATTAATATTATACATAAAGAAATATTGAATGGTTTGTGCAGATGTAATACATACTGTTCATTATTTTGAAGCTGTCAATAATATAAGTTAGATTGTCACTTATGTTGCAAATGATAGATTTTACTCCATAATTATATATAAATTTTTCTGATGTTTAAATTGTGCAGATAATACAAATTCAAATGAATATGGAGTACACAACTTTGAAGCAGATATCGAGGGACAAAGATAAAACAAAAGTGAAAGTTAGAGTTTTACGAATGTGGGATGCAATTAATATAGCAAACAACCATGATTTGATTAGCCTCGATATGATATTGGTTGACAAAGAGGTAAATTCATAATTGATTTCCTTTTAGAATAATTTTTACTAATATTATTTTACTAAAACTTGCAGCCAGTTAATGTAAATTGGTTGTTATTTACTGCTCCTATTGATTTAGGGATAATTCATTTGAAATGTTTGTAGGGAACATTGATACATGCAAGCATCAGAAAGAACCTTGCTCAAAGTTATCATCCACAACTAAATGAAGGGAGCATATATACAATTACAAATTTCTTAGTTGAAGAAAATAGAGGGAACTATTGTCCAGTACATAACAAACTCAAAATACTTTTCAATTCAACAACTTCAGTCTCAAAATTCAGCGGATTTGATCATTCAATACCTCAATCCCAATTTGAATTTGCTGATTATGGAACAATAGCTTCCCGTTGCTATGACACTACTTACTTGACTGGTAATTTTAATTGTTTTACAAGTCAAGCATCTACTTTTACAGAGCTAAAAAAATAATGCAATTCATAACTTAATACTAACTCTTATCTAAAAAAATATATATATGTTCTTACCAGATGTGATAGGCATATTGGACTACATTGGAGCCATCGAGGAGATCAAAACAACAGGGCGTCCAACAAAGATGAGAAACATTCAACTATTGTTAGAAGAGTAAGATATATATACATTTTTTAAAACTTATATGTTATAATTTTAAAATAACTCAAACTTACATATAAACAACTTTAGGAACAAATCAGTTCAAACAACTTTGTGGGGAAATACTACACAACAAATAGATGATGATTTCTACAAAACAAATAAAAGGCCATTCATTGTAATAGTCACTTCAACTATTATGAAAACTTTAAGAGGTAACAATTGATTGAATCATTATTCAAATACATAACATTTATGTATCAATAATGCTAATAAATTTTTACAACTTTTGTGTAGGTGACTATCAACTATCACCCACTTTTGCAACAAAGTTGTATGTCAATTTAGACATTCCAGAAGTTGTAGAAATTAGAAACAAGTAACTACTATTACACTTTTTCTTTTCGAGTGTGTACCTACTTTGTGATACTTCTTAAATAATAGATAGCATAAAGAGTTCTCTTCAAGAGTTCTCTTCACCCAAGAGACCACAACAGAATGGAATAGTGGAATGGAAAAATAGGGTTGTTCAAGAGATGGCTGGTGTCATGCTACATAATTAAAAGATGCTCAAATCCTTTTGGGGAGAAGCGGTTAACACTACTTGTCATACACTCAAACAGGTGTATTTCAGACCTAATTCCAAGAAAACTCCTTATGAACTCTGGAGAGGAAAGAAGTCTGTTGTCAAATACTTCCAGATATTTGGCAGTGATTGTTGCAATCTACGTGATAGGAAGAACCTAGAAAAGTTTGATGCAAAGATTGACAAGGGATACTTTCTGGGATACTCTTCCACTAGTAGAGCATATAGAGTATACAACCTAAGAACTAAAACAATCATGGAGTCTTCAAATGCGGTAATCAATGATGAACTGTGTTGAGAAACTCATTCAGAAAACACTCCTCCGATTCAAGAAAAGACTATGGAGGTTAATGATCCTATTCCTGATGATTATGTTGGGAAGCATAGTGATGAAGAGCTACTGTTGTTGAATGATGCTATTTCAGTACCATCAAGTTTAGAACCATCCACACCGGTTCATGAAACTCAACAAGAACAAAGTGAGCCTAGTCCTTCATCAGAACAAAAAGGTACCTCCACATCTCTGGTCAAAGGTCCATCTTCTACAGTAAAGTTAAATCACCCTGCCACAAACATATTGGGTAATTTGAATGATAACATGAGATTGAAATCCAAAGCCTTGAATGTTGATGAAGCACTTCAAGATGTTGATTGGGTTAATTCTATGCATGAAAAACTTCGTCAATTTGTTCGGAATGATGTGTGGGAATTAGTTCCTAGACCAAAGGGAGTAAATGTGATTGGAACTAAGTGGATTTTCAAGAAAAAGTCAAATGAACATGGTACTGTTATTAGAAACAAATCAAGACTTGTTGCTCAAGGATACAAACAAGTGGAAAAAATTTATTTTGATGAGACTTTTGCACCGGTAGCAAGAGTGGAATCCATTAGGATACTTTTGGCCATAGCAAGTCTTTTGAATTTTAAGTTGTATCAAATGGATGTCAAGAGTGCCTTCTTGAATGGGATGTTGTAAGAAGAGGTGCATGTTGAACAATCAAAGGGTTTTGTTGATCCTCATAGACTGGATGATGTCTACAAGTTGAAGAGAGCCCTCTATGATTTGAAACAAGCTCCCAATCATGGTATGATAAGTTAACTGCATATCTCATTGAGCATGGATTCAAAAGAGGATTTGCAGGTACTATTCTCTTCATATGAAATGATAAGAATTATTTTGTAGTTGCTCAAATTTATGTTGATGATATTGTTTTTGGTGCTACTAATGATTCTCTTGCTCAATCTTTTGCAAATGAAATGAAGAAGATGTTTGAAATGAGTATGGTTGGTGAACTGACTTATTTCTTAGAATTGCAAGTGAAGCAAATGGATTCTGGAATTTACATCAACCAAGCAAAGTATGCTAGAAATCTAGTCAAGAGATTTGGACTTAACAAGGTTGCACATGCTAGAACACCAATGGCTACTAATGCAAAGTTAACCAATGATCCATCAGATAAGTCTGTAGTTGTTACTTTATATAGAAGCATGATTGGTTGTCTTTTATATTTAACTGCAAATTGTCCTAATATTGCCTTCAGTGTTGGTGTATATTCTAGGTTTCAATCTAATTCTAAGATTTCACATTTGAATGCTATTAAAAGAATTATAAAATATGTTAGTGGAACTTGTGATTATAGATTGTTTTATAGCAAAGAGTCAAATTTGTCTCTTGTTGGATTTTCAGACTCAGATTGGACCGACAATGCTGATGATAAGAAAAGCACCACTGGCGGGTGTTTTTATGTAGGAGCCAATCTTGTTGCTTGGATGAGTAAAAAGTAAAATTTTGTCTCTCTGTCTACTGTAGAAGTAGAGTATATTGCTGCTGGAAGTTGTTGTTCATAGCTTCTTTGGATGAAAAAGCTTTTGAGTGATTTTGGAATATCACAAGATACCATGGTTGTCTATTGTGATAATTCTAGTGCTATCAATAACTCTAAGAACCCTGTTAAACACTCTAAAACTAAGCACATAGAGATTAGATATCATTTTATTAAGGATTTGGTTGAAAGAAAGATTATGGCTCTTGAATATATCTTTACTGAACGTCAGAATGCTGGCATCTTCACCAAACCTCTTGATAGAAGTAAGTTTAAAACACTTCATCAAGCAATTGGTGTGATTTTGTGTCCTTAGTCATCTTTGGCTCTCATGGTCCTTGTGCTTCATCTCTCTACTCTTTGTGACCATTCATTTTTCTTTTCTTTTTTTTCTTTGTCTTTAGAATTTGCATTGCATAACATTCATGCATTTCATGATAGGGTGGTTTTTTTTTTTTTTTTTTTAATTTAAAAAAAAGGAGGAAAAGGAAGGGAAAATGTGTTTTGCATTATTTTCTAGGATTTATAATCAAGACTAGTCATATTATCTTTACATAACATGTTTATGTACCTTGTTTAGCATGAATGAGCTTATTTTACTGCATTTTGCTAGTTTTAGCTTTGTAGTACATGTTATGTTGGAGTTGTTTATAATTTTTGATCACATGATCTTGATTTTGAAGTCACATGCTTTTAATTGTAAGGACTAAAAAATCTTAAGAGAAAGACATAAATAACTATCTTACCACTATTTACTAGCCAATCCTGAACATCTTAGTGCATATCATATGATTTTGTACTTGATAAAGTGTAGCACATGCACAAAAAGAACATAAGGTGTAGCCTCAATTTAAATAATAAAATTGGTGTGTACATTATTGGGCTATAATGAATTCAAATTGAAATAAAATTGGTGTGTACATTATGAGGCAATTCAAGAAAATTACACGATTGCAAGCTTGTTTTCTAAGAGATGTGAGAGTTAAATGATATAACTCTTTAGGTGATAGTCACTTTCAAACTTATGTGATGAATTTTGTAGAAATTGTGATTGATCACTATTTACTTATCACCTCACATGTATCTCATACTTTTACTAGTTGCACAAACTACACAAATTATTCTTTGCTAAACTTCGTACATTATATTGTGTGTGATCTTGTTGTGACCATCTAAGATTATAAGTTCCTTGATTTTGATGCAAAACATGTTTTAATGTTTTAATCTTTGAGGACAAATTGATTGAAAATCTTGTTTTTGGAAGATATAGGTTGAATTCAAGTGTTTTTGAAAAACTTTTCATCTCATACTCATGCATTTTATTCATAAAACAATGTGCTTTAAGGAGTTTTTGCATTAAAATGCTTTTTTTTTTTTTCAAAAATCTATTTTTTCTAGATTTTCGATCAATCAAACTTGTTGCTCGACCGATTGAAAATGTGATAAAAATTTTGATTACAATCTGCCTGGCTCGATCAGTGCTCGATTGGTGCTGGATGGATTGAAATTGATTTTCGATTGATCGAATCTAATTTTCAACTGATCGAAAATCAGTCAGAGAGTTTTTTTTTAAAAAAAAGCTTTTCTCACGTGTTCATCACACTGTTCATACTTTTTCAAAAAGTTTTCTCTCTCTTCTTCTTCAACCGATCCCCTTCAAGTTGATTTTTGTCGTTTTCTTCCTAATTTTTCTCAAGGTTTTTTTCTTCAAGTGCCGGTAAGACATTTTTACCCCTTCTTTTTCATTGTATTCACAATTTTCATGCATTTTAGGTGAAATTTTCTGACCTATAGATTTTTGGGGTTTTTGATTTTTGAGTTGGTTTCTTTCAAATTTGATCACTGGGTTTTTGTTCTTAGATGTTGTAAACATGTTTCCCATGCATTAATTTGATTAATTTGGTGATTTGAGGACAATTTGAAATTCTAGGGCTTGAAACTACATGAAGTTGGGGATTTTGTTCAATTGGGCTGTAATGGGTAAAATTGACTTGTATAATTGACTGATTAATTCATTATATGATATTTCCTAACTAGTATGATGGTTAATTGCTTAATTTGGGTTACTTTTTGAAATTGGGTTTTTCAAAATTTGGGGTTTTTGTTCTAAAACTCTATGTTCAAGTCAATTGTTAGTTTCTAAAGTATAATTGAATAGTTTTCATTGCATTAGAGCATGTATCATTTGTTCATTCAGTTCATGCATCATATAGATTGATATTTTCTATTGTGTTTGCTTTCTAACCCTGTCTGATGTAGTCTGCCCTTGTTTTTCTCTCTCTCTCTCTCTCTCTCTCTCTCTCTCTTTCTCTCTCTCTCTCTCTCTCTCTCTCTTTGTTTTTTTGCCATTCTTTCCAACCCTTAACATCATGGTTAGGAAGTCTAGAGCCCATAAAAAAATCTCCACCTCTTCTACCCCTGTTTTCCAGAATGATAGGTTTCTTAGTCCAAAAAATCAGGAAACCTTTGAGAAACTGAATATCTATAAGAAGGTGTGGGCTGAGCGAAAAATGATTTTAGATGAGTTCGATCCTAAGATTCGTAGGAGTTTTGATTGTAGGAGTTGGTTGCCTCTTTTAGATGTAGATCATCCTCCTCAGACTGTTTTGATCAAAGAGTTCTATTTGAACCTCTCTGTTCACTCCACTTCATCCAACATTCAGTTTATGAAGAGTTGGATAAGGGGAGAAGAGTATGTCATTACTCCTCAAGTAGTGGCTTCTGCTCTTGGTGTACCTTTGGTACTACAACCTGTTTATCCTTATGATGAGACCCCTCCTCTTGACGACATCATGTCACTCATCATCGGTACTACCATTCAGTGGGGTACTGATCCTCGTATCATCTCTTATGAGCTTACTGAGCTCAATTTTTTTCGGATTTCATGTCATTCCATTTGGCCTATCTCTCATTTACACACTATTCCCATTGAGAGATGTGCTTTTTTATATGCTCTTGTCACCGATGATTCTATTTGTTTTCCCTCTCTGTTTATTAGCACTTTAGTTGAGGTTTATAGGAGTAGCTTGAAAAGGCATGGTCTTTTCTTTTCGATTTTTATTCATAGGATTTTGTTAGATTTGGGTTTAGAGGATTTTCCTGCATCCGAGCCTGTTCATATCATCACCGCCATAGGTACCACCTTTCTTAAGCAAAGAGCAGCTCAGATGAAAGCTAGCTCTAAACGCCCCAAAGTTGAGTCTTCCACAGGTGATGACTTTCGGCCTCCTCCATCTAGTGATCCATCTGCTGAGGAGATGTTGATCCCATTGCCGCAATTGATCCTCCACATTTTGCTTCAGGTGATGCTTCCATTCGGAGTATGTTGGAATCTGTCATGACCATTTAGGTGGCGCATGGACAAATTTTGGTGGATGTGCTTGCTTAGCTTCAGGCTTTATGTGCGGATTTGGTGAGTGTTCGGCATTCTACTCCGCCTCCACCTTTTGATGATGAGTCTTGATTGTCCTTTGGCAATTCGTCACAAAAAGGGGGAGTATTTATGCATGTTGTGAGGGGGAGATTTTGTGTTTTTCTTGATAGGGGGAGATTTAGATTGTATTTAGGAGATTCATGATGTATTCATTTTTTTTTTTTTTTGGCTCATGATGTATTTGTTTTATTGGTTGTATATGTTAGGGGGAGACATTTATGCTTTATGTTTAGTATTCTTATTGTTTCTTGTTTCACATATGGTACAGTTGATTATTGATTTATATCTATGAGGTTATTCATGATATATTTTTTTGTTGTTGTGTGAAATCAAGAATTTATTTATTTTACTTGTATTTTCCACACATGCATTTATGTGTTTGTTGAGTGTTTCAGGAATATATAGGTTTATTCAATCGTGTTGCTGTCTACACTGGTAACTAATAGATAGTAGTTAGGTTGAATTGTTTTTGGGCATTTTGTTATAATGGGCTGTTTTGTAACTTTGAGCATTTTTGTTTTGTTATGTGTTTTGTCACAGATTGCCAAAGGGGGAGTTTGTTAGGTTCTAAGACTTTAAGATTTAAATGTATTAGAACTTCAATGTGTAATGCTGGCAAACCATGATGAAAACATTTAGTCTAGATTTAGGTTACTCAAAGTGTGGTTATGTGTAAAGTTGGAATCGAGTAATTGCAGGAAATTACTATTCAATTTCTGCAAGGCTCGATCAATCAAAAATTAGACTCGAATTTCCAACTCAGCCCAAGCCCATATGACATGCAGGGTTTTATGTTTTGCTTCAAGTATAAAAGGAAAAACCCTAACCAAGTTTTAGAGGTTGTTGATATGCTGTGTGTGTGAATATCTTGTGAGATCTAGAGGTGTTTACCTTCATACACACTTAGGGTTATCATGGTCAAGATTAATATCCAGAGCTTGGTGATCTCTTCAGTCGCTGTTTCAAAAGTTTAAAGAAAACACAAGTAGGAGTACTTGTGGTTGCTATGGATCAAGGAAAGAAGTAGTTCGTGGACTCGGAGCTGTCACGTGGTCGTGATAGTAAGTTTTCTACTTGAGGTAACAATAGGATGTTAGTGGCTAAGTCGCTATTGTAAAAACTTCAATTCTTTCATGGTGGATTTGTTTTACCTTGAGGATAGCTAGGTTAAATCCCCTCCAAGTTTTTTATCGGTTTGGTTTTCCTAGGTTATCATATCGTTGTGTTCTTTATTTTCCACATTGTTTACATAATATGATTTATTTGTGTTAACCTAGATTTGAATAATTTACCTCAGTAATCACTTGGTTAAATAACTAGGTTAAACAACTTGTGTTCTAAGGGATCTAAAAAGTACAAATTTATTAATCCTTGATAAGGAGGGTATAAAAAAACCTTGAACCAATTAGTTAGAACTTGTGAGATTTCAATTAACATTTTCTCTAGATCATGTGTTGATGCTAAGTTATGTCTGTCTTTTAGAAGAACACCTATACATTAACATCATTATATGAACAACTAACCATCCACCCCCTTCCCTATTTTAAGTTGATTGTTTTCTAATTTATAAAATGATCATGTGCATTGCGCAGGTTAAACACTAGCATATATAAAAGCAGAGACCTCATGTGCGAAAGCATAAGGTTCTACCAAGTGGCGCATTGTATGACTTTTTTTTTTTTTTCATTTGGACTTCCTCCTCATCTAAATTTAGTATTTATATCAAATGGTTAAGTAATGACATATGCATTTATTTTGATGCATTAATAAAATTCAAAGAATTTGTATACATTCATTATTTGAAATATTTTTGATAAATACGGATGGATCTAAAAAGTCATGGGAAAAATAGGAATTAAGAAAACTTTTCAATTTTATGCATAAGACTAACTTCAATGCAAAATCACAAGAGTCAGATTCAATAAATATTGAGTAATATGATTATTTGTCTCTACATTTGTCAAATATAAATCCCCATTTCTTTTGGACTTAAAAATCAAACTTCCATAATTTCTCTCACAATATCTTTGGTTCCCTTCTTGAGAGGTATGTTAACTTCCTAAATAATATGTTCGTCTTTAATATTTTGTTTAGATTTTATGTATTTGTTTTTACTGATGTAGCTTTGTAATGTGGTTAGGATGGTTTTTCAATATTATGTGCCAATTTAGATTTTGGGTTTTCTGTATGATGCATATACTTGGTAAGGATTTGTAGTATATTTGGTGTTTTGGTTGCTTTTAGTTTAATAAAAATTTGGAGGTTAAATTATGATATTATTGCGTCACTATGGCATTATTGTTTCTATTGTTGTATTCTAGCAATTTTTATAGCTAATTGATTAAGATATCATTCTTTCAATTTTCACCCTTTTATAATTAAGGTCTTAGAATTCATACTTTTGTTTAATTAAAATATTAATGGGCCTTAATTTTATCTCATATCAATTATGAAACTAAAGAAAAACTACTTTCACTGACATAAAAATTATAGGTGTTGATATAGTAGAGATAGAGACTTTAGCGGCGTGAGAAATATAGAAATTAATATTATAAAATCTATATATAAAGCATAAATCATACAAGAAAGACACCTATGAACCACTAGGTTTGTAGGTGACAATGTGAACATAATATGGTAACATTTGTTGGTTGCATGAACTACAAGAATTTTTCTCCAATTTATTTAGTTTCAATTTTGTTTTACTAGAAAACTTCATAGTTTAATTATGACAAACAATAATAGTATTCATGAAATCAATGGATTATAAATAATTTTTTACTAAATTTATTAAAATGCACCCGTGGGATATCCACTAGTTGCTACCAATTTTAAAGACCAAGAAGAGGATCTCAATCAACTATATAGAATATTATTTTTCTTTTCTTTTTTCTTGAACAAACCGTGTTTTTATTGTAGGGAATTTAACCAAAAATCCCAACCTGTGAGAAACAAAACAAATAGAGAAAACACACGTCAAAGAAAATAATCACACGCACAAGACAATATTTACGTGGTTCGGCAATTTGCCTACGTCCACGGAGTTGCAGGGATTTCACTATTATCAGGGAAAATACAATAGTGCACAAGAACACTCTCAAGAAACCCAAATCCCAATTACACCCTAGCACTCTCTCACAGAAAAATAAGAATAGAAGCTGACTGCCTCTCTTTTCTCTATTTTTCTCTCATGCGGCTTGCTCACTAGGTTAATTAGGATTTCTCTCTCTTTTTAATCTCACGGCTGCATATAATAAAGCACATATATATATATATATATATATATGTTACTTTATGAAAGTCGGCTGAGTAAACTTTCCTATTACAAATAGGATTTGGTCAATAGTGACCGACGTGGGCTTGTGGCAATTCAAGCCACACGGCCCACTTCAACAAATCTCCACCTTGACTTGAATTAATCAAGCTACACGAGCAAACTCCTCCATCAGCTCCACCTTAGCCCTTAAGGGCTCACAAGCTGCAAACATCAGCCACAATCCTCCATAACACAATCCCTCATCCCTGTAACTCATCCTCCTGTCCTCAAGCTAGAAGACCAATTGAAGCTGCGCACAGCTTCAACTTCTCAATAGTGACACCCTTAGTCAACATGTCTGCCGGGTTCTTAGATCCACAAATCTTCTCAAGCATTACCAGTTTATCTTCAACAAGGTAACGGATAAAGTGGTATTTTGTTTGTATGTGCTTCGACTTTGAATGAAAAGCTGAATTTTTGGCAAGAAAGATTGCACTCTGACTGTCACTGTGTAGAATGCCCATCTTCTGCTTCTTACCCAATTCATCTAAGAAACCATGTAACCAAATCATCTCCTTTCCAGCTTCAGTTGCTGCAACATACTCAGCTTCTGTAGTAGACAAAGTAACAATCTTCTGTAGATTTGAAGCCCATGATATAGCTGTACCACCCAGAGTGAAAACAAACCCAGTAGTACTCTTTCTACTATCAATATCACCAGCAAAATCAGCATCTACATAACCCTGCAGTTTCAAACTTGCACCTGTGAAGCAAAGACATGTATCTGATGAACCCTTCAGATATCTCAGAATCCACTTGACTGCCTCCCAATGCTGCTTTCCAGGCCTACTCATGAATCTACTCACAACTCCCACTGCATGTGCAATGTCTGGCCTTGTACACACCATAGCATACATCAAGCTGCCAATAGCTGAGGCATAGGGCACCTTGCTCATGTGGTCCCTTTCTTCTTCTGTCTTCGGTGATTGTTCTTTGCTTAGTTTGAAATGACTACCCAAGGGTGTGCTCACTGGTTTGGCTTCATTCATGTTGAACCTGCTGAGAACTTTCTTCACATACTCTGACTGTGAAAGCTTCAATGTACCATTAGCCTTGTCTCTAATGATTCTCATACCAAGGATTTGCTTTGCAGCTCCCAAATCCTTCATTGCAAACTGTTTGGACAATTGCTTCTTCAGATTATTAATCTCCTCAATGCTAGACCCTGCAATAAGCATATCATCCACATACAACAGTAATATGATGTAAGAATTGTCAAAAAACTTAACATAGCAACAGTGATCAGCTTCACATCTCTTGAACCCAATTCTGTGCATAAAACTGTCAAATTTCTTGTACCACTGTCTAGGAGCTTGTTTTAGGCCATACAAGCTCTTTCTCAGTTTGCAGACTAGATTCTCTTGTCCTTGAGTAATGAACCCTTCTGGCTGAATCATGTAAAGGTCTTCCTCTAAGTCACCATGAAGGAATGCTGTCTTCATATCTAACTGCTCAAGATGTAAGTTTTCTGCAGCCACCATTCCCAGTATTAGTCTGATTGTTGACATCTTCACAACTGGAGAAAATATCTCTGTGTAGTCAATGCCTTCCTTCTGCTGGAACCCTTTAACAACTAATCTGGCCTTGTAACGTTTGCTACCATCATGTTCATTCTTTATTCAGTATACCCACTTGTTGTGCAAAGCCTTCTTTCCTACTGGCAATTCAGTCAGTTCCCATGTTTGATTCCCCAACAAGGAATCCATCTCATCCTTCATGGCTAACTCCCACTTGCTTGAGTTTTCATCTTGCAAGGCTTCATCATAACACTCTGGCTCACCACCATCAGTCAACAGGAGATAATTTAAAGTGGGTGAATAACGCTGTGGAGGTCTAATGTTCCTGGAAGATCTGCGGACTTCAGCTACAGGTGTACTCAGATCTACCTGTGAATTTACATTCTCTTTATCTTCTTCACCCCTTTTCTGGACAGTACCTTCAGTCAATTCATCTAAGTTGACAAACTCAGATTTCTTTTGATCTATCCCTGTAATATCTGACACTACAGTTGACCTGTCCTTGTACATAACCTGTTCATTAAATATCACATTTCTACTTCTGATGATTTTCCTGTTTTGTTCATCCCAAAACCTATAGCCAAATTTCTCATCACCATAGCCAATGAAAAAACATATTTTAGACTTTGCATCAAGTTTACTACGAGCATCAGAATCAATATGAACATAAGAAACACAACCAAAAACTTTTAAGTGTGAAAACTTTACCTCTTTACCGCTCCAAACCTCCTCAGGAAGTCTGAATTCCATGGGAACTGAAGGTCCTCGGTTTATCAGGTAAGCTGCAGTGCTAACAGCATCAGCCCAAAAAGTTTTTGGTAGTCCAGCATGCAACCTCATACTCCTAGCACGCTCATTGAGAGTTCTATTCATGCGCTCAGCCACACCATTCTGCTGTGGTGTCCCAGGAATGGTTTTCTCCATCTTAATTCCCTGTGCAGCACAATACTCACTGAACCCTCCATCTATGTACTCTCCTCCATTATCTGACCTCAAACATTTTACTTTTAAACCTGTTTCTGTCTCAACCATGACCTTCCACTTCTTAAAGGTTTCAAATACATCTGATTTATTTTTCAGAAAATAAACCCATACCTTTCTACTTGAGTCATCAATGAAAGTGATGTAGTACCTTGAACCTCCAAGGGATGCAACCGGAGAAGGTCCCCACAAATCAGTGTGTACTAACTCCAATTTTTCAGCCTTCGGTGTCCTGCCAGTTTTCAAGAAGCTCACCTTTTTCTGCTTTCTTAAGATGCAACTTTCACACATGTCAAAATCAATGGACTTCAATTCTGGTAGTTTTCCTTTTGACAACAGCATCTTCATCCCTTTCTCACTCATATGACCAAGTCTGCGGTGCCATAGGCTTGTATTAGTACTTGCATCAGCAACTGCAATTGTGTCTCTTGGACTTGAGGTCATGTACAGAGTACCAGTCTTCTTTCCACGAGCCAATACCCTAGCTCCCTTTGTAACCTTCCAAGTACCACCAACAAATAGTATGGCATGTCCTTCATCATCAAGTTGTCCAACAGAAATCAGATTCCTCCTCAGGTCAGGAATATGTCGAATCTTCTCCAGTAACCAAACAGGCCCATTGGGCAACAATATTCGAACATCTCCCATACCCACAACATCCAAGGCTGAACCATCAGCCAAATACACCTTACCAAAATCACCTGCAACATAATTATGTATGATTTCTCGGTGTGGAATGGTATGAAACGAAGCTCCTGAATCCAAAACCCAATCATCAAGTGGACTGTCTACTGCAAGAAGTAATGCATCCTGTACCTCTTCTGTTACAGCATTAGCTGAATCATCTTCATTCTTCTTCTTAGGACTTTTGCATTGATTCCTAAAGTGACCTGTTTTCCCACAATTCCAGCATTGTACTTGTTGGCCTGATCTAGATTTACTTCTGTTCCGATTAGAATTTCTGGATTTTGATCTGCCCCGATTTGAATTTCTGTTATTACCTCTGCCTCTTGTCTCAAGGTTTAGGGCAGAACCAGATCCTGAGGATTCACCTGCATCTCTTCTGTGAATCTCCTCAGCCAGAATTAAATCTCGTATATCATTGTACTTGAGTTTTTCCTTTCCTGTAGAATTGCTTACTGCCATCCTCATTGCCTCCCAACTGTTTGGCAAAGAAGCCAAGACGATCAGAGCACGAATCTCATCATCAAAATCAATTTCTACAGACGACAATTGATTTGTGATAGTATTAAATTCATTCAGATGTTGTGCTACTGATGCATTCTCTGCCATCTTCAGATTGAACAGTTTCTTCATCAAGTGCACCTTATTGTTTGCTGACGGCTTTTCATACATACCAGACAAAGCTTTCATTAGATCTGCTGTGGTCTTCTCCTTTACAACATTGTGTGCAACAGACCTAGACAGAGTTAACCTGATAACTCCTAGTACCTGTCTGTCAAGAAGAGCCCATTCCTCAGCCTTCATAGCCTCAGGTTTTTCCCCTAGAAGCGGTTGATGCAATTTCCTCCCATAAAGGTAATCCTCAATCTGCATCCTCCAATACGCGAAGTCTATGCCATCAAACTTTTCTATTCCAGACGCCTTTCCTGCTTCCTCTGCCATTGCTCTCACTTAAACCTAACCCTAGGCTCTGATACCAGTTGTAGGGAATTTAACCAAAAATCCCAACCTGTGAGAAACAAAACAAATAGAGAAAACACACGTCAAAGAAAATAATCACACACACAAGACAATATTTACGTGGTTCGGCAATTTGCCTACGTCCACGGAGTTGCAGGGATTTCACTATTATCAGGGAAAATACAATAGTGCACAAGAACACTCTCAAGAAACCCAAATCCCAATTACACCTTAGCACTCTCTCACAGAAAAATAAGAATAGAAGCTGACTGCCTCTCTTTTCTCTATTTTTCTCTCATGCGGCTTGCTCACTAGGTTAATTAGGATTTCTCTCTTTTTAATCTCACGGCTGCATATAATAAAGCACATATATATATATATATATATATGTTACTTTATGAAAGTCGGCTGAGTAAACTTTCCTATTACAAATAGGATTTGGTCAATAGTGACCGACGTGGGCTTGTGGCAATTCAAGCCACACGGCCCACTTCAACATTTATGTCCTTTTTTTTCCTTCCTAACACTCAGGTTGTAGCCAAAGAGCTTACGCTAATCTAGTTGTGCATGACTTTGAGTCACATTCTAGCATGTGCATAGCAATATTAACACAAGGGAATGGGAAAGAAAGGACAGCAATGAAGATAAAAAAATTGTTCTAAACTTGATTTGCATAGAATGACAAAATCCCCAATAGCACCCATGTTCAACCCGAGATGATTTTTAAAAAAGATTGTAACTTAGCCATCATCTGCGTTTTCTTATTCTAATTAATTCAGAGAATCTGGACTTGTCCCACTTTGTAAAAGTAAGCTCTTTAGAGCATCCATAGCAGTGGAGTCAAATTTTTAGCTTTTTAGCACCACAAAAAGTCACTTTATCTATTTTACTTTCTTACATCCAACAGTAGCGGTTTTATTTTAGCTTTTAACACAATAAAATAATATAAATATTACAACAAAATCATATTTCATTCAACCACCAAAACATAACCACAATCAAAAGTAGTGTGAACATATGGTGGACATTGGGAGAGACACGGAGAGGTAGGGAGGAGAGAGACAAAGTAGTGGGAACGCAAAAAAAAAAAAAAAAAAAAAAAAAAAAAAAAAAAAAAAAAAACCACTAAAAAATTTACCTTTCAACTACAATGCACAGGTAGATGTGGAGCCAAAAAATATAGCTTTGGCTCCACTATTGCAGGGTACATTTTGATATTTAGTGGTGTTAAAAATAGCTATATAGCTATTTAACACCACTATTGCTAGTGCTCTTAGGTAAGTAGTTGTATATGGCATCATGATGGGCATAAAATTACCAAGATTGAAACTCATAAAAACGCTAAGAGTTTTTTATAGCATGTGCAGAGGAATATTAACACAAGGCAATTAATAGGAAAGAAAGAACAACAATTAAGATAACAATTTGGTACTAAGCATATGATTTGCATAGAATGACCAAATCCCTCAATAGCTCTGATATAATGCTAAGAGTTTTTTATTTTTGGATAACGTGGAATCTCCCCATGGCAGGGCCATTTGGACCCACCTCAAGGGAGTAAACCACATATACATGATCCCACCCACCAGAACTGTGTATCAGATAAGCGGAACTCCTAGTGGGGATTATAAATGCTTAGAGTTACACAAAATGAGCCAGCAAACCAATCAATTAGAGGTTGATCATTGCCAGTGAAGCCAAAAAAACATGAAACTTGATGCAGTGGTAGTACAATTTGTTAAGTACAAGACTCAACGCAACCATTCTCCTTTATCACCCTATATTCAGCATACCACACACCCTATAATTCTTTCAGCTTCACTGAAATTAATCAAACCCGGCAATCCCTTGAATACTATGGTCATTGCAAATCCTTCAACAGATTCCAAGCAAATAAAAGCAGAAAGGCTCAGAATCTTCCACGTGTAGGATCCCTTAGTAAGAAATGCCATCCAATGGCAGTGACTGTGATTCATAGAAAGTATGTTCCTAAATTCAGATCCTACCTCATAAATTCATAATCCCTTGGTTGCCAGCCTAAAGAAAATTGATTCATAATCATTTACACTTGTGGACAGCGCTATGATACCTGTTAAAACTGCAGATGCTTTCTACGTGCTATAAAGTGACTAACAGATTCTGGAAATTTTGAAGTATCATAGTATGGCCTTATCAATATTATTTAAAAAAGCATGATAAAAATGGTAGATTTGGACAACCCACAAGCCACTAGGTTGATTGCTGGAGCTAAGGGTGTCAAACAATTACATGTTAGCGGAAGGCTATTAGTGTTGATTTTAGTACATTTAGTAGTAACTCTTTTGGAATTCAGTGGGTGACACAGATACATCATACATGTGAGAAGGGGCAATTCAATTTATTTTGAAGGTTTATATACATGACATCCAATATGGTTTGTTAAAAAAATTACAATTAAGGGTACCACCAAGTAATAGCCATAGTTCACAAAGATTTAGATTCTACATTAATAGCTTTTCTCAACCAAAAAATAAATAAATAAATAAATAAAAAAAGATTCTACATTAATAGCAATACTGCCAACACTAGTATGCCTGGAAAAAAAGGAAAGAAAACACAATATAATGCCAAATTCATTTATTCAAAAAGTACAACATAAATAAATAAATAAATTTCTGACAGCATAATGAGTTGTCAATATGAATTTCAAAAAGATGATTACCTTGCTAGAATTTCAACCTTGCTAATATTATTGATGATGCCGAAAATATGCCCACCAGTGAGTCACACGTTCCTCGTACGACCGCGAATGGCACCTGCACAATGAAAGGGAATAACCTAGCGGGGGGTACCGGTGTGGTACCGGCCAAACACCCTCCGAAGGTCAAGTTAGAATTATTCTTACTACTCTAGAGTGCTAGAGAGGGTAAATTATGCGTACCTCCGTTTGTGAGGGTGCTTGGGTTTTTATAGTAGAGAGGGCTGACCCTCTTTTCCTTGGAGTAGAAGTCTTTTCCTTATCGGAGTCTTCTTGGGCGTATTTTACGGGATTCTTTCCATATAGGAGTCCTTAGGTTTCATGAAACGTGGGGAACAAGTTAATGCTACACGTAAACGTGCATAATAGACATTCCATAGACTGACGCCGCCAGTTTATGTTATCCCGTCAGTATACGCTCATCCCGTCAACTTCAGGATGTTCGGCCCTATGTGGAGTTCTTTTACCTTAGGTCACCGTCAGCCTCGAAGGAATGCTAATGGCAAAACCATCTCGTCACCCTTGTTAAGCCTGCATCTTCACCCTTGTCAGATATGCACCGTCGCCCTTGTCAGGTATGTATCGTCGCCCTTGTCAGGTCTGTACCGTCACCCTTGCCATCATAATTTTATCCTCATCATTTGCCCCCTACTCCATACCTCCGTCAGCTTCTGTACTGACGGATTATGGAGTTTGTTTTCAAAAGAGGCAGAAATATCGTTTGCGTGGATCTGAGCATTTAATGCCCTGAACAGGTGACTCGTTCCTATTGGCTTCACTTCTGACAAGACGTCGCTTCGTCTTCCGCGCCATTTTTTCCATATATAAACAGCGTTTCCAGTCATTTTTCACTATTTCAATCTTGCTGAACTTGTGGAGAGACAGACCGTCGCTCAACTTTCGTCAGCTTTACTTCCGTCAGTTCATCCGCTTCTGTCTCTAGAGCCGTCCAGAAGGCTTCCATACCGGTAAGTTTTCATCCTCTCTCCTTCCTTCTTTTTCTTTTTATTTTTGCCTCATTAGTGAGGCCGTCAGCCTAGGTACTTAGTTTGAACCCGTCACTTGTAGGTAGTCAGATGTCGAGTGACGCGTCTTGTGACGAGTCATCAGTCCGCGAAGGAGCGGGCTACGACGAAACCTTTGGTTCTGGAAACGAGTCAGACTTCTCCCTCCCGTCAGAGAGAGAGTCGTCAGCCCAATCTCCTGACGGCGATGAGAGTTTTGCTGAGGGAGATGAGGATGAGGGAAGAGGGGATAAAAATGACGGGGGTGGAATGGATATTGACGGAGAGGATAGTGACGGGGAGGAGAGATCCAGTGAAGGAACCTCGGAGGGTACCGTAGATAACCGTCCCTTCATTCTTCCTGAGGATTGGGCCGTCAACAGATTTTTGCCTGGGATGAGTGGTAAAGTTTTTAGGGAGTTACGGGTTCGTTATCAAATCCCAGATCACATCCCCCTCCGTCTCCCTAGAGAGGGTGAGAGGTGTTACTCCGGGCGGACAGCGGACGTCGGCATGTATGACGCCATGTTTGCTGCGGGCCTGAGGTTACCGTTGACGGCTCTGCACCGTCAACTAGCTGACTTCCTTGGAATATCCGTCACCCAGGTTGCCCCAAATGCCTGGAGGACTTTTATAGGAGCTGAAATCCTGTGGGGCAGCTTTAGTGGAGGGCACCGTCAGCTTACACTAGGAGAATTTTTTTATTGCTATAGGCCTCATCACATTGCCTCGTCTAAGGGGACTTATCATTTTAATGCCCGAGAGAAAGGGCTACGGTTAGTGTCAGATATGCCTGACTCAAATAGGAACTGGAAGAGTAGGTATTTTTTCGTTGAAGGGACGGACTGGGTATGCCGTCAGGAGGAGTGGGCGACGATGCCCAGTGGTTACTTTGACAATACCTGGGCCTTTGTCAAGGATTCAGGTTAATCCCGTCACCCATGAGGCTCGTGCGTTTTTTGAAGTGACGGTACTAACACTTGTTATTTTTTCTTTTTTCAGCTTATTCCCGTCTGCATATAACTGACGAGCAGGAGGAGTTCATCCAACGGATTCTAGAGATTCCTTTGGAAAACCGTAAGTGCAGGGATTTGATCACCCTTGACACCCTCCATTTATACTGTGGGGGCCCAGATCCGTCAGCGGAAGCTCGTAGGTTGGAAGAGTTTGCGCGACGACGTGAGTAGACTTTTATTTTGCCGTCAGTTTCATTCTTTCCGTCACTTTTCCTAAAGTGTTTTCTTTGTGTTGTAGAGATGGAATCTGCGAAGCAAAGGATACGGGCTGCCACAGCTCGTCAGAAGGAGGAGAGGAAGGCCAAGGAAGCAGGGGGGGAAGCCTCGTCAACCCCCACAGTCGTCGCCAAAGTGGCGAAGAGGAAACCCGACGGGAGTGACGGCCGTCCATCAAAAAAGACCGCCGTCACTCCGTCAGACGAACCATTGAAGGAGAAGTCCCCTCCTACGTCTGGCCATGGCGCGGGAAAGGGGGTGATGACTTCCACTGGTCCCGTCAGCGAGGGTCCGTGCCATCTCCTAACCCACAAGGATTATGCCGTCGGGGAGGTTGAATCTCTGATAAAACCGACGGACATGGAGCCCTGTGATCAAGTGGGGACGGAGGATTTAGGGGCGTCGGCCCTCTTTGATCTCTCCAGGGTAAGTTTCTCACATTTTTGTGTTGAACATGCCGTATCTTGTTTTGGTGTACTTTTTATCTGACGGATACGCTCTCTCAGGCCTTGGTTCGTGTCAAAGCCCTACGTGACCGTTGTGTGGCGAAGGAGGGGGTCGTCAGTCGAGTTCGCAGCCACAACAAGAACCTGTTGAATCAGCAGGCTCAGTATAAGGAAGTCGTCCGTATCCTTAACCAGGAGCTGCAGGAGGTTAAGGATAAACTGACGGCGGTCAGTGGCGAGAACGTCAAGCTCCAAGGAGAGGTGACGGCTCTGGAGGAGAAGTTACAGACGGCGGGGGCTGACGCGATTAGAGACTTCAAAACGTCGCAGTCTTTTATCGACTCATGTGGTCAGTATTACGGCACTGGGTTCGATGACTGCCTTCGACAGGTCGCGTCGGCCTTCCCGGAGCTGGACTTGTCTGGGATTTCAATGGATGATGGAGACGACGTCTCTCTTCAGCCTGAACCTACTCCGGAGCATGACGGCTTTGTAGTCCTGGCTCAGCCTGCTGCTAATCCTACAGCTTCAGATTCTCCAACCGTTATCATGGATGTCGAAGACCATCATGCTGACGGAAACCCTGCTGACGTTCCTGCTGCTTAATTATAGCTACGTAAAATTTTTTTGGAAATAGTTGTAATCTTTAGACGGTTTTTTTTTTTTTTTAAGAACAGTTGTAATTTTTAAACAGTTGTAGTTTTAAACAGTTGTAATGTTTAAGTGCCTTCGTCGTTTATGTACGTATTTCATTTCCGTCGCTTTTATCTCTTTATTTTATACAAAATTGTTGGAAATTCCCGTCTGCTTGGAATACGTCAGCTCTTTAAACTGTTGAAAACCCCATCGGTTTTATGACCGTCGGTTTACAGCTTTTGATTGGTCGCGCCTTTCTTAAGGCCGTCAACCTCTTCTGACCGTTAGCCTTTTTTGACCGTCGGTTTATAAGTGTTGTCTTTTGACTTCTTTGTCGGTCCGTCGGTTTTGAGGATCTTGTCCCTATGATGGTTATTCCATCTTGTTGCATCGTTAGCCCTTTAGCTTTTGGCGTTTTCAGGCCGTCAGCCTTTTGGCCTTGGCCTTGGATGTTTTTTTTTTGACATCGTTTTAGCCCGTCAGTTTAATTGATGTCTTTTGACATCTTTGTCGATCCGTCAGTTTTGAGGATCTTGTCCCTATGATGGTTACTCCATCTTATTGGACCATCAGTCCTTTAGCTTTTAGCCTTTTGGGCCGTCAGCTTCTTGGCCTTGGCCTTTGATGTCTTTTGACATCGTATTATCCCGTCGGTTTTGTTGATGTCCTAACATCTTTGTCGATCCGTCAGTTTTGAGGATCTTGTCCCTATGATGGTTACTCCATCTTATTGGACCGTCAGTCCTTTAGCTTTTAGCCTTTTGGGCCGTCAGCTTTTAGGACCTTGTGTTGTGGACTTAGTCGTCCTAGAATATGAAATTAGTGAACCATAGAAAGAATAAATCCTCCAGCAATTTCTGAATAAACTCCTCTTATTGGCATGCATTTAAATAAAGGTAATTAAAACCGAATCCTGCCCTTCGGGCTAAAAAGTATTTGTTGCAAGAAAAGAAAAAAAAACTGAAGTAAATGATAAATCCGAGGAGTAAAACTGAAGTTTGTTGGAATAACAAAAATAGGTCGGTCTTCGGGCTGCCGCTCCTATTGGTAATACTTCCGTAGGTGTTCGGCGTTCCATGGGTGTGGTAGCTTCTGTCCTTCCAATGTCTCTAGGTGGTAAGTGCTTTTTCTCTGCCACGATGTAACTTGGTAAGGTCCCTCCCAGTTGGGGCCGAGTTTCCCTTGAGTAGGGTCCCTAGCGGCACCCATGACCTTTCTAAGAACAAGGTCTCCAACTTGGAAGTCTCTATGTCGGACTCGAGAGTTGTAGTGTTTGGCCATGCGGTCCTGGTACCTGGCGAGCCTTTGTTCTGCTGCTGCTCTGATCTCGTCCACCAAGTTGAGCTGTAGTCGCATAGCTTCGTCGTTTTTGTTCTCATCATGGTTGTGCACCCTGTAGCTTGTGAGTCCAACTTCGGCTGGGATAACTGCTTCGCCACCGTACGTCAGTCGGAACGGTGTCTCTCCTGTGGGCGTCCTTGTCGTTGTCCTATATGCCCATAGTATACTTGGCAATTCTTCGGGCCATATATCCTTTGTCCCCTCGAGTCGAGTCTTGATGATTCTGAGCAAGGATCGGTTCGTGATTTCGACCTATCCGTTAGCTTGGGGGTGGGCGGGGGAGGAGTAGTGGTTTTTTATCCCCAACTGCGAGCAAAAATCCCGAAAGGGATCGTTGTCGAATTGTCTTCCGTTGTCCGAGACAAAGACTCTAGGAATGCCAAACCTGCATATGATACATCTCCAGACAAAGCTCCTCACGTTCTTTTCTGTAATGGTTGCCAAAGCTTCAACTTCCACCCATTTCGTGAAATAGTCGATACCTACTACCAGGAATTTCAGCTGTCGCACGGCTGTAGGGAATGGTCCCATAATATCTAACCCCCACTGTGCGAACGGCCATGGGGCTGTCATTGGGGTCAGCTATTCGGTTGGTTGTCTAATAATATTGCTGAACCGTTGGCATTTGTCGCAGGCCCTGACATAGGCTTCGGCGTCCTTCTGCATGGTGGGCCAATAATACCCTGCTCGTACAAGCTTGTGTACCAACGATCTGGACCCTGAGTGGTTTCCGCAGATTCCTTCATGTACTTCTCTTATGACGTAGTCTGCCTCTTCCGCACCCAAGCATCTCAGATACGGTCGGGAGAAACCTCTCTTGTACAGGACGTCTTTTATCAGGACGAACCTCGCCGCCTGGACTTTAAGTTTCCTTGCGGCTTCCTTCTCGTCCGGTAAGACCCCGTTTTTTAAGTACGAAACCAACGGCGCTGCCCAGCCGCAGTCGGAGCATATTTCCTGCATATTGCTGAGATCTATTAGCGGGGAAAGCTGTACAAAGGAGAGTACATTACCAGGGATGACCATTTTCTCAGCTGAAGCGGCCTTCGCGAGACGGTCGGCTCTCTCGTTCTCTTCTCTGGGAATCTGGACGATTTTGGCTTCTAGGTCTCCTACCCTTGTCTTTACTTCGTCAAGGTACCTTTTCATCTTTTCGCCCTTGCAATCGTATTCTCCGTTTATTTGGTTAGTGATAACCTGTGAATCGCAGTAGATGACTACCCTTGTGGCTCCTGCTGCTTTGGCAAGGTCAAGCCCTGCTATTAGAGCCTCATACTCCGATTCATTGTTGGTGGCAGGGAAGTCGAGACGGACCATACATTCGATGGTGTCTCCTTCGGGCGATAGTAGCACGATGCCGGCCCCTGCGGCTTGCCTGTTGGACGATCCGTCCGTATATATGCTCCATTGAGGGGACTCTGCTGCCCCCTTGTCTTCCCCATGAGTGAACTCAGCTATGAAGTCGGCGACGATCTGTCCCTTAATGGCGGTTCACGGGCAGTACTGAATGTCAAATTCGCTCAGCTCTATGGCCCACAGCGCCAATCGTCCCGCTGCCTCAGGGCTGCTCATCGCCCGTCGCAAGGGCTTGTCAGTTAGGACGTTTACAGTATGAGCTTGGAAGTATGGTTTGAGCTTTCGGGCTGCCGTAACTAATGCGAAGGCAAGTTTCTCCATGGGGGGGTATCTCTCTTCGGCACCGTGAAGCGCTCGGCTTGCGTAGTACACGGGTTTTTGCACCTTCTCTTCTTCTCTGACTAGGGCCGCGCTAACGGCTGCGGGGGAGACGGCTAGATAGAGAAAAAGTTCTTCTCCTGGCTGTGACGGGCTTAGCAATGGCGGGGAGGAGAGGTAAACCTTCAATCTTTCGAATGCTTGTTGACATTCGTCAGTCCACTCGAAGGATTTCTTCAATGTTCGGAAGAAGGGCAAGCATTTGTCCGTCGCCCTTGACACGAACCTATTCAGCGCCGCTATCTTTCCATTGAGGTTTTGCATCTCCTTCACATTTCTTGGTGGTGCCATATCCATAATGGCCCGGATCTTGTCCGGGTTTGCCACGATTCCCCTTTGAGACACCATGAATCCCAAGAATTTTCCTGCTGTTACTCCAAAGGCACATTTCCCCGGATTGAGCTTCATGTTGTAGGAGCGAAGAGTGTCGAATGTTTCTTTGAGATCTCCTAGATGATCTTCCTCCCTTCGGCTTTTGACTAGCATGTCGTCTACGTAGACCTGGACATTCCTCCCAATCTGTTGCGCGAACATTTTGTTCATGAGCCTTTGGTACGTTGCGCCCGCGTTCTTCAAGCCGAAGGGCATGACCTTGTAGCAGAATAGGCCTTGGCTGGTCACGAACGACGTTTTTTCCTGGTCGGCTTCGTGCATTCGGATTTGGTTGTATCCCGAGAATGCGTCCATGAAGCTCAGCAACTGGTGTCGGGCCGTAGAGTCTACTAGGACATCAACCCTGGGAGGGGGTAGCTATCCTTGGGGCAGGCCTTGTTAAGGTCAGTGAAGTCCACACACATCCGCCATTTCCCGCTCGCTTTCTTCACCATTACTACATTTGCTAACCAGTCGGGATAGTACACTTCCCTGATAAAGCTTGCTTCCCGTAGCTTTCTGACTTCCTCTGCTATGGGTCGGTCTCGCTCGGGGGCAAACACCCTCTTCTTTTGTCTGACGGGTGAAAAGGCGGGCGACACATTCAACTTGTGCACCATGATTGAAGGATCTATTCCTGGCATATCTTCATGACCCCATGCAAATACGTCTCGATTGCGTCTAAGGAAAGTTATGAGCTCCTGACGGACTGTGGGGTTAGCGAGCGTTCCAATTTTGGTCGTTCAGCCAGGATCGGAACTGTCAAGGGGTATTTCTTCTAACTTCTCAACCGGCTCTGTTACCGTCCGGTGCTCTTCTATACTTAAAGTCTGAACCTGATCCTCCATTTCCATCATGGCTATGTAACATTCGCGCGCGGCCATCTGACTTCCGCGCAGCTCCCCTACTCCGTAGTCAGTTGGGAACTTAATCATCAGGTGGTAGGTGGAGGTTACTGCCTTCCATGAGTTGAGTGTGGGTCGCCCGAGGATAGCGTTGTAGGCCGATGAGCAATCAACAACCAAGAATGTCACGTCCCTGGCTATCTGTTGGGGGTAATCACCTACAATTACGGATAAGGTGACCGCGCCCAGTGGGAATACTCGGCTCCCGCCGAAGCCGACAAGCGGGGCATTTGTTGGGATCAGTCGCCCCCTGTCGATCCTCATCTGCTGGAACGTGGTGTAGTATAAGATATCTGCTGAACTGCCATTGTCGACGAGCACCCGGTGCATATTGTAATCCCCTACACGCAAGCTGACGACGAGTGCGTCGTCATGTGGATGGTGAAGGCGTCGTGCGTCTTCTTCCGAGAATCCGATTACGGGACCTTCTCTTCTTGTTATCTTCGGCACTGCTCCCGTCAGTTGAACATTTTGTATCATCCGAAGATAGGTCTTACGGGCCTTCTTGGATGACCCGGCGGCGGTCATTCCTCCTACGATCATCCTTATATCCCCAATCGGGGGCCTCGGTCGCTCATTATCCCGTCAGGGGTGTTGGTCTTGCGTGGGGGGATCCGCTCTCTCCTTGCTAACGAACCTCTGCAGCTTTCCTTGTCTGATAAGGGCTTCAATCTGCTGCTTGAGGTCATAGCAATCAGCTGTGTCGTGACCGTGGTCACGGTGGAACCGGCAGTATTTATCTCGGGAGCGTTTGTTGGGGTCACTCTTCAGCTTTCCTGGGAATGTCAGCGACTCCTCGTCCTTGATCTGCATAAGGACTTGATCTATCGGGGCTGTTAGCGGGGTGAAGCTCGTGAACCTTCCTCCCAGGGGCTTAGGGCGTCTTTCGTCTCTTCGGTCTGCGGTTCTTGCCTTCTTTCGGCTTTGGTCCTGCCGATTATCTTCCTGCCGTTCTCTTTTCCGAGGCCTCTCTTCCCGAGCTAACAGTGCATCTTCAGCGTTCATATACTTTGTGGCGCGATAAAGTACTTCTGACATGGTTTTTGGGTCGTTTTTGTATAGGGAAAACAAAAACTTGCCCTTCTTCAAGCCATTTGTAAATGCCGCGACCAGTATCTTGTCGTCAGCCTCGTCGATCGAGAGTGCCTCTTTGTTGAAGCGGGAGATGTAGGCTCTTAGAGTTTCGTCTTCTCGCTGCTTCATACTCATCAAGCAAGCCGTAGACTTCTTGTACCGATGGCCTCCAATAAAGTGTGCGGTAAACTGAGCGCTGAGCTCTTTGAAGGTGCTGATGGAGTTTGGGGCCAGTCGACTAAACCAAATTCTTGCTGCGCCCTTCAGCGTTATAGGGAAGGCCCTACACATGATGGCGTCCGCTACTCCTTGAAGGTGCATTAGGGTTTTGAAGGTCTCCAGGTGGTCCAGTGGGTCCTTGACCCCGTCATAACTGTCTATCTGCGGCATGCGGAACTTACTTGGTAAGGGGTAGGAGTTGACGGTAGCGGTGAACGGTGAGTCCGTTCGGTTGACAAAGTCGTCAAGGTCGCTTGATACTCGTCCCTTGAGAGCATTCATCATAACCTCCATTTGTTCCTTCATGGCTTGCATCTCCGCGAGAACGAGTGGCGGAGTGGTTTCCGAGAGGGAGGGGATGCTCGTGTTCTGTCGTTCAGGTTTGCTCGGGGCGTTGCTGGCCTGGGGTCCTTCCTGGTTTCTCCTGTCAGCGCTGGTTCCTTCTTGCTCTGCTCCTTGGTTGTTGGGAGCTGCATTCTTCTGTCTCAGTTGCTCTTCTAGGTCGTGATTTTGTTTTGTGAGGCGCTCCACGGCGGCGGCGAGCGTCCTCACCTGTCTTTCAAGCGCAGTTGTAGGAGTTTCTTCTTCTTGAATGTCGTTGGTGGTCGCCATTGAGCGAGTGAGTACCATGTAACTCTTTTGTCTTGGAAGCGAGAACGTGTTAAAACGGTTCCCACAGACGGCGCCAACTGATGATGCCGGAAATATGCCCACCAGTGAGTCACACGTTCCTCGTACGATCGCGAATGGCACCTGCACAATGAAAGGGAATAACCTAGCGGGGGGTACCGGTGTGGTACCAGCCAAACACCCTCCGAAGGTCAAGTTAGAATTATTCTCACTGCTCTAGAGTGCTAGAGAGGGTAAATTATGCGTACCTCCGTTTGTGAGGGTGCTTGGGTTTTTATAGTAGAGAGGGCTGACCCTCTTTTCCTTGGAGTAGAAGTCTTTTCCTTATCGGAGTCTTCTTGGGCGTATTTTACGGGATTCTTTCCATATAGGAGTCCTTAGGTTTCATGAAACGTGGGGAGCAAGTTAATGCTACACGTAAACGTGCAGAATAGACATTCCATAGACTGACGCCGCCAGTTTATGTTATCCCGTCAGTATACGCTCATCCCGTCAACTTCAGGATGTTCGGCCCTATGTGGAGTTCTTTTACCTTAGGTCACCGTCAGCCTCGAGGGAATGCTGACGGCAAAACCATCTCGTCACCCTTGTTAAGCCTGCATCTTCACCCTTGTCAGATATGCGCCGTCGCCCTTGTCAGGTATGTATCGTCGCCCTTGTCAGGTCTGTACCGTCACCCTTGCCATCATAATTTTATCCTCATCAATTATCATTCCTGTGAGATGTTTATCCCATCAAGTAAAACTAAGCTTTCCACAAAATTAGTTGCATTGATTATACATCCAGCATTTGGAATTCTAAAAATTTCCTTGTTTAAACTCTCAGGGTCAAATGAAAGCTTCCAAAAGGGCCAAAACGTATAACGTTCCCCTTTGACTGTGCCGTCAACGATGCAGTCAAAGAATTCTGCAGCTTCTTTCCTTTGTATAGTTTTTTTAGTCCAGGACTCAACCACACCATACTCCTTCATTACCCATAGGTGGCATAGATTACTCTTGTCAGCTAGAGCTTCACCAAAAACAAACAATGTGAGTGATCCCTTGAACACTGCAAGAGCTTCAAAAAGTAGAGAAAAACCATCTAAGTAATTTTGAGGAAGCAATATCTCCCGGAATCTCTCATCATTGACGTCAAAGGACAAAATAAATTTGTAGTCCTCAGAACATGCTATAGAGTGTAGAGCTCCATTAAAAAATAAAAGGTGGGACTCATTTAGATAATCAACAGATCCAAGGGGTCTAGACCCACTTGAGGACTCCACAGATATTACAAACCTTCTCCATGAATCTGTTCTCAATGTGTAAACCTCGGCCTCAGCTGGCGGCACTTTTTCTCCAGGAGAGTATTCATAAATAAGTTTTAGAATCTTGTAGTCATTGTTTTGGTAATGATAGGCAAGTCCAAATGTGAAACAATAATCTGAGGGACCAAAAGAATGAATGAAGTGACTAGGTGGAAGCTTTTTATACTTTCTAATGCTTGGGTTCCACAAATATACTACGTGACCATGGTCATAGTCATCATCAGCACTGAGGAACATGCCTGAAGATGATAAAATATTGGGCATGATGGGCTTACCTTAATGGGCCTGACGGATTGGGTCTCTTGGGCCTGCGTAAGTATGGTCCCAGCTTTGAAGGCCCATCACTACTGACGCAGCAAGGGCCCATGGTCCGGTAATGAGAATCCTTGCTCACCACGTTTGGAAGAATTGGGAATAGAGTCCCACATTGAAAAGATGTGGGAACCAAAAAGGGAAAGTCAACCCCTTATCACTATAAAAGGCGTAATACCCACAGAAATCGAGGTATGCTTTTATGAACCCTCTCTAACGCACTAAGTAAAACAAAGGAATTCTAACTTGACCGTCGGAGAGCCTTCGGCCGGCACCACACCGGTGCTTCTCTGAAGGATTCTTTTGTTTGTTTCGTCGTGCAGGTTCGATTCGAGTCGCGAGTACGGTGTGACCCATTGGTGACGGTTTTCGACGAACTGAAGATGATAAAATATTGGGCATGATGGGCTTACCTTAATGGGCCTGACGGATTGGGTCTCTTGGGCCTGCGTAAGTATGGTCCCAGCTTTGAAGGCCCATCACTACTGACGCAGCAAGGGCCCATGGTCCGGTAATGAGAATCCTTGCTCACCACGTTTGGAAGAATTGGGAATAGAGTCCCACATTGAAAAGATGTGGGAACCAAAAAGGGAAAATCAACCCCTTATCACTATAAAAGGCGTAATACCCACAGAAATCGAGGTATGCTTTTATGAACCCTCTCTAACGCACTAAGTAAAACAAAGGAATTCTAACTTGACCGTCGGAGAGCCTTCGGCCGGCACCACACCGGTGCTTCTCTGAAGGATTCTTTTGTTTGTTTCGTCGTGCAGGTTCGATTCGAGTCGCGAGTACGGTGTGACCCATTGGTGACGGTTTTCGACGTCATCAGTTGGCGCCGTCTGTGGGAAGAACGACCGGGTACGGTAACATTTCCTAGATAAAGGAGTTACATGGTACTCACGCGCTCGATGGCAACCACAAATGACGTCCAAAAAGAAGCTCCTACGACTGCCCTTGAGAGACAGGTCAAGACGCTCGCCGCAGCTGTGGAGCGCCTCACCAAACAAAATCACGACCTGACGGAACAGCTGAATCAAAAGAGTGCAGCCGTGAATAGCCAAGGAGAAGATCAAGAAGGGAATAGTGAGGAAAAGAGAAATAATGACGGACCACAGGAGAGCAACGCCCCGAGCAAACAAGTGCGACGGGACGCTAGCATCCCCTCAGTGACGGACACAGCTCCACAACCCATCATCGCAGAGATGCAGGCGATGAAGGAACAGATGGAAGTCCTGATGAACGCTCTCAAGGGGCGAGTGTCCAGCGATCTTGACGACCTTGTCAACCGGACTGACTCGCCATTTACGGCGTCCGTCAACTCCTTCCCCCTGCCGAGTAAGTTCCGCATGCCGAGCATGGACAGTTATGACGGAGTCAAGGACCCCCTCGATCACCTAGAGACCTTCAAGACCCTGATGCACCTCCAGGGAGTGGCGGACGCAATTATGTGTAGGGCATTCCCTACAACTCTGAAGGGCGCGGCAAGGATTTGGTTCAGCCGGCTGACACCAAACTCCATCGGCACCTTCAGGGAGCTGAGCGCTCAGTTCACTACACACTTCATTGGAGGACATCGGTACAAGAAATCCACGGCTTGTCTGATGAACATCAAGCAGAGAGAGGAGGAGACGTTACGGGCCTACATATCACGCTTCAATAAAGAAGCGCTCACGATCGACGAAGCCGACGACAAGATATTGGTGGCAGCATTCACAAACGGGCTGAAGGGGGGTAAGTTTTTGTTCTCCCTATATAAAAACGACCCAAAGACCATGTCAGAGGTGCTTTACAGGGCCACCAAGTACATGAACGCTGAAGACGCATTGTTAGCCCGAGAAGACAGACCCAAGAAAAGGGACAGACAAGAGGACCCCCGACAGGACCAGGGGCGAAAGAGAGGACGGATGGGAGATCGAAGGGAGGAGAGACGCCCAAAACCAATGGGCGGAAGGTTCACAAGTTTCACTCCGTTGACCGCCTCGATAGACCAAGTCCTAATGCAGATTAAGGACGAAGGATCCTTGACGTTTCCGGGAAAGCTGAAGAGTGATCCCAACAAAAGGTCCAGAGACAAATACTGCCGCTTCCACCGTGACCATGGTCACGACACGGCCGACTGCTATGATTTGAAGCAACAAATCGAAACCCTTATCCGACAAGGGAAATTGAAGAAGTTCGTCAGTAAGGAGAGAACGGATCAACCCCCACAAGAACAACACCCCCGCCGAGAGAACGAGCGACCAAGGCCCCCATTGGGGGACATAAGGATGATAATTGGAGGAACAGGTGCGGCCGGATCGTCAAAAAAGGCTCGCAAAACATATCTTCGGATGGTACAGAATGTCCAATTAGCAGGCACAGTGCCAAAGATGGCAAGAAGGGAAGGCCCTATTATCGGGTTCTCGGAAGAGGATGCAAGGCGCCTACACCATCCACACGACGATGCCCTCGTCGTCACCTTGCGGGCAGGCGATTACAACATCCACCGAGTGTTGGTCGACAACGGTAGTTCGGCCGACATCTTGTATTATCCAGCGTTCCAACAAATGAGGATTGATAGGGAGCTGCTGATACCAACAAACGCCCCGCTCGTTGGTTTCGGAGGGAGTAGAATCTTCCCTTTGGGCGCAGTCACGTTATCGGTGACGGTAGGAGATTACCCACAACAAATCACCAAGAACGTAACATTCTTGGTGGTCGATTGCTCGTCAGCCTACAATGCTATTATTGGGCGACCCACGCTCAACTCGTGGAAGGCGGCAACATCAACTTACCACCTGATGATCAAGTTCCCAACAGAGTATGGGGTAGGAGAGCTACGCGGAAGTCAAATTGCCGCACGAGAATGCTACGTAGCTATGATGGAGGTGGAAGACCAGATCCAGGCTTTGAACATAGAAGAGCACCGAACGACGACAGAACCTACAGAGAAGCTAGAGGAGATAACTCTCGACGGTTCCAATCCAGACCGAACCACCAGGATCGGAACGCTTGCAAAACCCGCAATCCGTCAAGAGCTCGTGGCTTTCTTGAGAAGCAATAAGGATGTGTTCGCCTGGAGCCATGACGATATGCCAGGAATCGATCCCTCGGTCATGGTACATAAGTTGAACGTGTTGCCCTCGTTTCCACCCGTCCGACAAAAGAAGAGAGTATTCGCCCCGGAACGAGACCAAGCAATAGCGGAAGAGGTCCGCAAACTCCAAGATGCAAGCTTCATCAGGGAAGTCTACTACCCCGATTGGCTGGCGAATGTGGTAATGGTGAAGAAAACGAGTGGCAAATGGCGGATGTGCGTGGACTTCACCGATCTTAACAAAGCATGCCCCAAAGATAGCTATCCCCTTCCAAGGGTCGACACCCTAGTGGACTCGACGGCTCAACACCAATTGCTAAGCTTCATGGATGCTTTCTCGGGTTATAACCAGATCCGCATGCACGAGGACGACCAGGAGAAGACTTCGTTTGTAACCAGTCAAGGTCTCTTCTGTTACAAAGTAATGCCATTCGGTCTGAAGAATGCAGGGGCAACATACCAGAGACTAATGAACAAGATGTTCGCACAGCAAATCGGGAGGAACGTCCAAGTTTATGTCGACGACATGCTGGTGAAGAGCCGGAAGGAGGAAGACCATTTGGAAGATCTCAAGGAAACATTCGGCACACTCCGATCCTACAACATGAAGCTCAATCCAGGAAAGTGCGCGTTTGGTGTAACGGCAGGAAAATTCCTAGGATTCATGGTATCTCAAAGGGGGATTGAAGCTAACCCGGACAAAATCCGAGCCATAATGGAGATGGCCCCCCCGAGAAACGTGAAGGAAGTACAGAGCCTTAACGGCAAGGTAGCGGCATTGAATAGATTCGTGTCGAGAGCGACGGACAAATGTTTACCTTTCTTCCGAACATTGAAAAAGTCATTCGAGTGGACGGACGAGTGTCAACGAGCATTCGAGGAGTTAAAAACCTATCTATCTTCACCACCTCTACTGAGCCCCTCGCAACCAGGTGAAGAGCTCTTCCTCTATTTGGCCGTCTCCACTGTGGCCGTCAGCGCGGCCTTAATCAGAGAGGAGGACAGGGCACAGAAGCCCGTGTACTACGCCAGCCGGGCGCTCCGCGGTGCCGAGGAAAGATACCAACCTATGGAGAAACTCGCTTTTGCGTTGGTCACGGCGGCTCGCAAGCTCAAGCCCTACTTTCAAGCCCATACCGTGAACGTAATGACCGACAAGCCCTTGCGAAGGGCACTAAGTAATCCTGAGGCCGCAGGTCGACTGACGCTGTGGGCAATAGAATTGAGTGAGTTTGACATCAAATACCGTCCACGTGTGGCCATTAAAGGACAAGCTGTAGCCGACTTCATAGCAGAGTTTACGCATGACGCGGACAAGGGGGCAGAAGAACCCCCCCAGTGGAACATCTACACCGACGGATCATCCAATAAGCGAGTTGGAGGAGCCGGCATAATATTGCTGTCACCTGAAGGAGACGAGATTGAATCTATGGTCCGTCTCGACTTCCCCATTACCAACAACAAAGCAGAATACGAAGCGGTAGCAGCAGGACTCGACCTAGTCAAAGCCGCCGGAGCTGAAAGTGTGGTCGTACATTGCGACTCTCAAGTCATGACCAATCAAGTAAACGGAGATTATGAATGCAAAGGGGAAAGGTTGAAGAGATATCTTGATCAAGTGAGGGCTAGAGTCGACGGGCTGAAAGCAATATTCGTCCAGATCCCCAGGGGAGACAATGAGCCCGCTGATCGGCTAGCCAAAGCCGCTTCAGCAGAACATATGATAACACCGGGTAATGTGCTTTCCTTTGTTCAAATCTTTCCGCTAATAGACCCCGACAACATGCAGGAGATACGCTCCGAAAGAAACTGGACTACGCAGATAACTTCATACCTAAAGGACGGGATATTGCCTGAAGAGAAGGAGGCAGCGAGAAAGTTAAAAGTCCGAGCGGCAAGGTTCGTCTTGATAAAAGACATTCTTTACAAGAGAGGTTTCTCCCGTCCTTACCTAAGATGTCTCGGGGTTGAAGAGGCAGACTACGTGATGAGGGAAGTACACGAAGGAATATGCGGGAATCATTCTGGATCGCGGTCGTTGGTGCACAAACTGCTACGAGCTGGGTATTACTGGCCGACCATGCAAAAGGATGCTGAGTCCTACGTTAAAAGATGCGACAAATGCCAGAGGTTCAGCCATTTGATCGGACAGCCAGCTGTAGAGCTAACCCCCATAACGGCTCCATGGCCGTTCGCTCAGTGGGGACTGGACATCATGGGACCTTTCCCAACGGCGATAAGGCAGTTAAAGTTCTTGGTAGTGGGTATTGACTACTTCACGAAATGGGTAGAAGCAGAAGCCTTGGCCACCATTACAGAAAAGAACATTAGAAGTTTTGTATGGCGGAACATAGTATGTAGGTTTGGTATTCCTAGAGTCCTTGTCTCAGATAACGGGAGGCAGTTCGATAATGGCCCCTTCCGTGATTTCTGCACACAGCTAGGAATAAAAAACCACTACTCATCACCCGCCCATCCTCAGGCTAACGGTCAGGTTGAGGTCACAAACCGATCCCTGCTAAAGATTATCAAGACTCGGCTCGAGGGGGCAAAGGGCATTTGGCCAGAAGAATTGCCAAGCATACTGTGGGCGTATAGGACAACGGCGAGGACTCCGACAGGAGAGACACCGTTTCGACTGACCTACGGGAGCGAGGCAGTCATCCCAGCGGAAGTTGGGCTCACAAGCTACAGGGTTCACAACCACGACGAGGGAAGGAATGACGAATCCATGAGGCTACAACTGGACCTTATAGATGAGGTCAGGTCGGCAGCAGAACAGAGGATCGCTAGATACCAGGATCGCATGTCCAGACATTTCAACTCCCGGGTCCGACAAAGAAGCTTCCAAGTTGGAGACCTCGTACTCAGGAGGGTCATGGGTACAACTAGAGACCCTACACAGGGAAAACTCGGCCCCAACTGGGAAGGACCCTACAGAATTACGTCGTGGAAAAGGAAAGGGACATACCACCTGGAGACAATAGACGGAGAAAAGCTACCACATCCGTGGAATGCCGAGCACTTGAGGAAATACTACCAGTGATAGCGACACGACAACCAGTTTCTCTTTTAAGACTTTTTGGCATTATTAACTTTTATTGGCACTGTTTAACTATTTTTGCTACAATATTGTCGTGCCTTTTTTAAGCCCAAGGGGGCAGGCACTTTTCCTTTACGCATTTTATAATCAGATGCAATTTTGATCTTCTACTCGAATGTCTGTCATTGCAATTGTCTACAAAGATAACGGAAACAATAGAAGTCCACAAGATGGACGGATTATCCTACAGGGACGATCACCCTAAGTCCATAAGGTGGACGGATCATCCTACCGGGATGATAACCTTAAGTCCACAAGATGGACGGATACAATATGAAGTCCACAAAGTGGACGGATCATCCCACCAGGATGATAATCTTAAGTCCACAAGATGGATGGATACAATATGAAGTCCACAAAGTGGACGGATCATCCTACAGGGATGATAATCTTAAGTCCACAAGATGGACGGATACAATATGAAGTCCACAAAGTGGACGGATCATCCTACAGGGATGATAACCTTAAGTCCACAAGAGGGACGGATACAATATGAAGTCCACAAAGTGGACGGATCATCCTACGGGGATGATAACCTTAAGTCCACAAGATGGACGGATGCAATATGAAGTCCACAAAGTGGACGGATCATTCTACCGGGATGATAACCTTAAGTCCACAAGATGGACGGATACAATATGAGGTCCACAAGATGGACGGATCATCCCACAGAGGCGATCACCCTAAGTCCACAAGGTGGACGGATCACCCTACACGGATGAATACCTTAAGTCCACAGGATGGACGGACGCAAAATCTGAGCCCACATAGTGGACGGATCACTAAGGTGATTGAAATTGAGTCCACAAGGTGGACGGATCACTAAGGTGATGAAATTAGTGCACAAAGTGGACAGATCACTAAGGTGTTGAAAAAATAGACGAGCGTGCTCGCAAAGTGGACGGAAGTTAACTACGTTAAAATTTTTTACAAGTCCATCAAATACGCGATATATTTGAAATTGATGTACAACGCCACAAAGTGGACGGTTCTACTAATAAACCTCTCAAAACAGACGGAAAAGGAAAATTCTAAACGATGTAAATGCTCAATCAACACAAGATAAATAAGTCTACAATGCGGACGGATTGTCACAGAAATATTCTCACAAAAAAATCCTTCCTCAAGAAGGGAGACGGAGCTTTAGACAAAATACCAAACAATTGTAAAAAGCATATCTGAACATTAAGCAAAAAGCCCCCAAAGGCAAATGTTTAATACAATTAAAAAGGACGGATTGTCTTAAAAAATGAATAAAAAAGAAGGACGGATTGTTCACAAAATAAAGTACATATGCATCAATCTTTCTTTTCTTCAGTAACCGGGACATCCTTCGACGGGGCGGAATCTCCGTCTCCTTGAGCAGCACCGTCGCCAAAAAGGTCCTCCGTATTTTCTGAGGCGACGGGGAGGGCAGAAGTCTGGGCTTGATCTTCAAGTTTGACCATCGTCAAATCCAGCTCTGGATAAGCCTTCTTGACTTGACGGAGAGAGTCATCAAAGCCTTGAAGGAAGGAGTCCGACAGCTCGCCCAAACAGGTTTCCGAGCATCGATACTCCTCGACGGCTGCCTCTTTCGCCTGACGGATCTCAACTTTGAGTTGTTTGATCTCCGCCTCTTTATTCTCTATGGCCGTCAGCGCAGTGGCCGTCTTCTCCTCCAGCTCCTTCCTCACCTTCTCAGAAAGCTCCAGCTTCCTCTCCATCTTGGACCTCCATTGATGGAGTTGTCCGAGCTCCTCCTCCGTCTGCTCTGCCTTTGCGCGAACCCGGTCCAAGGCACTCTCACGGTTGAGACACCGGTCCAGTAGACCCTTCATCATGACCAAGGACTGCGAGTAGAAAAGAGACCGTCACATAATGTAAATAAAAAAAAAAGAGAAAAAAGAAAAGTGTAAAAACTTATTTGACATAGCCAACCTGAGCGACGGCAAAGAGGCCCGTCTCCCCCATGGCCTCCGTCGAATGGTTTCCCAGATCTTCGTAGTCTTCTGCCGTGATGATGGACGACAGCTTCTCCAATGCGTACTTGGAGTCGTCGCGGAGAAGGGAAGGAGGTCTCTCTTGCTTACCCTCTGGGGCCGTCATCAGTCCTTTACCCGTCCCCTTCTTAGCTGGAGTGACGGTCTTGATACCCTCAGCCATTAAACCAACCACAGGTTCAAGTGAGACCTTTGGTTGCTTGAATGGACGGTCAGATTTTGATGTTGGTTTCCTCTTAGGTGCTGAAGCCGACACCTTAGGAACCACCTCGCCGGATTCCCTCTTCTTGACGGCTTGGGATTTGATCAGAGCTCTCCTTTTTGAGTCCTCCATCTCTGCAAATAATGACGGATGAAATTAAAACAAAATAAAGCTAAGTAAATGGCAAAGTAAAGTCGACGGGCTTACGTTTATGAACGCGCTCGTCGTATCTTATTGCTTCTTGGGTGGGCTCAGGACCGTCGCAGTACCAATGTATGGTCCTCGGATTCACCAACTTAGCCCAAGTCCTTTCCTCCGGCGTAGTCTTCTTGCAAACCTTTTCAAGAAAGCTAAACTCCTCGAGGCTGACTTAAGGGCGCCGTCTACTTGCAAAGAAAAAATGATCAAGATATACACATATAACTGGACGGATGTGAAAGGCAGTACAAAATTTAGACGGAGGCATACGTGTCTGATTTATAACTGCCCAAGTTGTGTCGACGGGCATGTAATCCGTCTCCCCTGGATGGTTCATCCATCTGTCACCCTCCAGGAAAAAGTACCGACTCTTCCAGTCTCTATTTGAGTCTGGGGTCTCAAAGATCACCTTCAACAAGGGGCTCCGACTGGCAAAACTGTACATCCCCCTTGATCCCGAGATCTCGTCTGGACGGTAACAGTGAAGAAATTCACGGACCGTCAACTTCCTTTCCCCGTTTGACATTGCACCGTAAAGGATCTCCATGGCTATGAAGACCCTCCAGGCGTTAGGGGATATCTGGGTGACGGACAACCCCAGATACTGCAAGAGTTCCCTATGAAGTGTAGAAAGCGGGAATCGAAGTCCAGCCTTCAATGCCTGCTCGTACACTCCTACACCGTCTACCCCTTCGTAATAACACTTCTCCGACCCATATGGTAGACGGATGGAGACATAGTCTGGGATTTGGAAGTTGGTCCTGAAGGTGCTGAAATGTTTCTCCCTGATGACGGATGTAAACCTATGCACAGTCCACTCTGGCAACATGATGAACTGCCTTAGTCCATCAGCGCCTACGACGGACTCCAGTGGTCGATCCCCGTCATCATCGGAACCCTCTACTTCGACTATCTCCACATCCTCATTTGTTGAGGACGAAGAGGAGGCAGACGGACTCCTATCTTCGCCGGGGCTCTCTTGGTCTTTATGACCGGACGGGTATACATCCTCGTATTCCGTCCCATCACGAACCACCGACTGGTTACTTGACGCACTAGACATTTCCTACAGTTGACAATAAAACCTAAGACCGACGGGTTTGAAAGTGTTGACGGGTATGGAAAGCCTAACAACAATGCATGAACGAAAATGTAACTTGACTATAGTAAAATAGAAGCACTTACCGAACTTAGCAGAGGATAGGTGACGGTTGGTGTAATCAGCAAGTATTCGTCCTCGACGGATTGCACTGATAAGGTTGACGGCTTTGCTCTGACAGGGTTGACGACTTCGCTCTGACAAGTGTTTTCTGAGTGAAAATTGAAAAATGAAAGAGTAAGGCGCCTTATATATATAGGAAGTGCACGGAAGACGAAGCGACGCTTCGATCCTATACAACGACCATTCAGAGAGTGACACGTGGCATGCTTAATAAATGCTGACAACCTGTCAGTACGTACCAACAGATTTGTACCCGCCATGTATCCGTCAACTTGATGATTCTTCCTTTGACGGGTTGATCCAGCTGGGACCGTCGTTCTATTTTGCATGAATCCGTCATAGCCATATGTAAGGACCGTCACCCCACTGATCCTTTGACCTTAAAGGTGACGGATCATTGGGGTGAAGGGGGCAACTGAAGATGATAAAATATTGGGCATGATGGGCTTACCTTAATGGGCCTGACGGATTGGGTCTCTTGGGCCTGCGTAAGTATGGTCCCAGCTTTGAAGGCCCATCACTACTGACGCAGCAAGGGCCCATGGTCCGGTAATGAGAATCCTTGCTCACCACGTTTGGAAGAATTGGGAATAGAGTCCCACATTGAAAAGATGTGGGAACCAAAAAGGGAAAGTCAACCCCTTATCACTATAAAAGGCGTAATACCCACAGAAATCGAGGTATGCTTTTATGAACCCTCTCTAACGCACTAAGTAAAACAAAGGAATTCTAACTTGACCGTCGGAGAGCCTTCGGCCGGCACCACACCGGTGCTTCTCTGAAGGATTCTTTTGTTTGTTTCGTCGTGCAGGTTCGATTCGAGTCGCGAGTACGGTGTGACCCATTGGTGACGGTTTTCGACGTCATCAATGCCGTTACAGAAGCCAACTATATAATCAAAATAATCGGGGATTTGAAACCTAGAAATCTCAGACAAAGTGCGGTCACTATTGTGAACAACCGTACACAATTCATTGAGGGATGATGACATTCTTTGTGATTTATATAACAAATAGTCATTGTTGTTATTTGATGAAGATTTAGCTCGGTCAAGGTGAGTCTTAATGAATTTGTGGCTGGTGATTGTGGAGTACCAAGATTTGGAAACACGCCTAAATCGGATCAAGGATTTCACTGGTACCCAAGTGAGGATCTCGTATACAAGGTCGTCCAGTAGAAGCTGGAATAACAGTGATTGAGACATCAGTGTTTCTGATATGATACAGTAACAATTTTTCGAAGGTCTGATCTTCAACGTCTGAGGCAGATTTTGATTTCTGAATTCTGATATGAGTTGTTAAGGTTAGGTTTGAGTTTGCGGCAAAGAATGTAAACACAGAACCTAATTCTAAATTTATTTAAAGCTTGCGGGAACAAACCGACCCTTTTTTTTGTTTTTTGTTTTTTTTTTTTTTTTTTTTTGGGCTCGGCAAAACACAAGGATAGATTCAGCAATTTTGTCATTAACCCAAGTTCAAGCTATGGCCCAATTAGGGATAATTACAAATTACCCGCAGCTAAATTTCACTTTGTTATCTGCCTTTTAACCTTTGTTATTTTACCCGCCTAAGGTTAAACTCTTTAAACAACCATTACCCATCTCATCAGTTTCACTATTAAAAACACAAAATACCTAGCGAAAATTGTGAAGTTTTGGCTCAATAAGACTCTTCCTCTTTGTCAGAATGTTCTTGACCCAATCAATCCAAACCAAATTGTCATATTCCCACAAACTCAGGGAGAAAGAAAAGGAAAAGAAACCTGAACATTACAAATTCAAATGCAAAACACATATTCAACCTCTGTAAAACAACATGTTCCTCCACACAAGCATAACCCAGAACACATTGGAAATTTACTCCAATGAGATGGTGACTCAAATATTCTAATGTTCTTCACCAGTTTCTTGAAGAAACTTCGAAACTTCTTTAAATTTCGGTGACTGTAGCTAAATTCCTCATTTACTATGGAATAGTAATCTTGGAATTGAAATATGTCAACAATTTACTAGGTAGTGACAAAATTGTAAGATTCATGCTTAGTCTGTTTGAGTTTGATTAACTTGCTTATTGGAAATATGAGTTCTGTTGTTTCTTTGTCCTTATTTTTCCCCCCTTCCTGTAATTCAAAATATCATATTTGTTTCTACTTTCTAAGGGGTGCTGGAAATAAACACCCATGGTAACTGAACCAGCATCAGTAACCTTTGTTTCCTACCATTTATTATTGATACCGAGTTTTGATTATTGTGTGTAGCCTAGTTTTGATTTCTTAATACGAAAAGGAGATGATCCTCTCAGGACTCTTGTGACAATGCTATTTTACGTCAAAGAGCGCCACCTGGGGTCCTGGGGAAGAGGAAGAAGATATCCACTTAATGGAGATATGAAATCTAGTTATTTGATCTTTCACTCCTTAGAAAGGACAACAAAAAAAACATACAAAAAAAAAAAAAAAAAAAAACAAACAAACAAACAAACATCAAGAACACTAATCATATTCTTCAAGTCAATGCAGGTACAACCAGGTTCTTTTGATAACAAGATGTTTTTGGTCCCAAGTTGAACCTTTTATTTCAAGGATACAAAAAATTGTTCTTGAGAGTTTTGGAAATTTACAAAATCCTAACTTCTTTTGATCTTATTTTTATTAATTTTTTTATGTTTTATGTTTTTTGTGTGTGTGTGTGTTTTTAATTGTGAAATTGAGATGGGTAATGGCTGTCTAACGAATCAAACCTCATGTGATTAAAGTCACAAATTGCAAAGTGAAATCGGACCTATACATAGGTTTTTCTTAGTAGAGCATTAAGTCATGAACACATACTCTCTATCCTATACTCTTTTAAAAAACAAAAAATAATAATAATAATAAAAATAAAAATAAATAGAGACAATTACGCTTAAGCGAGTTACATGGTGTTAAGAGTCTTTTTTTTTTCTTTTTTTGTGAGAAGGGAGGGTGAGGCAAATTATATTACACACAACACACTCTCTTAAGCAATATGAGACAATTATCCTTTTTTTTTTTTTTTGAGAAACAAATGCACACACATACAAAGGAGAGGAAAATGGGTTCTAGCACAAAAGCACACCACAACTCCACTCAAAAGTAATGGTAACTTTTAAGAAAGGATAGGGGGTAAGTTATACTACACACAATACACTCTCTTAAGTAATGTGGGACAATTACCCATTCTTTTTTTTTTCTTTTTTTTTTTAAGAAACAAACACACACACAAGGGACAATTACCCACTCTCTTAAGAGTCTTGTAACTTAATTAACATCTTCTAATATTTCTAACAAAGACATCCATGATACAAATCCCTTTTTCCCCCAAATATTGAATTATATATACAAAACAAAAGGAGTTATATTATTAAATGAGTCCAATAAAAAGAGAAAAATGATAAACAGAAGGTATATGCTAAAGAAAATAATGTAAAATAATATGGTTGGACCAAGCCGATCTCAAAGTAGTTGGACTTTGATTAAAATGCTGATGTAACAATGGAGTGCTAGATCAAGACATTAATTGCCAAAGAAAATCATGTATGACACAAATTTTATTAGAGTATATGATACGTGTTCGAAAGTATATTTCACTAGGATTGATTGCTAGAGAAAATTGAGAGATTGAAGCAATAAATATGCATTTTATGTGATGACTATCACTGACTTTTATATGTAATCTCCATTATAAATATTGATTCTATATGTAGCCTATGGCTTTTGGTGTTTTGGATGTAAGTGTAATGACCAAACCACGTTAATTGCTTATATAGTTATGTTCTGTCTATTTCAAATGGACTTGGTTTAGGTCCAGTGCATTTACTGCACTGGACCCAGTCAAATGATGACTTGTGTCTAAAAGTGGACACATGTCATCATCTCAACGGGTCCAATGTCACTAGACATTGGACCTAAACCTAACCCATTTCAAATTATGACATTATGATGATAAATATTGGGACATGAATATAATATTAATTTTTATTGTGAATCTTTTTGTGCACCAAAGCCTTTTTTTTTTCTTGAAAAACAAACACACAGTCACACACAAAGATGAGGGAAATGGGTTCTAACACAAAGGCGCACTAAAGCTCTTATAATTTCACTTGGAAGGATTTTTATTTTTATTTTTATTTTTTTAATATATGTTTAGATAAGTCTTATTCACAACTTACTTGAATTTAGATTACTTTTTATTAAAAAGACTCATTGAAAATGTGAATGGAAGCAGTTTAAAATTTTCATGGTCCTAATTATATATATTTTTTTTTCAAATATAAGGTTTATATATCCCCAAAGAGATGCTTGGGTAATGGGCACATTGGTTTTAAGCTTCGAGTAAACTAAAGGTTATAAGTTCAATCTACCGCACTATTGATGCATGGAATTTTTGGAGCGTCTATATGTGTACATAGACACAAAATGGAGTTTATATTGAAACCACCCCAAATTGTAATTGAATTACATAATTGATCAAAAATTTTAATAAAAACTATTTACTTTTTTTTTAAAATATACAAGATAAAAATTCTACTTTAGCCAAATTTAAATGTATATGTGTGTGAAACTCCCTTTTGAAGACTTGAACTCCATCCCTTACCTCCCACACCCTACAAGTACTTATATTTGTGGAGTGACCATCGTGCCAAAGGTGCACGGTGGTAATAAAAACTATTTACTATGAGTAAAGAAAGTGTGGAAAATTGGCATGTATAGAAAATAGTCACTTAACACAATGATGACTTTTATTTTATGACTTAACTATATAGAATATGATTTTGATTGATCACTTTACTCTTTTCATTTTATCAAAATAGTTATCAGATTTTGACGTGTATAAACTATAAAATGGTACCTTAGATGGTCTTACTAACTATAAAATTAGAAAGGAGTCATTAAATTGCACAAGCTGGAACGAAATCGATCATAATAAAAAAAAAAATTTTAAAATGATGATTTGCAAATCGCATCTAACAAAAACGCAAGTTAATATCCAATGAATTTTGTTGAGAAGCCTGAAAGAGAACAAACGACGCTATTAAGTCAACACTTTATTGGCAAGGCTTGCTGCATACATAATCCATAGACAAATATTACGCTATTAGCTACTGTAATGGACTCAATTGTAAAAATATAGTATGGAAACTTTCAATTTTAATTTTTGTTCTTAACTATGTTCTTTATTTTCATCCAATTTTCCACCAGGTAAAAAAAATCCAATGGACAAATCAAGATATACAAATATAAAGGAAGCAATAAATTTAGTGAATACATTTTTTACAACCATTGGCATGACTGTTATGAGTTGTGACTGGTATATACAAAAGAACTGTTAATAGTGCGCTAAAGTGAAAGGTGATGTTGCTTCAATCAAAATTTTAAAAATATATATATATAATAAAAGACTTCCATAATATTATTATTTAAACCATATTTAGAACAAAACCTCTCGTAATATAAACCCAAGTTGTAATAGTAAAGCAAAATAAACTCTAGCTGCATGCCAACTCTTTTTCCTAGCCAAGGTGTCAACACACTAGTTAGCTTCTTTGAAGCAATGATTAATCTTCACCTCACCTGCAGTATTTGACTAAGGAGGTTCTTGCAATCTGTAATGAGAGATTTTCAGAGATATACTAGAAGGATGCCCACCAACCCATTCCACATCCACATTAACATCAATTTCAACTTCTATTAGCCAAAAATTTAATTTAAGAGACATCTTAAGGTCATGTCTAAGGGCCCATAACTCCATATCTACACTAGAAGCTACAACAATGGCCTGTGTGTACCCTATAATCTATAGTCCTCCATGGTCTCAGACATCACCACCACTTGCCACACCCAAGTTGCCCAAGGAAGAGCCAGCCATATTGAGTTTATGTCAATCAGGAATATTCAATCTATTTCTGACCGAGTGCTTTGTCTTACGCTTGTGAGTTGTGAATGATCAACACAAAAGAAATACTCAACAGCCAAGTGTTTCACTTCACTAACTAAATCATTGTTTTTAGGGGCAAGTTTAAAGATCACTCTGTATCTAACTATCTATGGATCTTGAGACTTCAGATTGCTAAACAAAAGAATAAATTCCAAGAGAAGAGAGACCCCTGACATAAAGCAGAGCAACAAGAGTTGCTCCTAATCAACTACAAAGATCATAGTCAAAAAATTAATAGGGAGCACCAGGTCCATAGGGACGACAATTGAGCAAATATTAAAATTCCAAAGGCCTTCATATGCCACCTCCTTGATCCGCAGTTTTTACTCTCCAGGAGATAGAAGTCCAGCAATCATGCTCCATAATGCCCCGTCAACAAGACATTTATCAAACTAGATCCAACCATCCATTTAGTTCCCTTGACAAATACACTTTAATCCTTCTTTATGGCAGTCCATGTTCTAGAACAAGGTAGATTGGGGGTTCCTATAATTACTACTAAGAAGTAAGAACCATGGCCCAAATTTTATCCTTTTGAACCTTTTGTCTCCAATTTAACTTAGATAACAAGGCTAAATTAACCGTGCTTTTATTATTATTATTATTATTATTTTTTTTTTTTTTTTGTCTTCCTTATATTCAGGCTGTAGCCAAAGAGCTTAAGCTAATCTAGTTGTGCATGACTTTGAGTCACATTCTACCATTTGAATAGCAATATTAACACAAAGCAATAAGAAAGAATGGAAAACAATCAAGATAATAAATTCGTCCTATACATATTCTACCCAAGCTGACTTAAAATATATCGTAACTGAACCATCATCTGAGTTTTCTAATTCTAATTTAAATAATGTGCAGTTGCCAAACTCTGTAAAGAGAGCTCTTATGTAAGTACAGTATGATTATAGGCTTTATGGTACCGAGATTGAACTCATATAAATGCTAAGAGTTTACACAATATGAGCCTGCACGCCTATTAATTAGAAGTTTGCCATTGCTAGTACAGCATCACCAAAAAAAAAAAAAAAAAACATGCAACTTGATGCAGTGGTAGTACCATTTGTTAATTCCAAGACTAAATGCAATCATTCTTATTTATCATCCTATGTGCAGCATATCACACTCCCTGTAATTCCTTCTCAGCTTCACTGAATTTAACCAAAGCCAGCAATCCCTTGCCACGGTATTGTCAAATTATTCCAAAGCAATAAGAAAGAATGGAAAACAATCAAGGTAATAAATTCGAACTACACATATATTGTAACTGAACATATTCTACCCAAGCTTACTTAAAATATATTGTAATTGAACCATCATCTGAGTTTTCTTATTCTAATTTAAGAATCTGCAGTTGCCAAACTCTGTAAAAGAGAGCTCTTCTGTGTAAGTACAACATGATTTTAGGATTTGTGGTACCAAGATTGAACTCATATAAATGCTAAGAGTTTACACAATATGAGCCTGCATGCCTATTAATTAGAAGTTTGCCATTGCCAGTACAGCACAAAAAAAAAAAAAAAAAAAAAAAAAAAAAAAAAAAAAAACAAGCAACTTGATGTAGTGGTAGTAACATTTGTTAATTCCAAGACCAAACGCAATCATACTTCTTTATCACCCTATGTGCAGTATATCACACTCCCTTTAATTCTATCTTCAGCTTCACTGAATTTAACCAAAGCCAGCAATCCCTTGAATTCTATGGTATTGTCAAATTATTCTACAGATTCCAAGCAAGTAAATGCCAAGAGGCATTGTCTCTTGGAATCTTTCACCATTGACATCAATAGAAAAAAAAAAAAAAAAAAAAAAAAACATGTTCAATCCATTATTAGGAAATTCCATCCAATGTAGTGATTCATAGGAATCATTTTCCAAAATTCAGATCCTACATCATAATCCTTTGGAAGGTGCTATGATACTAGTGAAAATTGCAAACGCTTTCTAAGCCATATAAAGTGACTAACAGATTGTGAAACTTTTGTAGGAGCGTAGTAGGAGCTTATCATTTAAAAGAACATGACAAGAATGGTAAATTTGGACAACCCACAAGCTATTAGGTTTGATGCAGGAGCTAAGGGGCGCCAATGGTTGATAGTGTTTATTTCAACGCATTTAGTAGAAACTCTTCTGGAATTCAGTGGTTGACAGAGATGCATATATGTGAGTGGGTGCAATTAATTGTTTTTTTAAAAGGTATATACATGAAAATATGGTGTTGAAAAAATAAAAATTAAGGGTACCAACAAGTATCAACGCTAAACAAGTAATACAATTCTTAATTGTCAACTTGATTCCAAAACTATTAATCATCAAGTTATGACCAATGAAATGAGATTATGTTGGCAATACATGTATGTTTCATCGTGGCATACCATGTTCTAGAATGTAAACAACATTTCTCACACAAATTCAGCTTACAAATGGTAGCCATAGTCCCCACTCCCCAAAGGAACCATATTCTGTTTAATAAGATATACTTTCTACATTCAAAGAATTAGTTGCAGGCCTAGAACAAACAGAAAGAAAAGAAAACACGATATAATGCCAGATTCATTTAATCACAAATACATAAATAACAGAAATTTCTTATAGCATAATGAGTTGTCAATATAAATTTCAAAAAGATGACTACCTTGCTAGAATCTCCAACTTGCTAAGTTTTTATTTAAATCCCATCAAGTAAAAGTAGGCTCTCCACCCAAAAATCTGTGTACATACATCTATAATCTGGAATTTCAAGAATTTCCTCATTTAAACTCTCAGGGTGAAATGCAAGCGTCCGAAAGGGGTTAAACTTTTGAATCAGAAGTTCCCCATTGACAGTGATGCCTAAAAACCATAAATCTTCTTTCATCGGTACACTTTTCTTAATCCAAGACTCTGCCACACCATACACCTTCATCATCCATATATGGAATATTTTACTATTTCCATCAAAAACAATCAAAGCCAGCAATCCCTTGAACACTGCCAGATGTTGTGAATAACGAGAAATAAGTCCATCTAAGTAATTTTGAGGCAGCAATATCTCACGGAATCTCTCATCATTAACGTCAAAATACATAATGAATTTGTGGTCCTGAGAACGTGCTATACAGTGTAGGGCTCCATTAAAAAATACAAAGCAAGGGGGACCCTTAAGTTCATAATGAACTGACTCAATGGGTTTAGACCCACTTGAGGACTCCACAGATATTACAACCCTTCTCCAAGAATCGGTACTCAATGTGTAAATCTCAGCCTCAGCTGGCTTTGGCTTTACGTTTCGTTGATGAAAAATTGGATCAAAAATAATTCTTAGAATCTTGTAGTCATTGTCTTGATAATGATACGCAAGTCCATAAACAACTGCATCATGAATATTCAAGGGAGTAAGTTGAACCTTCTTAAACTTTCTAATGCTTGGATTCCAAAAATACATTCTGTTATTCTCTTTTTCTACTTTATATTCTGCTTCATGAACAAAGTAGAACATGCCCCTACAGCAGCCAGCAACACCGAAACAACAGGGGGCTTGAAATCTAGAAATCTCGGTCAATGTGCGGTCGCTATTGTAAACAGCCGTACAAAATTCTTTTCTGTAAAATGAGTTTATATTCAAAATATAAACATTGGGTTTTTTTTTTGGTGAAAAACATATAAGCACTGTTATTGTCGTTGTTGTTGTTGTTGTTGAATAATGATTTAGATCGGTCAAACTGAGCCATAATGAAATTGTGGTTGGTGATTGTGCAGTACCAAGATTTAGAAACACATCTAAATCGGATTAAGGATTTCACTGCTAACAAAGTGAGGATCTCATATACGAGGTCGTCCGGTAGACGCTGGGACAACGGTAGTTGAGACATCAGTGGTTCGATCGATGAAAGACGATTAGAGAGGTCCGATCTTCAACGCTGAGGCTGATTTGGATTCCTGAATTTTGATTTACGCTAAGGTTTGCCTTGCGGCAAAGAATGGAAACACAAAACCTAATTTGGAATTCAATTTCATAACCGAGGGTTATTTAATTTTTTTGGGCTCTTTAAAAACACAAGGCTTTAAGGTTGGGCAAATTTGTTTTTATATATTTATTTATTTTTGTGTCGGTGTCCTTGTCTGTGAAGAAGACTGAGCAATATTGAATGATCAGTTCAAGTAAAATATTAGTAACAGTTAGGGTTTTTTTTTTTTTTTTTTTTTTTTTTTTTTTTTTTTTTTTTTACCTTAATAAAACTGCATCTATTAATTGGGAAAAACACTCAGCCAAAAACTACTAAAGTTACATAGTTAAGGTGCAGACGAACATTCTACATTTACACTGATAAACCCTTAACATGTCTAATAAAGTTATGAGTTACAAAATTATCTTGTCTATAAGTATCAAATAAATTAACTACACGAGAGAACTCTGCAAGCATTAGCCCTCAGACGGCCAAATGGAGTGAACAACTCATTTTCACTCCTAAGAGCTTGTCGAGGGCGAAAAAGTTTCATTTCCAACAAATAAGGTTTATGTTGGGTAGGGGGGTCTAAATCGAAACTCAACGATGGGCTTGATGCACGGCCCAAAGACTATCGGTGAAGATCCAAAGAGTCCACTATATTTTATGCCTTGGGCCTAGATTGGGACTGACAAGAGTAGCCTATAAACAATCCCTACAACAGACACGTCAGCACGATTAAAAAGCATATTGCAAGAAATGAGCCAGTAGTAAAGTGTTTATGTAGAAAACAGCCTAGCAGTAAAGTGTTTATGCAGAAAACAGCCTAACAGTAAGGTGTTTCTGCATAAAATAGCCCAGTGGTAAAGTGTTTCTGCAGAAAATAGCCCCACGGTAAAGTAAGATAAAACAGGATAAACTTCCAACTGTTAACTTCTTTACAAACTAAGAAAAATATCCACATTTTCAAACTCATCATCCGTTAGCTCTAGAGAGGAGTCTTCTAATACAACAATATGAAGGAAAAATTCTATAGTAGCAGTTACATCATAACCATTGATAGTAAAAGAATAAGTAAATATCATGGATTCCATTATGATAAATAATGAGGAAAACTTAGTATGAGATGAAGGGAGAGAGATAGATCCCAGCTAGCGCAACAAGATCATTATGGTGCCATGGCATGCTCGTGAATATATAGTGAGTAATGAGTAGAGAGAGTCATTTGTGAGTAGTATGAGTAATGAGCGAGAGTATATAGTAAGGCTGTTGGAGCTTTCTGCTGAGGGTTGATAAGTATTTATGAGTAGAGCTATGAGAAGTGTTTGTGAGCTAGGAGCTAGGGAACTTAGTTCCTAAGCTTGAAACTAAGAACTCAATGACTTTTTCAGATTTTAGAGAAAGCTTAAGCAGAGAGGTTAAGGAAGAATCTTTTCTGGTGTATGTCTGAGTGTATCTTGGTGTGTTAGTGTGTTGTTCTAGCATTAATGGAGAGTTCCATTTATATCAGGGTTTTTAGGAGGTCATTAGCAAATAATCTTTACTAAATCTTTCTCAATCTTCAAAAATCCTTAGAGAATCGTTCTTAGGTTTTTAACTAAGAGTAGTAAGTTCAACTTTAAAAGGTTCTTGCTGTTTTGGGTAATAACAGCTGGGTTTTTGACTTAGCATTAAATGCTGATTAGTCTTGATTGATGGGATTAAAGCATGCTTTTAGGCTAATGATCTTGGTTATGCTACTACTAGAATCAGAACTCCCTAAGGCAAGTTGTGTCACCCCAAGCTAGGTGTCAACCTTGGAGTCCTTGCTGGGAACTCTGTTGGGATACCCTTGGTGCTCTTCAAACCACATTTCCCTAAGTTTTCCCATTTGGGGTTCATGTGCTTGGTCCCTGAACCAGAGAATACACATTTTTAGTATGAAAATGAGCTTATTCCATGTTGTTTCAGGAGCTTTAATGGCCCGATAATAGCTGCTCTTGATTTTTGACTGACTGGGTTAGAGAAGAAAGAAGGGACAGTTAGCTGAAGCTTTTCAGCTTTCTGTCACATCTATCTCAACTTTATGTCACATAAGAAATGATATGATTTTAGCTTGTGAAGGAAGGATTCATCCCTTGAGGGACACGTGTCCTCTTCTAATTTAATTTAGACAAGTTAGGACTTAATGGGAAAGGCTCCAGATGTTTGTGCTAAGATTTGGCTAGTCACTTCAAGTAAGCTTTCAACTGCTAGATTCTGTGTATGGGCTGGGCTGGTCCAACTGGGTTTTGTAGTCAAGCTTCCTTGGGCTTGGTTGTCCCTACAAAATAAATAGTTCTGTCATGGGTGATATTCATGGGCTTTTATAAATCTTGTAAGAGAAGTATTTCTTGAGGGATGAATATTTATATTTCCCATGAGTGTGGGATTTGGTATATGTAAAAACGAGTGTCAAAATAATAATTGCATTTTGTAAATATGTGCCTAAATAGCATTTGGGCTTTGAGTGTAAAGTAATTGTTTTTACCAAAATAGATTTGGGCATTTGTAGGAATAGTTGCCAAAATAGATTTGGGCTTTTGTAGGAATAGTTGCCAAATTATTATTTGGACTTTATAAAATAGTGTCAAATTAGTATTTGGGCATTGCAAGATAAGTGTCAAATTAATATTTGGGTTTTATGAAAATAGTGCTAAATTATTATTTGGGCTTTGTAAAATGAGTGCCAAATTAGTATTTGGGCTTTATAAAACGATTTGAGATTTTGTAAAAAACATTGTCGTGTAGCAATAGGCTTTAGTAGAAGTGTCGTGTAACAATGGGCTTTAGAGATGCCGCATCGTAGCAGGCTTTAAAGGTGCCGGATCGTACTGGACTTTAGAGGTGCCATGTAACAACGGGCCTTAGAGATGCCGGATCGTACCGGGTTTTAGAGGTGCCGTGTAGCAACGGGCTTTAAAGGTGCCGGATCACACCGGGCCTTAGAGGTGCCAGATCGTATTGGGTTTTAGAGGTGCCGGATCGTACCGGACTTTAGAGGTGCCAGATCTTACCGAACTTTAGAGGTGCCGTGTAGCAACAAGCTTAGTAAATGGTATTACTGGGCCCTTTTGGGCTTCGCCCACAAGTAAAATGATTTTGGGCTTTTTGTGGAGATAGTGTAATTTTGTGGCCCGATTTTGGTAGTAATGTGATAAGTATTATTTGTGGAAAATCTAAGTTGGATGATATGGGTAATATCTGTGAGAGGGCCCAAGGTAATTTATGGGGCGTTATATAGGAAATATTTGTGGGAGCCCAATATCATGGAGAATATTTGAGTAATATGTGGGAAATATTTATGTGGGCTTAGAATAATTTATGGGCTTGTGTGGGTATCTTTTTGTGAGTGGGCTAATGAATTTAAGGTCCAAAAATTTGTACCTCAACAGAGCTTTACAAACAATTTCAGAATCACCCTCAAGTATAAAAGAGGAGATGCCACACTCACTAGAATCTAAGAGCTTGAACAACGCCAAACATTCTATAGTCGTAATCAAAGATGGAATGCCAATCTTTTTAGACATGTAAGCTAGCACCCGACCCAAGTGGCTTTAGTGATTGGTTTCAAGTAACCCCAATGCCGACCTCACTAGTTTCTTGGAAAACAACACCATCTTAGCTTAACTAGTATTTATCTTTTACAAAACAATAATAATAATAATAAGGAAATAAATTACCCTTGAGAGAGTTGTATTATGTCAAGAGCCTTGTTGCTTAACTAGTATTTATTAGAGTTCCTAACATATTTAAATTCCTAGAGACAACGTTACTGGTGCATAGGTCTATGCAAAAAAAAAAAAAAAAAAAAAAAAAAAAAAAAAAAAAAAAACCCATCTAACCCATCAACTCACCCAACCCAATTTGTGCAGATCCATTAAGTGAGGTAAGTTGAGTTGGGCAGGTTAGACAACTAAATTAGTGAGTCAAGTTGGATAGTAGGTTGAGATATTTCTAACCCACCATAACACTACCCATATATATACTTTGTCATGTTGCAAACTCTGGCTACCTCAGTTACCCACTCACTTTATTTCTCTCATCTTTTTCTCTTCCTTTTTAAATTTTCTTACTCACTTTTCTCTTCCCTAATATACTCTAGCTACTCTCTCTAAGATTTTGTTCTTGATCACTACATGTATTGGTCTAATTTTAGATTTTATGATGTTTTTCTTTTTGATGTGATAAAATTTCAATCATAAATTATAATCTAGTATTTTTAATTAAATTAATAAAAATTGTAATTTTTCTTTCCTTTTTTACTTGAGGGAGAAAAAATGATTCAATTTATTTGAAACGAATTCATTTGATGAATGAGAATGATCTAGATAATCTCTTATTGTCCTATATAAAAGATAACAATTTTTATTGTTGTTATTGGATAATGATTTTTCTCAATTGTAGTGTGCATTGATGAAGAGGGGTTGGTGATTGTCGAGTCCTGAGATTTGAAGATACGCCTAAATCGAATTAAGGATTTCACTCGAATCAGTATGACCAATACGATGTCGACCAAAAGACACTGGGACAACAATTTGGCTTTTTCACAGGTCGAGACATTGCATTCAAAACTAAAATAACATAAGAATGCCATGTCCCGATTATTTGCATTATCACGGTTATAGAAGAAACATAACAAAAAATTTATTTTGTTTATTCGATAATTTTTTTATTATTTTTTAGGGTAAATTACGAGTTAGGTCATTAACTTTTAGGGGAAACTACACTTTACCACCCTAAACTATGCACTAGATTACACTTTGCACCATAAACTATCACACTTTGCACCCTGGTGTTATTTTTGTTGTTATATTTAACAGAATTTTGCTACATATGACAAGCACATGCTTCTTGCTTAGGTGGAATAAAGTTAAAATACTGAAACACCCTTTCTCAAAATAAATTAAAACAAAACCCAAAATTTTCCACATCTTGCACTGCATTCAAGATTCAACAAAATACATTATAACTAACAAACAATTAAAAAATAGTACAATAAGCAGAACTTATCTCAAATGAGCCAAGATACAAATCTTGATCTACAATTCAAGATTCATCGAATTATGCATTGACTTAATTCCCACATAAAATCAAAACTGTCTTCTTGAATCAAGGAAACACTCATTTCGAATATAATATGGCTTTAATCAGAGAAGATTCCGGCTTTGACTACATATTTCCATATGAGTCTTCTGTTTGCAAGCAAACAACCTAACACTTATTTATAGATCATAAAAAATAAATAAAATAATTAATTTACCATTTATAAATGATTTGAAGGATACTGCAATATCATTAGCAGTAGAGTGAAATTCCTCCTCCATCGAAGGATCTTGGGCCATCTTGTCCTAGAATTCAAGCCACCATATCCATGACAGTTTGTTATTCAGAAAAGGACTTCTTTTTTAAGGCAAAGATAAACGAAAAAAACTTTGATTTAACCTGTCATTCCAACATATACATATTAGCAACCTAAGCGCCGGCCATCCCTCCGGGAATAGATCATGTATGCCCTCATCTCGATTACCTAGAAAAAATCCACCTCAATTAAAACCATGTGGTTCTTTTATTATCTAAAAACTTATGGTCCTTGTTTCAAAAGATGAGAATTCAGTCATAAAATAAGTCTAATTTTCTTTGATTTTCCGATTCATATTCTCAGACCACAAATGGAAATTTGAGAAAGAGTGAGGAAGAGAGGATGAAGGGCGTTTTAGTCTTTCAACTTTGTTCTACCTAAGCCAGAAGCATGTGTTTGTCACATGCAGCATGATTCTATTAAATATAACAGTAAAAATAACACCGGCGTGCAAAGCGTGATACGTGTGATAGTTTAGGGTGCAAAGTGTGCAGTTGAATAGTTTAGGATGTAAAGTGTAATATAGCGTATAGTTTAGAGTGATAAAATGTAATTTCCCCTAAATTTTACACTAAATTTCAATTTGGTTCCTAATGTTTTACGTGTGTCAATTTAGTCCATAACCTTTTGGTAATGTGTCAAAGTAGTTATCACTGTTAAATACCTAGTAGAGGGCCCGCGCGATGAGTAGATATTGTTGTAAGCTACTATATGAAAATGTTAAGTAGAATGTTGAACATATGTTAAAAGTAATAACATTAAGTAATACCATTTTATCAATTCATAAAAATATTGCAGTAAATTTTCAATAAGAATTTCTCGATATACCAGAGACATATAGTAATAGGTTATGTATTAAATCAATTTAATTTTTCATTAACATAACATTTATCCTTGGGGCGAGCGACAGGCTGAGCTAAACATAGGGCTGGGCTGGGAAAGGTTTAGGGCTTTCTGGGATTAAAGTCTATGTAGGTCCTGGTGAATAATGCAAGAGAACATGAGAAAATGAGAGACATAAAGAGAAAGAATAGAGGAGGATGGATTCTAAAAATAAAGGTTAAAAACTTAATTAAAAAGTAAAAGCGTTTAGTACATGTTGAACTTTTTTATTCACTTACCAGTTACCAGCATCACCATGGAATGTCACCATGGAGTGTCTATGGATGGAACTATTTTGAAGCAAAACTTCTTTTCTTCTCCATAGCCTATTTCATTTTGCGTACCACTTGCAAACTCCTTGGTAAATTTCAACTTAACCTTTTTTTTTTTTTTTTTTTGCTAAGATTTTGTTGAAGCCTTTGACATAAGGAAAATGAGATGTATTTAAATTCCAATTTCTCAAGAGAAAAATACAATATAAATACAAAACAAAAAAAATGAAGGGAAAAAATGATTTCACTAAAATAAAAGTCAAAGGAGAAAAGCTCTCATCTTCTTTCTCAATCTAAAGCAACAACACATTTTTTAACACAGATTTTAGGAATATCCGGCATAGAGCCTCCAAATTGTTAATTTTCCTTGAACACAAATAAAGGGAAATATTCAATGTTTGGTTTTACTAAATATCTGGAAGTAATATAGACTTCTTGATATATTGCAAACAGAGCAACATTTATATCATGTCAATTGGGCAAAGCATGGTGCATTCATCTCTTGAAAACATTTTTAGCAAACAATATAAGCATTAACATACTAAAAATCTAATGAATCCCACTCTAATATAGAACAACATAACATTAAGCAAGTTAGCAAGTAACTAACAATACCTGACCTGACTCTTAAATGCATCCATATCAGAGTTCTCATGTAGAACCAAATCGAGCCTCTCAATTTGCACAACTATCGGATCTACTTATACATTATTTACCAATGGCAACTACAAAAGCACCGCAAATCAAAACCAATTTAAAAATAAAAAATAACCACCATTAAAAAAAATCTGAAGAAAATCAAAATTGTTGGTGTTTTTTTTTTTTTTTTTTCTTTTCTTTCTATTTGAAGAGTGAAAAATAAAGTGGATCAAACCTTATGCTCTAATGATATTCAAATACTATCAATCTTCATGATAATGCACAGTGAACAGTAAGAAATGTATTGTAATGGAAGACTATTAACAAGATGAAGGTTTACATTAATTATTTACCAACTTCAAGTTTATAAATCAAAGACCAACAAAAGCATAGTATTCCCACAATTAAATTAACTAAAAAAAAAAAAAAACCAAAAACCAATATTTATAATCGCTCTTCGTAACCGATTGCTACCTATACGATGGATTAATTAAAAAGATGAATCTTACCTTAAATACTGGCTAAATTAAGAAAACAAACCCACTACTTTCCTGATCGCTCCTAAGAGTCGATTCTTAGATATGACAAATGAGAACAACTACCATAAAGAGGAATTGTACCAATAAACAAAAGTTGATGCTAGTGATTTATAGAACATATGGTTCATGTGTCCTTGACTGGTTTAGAAAATTGAAGGTTAGCTGTGAAAATTCCAAGGGAACTGAAGGTTAAGAAGAGTATAAAGTGAGGAAGATAGTAGTAAATTTAATAATAGTGAAATGAATTTACTTTGAAAGTCCAAAGCATTGATAAGAAGCATTGAACGTGAGTAATTGGTTATTAATTCCAAGCTAGTGACAATTTAATGTTAGCCAATTGGATTTGATGGGGGAGATGAAGAGCTAAGAGAAGGTGGGAGGAAAGTCAATAAAAAGACTATTGCAAAGGATGTGCCATTTGGCAGAACCTCATGCACTCCCGTATGAGGTCTTTACTTATATATATATATATATATATATATATATTGATATTGATTGATGGAAAATGCTGACATGGCTAACAGTGAAAATAAAAAATTATTTTTATGCCTTATCAGATGACACATTTACTGCCACATGGAGCAAAAATTTTAATTAAACATTTGTTGGAATATCAACTATAATTTGGTTGAGTAATTTTAAGTATTTATTTGTAGACCCACTATATAATCCTTGTTAACTGACGAGGGAATGCATGTTCTACAAATCTATTTTTTGTGATTGAATTATTCAAATGGATCTTCAATTGGAACGGAAATCACAGGTGGCCTAGGTGGGTCTTCAAATGGGTGTGATTCGCACGATAAAGGCACATGAGTCTTCAAAATCACAGGTGGTCTTCTTCTTTAATTGCATAAATATCTGAAGAATCCAAATAGGTTGCTTATGAATATGCGCCTTCTAAGGTATTACAGATTTTGCTAGTTTGCTCGGTTAATTGGATTTGAATGGGTGGCTATAATCAAAATGTTTGGGACTAAATCGACACATTTAAAACATTAGGGATTTAATTGACATTTAGTATAAAAGTTAGAGACCAAACTTGTAATTTACCCTAATTTATATTTGGAGAGAGATGTTTTATTTTTATTTAATATTACGATAGTGTAACTTAAAATTGTGGGATTTAAAATACTACGTTGAAGCCAAATCCTGGTCAAAAGTATGAAACCCAAACATAGGGTTATAGACTTATAGTCTTCATGAAGAATGTTGAAAAATTCTCTCAATAGATAACAATTCATGTCTAAAAGTTATAGACGAAACTACATTATTAGTCCTTGAAGTTTACCTTATGAGCACAATTGATCTTTTAAGTTTCAAATTAGCGCTATTGGTCCCTTAAGCTTAAAAAATTAGCAATTTTAGTATTTTTTTTAGCTACCATTAATGGTAATGCCTATGTGGCTAACAATACATTGACGTAGGATCTTTTTAATTTATGTGGCATTTCTTCTTCTCCTTTTTTTCTTTTTTCTTTTTTTTTTTTTAATATTAGTCTTTTTGTTTAGTGTTAGTGTTAATTGCTTTTTCTCATCATCGGTATCACTTCAAGCTCTAATCTTAGTCACTTGCACTTAGACTAGCACCAGAGAGAAAAAGGAGATGATGATGATAATGAAGAAATAATGGCTTTCTTAGAAGCCAATGAATAGTGGCCATTACGAATTACAAAGAATTTCTCCATTTGTCCATAAAAAAATTTGCCTTCACCTGCAAACCAAGCTACAAAAACTTCGTTCCTTCCTCTCTTTTTTTTTCTTTTTTTTTAATCTAAGCTCCTCCTTTGTTCACAACCTATCACCCCCAAAAGATCCAAATCTTAATAATAAAATAAAAGAATTTCATGCTTCAAAAAACCATAAAAACATCCAAAAGAAAGAAAGATCTTGGGAGTTTTTGGTAGAACATCGCTTGAGATGGACAGTCCAACTTACCTAGGTGGGTGGTCATTGAAGAGATGTCGATAGTGAAAATTGGTTTTTTTTTTTTTTTTTTCAAAATGTTTTGGTGTTTTACTTTTTTATTTTAAATATGAATAGATTCTTAACTTAAAATTGACTTGTAAGTTTTTTTTCAAAATAGCTTATGTGTCATAGTTACATGTTTGTAGAGATCTTGTAGTAAAAGTGTAAATCTTGAAATTGTTTTAGCATTTTAATATATATATATATATATATATATATATAAATCCACATCAATTAAAAACAAGATATATATGTTAATGTTCTATTAGCCACATAGGCATTAACACTAACGACAATTAACAAAAGGACTAACATTGTTAATTTTTTAAACTTTAGGGACCAACAGCGCTCATAGGGTAAACTTTAGAAACAAATAATATAGTTTCGCCAAAGTTATAATGTGCTATGCATCTACCGATCCAAATAGATGATAAAGATGTAAGCTATGGATATTGACATCTTGGCAAGTCATAGCATACAACATTTTAGTTTTTATACAACATACCATGCTTAAGAGAGCTTGATTAATTTGAGTATAAAGAAGTTTTTTTTTTTGGGGGGGGGTGGGGGTGGGGGTGGGTTGGGAAGCCCCTATAATTAACTAGGTTAACATTCATGATGTCAAGATGGGGAAGATATAGTACATCCTCAGCCGTTAACAAGCCCGGCTTTGACATGGTGGTTAAATAATTAGCTTCCATGCATAATTATGTTTCAATGCAGCTGCATTTCACATAAACACAGTTTATAAAAAAGATCTTCTTTGATCTAGAACAAGACACAAGATGTTGGACCAGATTACCTCTGCAACTATGCATTTTTGTCTTGGCCAATCTGCACTTCACCTCATCCTTTTCATACAAGAGTACGGCAAATAATTAACAGAAAAGATCCAATTAGAATTTGAGAGCAACTTTCATCATAATAATTCTTGAAGCTGTTTGATTAAATCTCTTGTGAATCATGGTTTTCTCAGTAGCAAAATGCAAATGACACAAAATTGAAAACTTCTCACTCCTATCAAGATTAATGAGCATAGTCCATAGAAAAATTTTCAAAATTATGGGTACCCCAAGAATCAAGAGTTTGCAGGCAAAACATTTTTAATAGTTAACTTGATTATAAAAACTAGTAATCACTGCGTTAGACCAATAAAATAAGATTATATCGGCTAAATATGTATGTAACTGCCACAATCCTCTAAGGATGATTTTTTTTTTTTTAATAGAAATTAGTTTTCAACATCAAAAGCTATAATTTCATGCCTAGAACAAATGGAGACAAATTATAACATAGTAACAGATTCACTTGTCAGCAAATACATAAATAAATAGAAACTTCTTAGTAGCTTAACACGATACAAATGACTTGTCAATATGAATATCAAAAAGATGACTGCCTAGCTAGAAACTCCAAGTCTCCAACTTATTTTCATATTCAGATGAGATGTTTACCCTCATCAAGTAAAACTAATCTCCTCACTAAATTATCTGTGTAAATCATACATGCAGGCACTGGAATTGTAATAATATTCTCCTTTAAACTCTCAGGGTCAAAGAAAATAATTATTTTTTGAAAATCTTTTATCTTTTGAATCAAGAGCCCTCCATTAAGAGTGCAGCCAAAGAATTCTGTAGCTCCTTTTATTGGTACACATTATTTAGTCCAAGACTGGACCACACCATACTCCTTCATTACCCATATGTGACATATGTAACTCTCCCTAAATTATTTTATTTCTCTCTCCATAAATGATGAAGACCAATAGTTAAGCCAATCTGTACATGTTCCTCTTACTTGATATCAAAAAACTATAAAAGTGTGGGTTTTAGTTAGCTCAACTGGTAAAATCTTTGATAGTTGAATAAGAGACATAGAGTTCAATCTCTGCCTACCCCAAAATCGATTAGGGTCTTGGTTTAATAATAAATAGTTATCATCAAAAGCGAACGACATAGATTATGAAACTCTCAAAAAATTAAAAATAAGAAAAGTATCTTATGAAATAAACTCATGACAAGCCCCATACACCTATAAGACCCACATATTGTGAGAGCTATGGTTCATGAAATGGTCTAATAACATAATATTTTCAACAAGTGACATGAGAGTGCATAAATTGCATGTCCTTTTATTTTATTTTATTTTAAAGGTAAGTTGGCTGTTGTGAACCTAGACATTCCAAAAATCATGACTTTCACTAGAGGATTCACCCCAAAAGAAAGAAAAGGAAGAAAATTCCAAACACTAAACTGGTATAAAATTAGGGCATTCAACTACAGGTTTGACATCCTTAAGAGTTAGAGGTGGGGAGTGGTTTAGGCAATTCAATAATTACTTCCAATTTGAAGGAGCTAAAACAGGATCTCTACCAACTATATAAAGAGTACAACTTATTTTCTATTCCACCCTTATCTAATGGAAAACTTATCAGGTTTCAGCCTCAGAGCTAAAGCATATCCATTTTTTCTGCACAACTTTGAGTCACAACAACACAAATGAAATGAAATTGTGTTGAATCAATTTTTTGGAATGAATAATTCATTGAACAAGCCGCCAAGGACTACTAACTATTGTACAGAAGGCACACAACATAAAAGCTGAGGAAAACAAACAGGATACAAAATAACACCACACCAACCACACTTCTAACAAGGAAACGGAGGAAGAAACAACAAACAAAGATCTGAACTAACCAACAACAAAGCAAAACCTGTTACAACTTTCACAGGACAAACAAGGACCAAATACGTTGGCAGAGTCATCCCAATTAACACAAATTAACTTACTGACTGGCAAAGCCTTCACTCCTCGCAGAAATCAACTCAGACCTTGATATCCAACTTAATTGTCTTCAAGATCACTTCCTCGAATTTAATAGAACCATTGTAAGTGCAAGCATTTCTCTGAAGCTATATATGATATATAGCAGCAGAAAGTGCCAGCTTTCGAGTTCTGATATTAAATCTCTCATCATTCATATCATTTATACACCATTGGATTTGGATAACATCATTCGAACAAAAGCAAAGGTTATTTCCTAGGCACAAATGCCTCACATGAACCCGAATTCTTTTAGATAAAAGGAACTGAAATAATGAATGGTCCCTGTTCTCTAGTTGATTTATGCATAAAACACAAGGGACATAACCCTCATACTCCCAATAAAGATGCCTAAATTCATAGGAGGAAAACCTATTCTTAAGAGAGAGCCAATGAAGGTCGAAGGTTTTGGAATGGAGTTTGGGAACCAAATCAATTTCCACCGCTGAACACGAGGATGCTCGAGTCTAATTATATCCCAAGCTGAAGAGCTGGGGATTGTCACATGAATAACAATCTAAACATAAAGGAATACTTCAAACGTATAGCAATAGGAAACAAAGGGCACAAGAAAAAATTATTTGCTTCATGTTGAATAGGATGAAAAAAATCTTCCAATAACTTCCATATGCTACGAAAAATGACTTTTCTTCTCTGAATTCACATAATTTGCATTTGCCCCATGAAGTAAAACTAAACTCTCTATGTAAGTAGTTGTATATAAAATCTATGTTGGCTTATATGATACCCCGATTGCACTCGTATAGATACTATGAGTTTAAAGACACAAGCCTGCTAAATCTGTCAATTAGAATTTCATCATTGTTAACAAACCCAAAGAACTGAGAAACTTGATGTATCGGTAGTACAACTTGTTTAGTCCAAGACTCAATGCAACCATACTCCATGATCCATATGCAACATATCTCACTCCCTACAATTGCTTCACCTTCACCAAAATTAATCAAAGCCAGAAATCCCTTGGATACCATAATACTGTCAAAATTCTAGGGATTCCACAGAAGTGATCCCCTAGAAGCAAATGCCATCCAATGCATAGTTTCGTTTTAAGTATTTTCCTCAATTTGGAACCTACCTCATAATTATTTGGTTGCCAACCTAAAGAAAATTTCTTGATAATTATTTGCACTTGTTGATGGTGCTAGTGATATCTGTGCAATATGCTTTCTCTACTAAAACTCTTATACAATGGCTAACTATTTTGGAAGTTTTGTAGGAACATATCACAACATTAGTATTTGAATAAGAATGGTAGATTCGAACAACCCATAAGCCATTAAAATATAATGTTCAGAACCAAACATCCTATCATATTTTTTAGTATTGATTTATGTTAATTGTTGAAGAAATTCTCCCAAAAGATAAACACTTCACCTCTAAAAGATACAAGTTGCCATGCATCCCACTACATATTTCCAAACAGATGATATAGATCAAGGAATGACTATTGACTCTTTGGAAGTCATAGAATACACCATATTAGTTTGTATACAATATACTAGCTTAAGGAAGCTTAGATAATTTGAGAAGAATGAAGCTGAGGGGAAAAAACCCAGATAATATTGACTAGGTTTACATTCATGATTTTAAGATGGAGAAGATAATGTACATTTGTAGCCATAAATTTTGGGAATAGAATTTTATTTTTGAAGATAAATAACATTGATAAATCAGATTGTCAATAAGTAGAAAGTGAAGGCAACACAGAATTAGTTATTTCATCCCGATTGTTAATTTCTTATATTCTACGGTGGCTGCTTTTAATTTGTTAGAAAGCAGTCCTTCCAAAAGCCTCTTTTTGGCTTTGACAGCATCTCATGCATCCAACGCATGCATCAAATGATCTTCTACAAGCATAGTAGTAAGATAACTCATTTCTACGTACCATTTGAGAGAGAAGCATGGTTGCTAGTTGTATACCCGTCACAAAGAATCAACAGTTTATAGGCAAAACAAATTTTGATTGTCAATCTGACTCCAAAACTAGTACTCATTAAGTTATGACCAATAAAATGAGATTATGTTGGCACGTATGTTTCACAGTGACACTCACAACCACAAAAAAAAATAATAATAAAATAAAATAAAAAATAAAAAAAATGTATGTATCAAAGTGTCACGCCATATTAGAGAATGTGCACAACATTTCTCACAAAAATTCAATTTACAAATAATAGCCATTATCCCCAAAGAGCTCCATTTCTTTTTAATAAAAATTTTAGATTTCTACATCAAAAGCAACACTTTCATGCCTAGAACAAACCCAGAGATAATACAAGATTGTAACAGATTCATTTTATTCAAAGCACGTAGATAACAAAGCTTTCTAGCAGCTGAATACAATACCACAAAACAAATTAGTTATCAATATGAACTTAAAAAAGATGACTACCTTGCTAGAAACTCCAACTTACTAATTTTCTGATTGAGATGAGATGTTTAGCCCATCAAGTAAAACCAGGCTCTCCACAAAATTAGCAGTGTAAATCATACATGCAGCCTCTGGAATTCTAAGAATTTCCTCATTTAAACTGTCAGGGTCAAATGCAAGGCTCTGAGTGGGGCCATACTTCTCAATCAGAAGTTCCCCATTGATGGTACAGCCAAAAGGGCGTTCAACTTCTCCCATCGCCACCATCGCCATCGGTACACTTCTTTTAGTCCAAGACTCGACCACACCATACTTCTTCATCACCCATATGTGGCATACGTTACTATTCTCAGCTACATCTTCACCGAAAACAATCAAAGCAAGCGATCCCTTGAATACTGCAAGATTTTCAGCATCCACAGCAACTCCATCCAAGTAATTTGGAGGCAGCAATATCTTACGGAATCTCTCGTCATTGACATCAAATGACAAAATGAATCTATGACCCCAAGAAGATGCTATAGAGTGCAAAGCTCTATTAAAGAATAAACAGAGTGACGATTCAATAAAATCAACTGATTCATTAGATCCAGTCCCACAAAATGACTCCACCGATATCACAACCCTTCTCCACGAATCCGTACTCAATGTGTAAATCTCAGCCTCAGCAGGCCGAACTTTTACTCCGCGATCGATCCAAATATACAGAGATCTCAATCTCAGAATCTTGTAGTCATTGTTTTGAGAATGATAGCCAAAACCAAAAGCAGCAGATTCATGAAAAGGCTCAATCAAGGAAGTAGGAGGTGCTAGAAGCTTCTTAAACTTTCTAATACTTGGATTCCACAAATATAATATGTGACTAAATTCTTCGTCATAATTAGCTAGGCAGATAATGCCATTAGAGAAACCAACCAAAAAGCGCTCATCATTAGAAGGAAATTCAAACCTAGAAATCTCCGTCAATGTGCGGTCGGTATTGCAAACAAACGTACACAAATAATCGCAAGATGAATATTGACCATTTCTAATACTTGGATTGCATAACAGATAACCATTGTGGCTATTGGATAATAAGTTTGCTCGGTCTAAGTGTTTGGTAATGAAATCGGAGTCGGTGATTGTGCAGTACCAAGATCTGGAAACGCACCTGAATCGGATTAAGGATTTCACTGGCAGCCGAGTCAGGATGTCGTAGACGAGATCGTCAGGGAGACGCTGGGACAACGGTTTAGATCGATACATCGGTGGTTTAATTAGGATCGACTGGTATTCAACCAGATTTAGGTTTCTGAATTCTAATTTATGCGGCAAAGAATATAGATCGATAAGGGTTTTATTTAGACTCTTTTTTTTTTTTTTTATTGACCTAATCCCCACCCACCCCCATCTTAACCCTTTTTTTTTTTTTTTTTAGTCCTTTAAGTTTTTTAATTTATTCAATTAAAGTATTTTCGTTATCTTTTGTTAAAATTTTTTGAAAAAAAAAAATCTGAAAAATATTTCTCATTCATTAATTAAATTTTTTTAATTTAAAAAATTTGAAGAAAAATTTATAAAATTGAAAAATTAACCACAACATATAACAAAAGTTGATAAAATAGTCTTAATTGAATAAATTTGAAAATTAGAGGACTAAAATAAACAAAAGTAAAGTTAGAGAACTGAAATGAAATCTAATGAAATTTAGAGGGTCAATTTTGTATTTTATCATTTTTTATTAATTTACCCAAATTAAGATTTTACTTTTTAAAAGAATCAAAACAAAACAAAACGCCGTTATAAACTAGCATCATCACACATGCTAGTTTAATTAAAACTTAGAAATTTGTAACTTTCAATTAGCTCAATTGGTAAAATCTTTATCATAGTTGTATAAGAGATTTTTTGTTCAATCCTCACCTACACCTAAAACTAATTGGTATCTTGGTCTAATGATAAAGCATATAATACGATAACAGTCTAAAGGAAGATTTACAAGTAAATTATAGTATTAAGTAACCCAATTATATGATTCTTCTGGTTGTTAAAAAAATTAATAAATAAATAAAATCTTCTGGTTTAATAGTTATTACAATAATCTACCTGTAAAGTTATCCAAAAATAATAATAATAATAATCTACCCATAGAGTTTAATAATTTATTTTCAACAATAAGTTTTCAATTTCAGTAAAATAAACAGTATTCAAACACACTCTTAATCAAACCAACAAGTTTAAAGAGATCATGGGTCTCAAGATTCAACTTAAAAAAATAAATAAAAAAAGGACTCAACTCTCAAGGAGTTAGTCGTTGACTTCTTGTTGTAAGGTCAAGCTATACGGTAGCTTTGTTTCATCACTTGTGCAATGAGACTGTTTAAAATAATAGGCCTCCTATCCATACTATACGTACTTTGATCCTAGAAGAGCATTTAGATAAGATAACAAAAGAATGAAAGAAACGTAAAATAAAGAAAAATATGAACCATAGTTTGGATTACACGGAAATGTAATTTCTATACTAGATTTTGAGTTTAATGTTTTAAATAATCGTTTAGCAGAAAGGCCTGCATCTCAAAAGAGTTGAGAAACTCATTTATCCCTTCTTGCCACAAAACTATATCATTCTAGCCTTTATATGTTTTTTTAACTCTTTTCTTTTATTGTCTTTTCTATAACCAGCCCCTCCCCCAACCTCTCGGTTTTTTATCAAAGGCAAGTGGGTTTTCTATTATTAAAGGATTGCATGTTTGTTTATTGTAAATTATACAAGAGAAAGTCTTGATTAATCTTGATTTTATTTTTTAAACAATGATTGACTAATAAATTCTCTTTGCAATTTTGAACTTTCTACATTCTTTTAAGGTTAACCCATGCTTAAATTCTTATTAAATCATTTGTTAACACTTTCATGTCAAAGCATATGTATGAAATAATATTAGTAGACTTTCCTTGCAATTTTCCTGTATCAAGTTCTTGATAATTGTCTCTAAAATTAGTGAAAGATTATTACTTCGATTTTAATTTGTAGCCAATTTTCTACATGATTTCACTTTCAAAAATGATGCACAAGCCATAGCAATGCAATTTTATACCATAGTAAAACTACTTTCACTGACATAAAAATTATAGGTGTTGATATAGTGGAGATAGAGACTTTAGCGGCATGAGAAATATAGAAATTAATATTATAAAATCTATATATAAAGCATAAATTATACAAGAAAGACACCTATGAACCACCAGGTTTGTAGGTGACAATGTGAACGTAATATGGTGACATTTGTTGGTTGCATAAACTACAAGAATTTTTCCCCAATTTATTTAGTTTCACTTTTGTTTTACTAGAAAACTTCATAGTTTAATTATGACAAACAATAATAGTATTCATGAAATTAATGGATTATAAATAATTTTTTACTAAATTTATTAAAATGCACCACGCATCACGTGAGATATCCACTAATTGCTACCAATTTTAAAGACCAAGACGAGAATCTTTTTTTTTCTTTTTTTTTTTTTTTGAGAGTCTCCAAGAAGAGGATCTCAATCAACTATATAGAGTATTATTTTTCTTTTCTTTTTTCTTGAACATACCGTGCTTTTATGTCCTTTTTTTTCCTTCCTAACACTCAGGTTGTAGCCAAAGAGCTTACGCTAATCTAGTTGTGCATGACTTTGAGTCACATTCTAGCATGTGCATAGCAATATTAACACAAGGGAATGGGAAAGAAAGGACAGCAATGAAGATAATAAAATCGTTCTAAACTTGATTTGCATAGAATGACAAAATCCCCAATAGCACCCATGTTCAACCCAAGATGATTTTTAAAAAAGATTGTAACTTAGCCATCATCTGCGTTTTCTTATTCTAATTAATTCAGATAATCTGGACTTGCCCCACTTTGTAAAAGTAAGCACTTTAGAGTATCACAGCAGTGGAGCCAAATTTTTAGCTTTTTAATACCACAAAAAGTCATTTTATCTATTTTACCTTCTTACATCCAACAACAGTGGTTTTATTTTAGCTTTTAACACAATAAAATAATATAAATATTACAATAAAATAATATTTCATTCAACCATCAAAACATAACCACAATCAAAAGTAGTGTGAACGTATGGTGGACATTGGGAGAGACACGGAGAGGTAGGGAGGAGAGAGACAAAGTAGTGGGAACGCAAAATTATAAATTAAAAAAAATAAATAATAAATAAATAAACCTAAAAACAAAAAAAACAAAAAATTTACCTTTCAACTACAATGCACAGGTAGATGTGGAGCCAAAAAATACAGGTTTGGCTCCACTATTGGAGAGTACATTTTGATATTTAGTGGTGCTAAAAATAGCTATATAGCTATTTAACACCACTATTGATAGTGCTCTTAGGTAAGTGGTTGTATATGGCATCATGATGGGCATAAAATTACCAAGATTGAAACTCATAAAAACGCTAAGAGTTTTTTATAGCATGTGCATAGGAATATTAACACAAGGCAATTAATAGGAAAGAAAGAGCAACAATCAAGATAACAATTTCGTACTACAGTACTAAGCATATGATTTGCATAGAATGACCAAATCCCTCAATAGCTCTGATATAATGCTAAGAGTTTTTTTTTTTTTTTGGATAACGTGGAATCTCCCCATGGCAGGGCCATTTGGACCCACCTCAAGGGAGTAAACCACATATACATGATCCCACCCACCAAAATTGTGTATCAGATAAGCGGAACTCCTAGTGGGGATTATAAATGCTAAGAGTTACACAAAATGAGCCAGCAAACCAATCAATTAGAGGTTGATCATTGCCAGTGAAGCCAAAAAAACATGAAACTTGATGCAGTGGTAGTACAATTTGTTTAGTACAAGACTCAACACAACCATTCTCCTTTATCACCCTATATTCAGCATACCACACACCCTATAATCCTTTCAGCTTCACTGAAATTAATCAAACCCGGCAATCCCTTGAATACTATGGTCATTGCAAATCCTTCAACAGATCCCAAGCAAGTAAAAGCAGAAAGGCATTATCTCTCAGAATCTTCCACGTGTAGGATACCTTAGGAGGAAATGCCATCCAATGGCAGTGACTGTGATTCATAGAAAGTATGTTCCTAAATTCAGATCCTACCTCATAAATTCATAATCCCTTGGTTGCCAGCCTAAAGAAAATTAATTCATAATCATTTACACTTGTGGACAGCGCTATGATACCTGTTAAAACTGCAGAAGCTTTCTACGTGCTATGAAGTGACTAACAGATTCTGGAAATTTTGAAGTATCATAGTATGGCCTTATCAATATTATTTAAAAAAGCTTGATAAAAATGGTAGATTTGGACAACCTACAAGCCACACAAGCCATTAGGTTGATTGCTGGAGCTAATGGTGTCAAACAATTACATGTTAGCGGAAGGCTATTAGTGTTGATTTTAGTACATTTAGTAGTAACTCTTTAGGAATTCAGTGGGTGACAGAGATACATCATACATGTGAGAAGGTGCAATTCAATTTATTTTGAAGGTTTATATACATGACATCCAATATGGTTTGTTAAAACAATTACAATTAAGGGTACCACCAAGTAATAGCCATAGTTCACAAAGATTTAGATTCTACATTAATAGCTTTTCTCAACCAAAAAAAAAAAACAAAAAGAAAGATTCTACATTAATAGCAATACTGCCAATACTAGTATGCCTAGAAAAAATGGAAAGAAAACACAATATAATGCCGAATTCATTTATTCACAAAGTACAACATAAATAAATAAATAAATTTCTAACAGCATAATGAGTTGTCAATATGAATTTCAAAAAGATGATTACCTTGCTAGAATTTCAACCTTGCTAATTTTCTCATTCCTGTGAGATGTTTATCCCATCAAGTAAAACTAAGCTTTCCACAAAATTAGTTGCATTAATTATACATCCAGCATTTGGAATTCTAAAAATTTCCTTGTTTAAACTCTCAGGGTCAAATGAAAGCTTCCAAAAGGGCCAAAACGTATAACGTTCCCCTTTGACTGTGCCGTCAACGATGCAGTCAAAGAATTCTGCAGCTTCTTTCCCTTGTATAGATTTTTTAGTCCAAGACTCAACCACACCATACTTCTTCATTACCCATAGGTGGCATAGATTACTCTTGTCAGCTAGAGCTTCACCAAAAACAAACAATGTGAGTGATCCCTTGAACACTGCAAGAGCTTCAAAAAGTAGAGAAACACCATCTAAGTAATTTTGAGGAAGCAATATCTCCCGGAATCTCTCATCATTGACGTCAAAGGACAAAATAAATTTGTAGTCCTCAGAACATGCTATAGAGTGTAGAGCTCCATTAAAAAATAAAAGGCGGGACTCATTTAGATAATCAACAGATCCAATGGGTCTAGACCCACTTGAGGACTCCACAGATATTACAAACCTTCTCCATGAATCTGTACTCAATGTGTAAACCTCGGCCTCAGCTGGCGGCACTTTTTCTCCAGGAGAGTATTCATAAATAAGTTTTAGAATCTTGTAGTCATTGTTTTGATAATGATAGGCAAGTCCAAATGTGAAACAATAATCTGAGGGACCAAAGGGATGAATGAAGTGACTTGGTGGAAGCTTTTTATACTTTCTAATGCTTGGGTTCCACAAATATACTACGTGACCATGGTCATAGTCATCATCAGCACTGAGGAACATGCCGTTACAGAAGCCAACTATATAAACAAAATAATCGGGGATTTGAAACCTAGAAATCTCAGACGAAGTGCGGTCACTATTGTGAACAATCGTACACAATTCATTGGGGGATGATGACATTCTTTGTGATTTATATAACAAATAGTCATTGTTGTTATTTGATGAAGATTTAGCTCGGTCAAGGTGAGTCTTAATGAATTTGTGGCTGGTGATTGTGGAGTACCAAGATTTGGAAACACACCTAAATCGGATCAAGGATTTCACTGGTACCCAAGTGAGGATCTCGTATACAAGGTCGTCCAGTAGAAGCTGGAACAACGGTGACTGAGACATCAGTGTTTCTGATATGATACAGTAACGATTTTTCAAAGGTCTGATCTTCAACGTCTGAGGCAGATCTTGATTTCTGAATTGCATGTCCTTTCATTTTATTTTATTTTAAAGGTAAGTTGTTGTTGTGAACCCAGGCGTTCCAAAAATCATGACTTTCACCAGAGGATTCACCCCAAAAGAAAGAAAAGGAAGAAAATTCCAAACACCAAACTGATATAAAATTAGGGCATTCAACTACAAGTTTGACATCCTTAAGAGTTAGAGGTGGGGAGTGGTTTAGGCAATTCAATAATTACTTCCAATTTGAAGGAGCTAAAACACGATCTCTACCAATTATATAAAGCGTACAACTTATTTTCTATTCCACCCTTATCTAATGGAAAACTTATCAGGTTGCAGCCTAAGAGCTTAAGCATATCCATTTTTTCTGCACAACTTTGAGTCACAACAACACAAATGAAATGAAATTGTGTTAAATCAATTTTTTGGAATGAATAATTCATTGAACAAGCCGCCAAGGACTACTAACTATTGTACAGAAGGCACAACCTAAAGCCTGAGGAAAACAAACAGGAAACAAAATAAAACCACACCAACCACACTTCTAACAAGGAAACGGAGGAAGAAACAACAAACAAAGATCTGAACTAACCAACAACAAAGCAAAACCTTTTACAACTTTCACAGGACAAACAAGAACCAAATACATTGGCAGAATCATCCCAATTAACACAAATTAACTTACTGACTGGCAAAGCCTTCACTCCTCGCAGAAATCAACTCAGACCTTGATATCCAACTTAATTGTCTTCAAGATCACGTCCTCGAATTTAATAGAACCATTGTAAGTGCAAGCATTTGTCTGCAACTATATATGATATATAGCAGCAGAAAGTGCCAGCTTTCGAGTTCTGATATTAAATCTCTCTATCATTCATATCATTTATACACCATTGAATTTGGATAACATCATTCGAACAAAAGCAAGGGTTATTTCCAAGGCACAAATGCCTCACATGAACCCATATTCTTTTAGATAAAAGGAATTGAAATAATAAATGGTCCCTGTTCTCTAGTTGATTTATGCATAAAACACAAGGGACATAACCCTTATACTCCCAATAGAGAAGCCTAAATTCATAGGAAGAAAACCTACTCTTAAGAGAAAGCCAATGAAGGATGAAGGTTTTGGAATGGAGTTTGGGAACCAAATCAATTTCCACCACTGAACATGAGGATGCTCAAGTCTAATTATATCCCAAGCTGAAGAGCTGGGGATTGTCACATGCATAACAATCTAAACATAAAGGAATACTTCAAACGTATAGCAATAGGAAACAAAGGGTACAAGAAATAATTATTTGCTTCATGTTGAATAGGCTGAAAAAAATCTTCCAATAACTTTCATATGCTACGAAAAATGACTTTTCTTCTCCAAATTCACAAAATTTGCATTTGCCCCATGAAGTAAAACTAAACTCTCTATGTAAGTAGTTGTATACAAAATCTATGTTGGCTTATATGATACCCGATTGTACTCATATAGATACTAAGAGTTTAAAGACACAAGCCTGCCAAATCTGTCAATTAGAATTTCGTCATTGTTAACAAACCCAAAGAACTGAGAAACTTGATGAAGTGGTAGTACAACTTGTTTAGTCCAAGACTCAATGCAACCATACTCCTTCATGACCCATATGCCACATATCTCACTCCCTACAATTGCTTCAACTTCACCAAAATTAATTCAAGCCAGAAATCCCTTGGATACCATAATACTGTTAAAATTTATAGGGATTCCACTGAAGTGATTGCCAAGGAGCACTATCTCTCGGAATCTTTCCCCAATCACATCAAAATACAAAGTGAACATGTAGGATCCCCTAGAAGCAAATGCCATCCAATGCATAGTTTCGTTTTAAGTATTTTCCTCAATTTGGATCCTACCTAATAATTATTTGGTTGCCAGCCTAAAAAAAATTTCTTGATAATTATTTACAGTTGTTGATGGTGCTAGTGATATCTGTGCAATATGCTTTCTCTGCTAAAATTCTTATACAATGGCTAACTATTTTGGAAGTTTTGTAGGAACATAGCACAACATTAGTATTTGAATAAGAATGGTACATTCAGACAACCCATAAGCCATTAAAATATAATGTTCAGAACCAAACACCCTATCACATATTTTTTAGTATTGATTTATGTCAATTTTTGAAGAAATTCTCCCAAAAGATGAACACTTCACCTCTAAAAGATACAAGTTGCCATGCATCCCACTACATATTTCCAAATGGATGATATAGATCAAGGAATAACTATTGACTCTTTGAAAGTCATAGAAATTGGGCACAACATTTCTCACAAAAATTCAATTTACAAATAATAGCCATTGTCCCCAAAGAGCTCTATTTCCTTTTAATAATTTTTTTAGATTTCTACATCAAAAGCAACACTTTCATGCCTAGAAGGCTAGAACAAACCCAGAGATAACACAAGATTGTAACAGATTCATTTTTTTCAAAGCACATAGATAACAAAGCTTTCTAGAAGCTGAATACAATACCAAAAAACAAATTAGTTATCAATATGAACTTAAAAAAGATGACTACCTTGCTAGAAACTCCAACTTACGAATTTTCTGATTGAGATGAGATGTTTAGCCCATCAAGTAAAACTAGGCTCTCCACAAAATTAGCAGCGTAAATCATACATGCGGGCTCTGGAATTCTAAGAATTTCCTCATTTAAACTCTCAGGGTCAAATGCAAGGCTCTGATTGTGGCCGTGCTTCTCAATCAGAAGTTCCCCATTGATGGTGCAGCCAAAAAAGCGTTCAACTTCTCCCATCGGTACACTTCTTTTAGTCCAAGACTTGACCACACCATACTCCTTCATCACCCATATGTGGCATATGTTACTATTCTCAGCTACACCTTCACCGAAAACAATCAAAGCAAGTGATCCCTTGAACACTGCAAGATATTCGGCAGACACAGAAACTCCATTCAAGTAATTTGTAGGCAGCAATATCTTACGGAATCTATCGTCATTGAGATCAAAGGACAAAATGAAATTATGATCCCGAGAATATGCTAAAGAGTGCAAAGCTCCATTAAAGAATAAACAGATTGACGATTCAATAAAATCAACTGATTCATTAGATCCAGTCCCACAAAATGACTCCACCGATATCACAACCCTTCTCCACGAATCCGTACTCAATGTGTAAATCTCAGCCTCAGCAGGCGGAACTTTTACTCTACGATAGGTGCGAAAAAACACAAATCTCAGAATCTTGTAGTCATTGTTTTGCAAATGATAGCCAAAACCAAAAGCAGCATTATCGAAAGGGCCAATCAAGGGAGTAGCTAGAAGCTTCTTAAACTTTCTAATACTTGGATTCCACAAATATAATATGTGACTAAATTCTTCGGCATAATTAGCTAGGCAGATAATGCCATTAGAGAAACCAACCAAGCACTCATCATAAGAAGGAAATTCAAACCTAGAAATCTCTGTCAATGTGCGGTCGGTATTGCAAACAAACGTACACAAATAATCGCAAGATGAATATTGACCAATTCGATGTGGATTACATAACAGACAACCATTGTTGTTATTGGATAATAAGTTTGCTCGTCCTAAGTGTTTGGTAATGAAATCGGAGTCGGTGATTGTGCAGTACCAAGATCCGGAAACGCACCTGAATCGGATTAAGGATTTCACTGGCAGCCGAGTCAGGATGTCGTAGACGAGATCGTCAGGGAGACGGTGGGACAACGGTATAGATCGATACATCGGTGGTTTGATTAAGATCGACTGGTATTCAACCAGATTTGGGTTTCTGAATTCTAATTTATGCGGCAAAGAATAGATCGATAAGGGTTTTATTTAGATAGGTTTTTTTTCATTGACCTAATAAGGGCCTTTTTTTTTTATTAATTTACCCAAATCAAGATTTTATTTAAAAATCAAAACAAAACAAAACCCCCCATTACAAACTAGCATCATCACATATGCTAGTTTAACTAAAACTTAGAAATTCGTAAGTTCAGTTAACTCAACTGATAAAGTCTCTTATTGTTGTATAAGAAATTTGAGATTCAATTCCTGTCTACATAAAAAACTGATTGGTATCTTGTTCTGATAATAAAGAGTTATTATCAGAAGCGGATGCCAGAGGTTAAAAATCTAAAAAATAAAAATAAACTTAGGAACTTTTTTAAAATAGCAAATTACTATTTCAACTTGTTTGTGTGCAATAATGCTCTTTTTATTTATTTATTTATTTTGGTTTAATGTTGTAATGTTTAAAACTGATATATAAATAACTTTTTTTTTAAAAAAAATAAGTAAGATAACGTGAAATAAAGTTTAAAAATGAAATAGAAATAATGTTCTAATTTATACAATTATAAGATTCTAAAGTAAGATTTACAAGTAAATTATAGTATTAAGTTATACAATTATAAGATTCTTCTTCTTTTTTTTTTTTTTTTTTTTTTTTTTGATTTGATAAGAAGATTGAAATTTTTGTTAAATCATTAGAAAGACATTACATCATAGATAAGAGCTTGCTCTATAACACAAGGAATCTCTTTAATCCAAACTAAAATATTATCAATGCTCTTGGCATATTTTGCTAAAAGATGGGCTGGCTTGTTCCCTTGACGGCTTACATGTGTGAAGGCTATGTGATAAAATCTACAGACGCATCTTGTATGCGCACAATTACTGCATCCACTGATGGAGGAGGTGAGGCCAACTCGTTCAAAGCGCGCTGCATAATTAAGGAGTCTCCCTCAATCAACACATCCCTTATACCCATATCCTTTTCAAGTTGAATGCCCATTTCAAACGCCTTGGCTTTTGCTTCCACAGGTCCGAACGGTGCATTTATCTTCTTACACAAAGTTGCCTTGACTTTCCCTTCCATATCCCTTATGACCACCCCTATTCCCACAACCTTTAGCTCTGCAAAAACTACCCCATCAACATTTGCCTTGAACGTCTGCCCCTGGGGTGGAACCCATCTGATCGGTTGGATGCTAGAATTCCTTACAACCTCCTCCACTCTGTTCGCAGCATAAAATTCTTCTAAATACTATGTTGCCCCTCGAACTAGCTCCAATCCCATTTTCTGTTTCCCACCTTGGCAGATTTCGTTCCTATTACCCCATAAGGCCCACGCACAAGTCACCACCTTTGCTACCATCTCTAGTGAACTCTCCATCTCCATTAATAGGCACCATAGCATATCTTTGAAAGAGCAAGACTGGTCGGTTGTAAAGGGCAGTACTAGCTTCGAACACTCCCACAATTCACGAGCTCGTTTGCACGTCCAGAACAGATGGTTGGAATTTTCTGCATCCAAATGACATTCCTCACATTGATCATCTTGTAGCACCTTCCTTCTCACCAAATTGACCTTTGTAGGAATTACATCTCTACAAGCCCACCAAGTGAAGTGCCGTATTTTGTGTGGCACCTGAATCTTCCATATTTTTGTCCAAAACTTCCTGTTACTACCCTCATCCGAACCGGAGCTAAAGATTCTAGGCCTCCCCATCTCCCTAGCAGCCCAATATGCACTTCGCACGTTGAACACTCCGTTAGGACTGCATGCCCATATTTGCCTATCAGCTAGAAGGCAGCTGCTTAAGGGGATCTTCTTAATCTCCTTTGCTTCGTGAGACAAAAACAGAGCATCAACAGCCTCTGTTTTCCAACAAGCATTATCCCGATCTATTAAATCACACACCATTGTTTCCGCTTGGAGGAACAATCTTGGAGATGTCACTTGGTATATATGTAGATGGCGTGGGCAACCACTTATCTCCCCAGACCCTTACCTTCTCTCCATTTCCAATTCGCCACCGTAAGCCATGATTTGCAATATCTAGCGTTGCCATTATGCTTCGCCATGTAAAGGATGGATTACTGCATGTTGCTTGAGAGAACTCACAGTTTGGAAAGTATATAGACTTAAGTTTATGATAAACCAGAGAATTTTTCTTCTATTGCAGCCGCCACCCCTGTTTAGCTAACATTGCCAAATTAAATTCTTTTAGGCTCTTGAAACCCATACCTCCACATGCTTTAGGGGCACACAATTTCTCCTAGCTCACCCATGCCATTTCTTCTCCTCATGTCGTTGACCCCACCAGAAATTTCGAATCATGCTAGTCAAATCCTTACAAAGTGAATCCGGCAACTTGAAACAACTCATTGAATAAGTCAGGATTGCTTGTGTCACTACCTTGATTAGAATTTCCTTCCCAGCCTTCGACAACAGATTTTCTTTCCATCCTGTTAGCTTCTTCCTCAACTTCTCCTTTATGTCATTGAAAGTGCTTTTTTTGTTTTTACCCACTAAAGAAGGCAAACCTAAATACTTCTCATGCTGCTTAATCACCTGTGCCCCAAAACTATTCTTAATCTCTTCTTGTATCAGCCTTGGAGTATTCTTACTCAAAAAAAGTGAAAGTCTTAGCTCTATTCAACTGTTGGCCCGATGCATCCTCATAGACTTGTAAAATCCTCTTCAACTCACTACATTCACCAATAGATGCTTTACAAAAAATCAAACTGTCATCTGCAAAGAACAGATGAGATAATCTAGGGCCCCCATGACTAACTACTATAACACCCTTCTGTCCTTCCTCCATTACTTTTCTTATTAATGCAGAAAGGCCTTCTGCGCACAATAAAAAAAGATAAGGAGATAATGGATCCCCTTGTCTAATCCCCTGACTAGGAATAATACTACCCCTTGGCTTACCATTAATTTTGATAGAATAAGATACTGTACTAACACATCTCATAATAAGTGTCCTCCATTTGTCATCAAACCCAAGCTTCTGCATTATCTTCTCCAAAAAAAACTCATTCAACCCTATCATATGCCTTACTCATGTCTAATTTTAACACCATCTCCCCCATCTTACCATTTTTCTTCCTACTGATGTGATGCATGGCCTCAAAAGCTACCAGAACATTATCAGTGATTAACCTTCCGTGCACAAAGGCACTTCGGGTATCACTGATAATGGTTCGTAAGATCTTTTTTAACCTGTTAGCAATGGCTTTTGAAGCAATCTTATAAACCACATTACATAGACTGATTGGTCTATATTTTGTGATGTTCTTTGGCTCCTTACACTTTGGAATAAGCACTATGTGGGTTTCATTAAATTTAGGAGGAGAAATACCTGAGTTGAGAAAATCCAAGACTGTTGCTATCACCTCAACACCAACCTTTGACCAAAAGTGCTAGAAAAACAATGGTGGCATTCCATCCGGACCTGGGGCTTTTAGTGGGTACATCTGTTTGAGTGCTAGTTTCAATTCCGTAGCTGAGAAATCCCTTGTAAGATTATGGTTCATGATCGGAGTTACCTTTTGTGTGACTGCCTCCAAAATTTCTGTGCAATCCGTGGGGTTGTTGGATTTAAATAGGTTGTTGTAATAATCAACCACAATATCCTCTATTTTAGCTTCATCCTTCTACCATCTCCCTTCGGCATCCAATAGGCCAACAATCAAATTCTTCTTGAATCTTGCTGAAGCTTTCTCATGAAAAAATCTTGTATTTCTATCACCTACCTGTAACCAATTAATCTGGGATCTCTGCCTCCACATCTCATCCTCCTTTTCAAGCCAACAATTCAACTCAATCTGTGTGGTCTTCAAAGAAGTACTAAATTTTGGAGTAAAAGGCTGTTTCTCCAACCATTCTAATTTCTTTTGTAGTTCAGCAATCATTTGACTTACATGGCCAAATTCAAGTTTATTCCAGGCATCAAGCTTCACACGGCACCAATCCAGACAATTCTTAAGAGTGAACTCTGTACCCATTGACTTCCCCTCATCCCAAGCTTCATTAACCACCTCCACACACCTTGAATCTTTCAACCACATTGATTCAAATCTAAATACTCTTCCCACCTTTCTTTTAGGAGGCCTTCTCTCAAAGTGTAAAGACAATGGAGAGTGATCTGATGCAGAGGAGGTTAGGTGGAATAGTTTGGCTGATGGAAATAAACTCAACCATTCCAACATTGCAAGTGCTCTATCCAATCTCTCTCTAATCTAAATACCATCCTCCCTTTGATACAGCCATGTGAATCTTGGATCAACAAATCCCACTTCCTTAAGCCTACACCAATTTATAGTATCCACAAAATTCCCCATCTGTTGCTGTGGTCTGTAGCTTCCCCCTTCTTTCTCCTCTACAAATGCGATCTCATTAAAATCTCCAATTATGAGCTAAGGCAAATCTGATGTCCCACACAAGTGTTTCATTTTTTGCCATGATTCTCCTCTTTTTGAAGTATCAGGTTCCCCATAAAAACCCGTTAGATGCCACCATCCCACAATATCTCCACCATGGACCCATGCATCAATGTGTGAAGAGGAATACGTTTGAATATCTAATTTCACTTCCTCCCTCCAAAGCATTGCTAATCCTCCACTTTTACCTTGACTAGGAACAATAAGACCATACTTAAATTTACACCACTCTTTTACTTTCCCCATCCACTCTAAATCTGATTTTGTCTCCATAAGGAAGACAATTGCGTGATCTTCTTTATTAATGACCTTCTGTAAGGCCCTAACTGTCCGAAGGTTCCCAAGCCCTTAGTAGTTCTAGCTTATGAGACTCATTGTTCCCGACGGGACTGCACAGCAGCCTCCGCCAATAAACTTTGACTAGTCATATTCCCTAGTACAACCTCCTCTTCCATTCCATATTTTTTAACAGTCACCAATGCTTCTTCCACCTCCTCATTCTGCTCACTAATCTTTCTTTTCGGACCTGTAACTACTGAGTCAGACTTTGAACTTGATTTGGACCATTGTGGAATTCTAGTCCAAGTGGTCTTCTTTGGTCCCACACCATGTGCATTAGAGTCTTGAGTACGTGCAACACTTGCATGGGACTGTTTGGTTTTGCCACGTTTCTTTTCTCCACACTCGTTGCTTCCTACTCTCCCACCAACCTTGTTTTTCTCCCCAACTATCCATCCCACTTGAAACTCACATTCTGAAATAGCCTCACCACATTTTTCTGATCCCATCGTATCCTTCCTTCACTCGTTATCCATATGCGTTGAACCAGCCACTAACACTAGCACATCCAGCAGCATTATCTCCTCATTATCCTCCAACCCTTTATCCAAAACTGAATTCAATTTTGAATTACCTGAATATGCGTTTAGTGACTCATCAATATCCCTAATAATCTCCTCAAAATCTGGGATAGCACGTTCTGAGCTGTTATTGCCAATGGCTGACACCTCCTCCACTCTTCCCTGCCCTACTGTAGGTCCTTCCACCATCAGTTGACTCGCTACGTTACCGGTCACCGTTTCAGTTCGCTGTGACATCGCATTCTGAGGACTACCATTTGGACTCTGAGCTTTGTGCACTGAAACATCATATCCCTGTACTTCCACCACCGATTTCTTCAAATAGTTAAATTACGTTGCTCTAATCCATGGACCAAACTGCCTATCCTCCACTGCCAACGTACCGTTACTTTGCAACCAAAGTGTGCAGTCCTTATCATCATAGGACAGCTGCCCACACCAGTAGTAGATGTTAGGTAACCGCTCATATTTAAATGACACCCACCCCTCCAAATCCAAGCTCCATAATACACGTCTGCCTCTGCACAGAGCCTTAATAATATCAACCGTCACTCGAACTCTCATAAAATTCCCTCCTCTCATCTCTGAACTATCCTTAGGAACGGTCATAGCACCAAGTGATTCCCCAATGCTGATAGCAACCTCCTTTGACAGATAAGAGAAGGGGAGATCATGTATTTGAACCCAGAAGGAAGTTGATTTAAACTGTAGGTTCTGAATTAGTGTGGAACCATCATACCTTTCCAAAACAACTAAGTGCCTATCAAAAGTCCACGGCTCTCCCATGAGGACCTTAACAGCATCCACTTCGAACTCAAAATCAAACAGCACCTTGTTATTGCCAGCATCATTAACCTTAAAATTACCTCTTGTTCTCCAAAGAGGTCAAAAAGTACGAGCCACCGCTTCAAGATTGACGTTTCGATGTGTCAGAAACTTCGCTGCCAAAATATGTTCCCCTGCCTTTTTCTTCGCCGTGAGGTCCACCTTATTTCCTTCGTTCACTGACAATGACAACTTCTGCCAACGTTGAGCAAGGTCATCCATCTTCACGTACACACCAGAAAACTACTCTACAACCACACTAAAGCCCTAATAGTAAACTACATTACTATAGGGGACATACTGCTTCCCTCGGGAAGGACCATCTATGCTACAGTAAGAAGAAAGGAAACTACTTAGCTTACTGAGAACTTGACAACGAAGACTTCTGATTTCTAATTATAAGATTCTTCTATTTTATAGTTAATACAATAATCTACCTATAAATATACCTTTGGACTCTTCTGATTTATAGTAGTGTAAGTAATCATGCTGTTGTGAATATAAAATAATAATCATAAATAAATAAATAAAAACCAATTATAAATACTGTGTACATGGCCTTTGGAACTACTATCTATTTCGTTAATGTCAAGTATCAACCAAACCAAAGTAGTTTTTCATGATATTTAGGGAGAAAATGGGCAAATGCCCTTTTCTCCCAAACTAAGCAACGTTTTGCCCCCTTTTCCAAACTAATTAGGGAAATGCCCCTCTTTTGTAACTTAATTTGAGATAAATCGAGTTTAAACAAAAAAAATTTTTGAAGCCCTATAGCGGCGTTTTTAAAGACCTATAGTGGCGTTTTGTAACTCTACCTCCATGAAATCGAGTTATAGGCAATTTTTTAAAATTTTTTTTACCTATAACTCAATTTTATAGAGGTTGAGTTACAAAACGCCACTATAGGTCCTGAAAACATCACTATAAGCTCCTTAAAAATGCCGCTATAGGGCCTAACTCGATTTATCATAAATCAAGTTTCAAAAAATGGGCATTTCCCTAATTAGTTTGGAAAATGGGACAAAGAGCTGCTATTTTTGCCTGAAAAGGGCATTTGGCAATTTTTTCCTGATATTTAGTCAAACCAAAAGAAGTTTAAATAGATAATGGGTCTCAAGATTCAGAGTCTTTTGGGTTAAAATTGCAAATTTTAAAGTTAATTTGCGTTATAGCTACTGTTCGAAGTTAATTGGGAAAGTGAGGAGAGAGACTGAATTTCGACAATGGCGTTGCCGAAATTCAGCCAAAAAAGCATGAGAGAGAATAAGGATACCGAAATTCAACCAGAAAGCAGGAGAGAGGAGAGAGAATAACAAAAAAGTAGGAGAGAGGACAGAGAATAACCAAAAAGCAGGAGAGAGGAGAGAGAATAACCAAAAAAAAAAATTTTCCCCCACAATTTCGGTAATGCCATTGCCGAAATTGTTGGGGAATTTTTTTTTTTCCCCACAATTTCGGTAATGCCATTGCCGAAATTGTGGAGGAAAAAAAAAAAAAAATTTCCCACAATTTCGGTAATCCCATTGCTGTTTTTCTCTTTTTTTTATTTATTTATTTATTTACATTTACGGCAACGCTATTGCCGAAATAAGGGGATTGCCGAAAATGTGAAAAAAAAAAAAAAGAAAAAAAGGAGAAAAGGATTACAGCAACGGGATTGCCGAAATAGGAAAAAAAAATTTCCCCTGTTTCGGCAATACCATTGCCGTAAATGTAAATAAAAAATAAAAAATAAAAAATAAAAAAAATAAAAAGAAAAAGAGAAAAGGATTACAGCAATCCCATTGCCGTAATAGGAGGAAATATCTATTTCGGCAATAGCGTTGCCGTCGTAAATGTAAATAAATGTAAATAAATAAATAAAAATTGGGGAAAATTTTGGAAAAATAATTTCCCCTATTTCGGCAATAGCGTTGCCGTAAATGTAAATAAATAAATAAAAAGAGAAAACAGCAATGGGATTGCCGAAATTGAGGAAAAATTAAATAATTTTCCCCTATTTCGGCAATAGCGTTGCCGTAAATGTAAATAAATAAAAAATAAAAAATAAAAAATAAAAAAAAGAAAATAGAAAACAGCAATGGGATTGCCGAAAATGTGGGAAAAAAAAAAATTTTCCCCCACAATTTCGGTAATGACATTGCCGAAATTGTGGGGGAAAAAATTTTTTAGGAAAAAAATTTTTTTTTTCCCCACAATTTCGGTAATGCCATTGCCGAAATTGTTGGGGAAAATTTTTTTTTTTCCCACAATTTCGGTAATGCCAATGCCGAAATTGGGGAGGAAAAAAAAATTTTTTTTTTTCCCCACAATTTCGGTAATGCCATTGCCGAAATTGTGGAGGAAAAAAGAAAATTTTTTTCCCACAATTTCGGTAATCCCATTGCTGTTTTTCTCTTTTTTTTTTATTTATTTATTTATTTACATTTACGGCAACGCTATTGCCGAAATAAGGGGATTGCCGAAAATGTGAAAAAAAAAAAAAAAAAAAAAAAAGGAGAAAAGGATTACGGCAACGGGATTGCCGAAATAGGAAAAAAAATTTCCCCTGTTTCGGCAATACCATTGCCGTAAATGTAAATAAAAAATAAAAAATAAAAAATAAAAAAAATAAAAAGAAAAAGAGAAAAGGATTACAGCAATCCCATTGCCGTAATAGGAGGAAATATCTATTTCGGCAATAGCGTTGCCGTCGTAAATGTAAATAAATGTAAATAAATAAATAAAAATTGGGGAAAATTTTGGAAAAATAATTTCCCCTATTTCGGCAATAGCGTTGCCGTAAATGTAAATAAATAAATAAAAAGAGAAAACAGCAATGGGATTGCCGAAATTGAGGAAAAATTAAATAATTTTCCCCTATTTCGGCAATAGCGTTGCCGTAAATGTAAATTAAAAAAAAAGAAAAAAAAAAGAAAAAAAAAAAAGAAAAGAGAAAACAGCAATGGGATTGCCGAAAATGTGGGAAAAAACAAAATTTTCCCCCACAATTTCGGTAATGACATTGCCGAAATTGTGGGGGAAAAATTTTTTTAGGAAAAATTTTTTTTTTTTCCCCACAATTTCGGTAATGCCATTGCCGAAATTGGGGAGGAAAAAAAAAATTTTTTTTTTCCCCACAATTTCGGTAATGCCATTGCCGAAATTGTGGAGGAAAAAAAAAAATTTTTTTTCCCCCACAATTTCGGTAATGCCATTGCTGTTTTCTCTTTTTTATTTTTTTTTTTTTACATTTACGGCAACGCTATTGCCGAAATAGGGGGAAATTATTTAATTTTTCCTCAATTTCGGCAGTGCCATTGCTGAAATTGTGGGAAAGAAAGGAGAAAAGGATTACGGCAATAGCGTTGCCGTAAATGTGAGAAAAAAAAAAGTACAAAAGGATTAAAAATAAAAAATAAAAATAAAAAGGAGAGAAAACGGCAATTGGATTGCCGAAAATGTGGGAAAAAATAATTTCCCAATTTCGGCAGTGCCATTGCTGAAATTGTGGGAAAAAAAAAAAGAAGAAAAATTGTGGTAATGGTATTGTCGAAATAGGGGGAAAAAAATTTGTGACAAATTAATTGTGGCAATGGTATTGTCGAAATAGGAAAAAAAATTTTGTGACAATCTAATTGCCGAAAATGTGAGAAAAAAAGAATTGTGGCAATGGTATTACCGAAATAGAGGAGAGAGATATAAAAAAAGTACGCATATTATTCTTTCAATATATTTTTGACTGAACCAGTTTGGTTTGTCACGTTCTTTTAGAAATAGATAAGGATAGATTCAAGTACACTGGTACATTGAATCTTTTTCTAAAATGCACGCTGTAAACAAAAACAAAAAAAAGTACATAGATTCTTATAGAACGAAAAAATGACTGATGTGCACGCTGTAAACAAAAAAAACAAAGAAAGTACGGATTCTTACCATAGAAAAGAAAAAATGATTGATGTGCACACTATAAACCAAAAAAAGTAAAGAAAGTACCTAGATTCTTACAATATAGAAGAAAAAAATTATTGATGTGTACACAATAAACCAAAAAAGCAAAGAAAGTACATATATTCTTACACTACGGAAAAAAAAATGATTGATGTGCACGCTTTAAAAAAAAAAACAAAGAAAGTATATAGATTCTTACATTTACATGTACGTTGTAAACAAAAAAAAGCAAAGAAAGTAAACCAAAAAAGACAAAGATTCAATCAACCAATCACCTCAACTCCTCATCTCATTTGATTTTTATTCTCTGCAAAAAATATATTTTGCCACACCTAAATCTTTAACGTGATTCTTTTTTGTCTACTCCTCATCTCATCTCACCTCATCTCCATTCTTTTTTGTCTGCTCCTCGTCTCATCTCCAACATGATTCTTTTTTGTCTACTGCTCATCTCAATATATAGACACACACAGACACAAAATAAATAAACGTACACCCCAATCTAACTTGCAGTGCTAGAAAACATCATAGCATATGGAATTAGTACCATGTTCTTTCAAATAATACAAACTAACAATATGGTCCAACTCCTAAAAACATAATTAAAAAAAAAAAAAAAAAAAAGAACAGTCCAACTAATCCATTGAAGTAGATTGAATACTTATGTTGGCTCATTCAGTTTAGCCACTAGTGGAGCCAGCCACAGTTCGAGTGGGGCATGTTCTTCTATTATGGCCTTCTTGCCTACAGAGACTACACAATGGCCTTGGTTGATGCTCTGCCCCTTCGTCCATTTCATTTCGAAGCCGAGTTGTTCTTGGTCGACCTTTTTCACGGCGCAACTTGACATTAGGATACAAGACCGGGAAATTAGGCTCATTCCAATGTACACTGTCCGGAACTATGCGAAATCTAGGTGCATAACAAGTAACTTGTTCTTCCAAATGGTAGCAACGGTCGATATATCGCATTGCAGAGATGCCTTGATATTTACACACGGCAATAACATGTGAGCACGGAATCTTATAAACCTGCCATTTTTGACAACTACAAGTGTTCTGCCTCAAATTTACCTCATGACGATGATTACCCCTATATGCAGAGTTAGGGTTTATTGGTGTTCTGACTTCAAACAGACCATCTTCATGACTGAACACGGTAACTGAATGCTTTGGTGCCTTTTTTTCCCATTTATTGAATTTATTCTTTGCATAGGCTGTAATGCGTTCACCGGCAGTAACCTCTGCACATGCCTTAGTATACCGATCGGCAAAGTAGGCGACACAACGATAGTATGTAAGTTCAACTAATGCAGTTATGGGCAGATTTCTAGCACTCTTTAGAATTCCATTGAAGCTTTCAGACAAGTTTGTGGTCATTGCCCCATAATGATGTCCCCCATCGTATGCTAACGTCCACTTTTCCACCGGCATTTCCCTTAAATACTTCTCACCATCTGCACTTAATTGAGTAATTCTATCCCCGGTGATTTGATACTTTCGTAACTGATTCTCCATGCCTGCCCACATTACCATAGCCTTCAAGTTTTTATTCCCAATTTGTTGATTGAAATTGCTAGCCACATGGCGAAGGCAAAAACGATGATACCAACGTGTTGATTGACATATAGTCCGTATCGCTGCCATTATACCAGGATGACGATCAGATATGACACATAACCCTTCTCGATTAGTGACATTAATCTGAATACAACTCAAAAACCAATACCAGCTATCATCAGTTTCCTTCTCCACAATGGCAAAGGCAAGTGGAAAAAGTCTGTTGTCACCATCCCAAGTTGATGCAATCAGTAACGTACCTTTATACTTACCATATAGGAAAGTTCCATTTATACTAATCACTGGCCTACAATGTTGAAAACCTTCAATTGATGGACCAAAAGCCCAGAACACTCTCTCGAATATCGCACAGCCTGGCATAGTAGTAGGTATTGTTCTCCAAATAACCCTGCTGTCCGGGTTTGAATCAGTCAAAGCTTTCAACCATTTTGGCAATAATTGGTAAGATTTGTCCCAATCACCAAACGCTCTACCAATTGCTTTCTCTTTTGCCTCCCACACCTTGAAATAAGAAGGCCTGTATTGGTACTTATTGTAAAGAGTCTGTTGAAGTGAAGCAATCTTTATGGTTGGATCATTTTTGACAACATCCCTCAACTCTTTCTCAATAACATGGGTGTCTAATTGCTCGTGATCTTGTGTGAGCGTAGACTCTGTACATGTGTGTGGACCATTGTACTTCCTAACCTCAAACAACCCATATGTAGCCCGGAAGCATGCTCGAAGACGCCAAGAACAATTTTTGCACCTTACAGACCAACATTCTGGATCTGACTCTCTTACACAAAATGTTTGGTTCCTCTTGATGTGATAGCGTTTAACAGCAGCTTGTAGTTCATCCTTATCGGCAAAAAGCAAGCCCACATAAAACTCTTGGGTAGGGTCCCAAATACTCTGAGTGGGCTTTTCAAATGGTGGGGTTGGATCAATTATATTATCCCACGTGTTCTGTGAAAAGCTTAGTGATGAAGGTTGATGGACTCCCATAGTTGGACTGCTTTCATGATTACCTTCATTTGGAGGCTCCTGTTCATCTCCAATATCATCAAGGACCTCATCGTCATCAAGTTGGTCATCACTATCCATAGTCCGCATCCTTTCTGATAATGTATGGACCGCATTTTCAGTAGTAGCAGCTATGCGATGTGTATCATTAGGATCATTAGCAGCTCTCTGAGAGGCGGTTTGGTCATACTGAGCTTCAAACTCAAAACAAGTAGTCTCTTGTGTGACATGCTCAGTTGGATTATCATAGTCAGCATCACTGTTGGAAATTGGCCGAGAAGGAACATGTTGGTCCTCAGTTGCAACATGGGTATATGGAGAATGATAGTTAGCACCGCCAATGTTGATTGGAGAATGAGCCGCATCTTGAGAATAATGACCAATATGAGTGGCATATGGATCATGGAAGTGCCCGCCATGTGAATAACTAAACGATGCACTCGGTCCTTTGTTGGCATATCGAATGGGGAAAACATCTCGGTGGCTTCTTATAGGCTCTACACCCACGTATAACTCTGCACCTACAAATCCATATTGGCGGTCTAACATATCGAATATTGCATTGACACCATTATCATCTGCTACCAAAACTTACTGGTAAGTCACAGGATGTGAATGACATTGAAATGGAAATCTATACCAAATAGTCAATTTTGAATCTTCTCTGTTTATATGAAGCGTGGATGCTACTCTATCACATAGATCTTCAAATGTAACACCCCGGCTTAATGGAAGCATAGAAGGAGGTGGCCCTTCGTAATAAACCCCATTTTCTCCATGTTTAATTATTCCACCGGAATGGATGAGAAAAATGAACAACTTTTCTGCCATCTACAGTAAAGCATAATAATAGTATTAATAAATTAACACAACACAACCATTACAATGCAATACAAGAAGGTAATCCATTAAAAATATTCACTAATAATAATAGTATTAAACATACGTGTATATTATAGGCTAACAAACTAAGTATTTCTTTAAGGAAATATACGTCAATTTTGAAATTTAGGTAAGAATTCATGGATAAATAATTTAAAACATATCATACAAATCAATTCATGTTGCAAAACACATAATACAGAAACAAGATTTGCATGAACAAATAATTTAACAAAAAAAAGATTTTCATGCTTAGCTATGCCCCTAAAACATATCAACATGAATATTATAAAAAGAAAAGTAACTACTTAAGAAATATAACTCACCTTCTAAGAGATAACGAACGGATAGATATTTGCAAGTGTTGTTACTTATAGTTGTTTGTAGAATATATGGCACGCATGATTTGAAAATGGTTGGTAAAATTATGAGGGGAACAAGAGTGGAGAAGAAGGTTGATGGAATTTATAGGGGAAAAAGAGTAGAAAATAAGAACGGTGGAAATTTCAGTGACATTAGTACTGTTTAAATAGGATGCAAGTTTCATATCAGTTAAATTTAGTGACATTATAGGGTACTTTTACCATAAAAGAACATGACAAACAAAACTCCTTCGGTCAAAAAAGTACTGAAAGAATCTCTGCAATGTCACAAATACTGAAAGAATCTCTGCAATGCCACTGCAATGCCATTGTACTTGAATCTATCCTTATAGGGTACTTTTTTTTATATGTGTACTTTTTTATCAATCTCTCTCCACTATTTCGGCAACAAAAAAATACTGAAAGAATCTCTGCAATGCCACAAATACTGAAAAGAATCTTTGCAATGTCATTGTACTTGAATCTATCCTTATAGGGTACTTTTTTTCATATGCGTACTTTTTTTTTTTTATATCTCTCTCCTCTATTTCGGCAATGTCATTGCCACAAACCAGATGAGATAAGGAGTTGAAGTGATTGGTTGATTGACTTTTTGTTTTATTTTTTTTACTTTCTTTGCTTTTTTTGTTCACAGCGTGCACGTAAGAATCTATGTACTTTCTTTACTTTTTTTTTTTTTTTTGTTAACAGCGTGTACATCAATCAATTTTTTTCTTCTATATTGTAAAAATCTATGTACTTTCTTTGCTTTTTTGGGTTTACAGTGTACACATCAATCATTTTTTTCTTCGGTATTGTAAGAATCTATATACTTTATTGTTGTTTACAGTATGCACATCAATCATTTTTTTATTCTATATTGTAAGAATCTATATACTTTCTTTGCTTTTTTTTTTTGGTTTATAGTGTGCATATCAATCATTTTTTCTTTTCTATTGTAAGAATCTGTATACTTTCTTTGTTTTTTTTTTTTTTTTTTGGTTTACAACGTGCACATCAGTCAATTTTTTTCTTCTATAAGAATCTATGTACTTTTTTTTGTTTTTGTTTACAGCGTGCACTTTAGAATAAGAATCAATGTACGAGAGGCTGTGGAGAATAAGAATCTATGTACTTTTTTTTGTCTTTGACACTTTTACGAGAGTTTGGAAGAGAGGCTGTGGAGAATGAAAATAAAAATGTACACCACAGTAGCCATCATGCAAAGGAAAAAAGATTTACCAAAGGAAAAATGTACACATTTCTTGTTTTCACAAAGGCCTTACGGTTAGTAGTATAATGTGCTATGTATACTATTTAGGCATAATATTTTTTGCTACAATGATGCATAAATAATGATAATACTTTAATATATTTTTAATAAACAGTCATTTTACATTGATTAGTGATTGCGACGATGAGGTACATTCAATTTTTGTTGCATTCCACAACATGGAGGATGCCTATTTTCTCGTTGTGGGTACCTTCGTGCTTGCACAGGACTTCTCCCCATGCGCCTCGGCTGTGTTCTAATATCAACCTCCGTTTGATAATTACCATAGTCATCATCCTCATTATCTGAAGACACCTCCATCTCTTGGGTATCTTCTGCATCTTCCCCACTATCCTCATTTGAGGCATCTTCCTCAGAGTCTGTTACAGAGGCCTCTTCTTCAGAGTTTGGAGCACATACCCATGTATTTTGTGGTGTGCAAAAATCACCAACATAAGGGGGTGGTTGGGAAGGTTGTGGTGTGCAGAAATCATAGTTGTACTGGCTATCTTGGCCATAATTGTATTGCCCAGCATCAGATGGAGGTGGCGATGGGTGATAGGAGGGAGGTGTTGAATTAGGTTGGGGATAATGGTCATAGCTAAACAAACCCTCAAATCATTGTCCTATGGAAGTGGATGACCCAATTTGTTGATATAAATTCATGCAATACTCATTGACATTAATTGGATTATACTCACTGAAAGTGGTTGGCTCATTACCAGCAAATGTTGATGGCCCAGCTTGGGTAGAGCTGTACATATTGTGTTGTGCGGAGGTGGATGGTCCGGCATCATCATTTCGGCATTGTCCACGTTGTGCAGAGGTAGATGAGTGGGTTTCAGTATAGGTTTGCGGTTGTCTTCCTTGGCGCCTTTGTCGTCGCCCGAAGTTTGTCACCCTTTCAGTAGAGACGGAGGAAATATTTGCTTCCATTGATAACTTCAGTCGAGTAAGGCCCTCTACTATTGGTGGAAGGACTTGCTGTGCTGTGAGATCATTCCTCTGTTGATTTGCAACAGCTAAATTTAACATTTTATTAACCTCAGTTTGCTGCCGCAAAAAAAGGAAAATAACATTTATTAGTGCAGTAATATTGAAAAAGTGAAAATAATAATTTGTTATCAATATTAGTGCAGTATTTGGATGTGTAAATAACTTGTTATCAATATTAGTGCAGTATTATCGAAAAAGCTAAAATAATAACCTGGTATATATGGGCAGCCGCCTCTGGTGTTGTGAATAGGTGACCATTTTGCTGGTACCGTGTTGCGTAGTCCACACTTGAATCAAAATGGTCATCTCCAACTAGAAGTTCAGCTCGCATATTCCAACGCTGGTAGTATTGGTTATGCTGCCTTCTCCAATTGACAGTGGACTTTCCTGTCAACTTTACACAATGCACAGATTTATCCAAATTGTCTGTAGGCCACCTTGGACATCTTTACAACAACCCAAACTGTTGCATGACTCTTTCTGGGTGGTAATACTCTACAATTTAGAAGCACAGCAATGGCGCTGTTGTAGTCCATATATTTCTTTCTGCAAGACACCATGGATGCATATAGTTATCGTATGGTGTCCAAACAACCTGCAATTCCAATTACAATAACTATGTTATAATCAATCAAGACAATAATATAACTAGTAAATTAACCATTGATGCATTGTGATATATTACCTGTTTATTATTATGTGTATCGTGATTAGAACGGTATGAACGCAAAACATGCGTTGGTGTATGAGTGAATGTTCTTTTGGTATCCCACCTATACACAATTAATGATTGTCATACAATATTTAGAGTTTGGAAGTATCAAGGATTACAAAATTGTATAGAAATAAAAAGTAAATATTATACCTGCAACCGTATGGGTCGTCGCCATTTAAATTTGTTGGATTTATTGGAATTGGGGTCAGATATGGAAGATGCTCCCACGCCCATAATTGTAATATGAAAACAGGACCTGCAATCTCCGTGCTTTTTTTAATAGCAGCAGTACACAGCTCTTTATAAAGGTAAGCTAGTGTAGCACTACCCCAGCTATATTCCCCAGCTACACCAAAGTCGTCTAACAGCTTGAGAAAGCAGCAATGCAATCTACTTTAGCTCTTATTTCCAAATAGTAAAGCCAAAACCTGAAACATGTATGCCCTAGCATGCTGTTGGGTTGTTATAGCATTGGCACCCTCTGGTAGGTTTGAGAATGTATCCCTTACCCATGTTATTTTAAGGCCACCAAATTTCAATGTTGTTTCAGGTGGTGTCACCCCAAGTAAATTACGACATTCTGTACTCCAAGTCAAATTTATTGGCCCGCACACTGCATTGCCATCAATAGGCAATCCTGTAAGGATTGCTATATCCTGTAGAGTTATAGTCATTTCACAATTAGGTAGGTGAAATGTATGGGTACTATATTGCCATCGCTCTACCAAAGAAGTGATAAGACTCCAATCAATATCTATATGTGGTAGGTGGGTAACACGGTATAATCTACATTGATGCAAATATGGGGCAATACGCTCGCCTAACTGCGGGAGGGGTGCAAACGATTGAGGTCGCACTCGTAAGGTGGAAACCTGAATTTTTTTAAAAAAAAATATATACAATGTTATATTGCTAATGTATAAATTATTTTCATGTAAATTGAATAATTGTATATATTATTAGGACATTAATAAATTTGGATCTTGCAACGTACATTGCCTTCCATTGCATCATTAGAGATGTGGTATTGTTGCTCCATTTCAAATATATCTACAACAAAATTGAAAGAAACTCAAATAAAGGATTTATGAAGCAAAATTTTTAATAATAATAATAATAATAATAATAATAATATTAATAGTTTTAGCAAAAATAATCATACACACAATAATTAGTATTAACTATAATTGAGATGCTTACCACAATTGTGATGCCAACTAAAAGAGTGAGAATTATAGAGTGATACTTGCAAAAAAAAAAACACACAATCAGATAACCATAAAAAATAATTCATTAATCTAAAATTTGAATAACAAGAGCAACAACAACAACAACAACACCAACAATTATCATAATCATAGGCATACAAATAATATTAATTACAATTACAACAATACATAATATTTTACAATGTATTAGCTTCTAATATTTACAAAGCACATGTTTATATAATAATAATAAATTTGTTAATTTCTAGAGCTATAAGTTAATAAGCAAAGCAAAAAAACTTACATTAACAAAAAACTTACAATCCTTAGTTGTGGCACACTGAAACAAAGTAAAAGAATAACTTTGCAGCCTGAGGAATTGTGATGAGATGCAATTCTACTTCGCACTTCCCTTCTCTTTTATTTCCAATTGAACAATAAAAAGACAAAAAAGAAAGATTTAGGCGTGGTAAAATTTATTTTCTGCAGAGAATATAAGTCAGATGAGACGAGGAGCAGACAAAAAAGAATGGAGATGAGATGAGGAGTAGACAAAAAAGAATCACGTTAAAGATTTAGGTGTGGCAAAATATATTTTTTGCAGAGAATAAAAATCAAATGAGACGAGGAGTTGAGGTGATTGGTTGATTGAATCTTTGTCTTTTTTGGTTTACTTTCTTTGCTTTTTTTTGTTTACAAAGTACATGTAAATGTAAGAATCTATGTACTTTCTTTGTTTTTTTTTTTAAAGCGTGCACATCAATCATTTTTTTTTTCCGTAGTGTAAGAATATATGTACTTTCTTTGCTTTTTTGGTTTACTGTGTACACATCAATAATTTTTTTCTTCTATATTGTAAGAATCTAGATACTTTCTTTACTTTTTTTGGTTTATAGTGTGCACATCAATCATTTTTTCTTTTCTATGGTAAGAATCCGTACTTTCTTTGTTTTTTTTGTTTACAGCGTGCACATCAGTCATTTTTTCGTTCTATAAGAATCTATGTACTTTTTTTTGTTTTTGTTTACAACGTGCATTTTAGAAAAAGATTCAATGTACCAGTGTACTTGAATCTATCCTTATCTATTTCTAAAAGAACGTGACAAACCAAACTGGTTCAGTCAAAAATATATTGAAAGTGTACTTGAATCTATCCTTATCTATTTCTAAAAGAACGTGACAAACCAAACTGGTTCAGTCAAAAATATATTGAAAGAATAATATGCGTACTTTTTTTATATCTCTCTCCTCTATTTCGGCAATACCATTGCCACAATTCTTTTTTTCTCACATTTTCGGCAATTAGATTGTCACAAAATTTTTTTTCCTATTTCGACAATACCATTGCCACAATTAATTTGTCACAAATTTTTTTCCCCTTATTTCGACAATACCATTACCACAATTTTTCTTCTTTTTTTTTTTTTCCCACAATTTCAGCAATGGCACTGCCGAAATTGGGAAATTATTTTTTCCCACATTTTCGGCAATCCAATTGCTGTTTTCTCTCCTTTTTATTTTTATTTTTTATTTTTAATCCTTTTGTACTTTTTTTTTCTCACATTTACGGCAACGCTATTGCCGTAATCCTTTTCTCCTTTCTTTCCCACAATTTCAGCAATGGCACTGCCGAAATTGAGGAAAAATTAAATAATTTCCCCCTATTTCGGCAATAGCGTTGCCGTAAATGTAAAAAAAAAAAAAAAAAAAAAAAAAAAAAAAAAAAAAAAAAAAAAAAAAACAGCAATGGCATTACCGAAATTGTGGGGAAAAAAAAAATTTTTTTTCCTCCCCAATTTCGGCAATGGCATTACCGAAATTGTGGGAAAAAAAAAAATTTCCCCAACAATTTCGGCAATGGCATTACCGAAATTGTGGGGAAAAAAAAATTTTTTCCTAAAAAAATTTTTCCCCCACAATTTCGGCAATGTCATTACCGAAATTGTGGGGGAAAAATTTTTTTTTTCCCACATTTTCGGCAATCCCATTGCTGTTTTCTTTTTTCTTTTTTTTTTTATTTATTTATTTATTTACATTTACGGCAACGCTATTGCCGAAATAGGGGAAAATTATTTAATTTTTCCTCAATTTCGACAATCCCATTGCTGTTTTCTCTTTTTATTTATTTATTTACATTTACGGCAACGCTATTGCCGAAATAGGGGAAATTATTTTTCCAAATTTTTCCCCAATTTTTATTTATTTATTTACATTTATTTACATTTACGACGGCAACGCTATTGCCGAAATAGATATTTCCTCCTATTACGGCAATGGGATTGCTGTAATCCTTTTCTCTTTTTCTTTTTATTTTTTTTATTTTTTATTTTTTATTTTTTATTTACATTTACGGCAATGGTATTGCCGAAACAGGGGAAATTTTTTTTTCCTATTTTGGCAATCCCGTTGCCGTAATCCTTTTCTCCTTTTTTTCTTTTTTTTTTTTCACATTTTCGGCAATCCCCTTATTTCGGCAATAGCGTTGCCGTAAATGTAAATAAATAAATAAATAAATAAATAAAAAGAGAAAAACAGCAATGGGATTACCGAAATTGTGGGAAAAAAATTTTTTTTTTTTCCTCCACAATTTCGGCAATGGCATTACCGAAATTGTGGGGAAAAAAAAAATTCCCCAACAATTTTGGCAATGGCATTACCGAAATTGTGGGGGAAAAAAAAAATTTTTTGGTTATTCTCTCTCCTCTCTCCTGCTTTTTGGTTATTCTCTCTCCTCTCTCCTACTTTTTTGTTATTCTCTCTCCTCTCTCCCGCTTTCTGGTTGAATTTCGGTATCCTTATTCTCTCTCCTGCTTTTTTGGCTGAATTTCGGCAACGCCATTGCCGAAATTCAGTCTCTCTCCTCACTTTCCCAATTAACTTCGAACAGTAGCTATAACGCAAATTAACTTTAAAATTTGCAATTTTAACCCAAAAGACTCCAAGATTCAACTTAAAACCCAAAAAAAAAAAAAAAAGGACTCAACTCTCAGTCTCAAGGAGAAAGTCGTTGACCTTTTGTTTTAAGGTCAAGCTATACGGTACATTTGTTTCATCACTTGTACGATGAGACCGTTTAAAACAGGCCTCCTATCCATACTATAACTACTTTGATCCTAAAAGAGTAGTTGGACTATTGTTAGAAAGATGATCACATAATTGACATCGATCCCTCCCCCTCCGATGTTTGAAATTTTATGACGAATATTTAGATAAGATAACAAAAGAATGAAAGAAACGTAAAATAAAGAAAAATATGAACCATAGTTTCCAATCCACGAAAATGTAATTTCTATACTAGATTTTGAGTCTTAAGTTTTAAATAATCAATTAGCAGAAAGGCCTGCATCTTAAAAGAGTTAAGAAACTCATTTATCCCTTCGTGCCACAAAACTATATCATTCTAGTCTTTATATTTTTTAACTCTTTTCTTTTATTGTCTCTCCTGTAACCAGCCCCTCCCCCAACCTTTCGGTTTTCATCCAAGGCAAGTGGGTTTTCTATATTTAAAGGATTGCATGTTTGTTTATTGTAAATTATAAAAGATAAAATGTCATGATTAATCTTGATTTTGTTTTTTAAACAATGATTGACTAATAAATTCTCTTTGCAATTTTGTACTTTCTACATTCTTGTAAGGTGTGGGTTCCAATTAGCTCAATTGGTGTAAAGTCTCTTATAGTTGTATAAGAGATCTAGGGTGCAATCTCTGCTTCCACCAAAAACTTATTGGTATCTTGGTTTAATGATAAAAATCTATCATCAGGAACGGACGTCATAGGTTGAAACTCTCTTAAAAAAAAAAAAAATACATTCTTGTAAGGTTAACCCATGCTTACATTCTTATTAAATCATTTGTTGGCACTTTCATATCAAAGCATATGTATGAAATAATATTAATAGACTTTCCTTGCAATTTTCCTGTATCAAGTTCTTGATAATTGTCTCTAAAAATTAGTGAAAGATTGTTACTTGGAAAGCCACACTTCTTGCTATGCTTAAAATAGTCTATGATACAATAAATATATATAAAAAAAAAAATGTAAAATTAAGTAGAAATGATCAAGAAGTATGACCACTAGTTCTATAAGAGCATCCACAACCCAAATGGTATATTGTATATCTTGATATGTTTTACTATCACAGCCTTAAATTGTTGCTCCAGCCGGACTTGCCAAATGTTACAATTGTAAAATATTTTACAATAGTGCTACAGTACCATCTTATTTCTAAGATGGTACTGTAGCAAGATTGTATAATTAAAAATTATTATTATATTATCTCTTATTCTTTCTCTCTCTTCCTTTCTCATTCTTTCATTTCCCTCTCTCTTGTTTGTTCTCTCCTCTTCAGACCCAAAACCATGGTGGACATCAACGCCATCACCAAGCCACCATGCTCGGACCCACTGTGACAGGCCCTACCGCAAGCCACCATCAAGGCCACCGCAAGCCACCTGACCAAGCCTCTACTTTAATTTTTCTACCAAAAAAATTATTAAATAATTCCTTTAATTTTCTTTTCTCCTCCCAATGATGCACTTCAGATCATTATGGACTGTTTCAGATCATTATGAAGTCGTTGGAGACGAAATACAGAAACCAAAGCAAAACCGAACCGATCCCTTTGTGGGTTACTGGGTTTCAATTTGTGGGTGTAGATATTTGGATATATGATTGTTGACCTACCTTTTTTGGATTTGAGGGTGTCGATTTGTGGTTGTGGCTATCAATCTGTGGCTATGGACATCGATCTACCGATGCACCGCATTGAACCGAGTCCAGGAACCGCACTGTTGGAGGTCGAAGAACCGACCTCCGACAGTGATGAGCGGAGCTGTTTACCTTGACGTATGGTGCGCTCATGCGCCAGTTGCTTACCGATTTGGAGGAGGTTGAGGAAGTCAACAAGCAGCTCGATCAAATGTAAATTTTTATTTTTTTTATTAGTTTCTTACCGTTTTTTTCCTTTTATATTTCATAGATTTTTGTGTGTAATTTTTGAGTTGCCGTGGTTGCCGGAGTTGGGGGTTGCTATTGCTATTGGTTTGATTTGATTTTGTTTTCTCTATGGGTTTCTGGGTTTCGATGGCCATGAGTTTGTGGCTGGGGTTTCTGGGGTTTCAAGAAAACAACCGTTTGGGTATGTTCTTCCCGATGGTGGTGGTAGCAGGCGGTTGCAGAGTTGTTTTGGGTTTTAGGTTTTTGTTTTTATTTGGGTTTTGGGATATTTTTTTTTATTGTGTAGAAATATTATTTTAATGAGTAGAATAGGGAAATAAAAGTTGGGATGTTGGGAGTATTGTATAATTGATAAAGTGTCTTTTTGGGATGGTAAAATAGGATGAGATGAGAATTCCGGCCGTTGATGCTCTAATACAATAAACATATATCCATGTCTTATTCTTTAATGGAGGATTTACATAATCATAAATATATAAGTGAAGGCTTGTGTTTTCAAGGACGTGTAGCCACTAGCCATCCAAAATGTATAAAATAATATTTTTCTTGCAATATTCTTCATAGATCTTGCTAACTGTCTCTACACCTTAGTGATAAATTGTATTTGGAAAGCCATATTCTTCAATGTGTTTTCCTTTGTCCAACCTTTCAGCTTAGAATTACCCAATACTGTGGCCATATTTTCTAACGATTTCAACTCACCATAATGTGGTCCAATGTATGTAATATTGTCTATAAGCCTTGTAATTCAACTAGAATCTTTTTTTTTTTTACAAGATAGAATTCTACTTTAGCCTAAATCTTAAGTGTATATGTGTGTGAAGCTCCCTCTTGAAGACTTGAACCCCGGCCCTTGCCCCCAACTAGAATCTTCTAAAGTTCCCAACAAAGATATCTAAGGGTCTTTATCAAAAAAAAAAAAAAAAAGAAGAAGAAGAAAGAAGAAGAAGAAGATATCCAAGGGTCAAGCCCCCTTAGATCCCTTATTTTATCTTTCAAAAATTTGAATTATCAAAAGGAAAGTCTTTCACATTTTTTACTCCCATTCTTTATGTTTTATTTCGTTATACACAAATTGTAAAAATAAATATGAACCAGAGCTCGAAATATACATAAATAGTAGATTTTTTTGAGTTCTAACAACTCGAATAATGCAAAGGCCTCTATGTTAAAAAAGTTGAGCAGCTGATTAAGGCCTTTTTACCACCAAATTATGCAATTCAAGTCTTTGTTTTTTTAAAATATATATATATATATATATATATATATATTTTTTATTGTTGTGTCCTTTCTCCCGCCATCCCCTCCAACAACCATTATGCTATAGAAGAGACAATCTGTTTTTTTTTAGATTGAAGTGACCACAATGTTTTAGTTTATTGTACCTTACACAAGTGAATGTCTTACTTTTAGATATACACTACTGTTAGTTTTTTTAAAACTTTATCCCTTCTCCTTTTGTGTGTGTGTTAAAATACTTAGTATTCTAAAAAAAAAAAAAAAAAAAAACCCTTACACTCCTATATTCTAATTCCCACTTTCATCATAACGCAAATATGTTTAGAGAAAAAGCTATGAGAAACATCCCTCTAATTCCATCATTGTTCTTTCTTATATGTATTTCGTTGGCTTTTGGTGCTAAATCAATATCGATGCTAAAGAGGTCCACATATATTGTTTACATGGATAAGTCTCTTATGCCTAAGGCATTTTCTAGCCATCACTATATGTATTCATCCCTTATTGATTCCTTCAAGTTCGCAAACCTTGACTCACCATATAGCAATGTATCCTCACCATCACTTTTATATACACTTATGATAATGCTCTTCATGGCTTTAGCGCTGCATTATCTTCAGAAGAACTAGATACCCTGAATAAGACCCCAGGCTTCATCTCAGCTTCTGCTGATATACCTTTCAAGCTTGCTACCACCTATAGCCCAGAATTCCTCTCCCTTAACGCCTCCATAGGTTTATGGTCTTCCTCAAATTTCGGAAAAGACATTATTATTGGGGTTATAGATTCTAGTATTTGGCCTGAACACCCAAGTTTCGAAGACCATGGAATGCCTGCTGGTAAGGTTTTGTTATGATTCAGACAGAGGGAGGAGATAAGCATGCACCAAATTGGGAGTGAGCTGATAGGGAGTTGATGGCTATTTGATTGTTATTTCAAATGTTATTTCAAGTTGTTGATTAGGATGAGTTGTTGGTTAGGATTAGTTGTGATTTGAATTTACTGCAGAACCATCAAGTTGTAATTTGAATTTCCTAGTTGAGCACTCTGCTTGAGACTATTTAAGAGCAGAAGCAATTAAGAAATAGGCAGCAAAAGTTTAATCCAAAATTCTCTTCTCTCACCCCCATTCAGGAGATTGGTCATCTCAAAAACAACTAAGTTATCATTTTAATTTTCCAGTTCATAACATTTGGTATCAGAGCCAGATGATGAACAACCCACCACCCCCACGTTCAACATCCAATGACGATCGTTTGTCGGCTTTGGAAGTTAGCAACCATTCTTTACGAAGGCAATTCGACACCCATAGAGACGAAATTGCTAAGGAGTTTGCTAACATAAAGGAGAGCATGGAGGCCCTTTCCAATGCTATAGCTCAGATGGGACGCATACTTGATAGCCAAGATAGCGACAACCAAAACAATGGCTCCGCTAGCAAAAATCATGAACTAGAAACAGTTTCAACCAACTGTAATAACAGAACAAAGGTATCCAATGGAGGAACTACAGGAGGAATACAAACTCAATTTTCTTGAGTAGACTTTCCACAATTCAGGATCCAATAGGTTGGATTTATAAGGCGAAGAAATTTTTTCGGTATTAAAGTACTGCGGATAATGAAAAGGTGTTGCTTGCTTCTTTCAATTTACAAGATGATGCTCTTCAATGGTACCAGCGGTTTGAGAAAAAACAAACTGATGTTTCATGGGAAGATTTTACGCAAGCCCTATGTGTTTGATTTGGACCCTCTGATTATGAGAATTTTGATGAGGTCTTAGCAAAACTACATCAGACAGGATCAAATAGAAAATATCAAACCCAATTTGAGCGGCCGGTATCAGGGGTGCAAAAATGGCCAAAGCGTGCCTTAGTAGAAAGCTATATAGGAGGATTGAAGGATGAGATTCGATTTAAGGTGAAACTTTTTCATCGCACTATCCTAGTACATGCTACCAACCTTGCCCGTTTACAAGAAGATAACATGCAACAACAAAGGCATGGCCTCATATAGCCAGGACTTCTTCCAACACCACCAAAGCCCCCCGACATCCTAACCACCACTCCGAAATTGCCCCCAAGTACGAGATTCTAAAAATTATATTGGACTGAGATGCAAGCACGATGAGACAAAGGTTTGTACTACAATTGTGCTAAGAGATTTGTACCGGGTCATAAGTGCAAGACGCAACAGGTTTTTATTTTGTAAACCATGATCGAGCCAAAGATTGACGAGGACACTACAGAAGCCTTGAAGGAAGCTGAACCACTTCCTATACCAGCGATATCCTTACACGCCCTTTCAAGGGTAACCATCCTACAGGCAATGCGTGAGCGGGATAATTCGTGGCAGGCTAGTACACATCCTCATCAATAGTGGGAGTACCCACAACTTTGTGAACTCCAAGTTTGCAAGGAAGCTAGATTGCTGCAAGGCTCCTTCACCAACCTTTCGGGTTATGGTGGCCAACGGTGAGTGCTTACAATGTGATGAGATTTACTTAGCTGTTCCCATGGAGATACAAGGATACCATTTCCAAACCAATGTGTATCCCTTGGATTTACAAGGCTCAGACATCGTTTTGGGAATGTAATGGTTACGAAGTCTTAGAAAGGTGTCGCACGACTGGGAAAAATTGACAATGGAGTTTCATGTCAGCGAAGAGAAGCACTTCATTCGCAATGATACAACCAGAGAAGTAGCTGTAGAATCCCTACAGACGATAAAAAAATTATGGGCAGAGAGGTTGATGCTTATTTTATGCAAATAGTAACCACAGGAAACTTTATATTTACTACCCAAGAAACGGCCAAAGACAATAAAGAATTGGCCCAACTCTTGGCTTGATATGAGGTGATTTTTTAAACTCCCACAACTCTTCCACCCCCAAGGAAGCATGACCATCACATTAGACATGGGCCTGGATCCAACCCAGTTAATGTTAGGCCCTATCGCTACCCTCACATCCAAAAAAATGAAATTGAGCGTGCTGTGAAGGAGATGCTCGCAATTGGGATTATCAGGCCGAGGTCAAGCTCTTTCTCATCCCCAGTATTGTTAGTGAAAAAGAAGGACGGCTCATGGCGTTTTTGTGTGGATTATCGCACCTTAATCAAGGCAACAGTCAAGGATAGGTACCCGATACCGACGATTGATGAGCTATTGGATGAGTTACATGGGGCAACCTATTTTACCAAGCTAGATATCAAATCCGGCTATCATCAAATTTGAGTTCAGCCTGCAAATGTTCACAAAACAGCCATTTGTACCCACGACGGACATTATGAATTCTTAGTGATGCCTTTTGGCCTCACTAATGCACCAACCACATTCCAATCTCTGATGAATGATATTTTTCATACAACACTGAGGAGGTATGTCTTAGTCTTTTTTGATGACATATTAATATACAGCAAAACATGAGAAGAGCATTTAGTTCATTTAACAATGGTTTTTGATACTCTGTTGCAAAACCGATTATATGTCAATCATTCCAGGTGTTTGTTTGGCCAGCAAAAGGTTGATTATTTGGGACATATTATAAGTTCCAATGGAGTTTCAGTTGACCTTGAAAAAATTCGAAGCATGAAATCTTGGCCTCAACCACCACCATCACTATCTTGCGTGGGTTCCTTGGCTTGGCCAAGTATTATCCAAAATTCCTCCAAAGCTATGGAGTCATTGCTACCCCACTCACAAGTCTCTTGAAGAAGGATGGGTTCATATGGACTCAAGAAGCCATGGAAGCATTTCAGCGACTCAAACGGGCCTTGGTGCAAGCACCAGTACTCACACTTTCAAACTTCACAAAGAAATTCATTGTTGAAGATAATGCATCAGGTAATGGTCTGGGGGCAGTCCTCACACAAGATGATCGTCCTATTGCCTTCTACAGCAAGGCCTTATCCATCCATGCCTCGGGCCGGTCCACATACGAGAAGGAGCTAATGGCAATTGTCAAGGCAGTCCACAAATGAAGGAGTTATTTTCTTGGCCGCAAATTCTTGATTTGCACACACCATCGTAGCTTGAAGTATCTACTTGAACATCAGATTACTACTCCGGATCAACAAAAATGGATTGTTAAACTGATGGTCTTTAACTATGAGGTTGAGTACAAACAGGGGTATGAAAATAAGGCACCCGATGCTCTATCTTGGTTACTTGGAGATTTACTTGTTGTGTCTTGCCCAAAACATACTTAGGTAGATGTTATTCAATATGAAGCTCGTAATCTCCAAACTTGGCGGCGACCAAAGAAGCAGTTGCACGTAATGACCCTTCTGCTGCAAGCTTTACAATAAAAGATGGTCCATTATGGCATAAGGGAAGGCTGGTACTACCATCAATATCCCAACATAAGCAACAAGTCATTCATGAACTTCATAATACTCTAGTGGGTGGACATTCTGGGAATTTGCGAACATATAAGAGGTTATCGGCAAATTTCTTTTGGGTTCGAATGAAGTCAAACATTACGGCATTTATTCAACAATGTGATACTTGCCAACACAATAAATATGACACACAAACTCTAGCAAGGCTATTGCAACCATTACCAATTCCCAATAGAGTTTGGGAAGACATTTCAAAGGACTTTATCGATGGTCTCCCTCATTCCACAAGATTGTCAGCCATTATGGTTGCAGTTAATCGGCTATCTAAGTATTGACATTTTGTTGCACTTAAGCATCCTTACTTGGCCAAGACAATTGTAGAGGTCTTTGTTAAGGAAATCACACGCCTTCATGGGATGCCTAGATCCATAGCATCCGATAGAGATCCGGTATTCATAAGCCAATTTTGGGAGGAGTATTTCTGACTGCAAGGTTCGGAGTTGAGGTTGAGTTCTGCTTATCATCCATAAACTAACGGCCAAACTGAAGTCCTTAATCGATGTTTAGAGACTTACCTTCGTTGCTTTGCAAGCTCAAGGCAAAAATAGTGGAGTCGTTGGCTGCCATGGGCTGAATATTGGTAGAACACTTCGTACCAAATAGCCACGCGTATGACGCCCTTCAAAATTGTTTACAGCTGTTCCCCACTCACCGTACATTGTTATGAACGCGGGTCTACTCCGGTGGCACAGGTTGAAGATAATTTACATGAGCTGGATGCTTTACTGAAACTATTAAGGGAGAAACTTACAACAACCCAAGCTTGAATGAAGATAAATGCTGATCACCATAGTCAAAAACAAGAATTTGCACCAGGAGACTTTATGCACCTTAAGCTCCAGCCATTCCAACAATTATCAATTCAACTTCGAGGAAATATGAAGTTATCACCAAGGTTCTATGGCCCTCTTCAAGTCCTTAAACAAATTGGAACAATGGCCTATCGTTTGGAGTTACCACCCCATTCTCGGTTGCATTCTATTTTCCATGTTTCACAACTCAAGAAACAGCTTGGGCAATCAAACCGAACTGTTACTAAATTACCATAGGTCACGGATGAAAGCCCAGTCGTTTTATAACCCAACTAGTTATTAGATTTCTCTTGGATGAAACATGGGGGCAAGGTGGTTCAGGAGGCTTTAGTTCATTGGACAGGCATGAGTGCAGATGATGCTACATTGGAGGCATGTGATGAGTTGTAGCGTCGCTTTCCTCAAATGAATCTTGAGGACAAGATTCATCTTCAAGGGGACGAGAATGTTATGATTCAGACAAAGGGAAGAGATAAGCATGCATCAAATAAAGAGTGATCTGATAGGGAGTTCATGGCTATCTGATTGTTATTTCAAATGTTAGTTCAAGTTGTTGATTAGGATGAGTTGTTGATTAGGATAAGTTGTTGGTTAGGATTGTTATTTGTTGATTAAGATGAGTTGTTGGTTAAGATTAGTTGTGATTTGAATTTACTACAGAACTATCAAGTTGTAATTTGAATTTCCTAGTTGAGCACTCTGCTTGAGACTATTTAAGAGCACAAGCAATTAATAAGAAGGCAGCAAAAGTTTAATCCAAAATTCTCTTCTCTCACCCCTATTCAAGAGATTGGTCATCTTGAACACGACTAAGTTATCATTTTAATTTTCCAGTTTATAATAGGTTTCATCTAAGTGGAAGGGAAAGTGTGAAGGTGGAAAGCGGTTTGATTCCTCATTGTGCAACTCCAAACTCATCGAAGTTTAGTACTTTGGTGCAGCATTAAAAAAAAACTAAGGGCATTTCAAGAGTTGTTGTAGACTCTACTAGGGACACCATTGGCCACAGGACCTTTATGTCTTCAGTAGCTGCTGGGAATTTTGTAAAAGGAGTATCCTTTTTTGGCTATACTGAGGGAACGGCAAAAGGTGTAGCACCACATGCTAGGATCTCTATGTATAAAGTTTTTGGCAGTGCAATTGCTGAATCGTCTGATATTATTGCTGGTATAGATCAAGTAATTGCTGATAGTGTTGATGTGATTTCCATTTCTTTGTATCCTACAAATTTTATACCTATATGGCATCACCCAATTGCAATTGCTTCATTTTTTGCCATGAAGAAGAGCATAATTGTCACAACTACAAGAAATGGGGGACCATATCTTAGAAGTCTAGAAAATGGGATACCATGGGTCTTAACAGTTACATCTAGTACCATGGATAGATTTCTTGGTGCAACTTTAATCATGAAAAATAGGCTAAAATTTACTGGATGGTCAACGTTCATTGATGAATCTGTGCTAGAAAAATTACCACTATTCTATAGTGAACACATATCAGCGTGCAATTCTCATCAATTGCTATCTAAAGCGCCTAAAGGAACCATCCTATTATGTGGCATTGGGTTCTTAGAATTGCAAGCCAAAGCTATTCTCAAATCACATATAAGGGGGTGCAATACTCATCAACAATCCTTTGAATCTGTTATCCTGTAAAGATCTTAATTTTCCATATGTTGTGGTGTGGAAAAATATAGAGATAAAAAATAAGTTTTGATTCAACAATATAAATCCTAAAAATTAGCAATGAAAAAAAAGTAAATAGATAGAGTTAGAAAAATCTCAAAAACTATAGAATTATGCAAAATGCGTTGTCCTTAAAGGTTTATTCGTGCCACTCAGAGCAGAACTTGGTGCAAATGACTCTCTTAACCAAACAACCTCCCAGGATTAGACTATAATGATTTCTTCAAGTTGAATGCACACTCAAGCAAGAAGAACTAAGAACAACCTTATTTGCCTTTTGTAAAAACCAAAAATTGATGCTGAAATTTTTAGTGGAGATGAGCAGAAAATAGAGCAAAATAGAGGGAGAGAAGTGACTGTGTGTAGCTAAAAAAAACTGAAGAGGACTTATGGGCTGCAACAGTCATTGTGCATGCCCAACAAGCAGCACATTAAATGCCCTCAACGGGTTGCTTGGTTAATGCCCAACAGGCTGAACTGAATTGGGCTAAAAGGAAAAGAAAGGAAAAAGGGTATAGCCCAAGAGAGATAGAGACAAGCCTAAATCCAACCCAAGCCCAACTCTAACCCCTAGTCCATTATCTTTCAAGTTATCACTTACAACATTTACATAGAGGACCACCACAAGTACTTGTTAAGAAAGTCAATTTGATGTAGCAATCACAAGTTGGCACATAAACTTGTTCTAGATTTGGGTGTGTCGCGATAGTTATTTGGTTAGAAATTGTAAAAACCCCCCAAATGCTTATGCATGCCCCATTAAGTGTATCAGTGAAGAATGAAGTCAGAGAACCAAACTAGCTTTATTTGGACTCTTAGTATACATTTGGATATGAATTATTTTCCTGCATATGGCATTTTGCGTTTTGCGTTTTCCTTTTTTTTTTTTCTTTTTTTTTTTTTTTTATGCATGCGTTTTAGTTTTTAGGAGACAAAGTGCACTGTTCATATACTGTTTACGCACTGTTTACAGGACTCACAACCACTTTATTTAGAAAAAAAAATATTAAGAATGAGTCTCACAGTACTATTCACACATTTAAAAATTATTTTGCTACAGTATTTTCAATTTCAGTTTTTAGCAAAATAAGCTGTATCCAAACAAATCCTTAGTCTTTAATGTTTCTAGCCTTAAAACCAATGTTTGCCAATTTAATGGACCTTATAGAGTTTCTCATTAATCGAAGCCCAAACTATAGCCCAATTAAATATGGGACAACATTGGGATGGCCCATTGACAATTACATGGGCTTTTCCCACACTAGGATATCAATGTTTTCTGAACTTTTTAAAGATTGCACTAAAATGGGTCTGAATGTGAATTGAAAAACACTGATTTAGTTCAACTCTTTGACTCTCAACCAATTTTTGATTTATAGAAGGCAAAGCTTCATAAACAAGACCAATAAGCCTATTTGATATCTAAACCAATTGGGCTTATATGAGCTCTTTATTATAAATAAATAAATAAATAAAAAATAGCCATTATTTGCTAGATTAATGGGCCTAAATTATTTTGTCATCAATTTAGGCTCAAGATTTAAGTTCCCACCATTTCATTGAAGAACAAGTTCAATCGTCAAAAGAGAGCTTTATAATTAGCTAAGTTTATACAAAGATAAGCTTGCCTAGAGTTTTTTGTTTCTCCCATCCCAAAACAATCGATTTATCAAAGTAAAAAGCTCACTCGGTACTTTTCTAAACATTAAAGATTATTCTTTATATAATTAAAAGGGAAAATTACACTTTTTCTACTTGTAATTTGCTCAAAAAATACTTTACCTACTTGTGGTTTGAAAATTGGCACTTTACCCACCTAAAGTTAACTCCGTTTATCTCCCATTACTCACCTCTATTAAAAACATAGGTAAAATTGGCACTCATCCAAAAAGTCTTACTTTCTCTTCTTATTGCAAACCACAGAAATTGAGGTTGGCAATATGGTCATTCAGTCATTTGAGCCAATTCTCTTCTAGTCATGGGAAAGCAGATTTTTTTAGAGCCATTTCATTTTTTTTTTCTTTTTTGAGAAGAAAGTGAACCATTTCTTTATGGTTAAGATCCAAAAGAATAATAATTGAAATATTAATTAATAATCCGGGTGACATGACCCTTGTGTTAGGGTACTTTTTTTTACACCTAACTTTATTTGAGTACCATCTATTTATACCACTATAAGTTATTGGGTTTTCCCAAACATTTTTTGGCTCTATTATTATGTTAATCACAAATATTTCATATCTCATTATCTAAATTGGGTCATGATATAAACTATCACAAAAAGCCCAAAAAACTCTTATTTTATCCAATTTTATTATCATTCTTTTGCGAAGCCCAAAACCGGCCCTATGAACCCAATACACACATCATATTCTATTTAAAGCCCAAGAATACTTATGTTTGGCAATATTTGAAAAGCCTATGACTCAAATTCATGGCAAAACAATTTTATCAATGAAATTCAAATCCATAATCAAAACCCATGGTTTGAAACCATGGCGATTTATTTATCCAAAGCCCAATTCACATTGGCAATATCAAAGCCCAATTCTCATTGGCAATTCTCATTGGCGATATCAAAACCCAATTCTCATTGGCAACATCAAAAGCCCAATTCTCATTGGCAATATCAAAAGCCCAACTTACGTTAGCATTATTTATCGAAAGCCCAATGTTATCAATACTTGGCAAAATACTATATTATAATTATTTTACCTAAAAGTCCAATAATGAACAATACTTTAGATTCTTAAACCTATTACTATAATTTTACAAGCTCATGGAATTTATGAAGTATCTACTCTTAAAACCCATAGTGATCATTTTATAAAAGCTCATGGAAAGATATGATTATTAGACCCATGACATTTATTTATTTCATATTATAAACTCATGTTCACTATCCATCTTACATCACAACATTCATAATATTTATTACCAAAACTCATGATAATTATTCATCCTACATGTCCATTATGATTATCTATAGAGAAACTCATGAGAACATCACATTATTCCATTATAGTGGTTGTTACCATATTTATTTAAAACCCATGGTAAATATTATTCTCAAGAAAAATATTGGAGGTCATTATTTAAAAAAGTCCCAAAGAAAATATCATTTACAAAGTAATCCATAGTAAAAATTATGAGAAGTTATTTAAAGCCCATGAGAATTAATACCCAAAATCTATCATAAATATTTATTAAAGCTCATAGATTCATTTTATTTCTACTAACAACTAATGCCCATGAGGAGTAAAAAACCAATGGCAAAGCATGTCTTTAATGCCCATTTTGTAGGCCCAAGAATCTCGTGGAGAAGGGAGCAAGCCCAAGCAAAGAAAGGGCCATGTGGCCCAACTAAAGGTGCTAAAATGAAGCAAAGTTCCAACCCAAAAAGGTCCTAGCAAGAGGCTTGAAAGTGGGCAACCAACCCTTGTTCATCCCTAACCAAAGAAACAACTAGAGCCCCTTACAAGAGGACCAAGCCTTTGAGGATGAACTAGGGGCTGTTCCATCAGTTTTCTACCACCCTTTAACTGACGTGAATAGTGCCCAGGGGCTGTCATATCAGTTGAAATCAAAAGGATGAAGGGACTCCATCATCTTCCTCAAGACTGTACCTCTAGTAGAAGGGGGGCCAAAACCAAATTATCCAAACTTCAACAAATTGATGCTATAAATGTTAAAAACGTTCAAAACGGGATTCATATGCCAAGCCCATGAATCGTAAAGGGGAAAGGTTGGGAACATGTGGTTTAGAGGGTATAAAGGGATCTCCAGCAGAACCCTCTGAAGTGGGCTTAAATTTTGACACTTGGCTTGGGGTGTTGAGTCCTACTTTTTAGGGTCCAAATCTCAGTTGCAGCACTAGGATTCTTCCTTAATACTTGCCTTAATCCCATTGACTGAACACAATCTCAACAATCTTAGCATTTAATGTAAGATTACTCCAAATACTACCTTGCCCAAAGAAGCAAAACAGCCCCAAAAGCAAATCTCCCATTTTTAGGCCAAATCTAGGTTATTAATTCAGCTGACCTGCTCTCTTGAATCAGGCCTACGTTTTTTTGGATGCTTGCTAATTAATGCTTCTCTAAACTTCATTATAAAAGCATAAGCACCTCAGCCCACAAAGACAACTACTCCCTCTGAAATCCCTGATCTATTTGCCATTTTGCTAGTAGTTTAGCTCTCCTTAAGCTCACTACTCATCCCCTTTAGCCCACATTCATCTAACCTCAGACATTCTTTCCTCTCTTTTACACAATCACAGCTCATAAATGCCTCCCACTACTCACAAACAGACCACTACTCACAAAAAGCCTTAACCTCAGAGTTAATCTCATCCCACTCACTCAAAACAGTCCATATTGTCTCATTCATGCCTTATGAACACACACTCACCAAAATCTTAGTCTAATACTTGCTGCACTGAGCTGGGATCCCTCTCTCCCTTCATTTCATCCTATTTTTCCTCTTTTATTTGTAACAATGAATCCATTAATCCTTGTTTAGTATTATTATGTTGAAGGCCATAATGTTTTGGAAACTATCTCTTCCCAAGGAACCTTTAATTTTTACTTTTTATTTTACGGTTGAAGGATATGATGTATATGTAACAATTGAGATTTTCCCTCACATTGATGTAATGATGGCTGAAAGTACAATGAACTACCCTGATCGAGACATGCAAGGACCCATAGGAGTTAACACATTCCTAAACTTATTTAATCATTGACCATTGGACTGTTTAAATCTGTTTTTTCTGGACTAAGTGTAATTTTACCCTTACCGTGGAGGACTGATTTGAACTATGATACTGTAAAAGGACTAATAATATAACAAACTAACAATAGTAACGTATTTATTGTGCTTTATTGTTGTCCTCTTGTTAGGGTGTAGCCTCCATCTCCTTCTTGGGTGGGCTTACATGACACCGAAAGCCTTTGGGCTTTATTTTAAGGGCTCATCATCGAGTTTCGGCTTGGCTACCCCATATTCTATTTGAGAACATCAAAAAATTTCCCCTCAACACCTTGTAACCAAGGCAATAGGCATGTCAAAGGAGATATTTTTTAACAATTTGACCATGTAACATAGATTATGGGCCTTTTCTTTTTTCTTTTCTTTTTTTCAATTTATTTGAATTTATAACAGCCTCTCCTTGTTACATGTAGCTAGGATAAAAATATGCATACGGGTATAGCCGAGTAATAATAATGGTTGGTCTAAAAATTTCTTGACCTAAAGTGAATGGTGCACTCACATGCAAAAGGCATAAGTTTCATAGCATTATTATATATTTATTTATGGGGTTTGGTTAACCATTAGTGGGTAGCCTAAAGATATTTGTCAACAAGTTATTTTAGAAAACCAATTAATTTGTATATTGAATTACAAATCGAAAGGGATTGCGGATATCGTATAAAAACAACAAATAACTCTTAAGACGGAAGTTATCCTATCGACACTGTATTCATGCCTGTTCGAAATGCAAACCATAGTATTCATTCTTATGTAAATGGGAATGAAAAACAAGAGATACTTTTTCTTGAAATATAGACAAATGGTTAACTCCTAAAGAAGCACTTCATAAAGCCACACGTAATTTGATTGAGTTATTTATTCCTTTTTTACATGCAGGAAGAAGAAAAATTACATTTTGAAAATAATCAACAAAAAGTTACTTTACCCTTTTTTACTTGTCATGATAGATTGGCTAAACTAAATAAAAATTCAACAGAAATAGCATTGAAATCCATTTTTATAGACCAATCAAAATTGCCCCCTAGAATTTATAATTGCTTTTAATATTATTTTTATGAAAAATATAAAATAAAATAAAATAAACTATTTAAAAAGTTAGTTTTTTTTTTCTTTCTTGTAAATTTTTTTTTTTAAATGATTCATAAATCAATGTCTTTAAAACATTCGATAACTCTTACCTTTATTTATTATAAAAGTAATTAGTTACCAACTGATTTGAAGAATTAAATGGATTGGTTGGTTATAGGTCCATTTCTATACCAGAATTTCTTTGGGCTTAAGGATTTTCTTATTCAAACTAAGACATGAAATGGTGAACCCCACAAAACATTTTTCTTAATTGTTGTTTTATGTAAAAGCAGCCCTGACCCACAATACCCGGCAAGAATCATGATTTTTGAAAAAATCCAAACGTGTGAAGGATCCTTCGTTTTGAATGCCAAGATCTTTCGTTGGAGTAAGAGACTGGATCTGGGACCATTTGTCATTTTGTCCCATTAAATCAGCCATAACTACTGCAATTTGCTAGTGTGCAATGATAACTGGTAACTTTTTTTTTTTTTTTTTTTTTTTTGAGAAAGATGATAACTGGTAACTTGACTTTTGTATTTGTGTACAATCTAAATAATTAAAACATAACCAAAAATAAATAAATAAATAAAATTTATAGACTTCCTGTATTAGTGAGTGTCAACAATGGCTTTCGATACGTCAATGGGGCTGGCACACAAGTTCACCTTTTAAATAAAAATTAATATGACCCCCTAAAGGAAAGTTTCTTAAGTCAAAGTATAATTGTGAATTCAACATCTTTCAAAAAAAAATTGTGAATTCAACAAGATTCTTTTTTTTTTTTTAAGAGTTTCAACATATGACGTCTACTCCTGATAATTGCTTTTTATTATCAGATTAAGACACCAATCGATTTTTGGTGTAGATTGGGATTGAATCCCAGATATCTTATTCAACCATCAAAAACTTTACTAGTTTGGCTAACTGGAACCCACAAATAACAAATAAGTCACACATCTAAACCCGATATAAAGATTGTTTGGAATAACAAATAATGTATCTTAAAATCTTGTGACTTCACAGTATATTATATATATATATATATATATATATATATATTAAAGAAATGTAGGAATACATTCTATTTTTTAACGATATTTTTACTTGGTTTGAAATAAGAGCTTCATTCTAAAAAAGAGAGCATACAACTCCAAAGTCATTAAACACAACCCTGATTGTTGATCTTATTATATATGAAATTTAGTGTCATTTTTTTAATGACCAACTCTAATCCCCATATGGTTACTTTTTAACCTTTTTGACTTAAAAAAAGTATGAATTGCTTTGTAAAGTTTCCAACATTGGCAAAAGGGATTAGGGATTTATGCAATTATTCTATTTCGCTTTCTTTTGGGTATTGTATAAATTATTAATTTGGTCCATTACATATATGATATAGCTTGTTAAAAGAAGACGATAAAATCAAATGTAGCCTTTTTCCTCGAAATAGTATAATCTTGAAATCGATCTCCATGAGCATCTCTCAAAATTGCCGTTCGAGGTTATGTCCAAATACTATTAAGAACTGTAAACCAAATAGATTACTTAATTAATAAAGCAGTCTTCACCGCACTTCCCACTAAGCTCTAAACCTTTTTTTTTATTTTATTAACTAAATTGAACCAACTGGTAATTAATATTAATGCATGTTAATCTTGCCTTGACCCCTTGTAGCAGAGTAGCGGATCGAGTAGGGTTTAATTCACTCGTTTACATTTATCAAAAACCCTGAGCTATTATTACAGTTTCATAGCATGCACTGTTGTGGTCACTAGTTTTAGAATTATAGTTAAATGATTAAATGCATCATTTTTTAATTGTACAAATTTATGAAACAATAGGTAATTTATCTTAGTATTAAAGCTGAACATCTTGAGTTCGATCCATGTCTCCACTCTTCCTCCCACTAAAATGTTAAAATTAAAAATCTTATGTGTTGGGGCTTTTGAGAGAACTAGTAATTTATCAACTAGAACACTTAATACTCTCTCCTGACTTGGTAACTTACGATTTTTTTTTTTTTTTTTTTAAATTCTGGCATTTGAACAAACTCAATGAAATTTATGAAGCTGTTTACTAAAAACTCTCCCTTTTTAGTAATTGTTATGATGGATAAGAATGTTTACTAATCGTTTTCCAAAAAAAAAAAATGATGTTTACTAATCTAGGTTCAAAGCCATTTATATCAAAGATTCAAAATTCAATTAGACTTTTGACTTGATATTAAAGAATAATAATTATATAACAGATGCCCTAATTTCAAATCACATCAATTTAAATAAATATAGACCTAACACTCATGAGGTCTCATAAATATAAATAAATAAATAACCAAAAAAAAAAAAAACAGTCATGAGGTATTATATTATATTTAAGGATTTGACAAAATTAAAATTGGTCTGAATTGTATTGTTTTGTGGGGGAAAAAAAATGAAGGACGGCAATAGTTGGCTTTTGAGCTTGTAGTATGCAACAATAGAACAATTACTCCCAAAGAACTACATAATAGCAATACTAATCAAGTATCGATCAAAAGCCCCACCATATCTACTCATGTGCTAAACAAGATCTCGTTTTATCATTTAGTCGAAGGGTTGACCTAACGATGATTCCTCGTGGGGCAATATATAATTATATATGATTTCCAATTTCTTTTGTTGGTTAGAAATTATGATTTGCTATAAATTGGCTTATCCACTCCGAACAACTTGTGACTGTAACGACTTGTAATCATACATATTTACCCCCCCCCCCCCCCCCCGCCCCCAAAAAAAAAAAAAAGTTGTCATCATAGTTTATAAGGAAAAATATATGAGAAATTCGGACTTGGAAAAAGAGTTTTTGCCCCCTCACCAAAAAAAAAGAGTTTTTAACTTTCATATTGACTTACTCAATTTTCTTTTTTCGTTAAAGGTGTTAAGGAGATGACATCCTTAAGATTTAGATCTAGGATTAAATGATTAAATCTAGGTGAAGACTATTAATTTTCTTTTTTCTTTTTTTTTTTATTATTATTTACTTATAGATGTTGCAAAATTTTAACTAGGGGTGTTCAACAACCGGTCTAGACCGATGAACCAAGCCGGAGCTAAGCTAATCTTACTGCAAATGCTCTAACAGTGAACATGATGGTGGTTGGCAAAACTGCAAGATGCGCTAGAATTTTCAAGGACGTGTGGTCGTCCAAAATGTATAAAATAATAATTTGCTTGCAATGTTCCCTATAGATTTTTTTAAGAGCAACTGCATCAGAGGTTGTAAAATTGTGCAAAATACAAAAAGTGGTTAATTTTACACATTTTAACCAAAAAAACACCCACATCAGTACTTGCAAAATTGTGCATATATACAAATGCTACAGTAACTGTGCATATACTGTAGCTTTGCATACTAATATTTTATTAATTTCACATTTTGCTCCTTTTTTTCTCTCTCTTCTCCATTTGCAAAACCAACTCAAGCATCTTCTCTCCCACATCATCTTCTTCTTCCTTTGATGCACACAAACACACCCACCATCCACCCAACACCGTCCAACCATCATCACCCAACCACCACCACGATCACCCGTTAAAACAACCACCACCACCAAAACCCGTTAAAACAACGGAAACCCAGAATACAACAAAAATCAAACCTAATCAACCCAAAATTCACAAAAAATCAACTCAAAATTAAACCATCAACTGAAAACTAGTAACCCAAACCCAAAATCAAAATCAAATACAAAGCCAATGGCGACAAAACACTTGAAATCAAATGAGAGAGATCTTACAATGCAAGCTTCGACAAAGAGAGGGATTACTTCAAATCTTTGAGATTTGACGAGTGAGAGAGAGAGATTTGATATGAAAACTTGAGCTACTCAAATCTGGGCCTCCCATCATCAATGGTATTGATTAATGAGAATTTTGTGGGTTTTGTTTTGGTATTGATTTGAGCCTCTACCTTGGGAGAAGAAAGAAAAAGACAAAAAAAGAAAGAAGAATAATGAGAAAAGGAAAGGAAGGTGTTTAGAGAAAAAAGAAAATGGGTAGATGTGAGTTAAGGTTGGTGGGCCATGGGTAGACGTGAAATAATAAAAAAATGTGAAAAAATATCATTTAAATAATAAAGAACTTAAAATAGACAAACTGATGTAGGTGTTTTGTAAAAGTGGATATATAAAATAGAAAAAGTTTTTTTTTTTTTTTTTTTTTTTTTGCAAAATAGACAAAAATTTTGCATTGACTAATGCAGTTGCTCTAACTGTCTTTACATATTAGTGATAAATTGATATTTGGAAATCCATATTATTCAATGTGTTTTATAGTATTTAAGAGCATTCCCATTAGTGGGTGTATAATAGAAAAATGTGTCAAATTAAAATAAAATTGAACTTCCAAAATAAATAAGAATACAATAATCAGTCGATATTTTAAACTTAAGATTTTTCTCAAAAAAAAAAAAAAAAAAAAAACTACTTATCTCTTATATTCTCACGACACTAAATCCTTAACGTCTCCATCGCTACAATAATCCTTTTCCCTTCAATCTCTTGACTCTTTAACAATTTCAAACTTTGGATTTTGGTTGTAAACTCTACTCATTAGCAATTAAAAAACCAATTACATAGTAGAGTAATATATCATTGGATGAATGATTGCTTAGTCACATACATAGAGAAAAATATATTTAAAATTATTGATAATAAATAAATAATAAAACAATTTAAATATATATTCAAAATTATTAAGAATAAAAAAATAAAACTTTTTCAAAATATGAAAACACATTTAGGGTAAGTAATGAATTATCCTTGGTATGAAAAGAAATGCAAGCCGGAGCTGAGCTGATCGAACTGCAAGATGGGGTCGCTAACAGTGAACATGATGGTGGTCGGCAAAGGCGTTGGGTTTTCGACACTAAACTAACTAATGTATATCTAAATTCCCCCAGACACTTTTTTTTTTTTTTCCTCTCCATCTATTTCACATGCAACCCTTTCATTTATATTTCTCCCCACTATACCCAGCCCCTATAGTGTTGAACACATGCATAGTCGAGGTGACCTCTTAGCATTGTCATAATTTGCAGAATTGCTAGAAATCGAGAAGTAGAGCCATCAAGGACGGAGTCGATGAAGATTAAGCACCTCTCACGATGTCGCCTACTCAAATCATGAGGGAAAGATTTTGAAAATTATAGTGTTGATCTTTAGATCTGTGTGCTATGTGTGGAATTTGATATTTTGATTTGCGGGTTTTGATCTATGGGTTTCGATTTGTGCTTTGTATGTTTCAATTTTTTCAATTTATGGGTTTCTATCTTTTCAATTCGTGGGTTTCAATTTTCTTGTGGGTTTTGATATGGCTTGATGAATGTGTATTAGAATTCGACCAACCAGATCAATAGAAACAACCATTAGACATAGTTAGAATTCCGATCCTTGTGGTGCAACGGGGATTCGATTTTTTAAAAGACCTATTAATATGGTTTGATTCAAAAACACTCTAAACCCCAATCAAACCGACCGATATCCAACCTTAATTTTAACTTATGTTGTCCACTTCATGATTATTTATCTTTATCACCAAGCCAAACGATTAATTAGTTTTTGGTGTAAATGGGGTTCGAACTTCAAATTTCTTATTCAACAACAAGAGACTTTGCTAGTTTAATGAACTAGAACCCACATTTATTTGCTTTTTCTTGGCTAAGAGACACCTTGTTTGTTTATTTATTACGTGAGGTAGTTGTCTTCCTTCTTTCAATCTTTCGTTTCTCTGATGTAGACAACATTTAATTTCAAATCTCTTATTTCTGGACAGAAGGTTTCACTAGTTAAGCCAATTACATTCCTAGCTCGTTAAGTTAAGGCAAGTGAAAAGCACATACATTAGTGAGCTTATGAAAATCATTCGATACTTACGAAGTACAACAATATGCCCTCCTCTTATATGAATACAAATTTCATTAGTGAGACCTATTATTCATAAGACAAGAGAAAGTACCTTGTATAATTTCTCATCAAACTCAAATTGATTCAACCAATTGAATATCGGTGACCTGGATTTGAGGTTGAATTGAGTTGGCAATGAAAATGTTTGAAATCAAAAACCTAAGAGAATGAAAATGAAAATAAATTGTATTATATAAATAAAAATGAAAACAAATACATATGGACATACACTTCCTCACATTGTCAACATGTACATTATTTTGGTAACTCAGTTAGGGATGTCAAAATTTCTCTCTCATTTGATTCACCTTGCCTTGCTCTATCTTGCACGAGTTTTCTCCTCTTCAAAAAGGTGACAAGTTTTACCCATTCTACCTCGTCCCATCCCGTCTCATCCCAAACGTGTGTGTACATACATATTATTTTATGAATATTTAAATTACATATATAAGTTAATCTTTTTTATATATAATTTACTTGTAATTTTTTTTACATATTCTATTATAATCTCTAAAACACTTGCTTTGTCTTCCTTTTAGCATTCTCTCACAACATCTATCCACTTCCTCTTTCATCTCTACTTCATTAATGTCGAGACCATTTTATTGAAAATGACCAAATACCTCAAACTTGTCCTGAACCCACCTTTCTCCAAAGAGAGTACAAGAGAAACTCTTGATATATTGTCATCTCTAAATTTAACCAAACTAGTCAATTACATCCGATTTAACTTCCTTTTTTTTCGCAATTTTTTTTTTACAATTTTATCAAATTTAGAAATTAAAATTGTAAATGATTTTTTTTTCTCTACTCAAAATTATTAATATAAATTATACATAGTACAATCTTCTAATAATAATAATACACCAACCTGCATTAACTTGGCGGTTGAACCAATGATCTAATTATACGGTCTTTCAACCAAGTTGGTGTATGAAAGATCAAGTTCATGCATGATCCAGGTGTTATAACTATCCTTATTAATATTAGTTGATCAAGCTTTTGTAATAACTCTATAATTCTTAAGAATGGGCCTCAAGACTAAGACTTCATCTTTTTTAGAAGAGAGAAAGAACAACCCTAATTAAGGACCACTTATTAAAGGTTTATATTTTATGTTTTTTTTCCCCCTTCTTTTCTTGCAATTCAGAGTGCATATTAAATTTGCTTATTTCCATCTTTGGCAAAGTGATGGTTTTGGCTTGCAGTGGGTGTGTGTGTGTATATATATATATATATATATATATATATATATATATATTTTAATCTTACTTTAGGTGTGCATGATTTCTCCATGATAACCAGCTAAGATCTAATTTTCTGAGTCTAATATAAAATTAGATCTAATCTTTTTACATTAATCGTATAGATTCCCAAAACATATCTCAAAGTACAACCGTATCTCTTAAAACTAATAGAGCCTCGCTGGTGTGGTGGGTTCATTGCATCTCGCAAATAAGCTGACTCATTCTTCAATTAAAAATTATGACATAATTGGTTGCACCTGCTCAATAAATATATTAGGTCTAACCCTTTCTTCTTTCTACTTCTTAAATTTAGTTTATATATATATATATATATATATATATATAATTCAGTCCAACATTTTTTTTTAGTTACTATCTGTTTGGGATCTGCTTATTTTACTGAAACTGAAATTGTTTTGTTAAAAGTACTGTAGATAAAGATAAAAGTTAGCTGAATAGTATAGTGGGACCTATAAATAGTACCTAAAAGTGTAATAAAACTCATAAATAATTACAAAAATAAGCTAAATAGTAAAACAAGTTGGCAAAAATAATTCATGCTAAACGCACACGTATATATGGATTGGGTTGTTAGTGTCTTGGTGATATATATATTTTTTATGCATCATGATAACGATATTGTTAGCACGAGTTACCTTCCAAATTATAATAAAAAAAAGTTAATGTATGGTTGTATACTTATTATGTGTCTTTATTTGATAGGTGTATGGGTTTAATTTCAATATAAATGGGTTCGGTTGGCACATTTCATTTTCACTATTTGTATGATCACTCAATAGAAGCAGGTCCACCATATCTAGTCACATGTTAAAAATTCCTGAGCACGTCAATATTGTCATTTCGTTGACATTCACCTAATAAAACTAATACTTTATTTCATTACAAGTCAAATACTAAATATTTCACTTAAAAATAAACCTTTTGTATGTTAGGCATAAGGTGTGAATTTATTTTTTGTCAAATGATTCATCAAAGTTTAGAATGTTCATGGTTTGAACTTTGAAGCGTAAAATCCAATGAAAACGATTCTCAAATTTTTTTTAATAATAATAATCCAGAAATCAAATGTAGATAGATGACTCTGCTACTTATTTATAGTTAATTATGTGCAATATCCTCAGCTAATTAAAAGTAGGATTAAGTTTTCACTCATAGTCACAAGTCACAACATTATTACCTGTGTTTTACGTGAATGGTAAAAAAAATAATAATAAAATAAAATGGAATGTCTATGAAGTAATTATTTCTACTGAGAATTTTGTCAAAGGATGTCCCAGATTTTGAATTTCTTTTTTTAGTTTGAACGTTTGCCACCCAAAATCATTAGCTAAATGTGTGTTAACCCTTTTAATGAAGGGTAGTTAAATACTCTTATTTTCTTGATAATTTGATAATTGAAGGTGAGGTGATTTGTATCTAAAATGTCTTCGTTGAAAATTTTAGAAGATGTCAACTAGTTAAACTACATGACTCTTCTCCTTCTTTTTCTAATTTTCAGATGAAAGTGTTGAAATAACATATATAATTATAAATTTTGGATAATAAGAATAATGAATACATAAATGGTTAGATTACGCCTTTGAAGTTTAAGCAAGAAGTTGTAAGCTTGATTCATCTTGAAGTTCATGCAAAAAGCTACATCTTATTTAGTATTTGAAAGATTGTGTTTTAATGTAAAATGTTTTCAAATGGAAATGTTTTTAGTTGAAAACATTTTCAAGGAAAATTGCTTGTTTCTAGTGCTTAAGTGCGCTTCTAAAATGTTCTAGAAAACATTTCCTATTGTTTGACTTGTACGTAAAACCAGAAGTAAAAAATAAAATAAAATTATTTGGTTATACATAAAAGGGGCTGGTAACCAAAATACCACCAAAAATATTATCAGAAAGAAAAAGGTTTCTCTCCAAACTAATTTGGAGTAAAATCCTTCAGACTTCTCATATATTTTTTTATTTAATGTATTTTAAAAATCTAACCGTTGGATTACATGTTCTTTATGTTCTTAACATGCATGTCAAATTTCATTCAAATCAAATGTCATTTACAATTCGATCTATAAACTTATATTTTATGCATAACTTTAGACCACAAAAACTTAAAATTTAAATATTTATTTGATGATATAGCAATTGATCTTTGATTTTCTTGAAATTTTGTAAGCATAGGGGGATATAATAATAATAATATGCAATCCAACAGTTAGATTGTCAAAATTAAAACTCAATAATAAGATATAAGAAGAGTTGAAAGGTTTCTCTCCAAACTAATTTGAAGAGAGACCTTTTCCAACAATTAATTTATGCCCCTTGAAAATGTTGTTTCTTGTCAAACCAAAATTATTTTGGATTGACCAACATTTTTAGTCGGATCATACACTCAAAAATAGGAACAATGTTTTATGCTATAACAAATGTAGCCTAAGAAATAATAACGTTGAGGGTGAAATATCAAATTGTGTGGATTATAACGGATTTTGATTGTATGTGCATCTGTGTTGTGTGAGTATACATCAAAAATGTCCTATAGGTCAATTACATAAACAATTATGAGAAACCCAATTATAACTTTGCTTGTCATCTTATGACATATTGAAAATGTGAATAGCTCTTCTTCAAGTAGAGACAAGGCCTTGAATAATAAGTACAGTCTCAATTAAAATTTGAGTTCTTATAAGTTGAAAAAAAAAAGTTTTGGAATAGGAATTAAGAGCATGTGAACTAGGGAAAAGTTTATTTATTTGTTGAAGTGGGTAAAACATGATTGAATACCATAAGTTTATAATCTTTAATGTGAAGAAATGAATAAATTAAAGAAAAAGTTGTGACATGAAATATTAATATAAAAAAGTCCATGCTCTAAATAACGGTAATAGATGATGATGATAAGAGCCCACTTTGCAAAAACACTGTTTTACCTAAAATCAAATCTAGGCTAGCTTCTTTTCTAGATTAAGAGAAAACAAAATTGAGAGAGAACAAGAGAGAGGGGACCATTGAACTAGAAAGCCCAAAGACAGGGGAAGAGAGGGACCATATATATGCATGCGAAAAAGCCAATGCTAATTAGTATTCTACCTGTCAAATTCTAAGTGACAAGCCATGTGGTGACGCCAGATGCCTCCTCATCCAACTTTTCTATAAGCTGATTCATATTTCATTATAACAATACCCACTATTCACATTTTTACTCTGGTTTTCGGGAAATCTTTAGGTATTTTCGGAACACGGAGAAATAATGTTCTCTCCTCTTACATTCATGATAAATTTTACCATAAATGTAAGATGATGAAATACCATTCTTCATACTCTAGGAGTATCTAAGAATTACTCCTTACTTTCTCAGTGACTTTGTCATTGCCTTTGTAAGAGAACGTTTCAACCCAATCACTTCCAAGTTAGATATGCAGGGGCCAGAGATGAAGGCAAAAATCTAGATGGGTCTTGTATTGTCTATTTCATATAATTTTCATTTAGTTTTGTATGTGTATATTGCATGAGAAAAAAATGGCACCCGTCTTACTCATACTTATTGAATCTCAATTAAGGGTTCGATGTGCTTAATTTGGAGTGAGATGCAAATGTAACCAATATGACATGGACAGTCCAAATCTCATGTGTCTTTCACTTTTTCCTCTCACCTACTTTGATTTAAATTGGTAGTTTTGGTAGCACTCTTTGCATAATTGCATGATAGAGAAATTTTTAAGCTAAACATCTTAAAGCAATATTTCTAAGAACTATAATGAATTTGGTGGCATTGTTTTGCGTCTCGATTAAGTTTAGATATGTTTCAATCTAATAAACATATGAAATTAGTGGCCACAAGATGTACGGGAACTTTTTTTGGCCACAATTTTTTTCCAATATATATATATAGAAAAATAGGACCGACATACCCAAAATTTTAACTAAATTTTAATTTAATACTTTCTCCAAAAAAAAAATTAATAAGTTATCTCTCCATTTTAATCACTCATTTTCAAATAAAAACAAATTAACCATTTAAGAGATTTTAATTCCTATTTTATAAAAAAGCGACCAAGAAGGATAGTGCAGAGATATTCTATGGCATCAAAAATAGTTTTTATTTTATAAAAAGTTTTTAAGAGTTATTTCATTCCCAATACTAATATTAATAAAATATTTATTTTGGTCCCTAGCTTCGGACGAAAGGTAGCAAAACCCAATGCAATATTGTCTTAAAACACAATATGTCATTTCTTACAAATATCAAAATACATAATAATTATCATGATTGTTTATTTTAAACATTTTATATTTGTTATATTTATACATAATAATTATTTATTTTATTCTAAGTGCGGTTAGAATAATTTTACAATATAAACAAGTTTATGTTTATTAAAATTGTTGTTAGTTGTTCTTGTTTGTATGCTATTGGTATTTGTATTTTATTCTTGGTCTACTATTATTATTATTATCCCAATCCTATATAATTGATTTTGTTTAGAAAATCTAACTTTTGATATAAAATCTTTTAATGCTTTGTGAAACAGTACAAATTTGTAAATCTATCCTTGTTAATTTAAATTCTAGTGAATTAATGATATTGAATTTTTTTTTTCTTTTTTTTTTTTTATAAGTAAAGGATAAGTTTTTTTTAGTAGAAGGCAAAAGAATAGTTCGCTCTGTGATCACCGCATGGCTGCATAAGTAAAGGATAAGTTAAGAATGAAATAGAGAACCAATAATTTGGGATGGATAAAGTATTATTACAAGTGCATAAAATAAAAAACTTTTTTTTTTTTTTGAGGAGAAGAATAAAAGACACTACTTGATCATGATAAGTTGCAACCAGTTATAAAGTTTTACCATATGAAGTGGAGAAGGGAATTGGTGCCACCGCCATAACTACAATAAGGTATCCTAGGTCTTCAATGTCAACCAAAAATAATTGCACAATAGCTCCAAAAATGGGTAAGAAAGCAGACATTAAAAGTTGTTAGGAAGTCAATTAAGGAAATGTTTTTTGTAAATTCAATTGCATACAGCACAATATTCAAGCCAATCAAATGTTGGCTGACTTAAGCTATTGTTTTGATAATTAATGTTTTTCTAAATAAAAGTGATTAGAATGAATTCCTATATTTTGTGAAAAAGGTACATATGGTTGATAATTTTCAACTGGTATATAATAAATATTCACTCACAGAAATAGAAGTAGATGCAAGTGACCTGCATTTATCACTAGCGTACCCAGCTTCTCTCCCTCATTACTTCGAGGCCAGCACGAGTTACAGGTTTTGAGGTTGTCGCCTTTTTTATTTCTTCATTTGTCATTAAATTTAGAAACTAGATTGTTTTAATGCAGAAAGTTGGATTTGCAATTATTTTTCATCGATGGGTGTGCTAAATTTGTTCTTCAAATTATTAATAACAATAATAATAATAATAATAATACTAAAATAATAATAATAATAACAATAATAAATTCAACAATAAAATTACCAATACCAAGAAAAATAAAACTAAGAATAAAAATAAAGCCAATAACCATTTTAATAAAACATAAACTTATGTTTATTATTGATACGATACTTTACGCACAAGATTTTTCAATTTTTTTTTTGAGCCTTAAAATTTCTGAAAATTGCATGTTTCATCTAGACATTAGGAAACTGCATCCCTATTGGATGTTGGTTGCACCAAGTTTATAATTTAGGAGACCAAAATTCCAAAATTACTCCTGTAGATTCAATTTAACGAAATCTATCTTCTAAAGCCATTTAACCAAGTTTGGCCAATCTTGATCGAGGTTTGACCTTAATTTGACAAAAAATCCAACATTCCAATTGTGATGAATTCGTGCCCATGTGAAAGATCATAAATTTTTCTTCGAAAGGTAGCTTATGGACCCAAATCGGAGTTGAAACACGCAAGATATTGTAAAAATACTGGAAATCTAACCAAAAGACAATCATTTTTTATAAAGTGACGTAAAGCTTGGTTATTGTTTAATTGATTTTAAATCACTATCAAACGGCATCAGATTAATGTGAGAAGTTGATTCTCAAAAAAAAAAAAAAGATTAATGTGAGAGGATGTTGTAGGACGTATCTACTATCTAGTAATAAAATTTAATTTGGCATGCTTAGAGCACAAAATATCTCACAAAAATAAAGTGGAAGGACAAGAAATACCAAAATAGGATTTTCTTTTTCAACAAAAAAATTATGTTTGGGATTGTCTTCCACAACTCATAACCATGGTTTTAAAAACCGAATTGTTCAATAAACTTGAAAATGAAGATGTTTAAGGCTTTGAGTTTAGACAGAGGTTCAATCAAGGTCAAATTGTAATGATGTCAAAATTAATTTAATAATTAATTAAAATACAAATGAATTTATATTAAATGTGTAAAAATATGGAAATTTATCCAAGAAAAAAAAATATAAAACAATTTAAACAACTTTTAAATGAATTTTCATTATTTTTATAAACGTGAATAGAAAATAATAAAATATAAACATGCTTTAAAAAAATTGTGTTTAGTAATCATTCAAATAAAAAGCATTTTAATCAAAAATAAAATAAATTTTAACTTAAATTTACAATTTCACATTCCATGAATTGATGCAAACAAATAATTCTTGAATACAAATAAATTTATCAAACACTATTAAGTAAATGGTAATAAAATTAAATGCAAGACTATGAATCTTGTAATACAAAAGAAATATAATATAAATTCAATGGAAATTACGAGGAAGGTAGCCAATGTAGTGGTTAATGTGCAGAACATCAATCTTAGATGCATGGGGATCACTGTTCAATACCTCAGATTATAACTTTTTCATATTTCCTTAACAGTATGTTACTATCCATGATTTCAAAATGTTTCAACCCAAATCACTTGCAAGTTTTTTTTTTTTTTTTAAAGAAAGATAATTACAAATGCTGCTAACCTCACGGTTCGAACTATTTTTTCCTTAAACCACCAAGCACTTAATATATGGGGAGGTATCAATTCAACTACAAAACCTACAAAACCCTTAGCCAATCACTTGCAAGTTAGATATGAAGGCCGGATGATGAAGGAAAAAATCTAGATAGGTTCGATGTGCTTAATTTGAAGTGAAATGCAAATACAACCAATATGATATATATACTATATAGTCCAATATTCATGTGTCAATCTTTCACTTCTTCTTCTTACCAACTTTGATTTCAATTGTGTAATGCTCTTTGCGTGATAGCAAATTCTAAGCTAAACATCTTAAAGCAATATTTCTAAGAACTATAATGAATTATATGAATATAATGTCATTGTTTTGCGTTTTGATTAAGTTTAGATATGTTTCCATCTAACAAAGATATGGAATTAGAGGCCACAATATGTACGAGAACTTTTTTGGCCAAGAAAAAAATTAATGGAAATGAATTTTCAGTATTTTTGTATATAAAAAAAAATACATTAGTCAAAAAAAAAAATAGAACATTAGGATTGACATAACCAATTTTTTAACTAAATTTTAATTTATTGAGTTATTGGATAAATTAAAATTGCCATCAAGATTGTGCTCTCCACATCACAAGATCTTTGAGAGAGACAGAGAGGACCAAATGAAAATTTAATTGCTAAGCTACAATGCTAGTCAAATTTGACAATTACCGTAGCTCGCATTTGCCTAATGACAATTTAGCCCAAGAGAACTGATTTTTTAGGTTGGACGTGTAAATTTTAACTAAATTAACTAATCCAATTGTAATGTTTTTATAACCATCAAACTATAATTTTTTTATTGGATACTCAATATGGTTTGGTTTTTTGCTAGTCTCTCTAATAAAGTACATGTATCATCCGTCTATGCCAAAAATCAATATTCTTATAGCTAAGTTGGCACCTCTTTATGCATAAAGTGTTTGAGAATTTAGAGAGAAAGGGTTTATACTGTAGGGTTAATAGAATATTGTAAGATTTCGAAAAAAAAAAATCTTGAAACTTTTTTTTTTGAAAAAAAAAATCTTAACTTAATGATAAAGAATAATCATTATAGAACAAATGCCAATAGTTGATATTCTATTTTATCTATAAAAATGTGAAAATCATATATAGGTAAAAAACAATCATTCCCAATTTTTTTTTTTTCTATTTTGTTCTTCGCCTCCAGCCCAAAGGCTATTTATATACTTAGTATCCGTTTGGATACGGATGAAAATTCACACGTCTATGTTTTTGTCTTTTTTTTTTTGGTGACCAATGTCTCTTGCATTATTCATGGGACATAAATAGTACATTAAGGCAAATATACAGTGTTTGGGGGATTGAACAGTAACTCAAAAAATATTTTTTTTTTATTGTTTTTAGCAATAAGTTTTCAATTTTCAGAAAAATAAGCGATATCCAAACACATTCTGCCTTGTGTCTAAAATTAGCCTTCATTGTTTTGTATTTTTTTTTAATCCAACAAAAACATCAAGCCAGAGCCAACTAATTGAGTGTTTTTTTCCTCTATCCTATTTTGTTTCTTTACTCTCCTAATTTGAAATATTTCACTATTATATGGTTTACTTTTAGAAGTCAATAAGCACGGTTTATATACTTCTTTTTCCGGTTTATTTGAAGCACTTGTGCATTACCAATGTAATGGAGAGAAAGAACTGTACTGAAAATTTCCTTCTACAAGCTTGGTATGTATTGCATGCTATTAAAGATGGCAGTAGCGTTTGTTGGGCTAACCTGAGGTGACTAAACCTTATAAAAAATTTTAATTTTAATTTTAATTCAGGTTTCTTTTTTTATTGAGAAATAATTCAGGTTTCTAATGTGTTTGGTTTTTGAAAAGAGATTAGTTTAGACTTTTTAATCAACATATTTTTAACTATTTCAATAACAATTACAATATATATTCATAATGCCTTATGATATCTATAAGAACTTGGGTTCAAAACTTCTTATCAGCATCTTGGGACCATCCTTAAAGAATTTCTCCCTGTAATAATATGGTGTGTGTGGAATGGAGAAACTATATACACTGGAGGGAAATTATGTTCATGTATCTTAGGTTGAGTGGTTAAAAGTTTATTCTTAACCAAGTTAGCTATAAGTTCAAGAAAAAATAATTAAAGTTGGGTTGAAGTTGGTTCATGAATCCCTCTTGCTTAATCTTGACAATCTCCTAAAGATTCTAAGATTAAAAAAATCCTTCATACAGTTTATATGGACGGAAAGTAGCTTTAACTATGGTTTAAATGTTAATAAAAATAAAAATAAAATAAAACTATGGTTTATAGAGCTTGTAAGAATAATAAAATGAACAATTAATAGAGAATCCCGAGAATGATTTAATGGTCCATGAACAACCAAATGTCCTTGGTGAGACACTGGTAGGGTCAAAATGATGATGAAAAATGAGAGAGGGGAACATGTAAGGTTTCTTAAGTAGTTGACAAACATCGTTAGAATCTAACTATTGCAGGGTGGTACCACTGTCCATCATGGTGGAACAATTGCCTAGACCTGTCCTTCCAATCCATTTCATTAACTACCCATTAATCAATTGGGGGCAACACACTGTAGCCATGGATGTGATCACGTTCACTAGACTAGAGATTTGACAAAAAGGTGGTTTTGGGTGAAGATTTTGCCAGAAGAATGGTTCTCTGTCTCAGATGGCCATGCTAAATCAAATTACACTTGATTTTTTGTCTTAATCTCGGATTACTTTTTATAATTAACAAATCATTAACCACTTCTTTCTAATTCTCTGTATTTTATTGCCTTATATTAAGCCTCAGAACTTTAATTGATCCACTTAGGTCAAATTTGGAACACCCATTGGTTAGCAACATCAATAGTTTAACTCTTTGATTCTCAAAAAAAAAAAATTTGTTTAACTCTTTAAGCACATGAAAGAATAGTTCAAAGTGCCTTGGTCACCAACAAGGCATTGTAAAGCTAACAAAGTACTACAAAATTAGCTTGGCAGATTCTATAATTATTTTTAATTTGTTTTTAGGATAGCTAGATAGTCAGGGGCAGGGGCAAGGGCAAGGGTAGGGGAGACCTGAGATTTGAACCACTAATTTGAGGTATCACAGTAAAGGATGTTTCTAGACTCAGTATCACTAAGCTATCACCTAAGCCTCGCTTTATAGGATTATATAATAAAAAATCAATGGCTATAAGATCATTTAAGTAGACCAAAATCTTTCAATTATATGGAATAAACTCAAGTACTTGACCTTTCAAATAATAGTCCCTTCAAATCAGGGGTATGAACTCGTTTAGATGATTTCAACCATTCAACTATAAATGAAGTAGATTTTAATTAACTCAACTGGTACAAAATTTTGTCATCAAATAAAAGATTTAAAGTTTGAACTTTATTTATACTAAAAACTAATTGGTATTTTGGCCTGATGATAAAAAACAATCATCATTGAACAAACACTGTAAATTGAAATTTTATTACATTTATCCAAACAAAAAATATAAATGAAAAAAAAAATCGCAAGAAAAAGAAAACTGGGGAGGATGAGGACAGATTGTGGCTTATAAGCATTGAAGCCATTCTCAAAGCTATAGTACTAAAGGGGTGTTGTTCTTTAGTACTATATAAATTTCAAAAACAATGCAATCCGAACCCAAAAAAAAAATATATAAATATATATATATCTGTATATATTAAGAGGATTCAGAAAGTTAGTTATTACTTTTTTTCCTGTCAAAAATACCCCTAAATTAATTAACCAACAATTTAAAAATAGGGTTAAAATAGTAAATTGACAGAAGAAAGTTAGTTACTGCTTTTTTTACTGTCAAAAATACCCCTACCTAAAACTTAAAAATGGAGTTAAAATAGTAAATTGACAAAAATAATAAATTCATACTCCTACGTTGAAATGTCTTCTTACTTCTAATAAACTCCTACTTTTATGTTAATTTAAATTCCTACTTTTACTTTCTAACTCCCTACAAAATAGAATCACTCTTTTGTTAGTTTTAAAACTCCTCAAAACTAGAAAACTCACTTCACGTAAAAATCCTAAATTATAATAAATACAAATTATTACTATTTACTCAAAAAATAGAAAAGCCTCTGAGCACGCGCGTGAGCGCGTGGTCAGAGGCTAGTATATATAATAATAATAAAAAAAAGGAACCGACCCGAGTGGGTCCAATCACTTTCGGCAAGGCAATTGATTGAAATCGGACTGAATCGGTTCGGGTGTCTAGTTTAATGAGCACCCGACCTGACCGATTACCAAGGCAATGACTATTTGTACAGTGGCTCTATGTTATTACTTATTGGATGCACACCCCCTTGCAACCTCTTTTCCTTTTTCTTTTTCTTTTTTCATTTTTTTCATTTTTTCTTTTTTCTTTTAAAGTTGAGGAGAACATTAAAGTATAAGATTTAACAAAGTTAATTCTTAACAAATAGTTTATGATAGGCCAAGAATGTATTGGCTCATTTGGTAAATTAATCAATTAATTAGTCAAATTTATTAATTAGATTTAATTATATGCAATAAGCATGATATTACATACAAATCACCAACTAAGTTAAATGCAGCGGAAAATAAATTTGACATAAGTAATTTGTTTATGAATGAGGAAAACTAGCGAGGCAAAACCCTACTTAGTGAATTTAAGGTCACCACTCCCGAGAATCCACTATTATCAAAACAAGTAGTTACAAGTAAAAGGAATCTCAGTACGTAATACCAACCTACAGTTGAATCCTTACCCCAATACCCAATTGAACTTGTAATGTAGCGACAATTTCTCATTTCAATACACGGCTCTTATTATGTGACTAATCAATAATGCACGGATCCTAGTACATGACTAACACACCAATTTGAGGAAGATGTTGGCTACAAAGTTCTTCAGTTCATCCAATAATAAAGATCAAGAAGCTCCTTGATTACAAAACCCTTGGCGCAAAGACGCAGTAGCTTCTACAAAGAGGAAGATAAACTAGGGCAAATTGTCTTCGGTCACAATATACATGTATTATCACTTTACATCAAGTTGCATCAATTTGCATCCCCTTTGACGGTCCTTAAAATAATCCTTATATATGTTTAAGGTTATGAGAAAAGAAACTCTACACAAATACATATAGATATACGTGAAATCAGATCTGAAAATCTGAATTTTGTAATACTCGATAGATATAGTTTCTATCAAGTTGCTGTCGAGCATTAGCATTAAATCTCGATTGATATGATTTGTCGAGCTATCTATCGAGATTTAATGAACAACACTTCTTCACTTGTTTCTTGGACAGATTTGCATGGTTTCAATACTAAACTTGAACTCTTATTCCTTGAAATACTAAACCCATCCTAGATCTACTCAATTACAAGTAAAGTGTACTTTGTCAAATGATTAGCCAATTTACATAACATATGTTTCTAACAAGTCTCACATATGTCCTAACAGTTTATATAAAAAATATATAGTAAACAATTAAATAGAAATTTAATTTTTCTATGGTCTTGAGATAAAAATAATAATAAATTAAAAATATGCAACATTTGTTGTAATACTATATTCCAATCAATTGACATTTTCTTTGAACTATATTGATTTTAAGTGATGTTATTGTAGGGACTGGGTTCGAGCGTTCCTTCTATTGGACTAAAAGTCTCAAGCCCAACTAGTCCAATACAATAAATTTTTAGAGAATGAGTTTAAGAACTAGGTCTTAGTCCGAACCACAATCACTAGACACGGTTGTGTGTGGGCTGAGTAACAAGGAAATGGGTTCTTTCAATACTAGGTTACGGAGGTTTTCAAGATCATGCAGACTGCCACAGCTTCCTCCTTTTTCTCCTCTCCTGCTCTTTTCTTGCAATCCCCCATTCTTGGAATGTCTCTCACATTATATACTTCTTTCCAGTCGATCTTGGCCCTCCACTTATTGATCATGCAGGTCACTACTCGAGTGCTCGTCCCATTAGCCACCTTCCCAAACCCTCTGTGAGTTGCGGCAACCAAGGTCACACTGTTCAGGGGTCATTTCCTCATTAATACAGCCAGAACGTTAGTTGGGTGCATTCAATGCGGAGGTGACAGTTTCTCCTTGGATTGCTCCTGCACCATACGTCTATGGGTATCCTACTGTACTTACCCTTCTCCTCGGGGCGCTCTGGGAGGTTGCCTTTGCCGATGCGTTGTTCTCTCCCCTTGGGATTTGGGGTGCCGAGAGCAGGATCGTCCTCGGCAACGCTTCTGGGCCATTTGGACTTTCTTTGTCCATCCTCGGACGTTTCTCCCTCCTCGGCACGGGTCTTAGGCCCAGTATAAAGTGGGCCGGGGTTGTCAAATTCTTTGGCCCCACAGTTATATTTTAACAAATTATTTAAGAAAAATTAAAATAATTGGAATTAGTTGGTTGATATTGTCCTTTTCTTTGATAAGTTCTTTGAATTTGTTTTCTAATTTATCATTGGGATAGTAATAATAAAAATTATTTTCTTCAAGATTCGCAAAATTTACTTAATAGGATCTTTTAGAATTTTAATTGTGACTCATTATTTTTTAGATGTTTGTCCCTAATCTTAGTTAGTTACAAGTATATATTATAAAATTAAAAGTTATAAAAAAAAATAATCAATATATATTTCGTTATCAAAAAAATAATTTTAATAACTAATTACCATTGGAAATCTATTATAAGAAATTTAAATAAAAAATTTGATTATTTAAAACTAAACTGAGAAAATAATATATATTAGAAGTATTAAAAGTATGAAAATATATCTAAATTTTTTTCTATGAGTATTGAACTATTGATTGCTTCTAAAAAAAATTATATCGCATCCAAATAAGTAATTTTTTTATTATTTTAATTTTATGTTTATATACGGCTTTATAAAAATCTTTGAATGTTTAAATTAAAGACATTTAAAAAAAAAAAAATTGAGAGAAAAGAGGGGGGAGGGGGAGTTGATCGACCCCTTTTGGCTCCACCTTTGCTTTATGACACACGTCCACCTTATTTACTTCTTTTCCTCTCTCTTCCTCTCTCCACTTCTCTCATTCTCCGTTATTTGACCATACCTCACGATTGTCATCAATTTTGCCTTTGTTGCCGTCCCTTCCCATCCTTCTATTATCTTACTTGTCATCAGCATCACACTTTTCCACTCCTTCATTATCAGATCTAAAAGATCCTCACCTCACCTTGTTGATGTCCTCGTCACCTTTGAATTACTTAAATCTCCACTTGATCCCCTCCCTTTAACATCCTCGACGAACCAAACTAATGGAATTGGTCAATTCAATTTACAATTTTAAAAAGGAAATTCAGTCTATAATTTAATCCTTCTACGATTAACATCTGTTGCAAACTTCCAACTTGAGGTGATTGGTCAATTGGTAGGATAATGTTGAACCCGACTTGAAATCAACAATAGTATTCTATTTAGAATGGGTTTAAGACTTCCCTTATGAACTTCATTCTCCCTTCACCTCAAATTCTTTTTTTCTTGAAATATCCAATTAAGACCCCTAAACTTAATTAATTAATTAATAGAATAACTTAATATAAATTCTACACAATACAGATAGTCCAACCATAGTTATCATCACCAACTGTAATAGTAAAAACAATAAAATCAATACATAGATTTTGGTGATAAAGTGGAAAAACAGTAGAAGAAAGTTTCAAGAAAAATATAACTCCCGGCAAATCTCAACTCTATAGGAAAATCACTATAGTAGAAATAGCAACAATAATCTATACTTACAAAGTCTTTTACAATTCTAAACGTTCTACGCAATCTCAATAAGAGTCTGTTTGAATACCGCTTATTGCTGAAAATTAAAAACTGAAAACACTGTAGTAAAATAATTTTCAAATGTGTAAATAGTATCATGGGACTCAGTTTTAACTTAATTTTTGTTGTTTTTCGTACCTGTGGGTCCCATGAACAGTAGACAGAACCCACTGTTTAAATGCCAGACGCAAAGACGACAAACGCAATCCAAACTCAACCTAAATGACCCATTGGCCTTCACACCATAATGGCCACTAGAATAATATTGGGTCCTAAGCAAGCAATATACCAAACAAATTTAAATGACATTGTGTTATACAACAACATTAAATTCAACCTTACAAAATACGTGACCAAATTATTGTACTCCATCAATTGACAGCTCAGTCAATAAAGCTTTGCATTAAGAGCAAAATGAGAAGGCTAAACTATACAGCAAATATGTGATGTAAAAGCTATGTTTGTTCAACACAACAACTACTACTACAACATCTACAAGGTTGATCGAGCGAGCTAAAACAGCAGGGCAAATCCAGCATGTTTGGGCAATTGCTTATTTGGCCCCCCACAAAAATAAGCTTCTATAATCTAGCAAAGTATGGATTATATGTGACAGGTTGTACAATGAATTAAAGTGTGTCGGGGAATCTTTGCTAGGAAATAAAAAACAACAGTACCAATTTTAATGTAACATGCTATCCGATGTGGGGATGCACTCCTTGTAACAGGGCCCTCTTTTTAATCAATCTCTCTAATTTATACATACTTCACATTTTTTAGATGTCAGCACAGGTAAAATGGGAGGGTACTATCTAACCCAAAATATAATAATGTATATTAAAAAGAGTTTTTCCTAGCTTTCATATACACATATATATATAATATATTAATTATGACAACAAAAAAAATATTAAAACATAAATTGTCTCCTTATGATAAAAAATTGCGGACCGCAAATTTGAGCGGAATTTTTATTTAATAGTTAAAATACTCATAAAAAATCTTTGTGGTAATGTGGTCATATTTTGTATGAAATGCATTTAACATATCAATTACATGTTTAATATTTCATGTTTAGTATAATACCACGATGATCATAAAACCATATTTAATTTCCTATTTAGACTAAAAAAATTCTAACCTAAAACCAATCGCCAAAAAGTTTCACAAATTTTTTTTTCCCTATCAATTAACAGTAGTCACATCACTTTTGAAAAATTCTAATTTTTCAATGGCAATAGCAATTTCCTTACCATAATGAGAAGTAATCATTTCCAATAGGTTTTTTTTTTTTTTTTTTTTTTTTTTTTTTTTAACAACAAAGGAATTTACTAAATTAGCTAATACTGACATTTGCTATTTTCTATAAAGAAAATAAACCCTACCTTTTATAAAGATAAATTAGATAAAAATTGACTGTTTATAACTGTTAATATTATGTAGGTATGATACTTAAAAAAAAGAATGTGTATTGTAGAATGACCGCCACCAAAGGTGGTGGTTTAATTGTCATTAGACTTCTCTCAATTGGTTTTGGTGGATACTAGGTCCTTGGTTCAACTACTATAATCGAAAGCACCTATGAATTATTGATGAAACATTGGCATAATCACATCAAGATTTATCATTTGAGAGAAAAATTACATAAGAGGCACAAAATGTATGCACTGTTTCAATGCTACCAAATTAATCTATGTGAAATGCACAGTTTAATCAATGATTTCTTTTTTATTTCTTCTTCTTTCCTTTGTTACTATCAAAAATAACGAAGTTGGGTATTCAAATTGAAATGATTTCAAAAATTTCAGACTTGAATTTACAAAATTAAAAATGTGGGATCTAATATGAAATATGGCATAAATTTTGGGTCTTTTATATAATTTTCCCAAATTATAAAGTCCTAACAAGATGAATTGTAATTTTTATTATTGAATTATATGTCAAAGTTTAATTTTATTCCTAAATTATTGATTGTGTTTATTTCCTGAATTTTCTTTTAAATCCCATATATCCTTGTCCCCATACTTTTCTTTCACAAAAATACTGATTTTTTGGAATTAATTTTATAAATTCAGTGATTTCTACCTTAATTTTAGTCCATACTAATGCTAAACCAAATAGTTTGAAAGAGACTAGTATATAAATATATATATATATATATATATATATATATTTTTTTTTTTTTTTTTGTTTGTATCATTTTCCATTTCATAAAAGGTGAAAAAGTAAAAGAAAAAGAAAAGGTAATTTGAACCATGCCCTCCATTCTTAAATTAACTAGGTTCATTTATAGGCTTCAATTAAAGAAGGGAACAACCCAATATTTTACTTTAATTCAGCGACAGCAAAAAAATCAAATAAAATTTCACCATGTTGTTCCTCAAATTTTACTTTAACTCAATTTTTTGTCCCTCAAATTTAAAATATCACAATTTCATCCATGGAAAAATTTAACACTTAATTAAATTCATTCTAGGTTACTTCAAATTTTTTAATATGCCTCGTCAACGCTCCAATGTCCAATGGCTGTGTATGTGTTCCTTTAACTACATATAATCAGGAAGACAAAAGAAATATAAAATGAATTTTTATGAGATAAATTCTAATTTATTAATTTTAAAGAACAAAAATCAGCTTTAATCAAATTTCATTAATGAAAATTATTTTTTTAAATCTTGTTTTGTATTTTCTTTCTCAATAAAACAACTAAAAATAACATCTCTTCACGTTTTATTCTTCTTCTTTTTTGACTGAATGTTTTTATTATTCTTTCCATTCATCTTCCTCGTACAAGATCTGAAAAGATATAAGAGTAATCGCAAAAACACTTTGACAAAGAAAAATTAACGCGGTTTATCAAAACAATCACGACCTTTAAATGGGGTCATGCCCATCCAATCAAGGGAAAGAAAAAGAAGTAAATTTTGAATATATAGGCCATATTGGCCCACTTTTTTTGTGCTTTTTATTTTTTCACTTTATCAATCTCTACCATGTGCAACATTTTCTTCATCTTTGTGTCCACAAGTCTTATCCTTTATCTATTACTAAGAAGAATGCAAGATATCAGATGATTATGAAGATCTCATCATCATAATGATATTTGACATAAAAGACACACACATGCACAAAAATTATAATGGTTTTGCTATTATAGTTTCTAGAGGGTCAAAATCAGTCTAATAAAATTTCACACACTATGGGTTCTTTGACCCATTCGTTCTACATGATAATCCTGAAGAAACTTCTCAGCTTAAAGACAAAGGAAATCCCATTCAAAATATGAATTAGAAAAACTTTCCCTGCAGCTTGAATAGCTAGTCAATTTGATGGATTTTTCGAAGAAAAATTTGTCCTACTCTATTCATGTAACTTCCTTTTCACAATGCTTGGTGAAATAGGAGAAAAAACGTGTGCACTGTTATACTTTAGGACAATCTATCAATATTAGATTCGCAAACTATGTACTGATGAAACTTGAGGCCAAATCAAGGTAAACATTGATTTTTGCCTTTTCTTTTTATATGATACATTAGGAAATCGAAATAATTACTATTTAAAAGAAGTTTGTTGTAAATTTTTAATTTTCAAAACAATCTGTCATCATCTGCTACTGAGGTCAAATAGCCAAATACTGCCTCTCCCATTTTATGAAGAGGCAGGAAAGGGAACTCCAATGTAAAGAGGCATCAATTGGATTTTATTTTAAAATTTATGCTATGGACTTTGTAGTTGGACACTGAATTTTACCTTTAATTAAATTTTAAGAAGATGACCAATATCGCTAATGATTCTGCATATCAAAAATTTATTATGGAAAATTTGTCAACCTCATAAGATAGGACAAGAATCCTTTCAATTTTAAATAAATTCCTAACCACAAAATGAATACATTTGAAATAGAGAAGATTCCATTGTCATAAAATAAAGTGTGTAATAAAAATTCTTCTTATAACAGTGGGTTTATACGGTATAAAATCATGTTATTTAGACTCTGAGATAGATTTAGAAATTATTTTAAAAGAATACCATCTCCTTTCTAATGCTATCTTCATCAGAAAAATTATTAGAATTAATTCCTTTTCAAAACTTTGAAAAAACATTTCACATTAAAAAATTGGACATTGGAGCACAAATTATATGCATTGGTAGTAGTTAGGGACATGCAATGCATTCTTTTCTCCACGCTTAGCTCCTCCTCATCACTCCTAGCCATTATGCATACACTTATTTTAGAAACACAATTCACATTAATAAGTGTGACATTTGAGCAGAAATTATACACATTGTAGGGAGCTTAGGGGCATTCAAAGCTTCATAATTCTCCAAGCTTTGCCCCTCCTGTTTACTCCTAGCCATTATGAAACCTACTTGCATTTATGTGCCTTATTAGCATAAAATTAAAGGGACCTTTTTCCCCAACCATAAAGCATGACACTGGATCACATACCAAAAGATCCCACACAATAACTCTTCTCTCATATTCTAAAATTATTTATCGTATTATTATTCTTATTATTAAAAGTAGGTAACAATTTTTTTTTTCCACTCTAAGGATGTGCATAGCCCATCCACTTTGATTACATAAAAATTACAAACTGACGTATTACCAATCACTAAATCATATTTCAAATATTCATTTATTAGGTGATTAAAATCCAACAACTATATACATTGTGACATCAGTTTCAATGAATCTTTTAGGATAATTTCAAAAAAAAAAAAAAAAAGTCAAATGTACTACAAATTTTATTACTTAAAAACTTACAAATTGATGTTACAATGAATATGATTAATGAATTTCAACCATTAATAAATAAACTATTAAGTTTTTTTTTTTTTAATTGATGACACATCAGTTAGTAAGGATTGCATAATAAAACTAATAATACATATGTAATTTACTCATTTCAAGATATTGATTAAAAGAGTTAGATTCCAAAATCTCATAATAGATCACATCAATTCTTTATAATCCCACCAGGTGGTATAAGAGTTAAAACAGGAAATAGTTATATTGGTATACTGATTATAAAAAACACTATATGATATTGGGGATTAGGATGCATGAATGTTTGGTGTGGTAATGGGGATGATGAATGGGTAGATGGATGGGCATGGGAAGCAAATCTTAAAAGGGAATCAAAAGAAATTGCCCTCTCTTTGCCACCACTCTCCCCACCTGCTCAAGATATGGTAAGCGCCACATGATTTCACACCCAGGGAAAAAGGTACCTCTGCTGACCTCACCTGTATCTCTTGGGGGATTTTCTTGGGTCCCACTCTTCTCCTCTCTTACCCACCTCCCCCACATCACTCTCTACTCTCCCAAGCCCTTTCTCCTTTTGCTTTCATCCCATAACTTTCTTTTTTATATTTCCATTTTTTTTTTTTTATCTCTTCCTATTAACTCTTTTGGTATATGTAGTAGTGGTGCTATAAATAAAGCCCACCTTCCATCAACTTAAAAATATTCATTCTCAAAGAATTATTTCTTTTGGGTTTGTTTTATTCTTTTATTATTTGGATCTATATTTTTTGGGTTCCTTATATATTTTTTTTTCATTGCTTGCCCTGTAATTCAAATCAACTTGGAAATTTTGGAAGATTTGGGATGAAATCTGGTCGGATCTTGCTTTGTGGGACGTGGGTTTTGGTTGGTCTTATTTCAATACAAAGCTCCTCTTCTTTTCTCCTCCTTCTCATCCCATAGGTCTCACAAATCATACCACCAAGAAAAAAAAAAAACGGAAGTAACAAAGAGAGAGAGTAAATTCCACTTTCTATTTTCCTTGTTCTGTGGCTTCAAAGCTTGATCTTTTATCTTCAATTGGTGCAATGGGGATGGCTGCAGAGTCACAATTCCATGTTTTGGCTGTAGATGACAGCCTCATAGATAGAAAGCTGATTGAGAAGCTCCTCAAGATCTCATCTTTTCAAGGTACTTTCTTGGTGGCCAAACATAGAAAAGAGATTCTCAACATTTCTGTGCAAACATTGTATTCATGGGTGGTCGTTGTTTCTTTTGCTTATGTTATTCTGTCTTGCTTTTTAATATTAGTATACTCTGTTTTTTTCAATGGCAGTTACCACAGTTGATTCTGGTACTAAGGCTTTAGAATTTCTGGGTTTGCATGAACATGACCAAAGCAAACCAAGTACACTTACTATTTCCCCAAACAATCATCAGGTATATTTCATTTAAGTCCACTCTTTCAGTATTTGAGATTCCCTACCTTTCTTGTTAATTTTCATCACTTTTTTTCTGTCTCCTGGGTTTCTGAATTTCTTTGGTGTTTTGTGGTTTTGCAGGAAGTGGAAGTGAATCTTATAATTACAGACTACTGTATGCCTGGCATGACAGGCTATGATTTGCTCAAGAAAATCAAGGTATTCTTTGGTTTCTAATGCTTTGTCTTCTTTCTCTACTATCATAATATTCCCTCCCACTTTCTCCCACTTTCTCCCATATTTCCTATTGAGGATCATTTTTTCTTTCCTCAAACGCTAGTCCATGTCAACACTTTTCCCATATTGAAATTCTGCATTCCAACTTGAAAATTGAAATGCTTTGAAATTTCCCATCTGGGTCCTTTTCTTGTCTCACCACTTGCTCAAAGAAAATCTCTCAGAGTATTTTCCCACCTACTTTTAACACAAACAAAATCAGGTTCAAGATATTCCATAGATTTTGTTTTCTTTGACTTTTCATGAGTCTTTCTCAGGCCATCTGTTTTAGAAACATCCATGAAAATTCATAGGATTTTTTTTCCTGATATTTGCAGGAGTCTTCCTCCCTTAGAAACATACCGGTGGTGATTATGTCATCTGAGAATGTGCCTTCAAGGATCAGCAGGTAATTGAGGATAGAACAAAAGAACAATTTTTGGAAATTTCTTTTCTTGGAAAGTTGTAACTTTCTTGCAATTTGGATTCCTAAGGTGAAACTTATTAATGGGCACTATTGGTTTCAGGTGCTTGGAGGAAGGAGCAGAAGAATTTTTCTTGAAGCCAGTGCGACTGGCAGATGTGAATAGGCTTAGACCCCATATGATGAAAACAAAGTTGAAGGATCCAATACAAGAAAAGCTCGAAAAACATGAAGACAAAGATGATGAAACAGAAAAGCCAGAGTTTCAATCACAAGAACAAGAGCAACAACAACAACAACAACAACATCAACAACCACAACAACAGCAACAACCACAACAACAGCAACAACAGCAACAGCAACAATCACAACAGCAACAACAACTTTCAAGTAGTAACAAGAGGAAGACCTTGGAAGAAGGGCTTTCACCAGATAGAACAAGACCCAGATACAATGGCATCGCCACTGTGGTTTGACAAATTAATCATGGAAAATATTTTCCACTTTTAATTTGAACAATGTAATTTCTATAGTTTTTTCTCACTTTTTTTTTATTTTTTTTTTTATTTTTACTTTTTAATTTTTGACGTTGGTTAATACAGAGGCCCAATAGGAGTGTAGAGCGAGTTGTTTCATGTACACATTTTACATGGAAATATTTTAATCCAATTTTTGTCTTGCTAATTCTAACCAAAATACAATAAAATAAAATAATAAATAAATAAAATGTATTGAAATGTGAGATTCATGGATCTTGTAGATCGATAGATTTGATGTTTTTTTTTTTTCATTTGGGATGGGGTTTACAAGTTACAACACAAACAAAGTCATTTGAAATGTGAGATTCATGGATCTTGAAGTTCAAGTTGTCTCAACGGATAAGGAAATAGAAAGACAGGCTTCAATTGATATGGAGTTCGAAAGCACATTATCCTCCGTAAAAGTCTCTCTGCTTCTCAATTAGTGGGACTCTCTCAACCACCATAGGCTCATTTTCTTTTTCTCTTTAGGGGGAGATAAAGGTTCAAGGCTTGGTTTGAGGATAAAAAGGCACGTTTTGCTGCTTGAAGTCCCTCTCTCTGATCTTATGAATTTTGTCCATATCCAGTTGGCTTTTTCAACTGCCGATTCTGTTTTCTTTTTTACTTTTGTTTTATTTTATTTTATTTTTTAAGACAATTAATTTCAGCCATAACATTGTGGCATATATCGCGTATATATTGTAAAAGTTCTTGTTCAGCAAAAAAAAAAATATATTGTTAAAGTTCTTAATTTGAAATCTACCGATTCCCTCAAAAGTTTAAATTATTAAAAAATATTTATAAAGAGTTTCAACGTCTGCTCCTGATAATAGACCAAAACACTAATTAGTTTTTAATGTAGGCAGGGATTGAACACAGATCTTTTATACAATCATCAGAAACTTTATCAATTGAGTTAACTGGAACCCACAATTATTAAAAAATAGTTGATTTAATTATTTAACCACATAATTCTAACACCCCCTTCACGTGTGGGTTTAAACTCATTTTTAATAAATGAGGCCCAACACATGAGATTTTAAATGGGAGAGTGAGACTTTCTGCTCTTTCTGATACCATATTAAATTACCAATTTTCCTAAAAATTTAAGCTATTAGGAAATTGTGGATTTATACCATGTTAAATTATCAATTCTCCCCAAAACTTAAGCTATTAAAAAATCATAAATTTAATCATTCAAACATATAATTTTAACAGATATCTCTTTATAAAGGCTAGCTCAATATGTGATCTAAGAGCATCTGCACCAGTTGATGCAAAAAATCTGTCTATTTTGCAAAAAAAAAAAAAAAAAACTTGCTTTTTCTATTTTTCACATCTATTTATACAAAACTCCCATATCAGTTTCTTTATTATACACATTTATTCAAAAAAATATTCATTTTTTCCCACAGTCATCTCTCTCACAGACCCAATGCAACCCACACAGCCACCATCATCCAACCACCCAACCACCATCAACAAGCCACACAACAACCCAGCCACCATCCCATTCAACCAAGCTACCATCAATGAAATTCACATACCCATTCAACCGAGCCACCATCAACCAGCCTCCAAAAACCCAAATCCAAAGATCCATCATCAACCTACCCAATCACCATCATCAAGTCACACAACAAAAATCCAAAGATCCAATCACCATCATCAACCTACCCAAATCCAAAGATCGAAAAACCCATTTATCAAAATCCCAAAACCCACTAGAAACAAAGGAAAACCATCAACGGTAAAGGTCAGAGAGAGTGAGGGACGGTGATGACCCAACCAACACGTAGATTAGAGCGAACAACGAAGCTGATGGTGAAGCTTGAGTTAGAGAGAGAGAGAGAGAGAGAGAGTGAGGGACAGAGGGAGTGTTCAAAAAGAGTGAGGGAGTGAATAAAATGAGAGAGAGAGAGAAATAATAAAATATTAAACGCAAATGCTACAATAACCATGCATATATGCATGATTACTATAGTAATTGTGCATTTATGTACAATTTTACACTCACTGATGTGCGTGTTTTTTTGGTTAAAATGTGTAAAATGAAGGGTTTTTTGCATTTTACAAGATTTTGCATCTACTGATGTGGATGCTCTAAGGCAACAATCTAAAGTAGGAAGTGAAAAATATTAGTTTCCTCCAATATTTTAACGTTGGTACTCACTAAACACTTCTTTGCAAATCCATTGATTTAATATTTTTTAGCGATGGTCACTCCACAAGTATAAATGCTTGTGGGGTATTAGGGGCAAAGGTTGGGATTTAAGTCTCTAGGAGGAAGTTTCACACATATATACATTTAGATTAGGTTAGAGTAAAAATTCTATCTTGTATCAAAATATATAAATATATATATATATATATATATATATATTTATTTATTTATTTATTTATTTATTGTAGCAGCTCTCTGCCTCACTGATACAACGTCACAAACAAACAACTTTGAACATATATACACCTTGCAAGGCCGAACTATGATTTTGTCTTTGAGATCAAAATATGAACAAAATTTTTCGTATGAAAAAAAAAAATGACATCTTCCCAATATTAATAAAATGAAAATATAAAGAAAAGAAAAGATACTAAATGATGGTCTTTATTAATATATTTTAACTAAATTTAGTGTGATATATCAAAGTGGAACTCATTCATTTTTAAACTGTGAAAATTATTTATGATTAATTATGTATTAAATTTCACTGCAATTACACTTTTAATGTAGAAATACAACAATTCATTAGAAAACCGTCTTTCATTTTGTTGCAAAACCTAGTTTTGACAATATTCCTAGATTGAAATTCTTAATTTGTAATTGCAATGGAAGCAAAAAGAATAAGTAGTGTTACTAATTTCTAGGTAAGGAAAAATACCCAAACACAAAGATAGAAAACTAATAGTTATTCAGCAAATAGGTTTTTTTTTTTATTTTTTATTTTTTTTTTTTTTTAAATAGGATTGTATTTGTTTGTGCTACTCCCAATTTCTCTGTGAAACGATTTAATGTTGAAATATTTTATATGAGGCTGTATATAAAGAGTTTTACACTAAATCCTTACTGAATTTAATTGAATTTAGTCAATCATTGGTGCAAATGTTAAACAAACAAACTTGATTCATTCATATTTCTCAATCAAAAGATTTAGCACTAATCTAATCCTCAAAGTGTCTCTGATCAATTTTTTTTTACCAAAATGTCTTCATAGGTTTTTCTATTCCTCGTTGCAACTTTACCTCCTCTTTCTTCTTCCTTTTTTATTGTTTAATTTTTTTTTTTTTATAATATTAAAATTTTTTTTTTTAACAATAGGGTTAAAACGTAAGTTATAGGCCAAGACGGAGGGTTAATTGCTAAGCCATTGGGCTTGCAGTCAATTTTTTAAAGGCCCAAAAAATTACAAAGCAGGCCCGAATCACGAACCTCTAACTCAGATGCTAGGGCCCAAACAAAAGCAACAAAAGAATTTGCATATGTGTGTTTTAAGAAATTGCTCATTTCTATTGGGATTTAAATTAGTGGGCTTAGTGTTGGACTTGGTCTTTTTCATATTACAAACCCACAACCAGCCCGGTCACTTGTGTCACGCGTGTAAGATGCTGTAGAACTCAGGTTGTGGATGCCCAACCCAAGTCCACCGTGCCATCAATTTAGAAGCTTCAACTTTGGCCTTTATTAGACTAAACTGCGTACTTAGAAAACCATTAATAGGACTTGATGAAACATCTGGTTGCATCTTGGAAGTACAATACACTTACAGTGGAAGAGTAAGTCCATCTTCACATTCCTCATTCCCCAATGTAACGATGTTGATTCAAACATCACATTCCTCGTTATCTACCTACAATATAAACTTTTCGGCTGAATATGGAAAGCTCCAACCACTTTTTACATATTTGGCAGAATTGAGCTTCTTTGTATTAACTATGGGAAAAATGTTGGTGCAAACACAATAATTATGAAAATAACACAAAGAGAATAATTTGGCTAATCTATATCAATATCATATACTATATAATAAAAGTTGGCTTAAATGCTATGGTTACACCAAGAAACTTTACCATATTGCAGAATTTTTTTTAGATTTTTAGATTAAAAAAAAAGTCTAATCCATTTTAAATTGCAGCAATGTATACTATACTAAAAAAGAGAGGCCCTAATGCATTTTGAATTTCAGCAACTCAGACATAGTGTAAAAAAAAGGTCTACTGCATTATTTTAGCAATGTAGTGTATTATAAAAATGTACTATAATAATAAAATAAAATTTAAAAAAAAAAAAAAAAAAACAGTAACTACTTATTAAACAACCACTTATTTGTTTTTATATGTTTTTTTTTTTATATTGGATGTATTTGATTCTTACATCACCTACAAATTTATCCCCTGCATTGTTAACCTTTTTTTTCGAGTTTATGAATTATCAATAATTTTTACTCTCCTTTCCGTCTCCAAGTTTATCAACAACTTTAGATTAGATCATAAAGAATTATTTGATGGAGGCTTATCAATCTGAAATGCTAAAATCATATTTATCTCCAAGAACAGTTCAATGGAGGCTAATCAATCCGAAATGTTAAAATCATAAATATCTCCAAATATATCTAGAGCTCTACTATTGCTAGAATTGTTCTGAAACTAGAAAACCTAGTTATCTATTTCTATTTAGAAAATGAACGGAGGCTTTTGCACTAGAAGTAGAAATCTATTTCGCCTAAGAGCAAGGAGCACGTTGCTTTTTCAAGCAGTCAAACCAACGAATCAACGGACACATGATACAGTACATCTTTCATGGCTTTCCATGGTTTTAATCTTAGAAAACAATCAAGTGGCACATGAACTTGCTTAGCTTCAGTCATCTATTATATGTATTTTGTTGCAGTTTTTCATAGCCTTTTGTACTTTGCCTAATCTTTTGATGTTTGTGCATATATTGTTAATTTTATTTTCCCTTGGTCACTTCTTTTATACTCTTTATATGGATCCCATGCAAGCATGCATAAAATTAAATTTTAATTTTGTGGTTAGAAAGCTTTAGATTTATTTTCTTTATGTGGTGCTCATTACGGGAAAAAAAATTTTAATTCCAGCCATTAAATCAGTTCAAAAACTTTACCCTAATGCTTTGACAATGTTTTAGATAGAGTCGATAGAGATAGATAGATAGACTAACAGACACAAAATTTAATTGTTATTATCAACTTTTTTATATATGCACTCCAAGGTCCTAGGAAACATATCACAGATGGGGCATATCAGTAAAGATGCAAAGATGGTTGTAACAAGTTTGATAGATTGGAGTTTTCAGCACACATTCTTGCATGGTATTCACAACACTTGGATTGTTTTAGAGCTTAATTAAAAGATATAGTAGATTGTATTGCTCATATTGTTAACTGGGAAGCTACTGCATTTGTTTTAATAGTCTACTATTCTCTTTGTAGTTTAAGTTTTATTCTCTATTGCTTGGCATATTGTATCTCTTCGTAGTTAAAGCTTTATCCTTGCTTTGATAAAACTTATTTTGGTGAACTAGATAGCAAATATCATACTAAGCAGTTTTTTTTTTTTTTTTGCTACTTGTTTTGTTTTGTTAATAATTACATAGATAAGTTGAGATCAAATAATAGAGATTATTGTTCACAAGTTCTCAATTCTCATCATATCTCAATGCTATTTTTTCAATTATGGATGAAAACTTATTGCCAATGTCTTAACCTTAGTTTTTCTCAACAACAAAAAAAAGGCTTGAATTATATATATATATATATATATATATGAGATAAGTTCAAGTTACACTTGGTGTAACTCTAAAAAGTTACACATTTTTTAAACTATTATATTTAAGTAGATCAAACAGTCAAAAAAAGACCCTCATTCATGCTAATATTTTGATTAAGATCTCATTAATTATCCCTCATTTATTATATTTTCTATCTATCTCTAAACCCAAAAAAAGTGTTATATTTGACTCTTTCTCTCTACGTTTCTCTCACTGTCTATCATAGCAAACCTTGAAGCTTATTCATCTATAGATTCTTCAAAAACCTGTGAAATTTTAGATAGAGATATAGAGCTCTTGTCACTCACAGGACCACTGACATAGCTTGTAGTCACTCCAAAATCAGCACCAAAACTTCCAAAACCCAACTTGGTTCTTTCAAACTCTCCATGGATGTTAAAGTTGGTTGTTGCTGCCTGTATTCCTTGAATTGTTAAGTCAGTCCGTATGTAGTCCAGGGCAGATGATTTTTATTCTTATCTGGGGCATGTGTACTTTTAAATAAGAGTTTGTTGATTTGGTTATCCAATCAATTTATAAAAATTAAAAAAAAAAAAAAAAAAAAGAGTTTGCTGATTTGTAAGCTAAGTTTTGGTTGTAATAATTATCTGATGTTTTCTGAACATTGTACTTGTGTTTTGCTACTTGAAAACTATAGATTTTGTCATTTTTTGTCTCTATTGCCTAGTTGATTCTCTTTTGAATGAGTAATTGCCATTGTAGGCATGTGTTTTTGTCAATCTTCTTGCTGGAGGAGTTACATCTTCCACAACGCCAGTTTGTTATTCTTCCAAACCATATCCATGTCCCTGAATCTGAAAGAACCAAGTTGAGTTTTGGAAGTTTTGGAGCTAATTTTGGAGTGACTACAAGCTATGTCAGTGGTCCTATGAGTGACAAGAGCTCTACATCTCTATCTGAAATTTCATAGGGTATTGAAGAATCTGTGAATGAATAGGCTTCAAGGTTTGTTATGATAGACAGTAAGAGAAACGTAGAGAGAGAGTCAGAAGTAACACTTTTTTGGGGTTTAAAGATAGGTATAAAATATAATAAATGAGGGATAATTAATGAAATCCTAATCAAAATCTTAGCATTAATGAGGGTATTTTTTGACTGTTAGATCTACTTAAATCCAATAGTTTAAAAAATGTGTAACTTAAACCCATCTCTCTCTCTCTCTCTCTCTCTCTCTCTCTCTCTCTCTCTCTCTCTCTCTCTCTCTCTCTATATATATATATATATATATACACACACACACACACATACATATATATGCCTTTTATAATACATTAGTCTCACACAATTTGCATTCATTATATAATGTAAAAGTAAAATATTCATTTATTTTTATTATCTATTTTATTATTTAATTATAATTAAATTTATATAAAAAATAGTTTACATATAAATTTTGATTAAACTATGCATCACACAAGCATAATACTAGTATATATAAAAGCAGAGACTTATGTTAAAGAGTATGAGGTTATGCCATGTGACACATTCCTTGAAATTCTCTTTATTTAGCTTTCTACTTTAACAAAGTTTGCATTTATATTAAAGTATTAGTTTATGGAATTGGGAAATTATTGCGTACTCCCAGAGTACCATAAATGCGTACTCCCTCCTCTCACATGAATGGTGGGTTCCACTAATTAAATTCATGGTGGGACCCACCATTTATGTGAGAGAGGGAGTATGTATTTATGGTACTCCGAGAGTACCTAATAATTTTCCCATGGAATTAGCCAATAGAGTAAATGCATATATTAATTATTTATTGTTGTGCATTAATTATTTATATTATATGAACTTATATGATTATTTTTATAAAATCTATATAGAAAATAATTTTTAGTTGGAATAATAATAATAAATTTAGAATATGACATTCTTACTCATGTTCAGTTATTTTGCCAACAATTGTCACAAAAGCCATAAAAAAAAATTAAATATTTGTGAATTCACTAAAGTTAATCTTAATCTTTTAAATTTCCTTATTCCTTTGTGTGTGTGTGTGTGCGTATGTATGTGTATGTGGAAATAACATTGTAGTATGTATTCTATGTAATTAGAAAGATTATTAATATAATAAATATGTTTATTTTGTAATATTAATTATTTTAAACATAATGAAATTTTAATATCATTTTTATAAGATTTATATGAGAAACAATTGGTTTTTTTTTTTTTTTTTTTTTATGTGAGAAACAGTTGATTTGAAATATGGCGTTTTTGCTCAAATTTAATTGTTTTTGCAATAATTGAAACCATATCCAACAAAAAGGAGAAAATTTTTTTAGTAACACACAATCAAGAATGCAAAAAATAAAAATAAATAATAATAATAATAATTGAAGGATATATGCAATGTTTTAGTAGGCATGAAACATGCCTATCTATATTAGCTACTATATCATGTAATTTTCAATTTGTAAACACACACACATATATATAGTATGATCAAATCACTATACTACTCTTAGTGTATTTATATTTTGTCTATATATAAAATAGATTACAATTTTTTACAATAAAATTTATTGAAATATCTTTTTTTATACATCAATAGTTGGGGGGTGGGGATCTAAATCCTGAATGTTTCTATTGGAATTTGAGGTACCAATCAATTAAGTTATAAGATTTTTGGTACAACTTATCAAAATATTGGAGAAAACTAATAATAAGTTACACCGCATATCATGGGGAACTTAACTAGTAACAATAATAATAGTACTTCACTTTGGGTATGCTTGTGTGGGGAAGTAAAGAGAGTTTGATTCAAAAGAAACTTCCTACAAGTTCAGGTTTGTTGTTCTTATATATAAATAGGACAAAGTAAAGAGAGTTTGGTTCGAAATAGACTAATAAACCGAGTTTGGTCAAAATCTCGTCCTCATGACTCATTGTCAATCAAAGAAGTGCAGTCGTTTAAAGCTGAGGTCTACAATTTGAGTACCAATTCATGGAGAAGGCTCGAACAACCAGAGTCATTAAGACGAAAATTCTTCAATATTTACTTCTCTTTTAGGGATTGGAGAAACCTGCAATTCATTAATGGAGGTTTGCATTGGATCGTGTATGCTCATGATGATAATGGCTAGTACCCATTCATTATTTCTTTTGATGTCCATGGTGAGAAATTCCATTCAATAGTGTTGCTGAAAAATGGCATAGATTTTTCATGGGTGTCTTGCAGACTATAAGGGATTGCTGGCTTGGATTACTTTAAGTGTTTCTAGACAATGAATTGTCACATGTCTATGGGTAATGAAGGAGTATGGTGTGGTCAAGTCATGGGCTAAACAAACCGTACTTCCCCAAACATTTGTTAAATTCCTTAGCTGCTCTAGCACCAGTGAGTTTCTAGTTGTAGGACATGATTATGGTCTTGCTTTGCTAGACCTTGAGACTCAATATGTGAACCATCTTGGCATTCAAGGGGTTACATGGATTGCTCATACAACTAATTCCTTAGTAAAGAATGAATGTGTTGCATTCTGCGTAAAAAGAAAATATGTGACCTAGTTTTAAGTACTTGTAGGCTCTTTCTATGTTTGAAAAGTATTCAAATGTTTTAATAAACCATAATTTTACCAAAAGTATTGTACTTCAACTAACACATCCTGATGTTTTTAATGGAGATATCCGTTCAAAATAAACCATTATTACACTATTTCTTCTGTTAGAGCTTTTATTGTGGCTATTGATATGTTCGTAATATTTTGTTTGAGTTCCTTATGTGTGCAAGATGTGCGTTCCAATCTTCCAATTCATGCCAATGTCACGGTGGTTAAATATAGATTTGCTTTTTTTTTTTTTTTTTTTTTAATAATAAATATTATACTAGTACCAGTTGTATTGGCTGATATTTATCGCACTGGCCACTAAACCAATAATGATATTACCTAAAACATACTATTTTGTGTTGGATGTGTCAATGAGTTTTTAGGTATTTTAGTTAGTACAAGAAAATTAATTTAAAAAAAAAATTATAAAACATGTTACTTGATCTAATATATTGAGTTAATATACTTAGACTAATATTTGGGCATATAAAATATCTAAATTATATATATATAGCAGTAATCTCGAAATGGTACATCGATAATAATCAATGCCAAAATATTTCGTTCTCCTAATCAAACCAAAATGACTTCTAGTATTGTATTGACGAGGTACTTTGGGTATAGGTCATTATCTCACACCCTCTATTATACAAAATTATTATTTAAACCCTTGTAGGATTTAAACTAGCGCAGTTGACCATTCAATTAGACTTTCACACTTTATTGGGCAGATAATTACCTTAGGGGCATCATATGAGTCAAAATATATGTGTATGATAATTGATTCTCAAATAACACCCTTGTCCATTTTTTTTTTCCAAGTTTAAATTCAATAAGGATGTAATGTAAAATGTCTCTTTTTTATCCTCCTATAACATAAGAAATAATTTGGCTCCAAACATGACTTCAATTCTCAATAGGAAGATGACATTTGTCCTTGTCATATGCTATTCAAATTATAATATTAATTAAGTGGATCATATGCATTGCACCTGATAAGAACAATTGTCATCTTCCTTTTGGTGGTTGGAGCCAAACTTTATCCTATTAATAATATCTTGCTACTTTCTAGGAGATTTATTTATTTGTTATGGAGATAAGATTAGGAGATTTGTTTATTTGTTATTCCGAGTTATTATCTTCTATTGTTTTTTCCTTATTTGTACGTGTAATTTGAATTTATTACAGTAGGTAATCGAGGTTTGTATTCAAATTGAGAAATACATGAATAAGAGGTAACATAAATAAAACTAAATAAAGCTCTCTCTCTCTCTCTCTCTCTCTCTCTCTCTCTCATGTTCAAGAGTTTTTTTTTTTTTTTTTTTTGAGAAACAACACTGTAATTCTATTCAAACATAAACTGAATCGGCTTGAATTACAGAAAAAAGATGCAGAGGAACATCCTCCATCCGCACCGAATACTCCCTAACATGTCTTGCATGTCTAGCAATGCTATGTACTGCACTATTCTTTTGTCTCAATACATGACTGAATTCAATATACGTAAAATCCTTAGCAAGCTCCTTTGCTTCATCAACCAAGTGTCCATATTCTGTCAAAGACGAGTCCTCACCTGCTAGAGCATCTATAGTAATCTTGGAATCTCCTTCTAGCACGATAGTGGGCAAACCAAGATCATTTGCAAAACAGAGAGCTTTAGTTGTAACTATGACCTCCACTGCTATCATCGAAAAAGGTAGTGGGAACGTTTCAGCCGTAGATGCAACCACTTGCCCATTCATGTCTATGAATCCACATTCATCAACTACATCCCTAAACAGTTGCATCTGAGCATAACCCCGATTACTGCCACCTTTCTTCTCCACTCCTCTCAAAATCTCGTTAAAACCATCATAGAAGCCTGTAAATCTCCAAGCACCTTCACTGGCTTTCCCAATAATACAATCAATATGATTTTTTGAGGATGTTTCTACTTTTAGATTCATTGTTTCCTTCCAATATAACATCAGTCCGCCTCCTCGATGAATCCGAGGTACAAAGAACATATGATCAAAATGTAATCTTTGTTTTATTTTTTCTAGTCTTGCTTCATCCGTCCATGTTTCGACAATGAATACGACGGAGGGATCTTTAGCCCAGGTTAAATCACCAAGCTCCTTCTCTGTCACTAAGTTCCCAAGCCCGTGACAGTTCCACACTAATTGACTCATGGCTTCTAGCGGGGCTACACAACAGCCTACACCATTAAATCTAATGAAACTTCGTCATCCAACACTTGCATTCGTTTACAGGGAAAGTCTGAGGTGGACGCCATGCACATGCTCACTTTTCTCTTTTTTTCCAAGTCAAGAGTGTTTGCAACTCCAGTAAGGTTAGCTTGGCGCATAATTCTCTTCCATGACCTAATGTTTGTTGGTTGCACATTAATCTCAGCTATTGATATGTTTAGCTCATCACATGAATTGGTGATCACATGATTAGTTTGATGGGAGGTGGCTAGGATTGAAACCAATGATATTTTGTCATTCTCCAAACCTAACGAATTGGTGGTAATTGCATTCAAGGTGGGGTCTTTAATGTTGTTCCTCACATTCAATTCTCCATTCAGACTCCTATACGTTGCCTTTGTTGAGCTGGAGTAGTTAAATTCCTTATCAAATTCAGTAAATTGAGAAAGGCAACCAGAGTTAATGCTCTTTCCATTAGCCTTAATAGCTTCCTAATTTTTCGGCAAAGAATGATTGTCCCTCATAATCTCCACCGAATCAATTTCAACCCCCAAAATTTGCTGTGCATTTAATTCCATAACTACCTCCAAGGTTTTGAAACCCAGACCGGACCGTACAGTCTGACCGGGAAAACCGTGAACCTCTCAGTTTTGCGGTTTTTTTAGTTTCAAGAACCGCTCTATGGAAAAAAAGCATGGACCTATGCGAATCGTGTGATCAGACTGTACGGTTTTGAGAACCGTGACCGGTTTTTGAGGTTCGGACGGTTTCTTTTTGTTTCAGCTTTTCCGGTGGATGGACCAATGTTTTGAATATAGTTCCGTTCTGACTGGGCCGAAATGTGAATACTAAAAATTTTTCATACCTTGAGAGTGAAATCTTGGGGAAGAAGGGAGATGGGAGAAAAAAAATAAAAGAAAAAATTGATAAAAAGGAAACTATGAACCTGGATCTGCAACAGGAAACGCAGGCTTGAGAACTGAGAAGGACAAATCGAAGGTGATAACAACTAGTGGGAGTTACGGTGCTGCAGAAGGAAGAAGGAAACAAACAAAAGGAAGAAGTAAAAATAAAGAGTGAATGAATGTGTGGTGGGAGTTTGCAGAGAGAGAAGAAAATGTAAATAAAATAAAGATTGTTTGGCTTTGATGAGAAGTTGATGTGACAATTGGCAGGTACGGGGGAGGGAATACATAATGAAATAAAAAGAGGGAAAATTTTTGTTTAGGATTTGGGCTTAAGCTTAACTTTTAGTTGGGTTTGGGTTTAAGCATAGCTTTTGGTCTATTTAAATCAACTCAAAATTAAAATATAACCTAACAAAGATAATTATTTTATTATTATAATACTAGGATTTAATGTTTCTTAAAGTTATGATATAGAAAATACATTTGAAAGATAGATCTCTTTGTTTCTATAAAGGAATAATAGATCTCTATATTTAATTGCACTATTTTAGTTAATTTTTTTAATATTTGTACTAATTTAATATAATTATTTATATTTTAAATAATTATTAAATTAAGTATGACGTCATCACGGTTTGACCCCGGTTCAACCTTGGTTTGACCTCAAAAACCTTGAACCTCTCCCTTTTACGGTTCAATGAACGGTCCGGGTTTCAAAACCTTGACTACCTCTTCTGTCCGCCTGTCATTCCACCCTTCCTCTTCCATGATTGGTTTGGCTTCTACCGAAGACATGGTGACTGAATTTTGGTGAGCCACGTTCTGATCACCGCCTTCACCCCTACTCTGTGTCTTTTCCCTCCTCCTTTCCTCTCATAATACCCTGGGAAATAAATGACATCCTTTCCCGCTGAAGTGTAAGGTGGCGCTCTCAATGAAGGTCCAAACTACTGCTTGTCCAAGGTTAGTGTACCATTGCTTTGGACCCATAGATCGCAATCCCTATCATCGTGAGTCAGACAACCACACCAATAACACAAGCTAGGTTTGACTAAAATAATATTCAGTTGCTCATATACAATACGATTCATTATAGATTGAGTCTTAAATTTCTTTTTTTTAAGTTCTTGGGTTAGGTTGAGGTTGGCAAAGATTTCAACCCAAGTAACCTAACCTAACACATGCTATTAATAGCTTATTAAAAATATATGTATTTTAAGTCTATTAGTTTGATTTATTTGGATTTTAAGAGTTAGTATCCATTCAGGAACAACTTATCTAGTTAATAGGAAATGAATGTAAGACCCACAAATAGTAAGATAAAAAAATAAAAAATAAAAAATAAAAGCAATAAGTTGGCTTGTAATCAAGATCCAAACAGACACTTAATTTAATTTGAGACTTTGCTTTTATTATGGTATTTTAATATTAGCCCCAATTATGTAAATTATAATTAGCTATTAGTAATGACTTTAAATATTTAAATGAAAACCCAATTTTTTTATAAACAAAAAAATTAGACTTGATAAAATGGTCCCAACCAGTTCGATGACCCAATCCCTATGGGTTGGCTTGGGTTGATTGTTAAAATAAATTGAGTTGGGTTTTAGCTGAAATTTCTCAACCCAAATAAGTTGGGTTTAGTTGAAAAATACTCTAAATTCAACCCAACCTAGCTTATGCACACCTGTAATTGCAATTAGACCAATCGACTATTTCTCAAGCCTGGATTAGCTAGAGTTAGTTTTTTTTAGTGACAAACTCATTTAGGCCCTTTATTTGGCAAACACGCATTATATATAAAAGACATCATTTGGTTCATATGATACGTGAAGATTACATGGGATTTTAGTTTTTTTGTTGATAAAAGGATTACATGGGATTGAGTAGTTGCAATGGACTGGCACAACAGCAAGCATGTAGGAGGAGAAGTCTGCCACGAAATTGCCATTGTCTTTGTCGGCTTCAAAAAACAAAAAAGAACGTACTTAATTACTTGTCATTTGTAACATTAGGATGTTTATCCAACGGAGTCTTTACTTGTTTGGTCCTTTATTTTAGTTTGAGTCCATGATTTTAGGATCTGATTTTTTTTCCCCTGAAAAGCATCTGATTGTTGTCAGCTGATAAGTAATAGTTGATTTTAGCTTTTGTACGTTGCTAGCATATAAAGCTGGTCAGGTTGTTAAGAATTATGAAATATTATCATCCCAGATAAACTTAAGGGGGAATGATAATTTAATTATACTTACAAAACATAACATTATTTGTGTTTTATTGGTCAATCATTAATGAATCCAAGTGTTTAAAATCAATTAAAAAAACAAAATGTACGACACTTAAGGCAATGTATATAAGTCCCAGATTACCTCAGATTGTTAAGCTGCCAGAGTCTCAGGCTCCGAGATGAGTAAAAAAGAGTCAATGTCGTCCAAGTATCTCCCACACGAGCTCGTTCTCGAAATCCTCACATGGCTACTAGTCAAGTCTCTTGTTCGATTTAGGTGTGTCACCAAGCTTTGGAACTCTTCCATCACCAGCAGAGGTTTCATCAACGCCAACCTCAATAAAGCGAACCTCTTATGCAAGAATAATAACAAGTCCCATTTTCTACTACTTACAGAACCAGATAATACTTTGCCAAATTTGCGCATGATTACATGCAATAATAGTAGTGAGGTTTCTAGATTAGAATTTCCAAATTCTATTCCACTATCTAGATTTGAATTTCCAAATTCTTTTCCTCCCATAATAGTGGGCGTTTAATGGCATTGTATGTCTTAGATTTACATTAGAACCAACAATATATTTGTGTAATCTTAATATTCAACTGTTTAAGGTGCTAACAACTACTTGCTTGTCAAGTTATTTAAAGCAAACTGAAATTTATGAAATGGCTGTTGGATTCTCTTATTTTTCTGAGAACAATGACTACAAGATTGTAAGAATTGTATATCTTAGGAGTCGTAATATGGAGCCATGGATTGAGGCTGAAATTTACACATTAAGTACAGATTCTCCATGGAGAAGGCTACCAACAGAGTCACTAAGATCAAGGAAAATACACTATGTTGTAATCTCTCGTAGGGATACCTGCCAATTGGTTAATGGAGCGTTACATTGGATGTCACTTGTTTCGGTTTATGCTATTAGATCCAATGGGATCAGGGCATATATCAGAACCTGCCTATCCAGTTTGTGTTTTGATCTCAATGAAGAGAGATTCCGTGAGATTGTTTTGCCTGACATAGACTTTCTTGAGGTGGGGCATAAAGAGTTTCTTGTAGAATACAAGGGATCACTGGCTGTGGTTACTATGAGTGATGCTAAGATAGATATGCCTATGGGTAATGAAGGTCTATGGTGTGGTCGAGTCGTGGACTAAACAAATCGTACTTCCAAAAATTTTTGACTGGTTCTTTAGCTGCTCCAACACTGGTGTTTTTATAGTTGAACAAGATCACAGGGCTCATTTTGTTAGACCCCGAGACTCGACGTGAGAATAATCTTGGTATTCAAGGGGTTACATGGATTGTTCATGTAACTAATTCCATGGAGAACTTAGTTTTAATTGGCAAGTGAACTTGTCATTCTTGTCCTTTAATATGTTGCCTTTTTCCTTAATCCATGCCATACATCATTTATTTGTTCAGCAATTTCATCAATTATTTAGTTGTGATTCAATTCAAGATTTTATGGAGACATGTTCTTCAAGTGATCACTCTTCTAAGTTAGTGATGTTTATTTTTCATTTTTTGATGATTTGATAGTAAAAACAAGAAGATGAGACATTTGAATCATGAACATCTTTCTTGAAAATACTATGAAGTGCCAACTACAAGACTCTTGACAGAATAATGTTAATTTTTTTTTTTTTTTTAGTAAACAAGGATTATGCATTAGCTAAATAGCAATAAGTTTGTTAGAGGCATGTCCCTCCTTATCCAAGGATAAAAATTCTTCCACCACACTCTAAATTTTATTTAAGCCAACAAACTAAACTTGGTCCCTTAATTATATCCTTGGCCTTTAAAAAAAAAACTAGGAAGCCCAATAACAATCTCAAAAAAAAAAAAAAAAAACAAACAAAGAACCCATTTGACACAACTCTTTCGCTCAGTCGGTCAGTCCTCACTCCTTCGCTCAAATAAAAAAAAAAAAAAAAAAATATATATATATATATATATATATATTGGCACAACATAATCAAATTATTCAAAATAAATAAATACAAACCTAAGAGTTTTAGAGAGAGAACATAATCAAATTGACTATCGCTTTGCTCGTTGCTCTCAGTATCTCATCTACCGGTAACTATCATAGCTCTCTCTCTCTCTCTCTCTCTAGAACTGTTTTAAGTTTCTGGTTTTGTGGATTGTGATAGATTGGTGTAAATTTATAATTTATGATAGTGCATAGTCTTATAAGTGTTTGTCCTCTTTATGATAGTGTTTAGTGTTACGAATTATTATTTGCTGTAAGAGCTGAGTGGCTGTGCTATGGGGCGTAGGCAGTAAAAAGTTAAAGGGTAAAGACAAATATAAGTGCATAGACTTTAGTTTAAACTTTAATAAATTATAAATAACACCATGTGAGGAAGTGGGCCAAGTGGCAACGAGGACTGGGGTGTGGGACAATGAATAGTGAAAGACAAATTTTTTTTGATTGAATTGTTGAGTTGAATTCTTAATAAATTAATACTATGGACACTGCAAAAGTTCTTCTTAATATAATTACAAAGGCTACTAAGTTGAGTTGAATTGTTAAATAAAACAATTGTATTTTTTTTATTGAATTATTTAGTTGAATTCTTAATAGAGAATATTTTTTTAAAAAATCTTCTTAATACAATTACAAGAATGAATAATTTGAGTTAAATTATACTTTCTCAAAAAAAAAAGTTGAGTTAAATTATTAAATATAAAAATTGTAATTAAATGGGAGATCAATAGATAAATGATTGCTTAGTTATGGACATTTAAAGAGATGTAGCTTACAACATTGATAATGAAACTAACATGCAATGATTTCAAAATATGAAAACTTGTAAAAGCTTTCACCAAAAAAGAAAACTAGTAAAAGGAAATTGTAAAATTTTATATATTTACCTTTTAAAAAAATATATATATATATATGAGGTTTTCTACTTATTAGGTTTTGTATAATTTTCGATACCACTTGTTTGTTGTTTGTCAATGAGTGATTTCTCTAAAGGTACGTTTGGTATACTGTAACGGTAATTACATATGAATATGAATAGATATTACAAAGAATACAAAATACTGTAATGTAATGCTTATTACTATTCATTTGTTTGGTGACAATACAATAATAAAACCCTGAAGATAATGGAATTAAAGTATTTTAAATCAAACTTAAGATATATTTTAGGAAATATCTTACTCATATAATTCTATTTCTTAAAAAATAATATTTTTTAAATTTGAAAGAGAGATTAGTTATTTTTTATGAATTTTTTATTTTCATAATTGTTATGTGCATATGGAAAGTTTGTTTATTTAGAAATATATTAATTGTAGAAATTAATACACCTACTAATGAATATCTATTACATCTCTTTTAGAAATGAATAATTATTCATCATTTTAAAGAATAACTATTCATAAGGAATTACTATTCCTTGTAATAAAAATATAACCAAACTACTGAATAGTTATATCATAGAAATAACTATTACATTACAATGCCTATTATAGTCTATCAAACATACCCTAAATTTCTTATTGACTACCCTGGAAAAAATTCTTGGAGCCATCACCGATTTGATCCAAGGCTGGCCAAGCCAAATAAATGAATCAGATGGTAATTAATGACGGTCCAAATCCAAAATCCAAATCTATTAAACTCCCATGAGAAATGTTATGTCCATAATATTTTCACAATAACTTCACAACACATTTTAGCTGGCATTACCTGATATGAAATGTCACTTATGATTTGTTGTAAACTTATTGTGAAATTATTGTGGACGTCAGTACTCGGGGCCTATTTAGTAAGTGATTTCAAACAACAGTTTTCAGTGTTTAAACATTGAAAACTGTGGGGCCCAAATAAAAAATAACGTGTTTGGTAGGACTGTTTTTTTTAGAAGTGTTTGAGTCACGATTCTCAATTTAGGGTGTTTAAACATTGTATTTAGAAAACTCATTCATACTAGTTTTTAATTTTCAAGTAACATTGTTCAATGGCATTTTTGTAAATATTTAGAAAAGTGTGGGACGCACTTGCTAAGACCTAACATATCTACAACTCTCTCTCTCTCTCTCTCTCATGCAACACGCCTCATTTTTTTTCTTTTTCTTTTTTTTCGTTCTTTCTTTTTCTCCCTTCTCTTTCATGCTTCCTTCTCTCTTCACTTTTAGATTTCTTCATCTTTCTCTTCACTTCCATTACTTTTCTAAAGAGGAAGAAGAGAGTAGAGGAAGAAGAAGAAGAACCGAAGAAGACCAACTATAAATAGCGTGGGAAATTCTCTCTACTTTAATAAATATTAATAAAATAATTGTGCATGTCAGAAAGTTGCCACTTTAAAAAAAAAAATATACATCCACATACCAAACACACAATTATGTTTTTTCACATTTTAAAATATATTGTTTGAAACATAGTACCAAACACATTTTTTGCATTATGAGTACTTTAAACATGTATTTTTACGACACTTTTTAAATTACAGTTTTCATATCATTTTGAACAGCAATACTTGAAAACTATTACCAAATAGGCCCTCAATCTCCCATATTTGTGAACCCCACTCTTTTCACATGTCAACTGTACGTGCAAGTTAGATTTTTAAGACTGTTAGAGAATGGATGATGGATCTAACAGTACGTTTAAGTGAAAAAACTTAAGAACAATAAAAAGGAAAACTTTAACACTTTAACGTCGAGAGAAATGGAAAGCATATCATGGAAAGTAAAGAAGGCATAGGAAAATACATGGAAGACCCTTTAGAAGGGATGGAAAACCACAAGTGAGCAAGAAGAGAATGTCCCTTACTCTTTAGAGCTCTCTATTATGTGAAATGAAAGCCTTTGTACAGGGGTGATGTTCTTCCCAAAGAAAGCCTTTTCTCTACCTCATTTTCCTACACAAATTTTCTGCTCTTTCTCCTATTTTCTCTAGGTTCTTGGCCTGATTGTTCAACAACATGTTCCTCTTATAGTACTACGAATGTTGTGAGATACATCAAGAAAACCCTTATTTGCCTATTTCAAACCCTAATATAGCTATTGTACTATACTATGGCTAGAAGAGAGAGAAAACACGCCAATGTCAAGGCAGTGGAACGGAGGGTGGCTCTGCTACTACTTGGGGAGCAAACTTTGGACAAGAAAAGTGACAACAGGGATACCAGGAGTGATACACATGTCCTCAACAGTGATCCAACATAAGCTCAGCCAATAAGGGATGTTGTGAGATACAACAAGATAGGTGTTAAACCCTTATTTGCCCATTTCAAACCCTAATACAGTTATTGTACTATACTATGGCTAGAAGAGAGAGAAAACACGTCAATGTCAGGGTAGTGGAACGGAGGGTGGCTTTGCTACTACGTGGGGCGTAAACCTTGGATAAGAAAAGTGACATCAGGGATACCAGGAGTGATACACGTGTCCTCAACAGCGGTACAACACAAGTTCAACCAATAAGGGGTGTTCTATAGTATCTGACCATAAGGGGTCGCTATCTTTTTTTTTTGTGCAAGTGCTAGGTGTCCATGTTAGGTGCAAATCTTACTCTTCCCCAAGATGGTCACTCTATTGGCATGAGCCAAAGATCCCCCTCTATAGCCAACGTCTCCTTTCTTTTACTCACAGCTATTCCATATGTACGGTCTAGATCTAGTTGTGTTAGCACTCTCACGTGCCTTCGCTGGTGTAATGTATATCAACATTCTACACTATCCACCTTGTCAACTCACCCAAAAGCATTTCTTTTTTGAGAAATGATATGTCCACAATATTTTTGCAACAAATCCTAAGTGGCAAGTTGTTATTGGTTGTTATTGTTAGGGCAAAAAAGTAATCTTAGTGTTAGGTTCAAATTTGAACCAATAACAACTAACCACTTGTGATTTGTTGTAAAAATATTATTGACGTAACATCTCTCTTCTTTTTTATCGAGTAATGCTACAAACACGATAGTTTTCATAATAAATTTCAAAACTTTACTAATTATTATCAACTTTTATACAAAAATAAATTCATAACTAACATTACTTTATTATATATCTTTTTTTTTTCTTTTTTTGATTTGGGATTTCTTTAATGACTTGTCACGTTGTAAAATTTCAAATTTGTCATGCCTCTAGATTATTGCAGCATTGGTTTGTGAATGAAAAAAAAATAAAAATAAAAATATTACTTTATATAAAAGCGGATTCCACCATAGAAAGCGAACATTTGCTTCGTCACCTTTCCATTCACTCTCTCTATCGAATTTCGATCAAAATCACCAATTTGCTCCAGAACTTTCTCTCTTAACATATTTCTCAATAACTTCACATCACAACTCTCTGCTTTTGGTTACAAAATAATCAAATTCAAACTCTTGGATGTTTGTCTCTCTTTTTTGTAATACAAAAGCGAGATTAGCTAAAACCATTAGCTCTTTTTTGTGAAATTTTGTTTTTGATGCTATCAAAGCGCTTAATATTCGATTACTCAAAAGGTTTAAGCTGAAAGTGGAGAAGAAACAGCCTGCAAACTAAGCTTCAATTCCAATATTCCTCATAGCGTTCATTCTTATACTACGAGCTTCGTTTTTTTTTTTTTTTTTTCCCACCCAAAAATGTCGAGCAGCTCACTTTAGAACAGACTCGCCCAGAGATATACAAGTGGTAAGCTTTTCAGATTTTAACTTCAAAATTTTTGTTTTCAATTTTTTTGACAAATGGGAGGATAATTGAATATAATAGTCTCCTTTTTTATTTTTGGTTTGTGTGAGTGTCAGATTTTCTAGAGTTCTTAGGTTAACTCTGTTGTAGAATTATTACAATCTTAACTAAAACAGATGTTAAATTAGTGCTAGTAAATGTTTGTTTGAATGGGAGAATTATACGGCACCTCTTGTGTATTTGCAAGTGTTTTAATGTTACTTGTTTGTTCATGAATAAATTAATTGAAATAAATGATTTTTTATATATAAAATAAATAAATAAATAAATAAGAAGAAGAAATAAACGATGTAGATAGAGTATCATTGGCCTATTTCCCAAACAACTCATTTAGTTTGCATTCTGAATCTTCCTATTAATGCTGCTATTATGGCTTTCTTTTATATTATTAGCTCTAATATTCAAGACTCCAATAGCTTTTGTAATTGTGTTATATGTTTACCAAGTTTGAACTTTGAAATCTAAAAAAAAAAATTTGCTCATTGGCCTACTTGGATATTGAGTCATCAACTAACCTGTTGCAATCGGAAGTCATGAACTGCTGCAAACTTATCACTCCTTTTTATATATAATAAAGATAGGACTTCCTCAGAGATATAGGATTGCTCAGCCCTTCAACCTTATCCAATACTTGAACAAATAAACCCAGTGCAGTTGCAGCTGCTCAAGCAATTTCTTTCAAAAGAAGAGCAAGCAAGATAAAGGCTTTTGTATTGTTGATTCATGATCAATGATGAGAAATGAGATCCATGCCCCCACAATGTTTTTAGTGGATTAAAAAAAAAAGCAAAAAAAAAAAAAAAGAGATTTCTAAAAGATTTTTTTTTTCCCCATACAATACTATTTACGTATTTGTTGCATCCTGCCCTTCGCAAACTTTATCTAGCTTGTTTTTCAGATTGGCAGAAGCTGGAAGAAGAAAAGCAAGAGTTCTTCAGGGCTTATTATCTTAGATTGTTTTTTGATATTTGATTATTTTGACAGGTTTAAGCTGAAAGTGGAGGAAAATCAGCGTGAAAAATAAGCTTCAATTTCGAATATTCCTCATAGCGTTCGTTCTTATAGTGATTTTCGTTTCGGTTCTCTGCATCCAAAAAATGTCGAGTGGTTCCATTAGAAGAGTCTCGTGCCAAGATATACAAGTGGTAAGCTTTTCAGATTGAATTTTTTTTTTTCCATAAAAAAAAAATAGTGATGTTAATTAGTAAAAAGTAATTATATAGGTTTATACTTCTTCTAATTGCTCCTTTTTGTGTATTTTGATTATTTGTTTTTAAAATTCTTTGAGCAATTGACTTGTTTAGTTCTGAATAATGATTGTTTTTTCCTCATCCTTTGTATTGTGATTTCAAAAAAAAAATTAAAAATTAAAATTGCATTGTGATGTGTGTGTGTGGTACTATTATTGCTTAGGTTTAGAGAAATTGGACGATAAGCTTAAATATAATCTTCTTATTTTTACTTGTATTTTTTTTTAATTCTGTATATATATATATATATATATTATATTGTGTGTATGTATTAATGTATGTAAGATATAAGGGGATTGAGATTTTATAGAATTTTTACGGTAACTCCATTGTAGAATCATTGAAATTTTAACTAAACAGATGTTAATTTAGTGAACTCTACTTTACCTCTAGTGTTTTGCGAAGGTATAGTATCCACTCTGATAATAACCTTGTATTTGCTTGTGTTTTAATTTTACCTTTTTGTTCATGAATAAATCAATTGAAATAAAAGATTTTGATGGGTACCATACCCTAGAGTTACCGAAAGGTTGATTCCGGGCTCAAACCCGTGATATATGCAGCTTTGTATGGAAGTCACTTGATATCTCATTGAAGTCGGTCCATTTTTTTGAAAATTCAATAGTGGGGGATGTGGTGATTTGAACTTTGGATGTCTCTGATGGAAATACTGGGAGTGCTAGTCGGACTACAAATCTCTTTTAGGATGAACCCTACCATAGAATGTTGATGACATGAAAAAATGTAAAACATGGTTTGTCCATGTATTGTATATAAGAAAAAGAATCTGGCTGTCCTGATCCTTTTTATTTCCTTTTTCTGAGCATATAGGTGGAAAATCTTATAGAGCAATGTCTTCAACTGTACATGAGTCAGAAGGAGGTTGTGGAAACTCTATTGGATCAAGCAAAAATAGAACCTGGTTTTACAGAGCTTGGTAATTATGGATACATTTTTTATAGTTGTCATTATTTTCATTTTATTTATGTGTTCTGAAACATATATGAGTAGGTTGTATTTGCACAAGCAATATATGGAGATTTCTTGCATACTCAAAATTAAAAAACTGCATGATAATAAATTAATACAGTGTAATTATTTTGATAATTAAGTTAATTTTAGAAGAGTTAGAAAATTAACTCCTTAAATTGCATAGCTTCAACTTTCTTTTTCCTTTTTTTTAAAGGAAGAAAACAGGTGAAATAATAGCATGTTGAAGGCCAATTTTGATCAAGTATCATTGGCCTATTGCCCAAGCAACTCATTTAGTTTGCATTCTGAACCTTGCTATTCATGCTTCTTTAATAGCTTTCTTATATATTATTAATTCTAATATTCAAGAAGACCATAGCTCATGTAATTGTGTTATATGTTTACCAATTAAGTTTGAACTTTGAACTCTAAAAAGAATTTTTTACTCATTGGTCTACTTGGATATTGAATCATCACCCAACCTGTTGCAATCAGGAGTCATGAACCGCTGCAAACTTATCACTCCTTTTATCTATAGAGATAGGACTTCTTCAGACATAATAGGATTGCTCAGCCCTTCAACCTGATCCAACATCTTATCTTTCCCCAGCGCTTTCCATCCAGAGCTTTATTCTAACTTCTCCTTGCCAGTTAACTTAAACAAATAAACCCAGTGCAGTTGCAGCTGCTCAAGCAATTTCTTTCAAAAGAAGAGCATGCAAGATAAGGCTTCTGTATTGTTGATTTATGAATCAATGATGACTGATGAGAAATCAGATCCATGTACCCACAGTTTTTAGTGGATTCAAAAAAAAAAAAATATTCAGATTTCTGAAAGCTTTTTTTCCCCACCTAATTCTGTTTACAGTCGTTATGCATTTGCTGTGTCCTTCTACCCTTCACAAACTTAGTATCTTGCTTGCTTTTCAGTTTGGCAGAAGCTAGAAGAAGAAAATCAAGAGTTCTTCAGGGCTTATTATCTTAGATTGATGGTGAAGCAACAAATAAATGAATTCAACAGGTTGCTTGATCTACAGGTGCAGCTAATGTGTCAGATGCAACCAAGTGGAGTTGCTTCACTGCCTACCAGTAATGGATCTCATATCTCATCATGTAAGACCTGTTCTATGTTTAGTAGCTAGGGTTATATAATCACTAGAAGTCCATTTTGGCCCACGGCTTTACTTGTAGGTTTAGTTGTTCTAAGTTTCATTTTACTGTTCTCAGTTTCTCAGCAGCCCTGATCTTCTTTTTCTTTCTTATTATTTAGCACAAACCATATCTATTTTGTTGCAACATTCAAGAACCTTATACCTGCATATTGCTCATAGTTCTGGTCATTTAATTAATCCCAGGAGTACAATTGTTTAGCATTTCCCTGGAATATATTGCTACTATCTAAGTGGATCATGTATCTTTCTCTTTGGATAACATACAGTTTGATCTGTCACTTGAAAATAGAGAAGTCTTTTCCCATTGCTGCACTTATGAGATGAATATTATGGTTGGCATAGGGGGAGTATTTCCTCCCTAACACATTTCATTTTCCCTGTTTCTTCTATTGTTTTTTTTTTTTATTTTGGGCAATATCTTGAATAATTGTTCACTAGAATTGCACCCCTTTTTCACTTTAATAAATTTTCTTAATAATATCTAGAAGAACTTGGACAGCCCCCAAAATTTTGTCTTCTCCACTACTGAATTACTTGCAAGTGTCGCAGAAGACAATTTATTCTGAGAAATTAATTTCTTATTTTTTTCATCTTCTTTTGAATCTTGAAAGCCTGTGGTTTTGGCTTCCATAGGTGGACGGAAGAAAAGGAAGAGGGGCTCAAGTTGCCCCACCATTATGAACCAGTATTTTTCTTTTTCTTTTTTGATGAACTACGTACCAGTAATTTTTAGTCATGTTATATCTCTTGATTGCATTTCATCAGGATTTGTATGGCTAATGGAAAAAACTTAAAAACCTAAAATGTGGTTTAGCAAAAATATTTAAGAACTCACTGCTAGTACTCATTATCAAATGGCTGCAGCTGTCTAAGCTTGAGAATTTGTGTGAAGTAGAATGCTATGAGAAATTCTAGAGAGAGTGGAATAATCTTTGATTTTTATCTAATCTAACTGTGACTTTAATTTTAGCTCACATGAGCTTGACCACTTCTCATTGTTTAACTGTTATAAGTCTGGCGCTGTTGCATTATTCTGGTGTGGACCATGAGCACGTAATGCAGAGTACTTGTTAGGTTGGTTGGTTGTTTGTTTACAAGAGATTAACATTCAAAAATTATAATTGAGTGGTCTTATGTAGATTCTCAACCTTGCTCAAGTGGTTCCAGCATTTGATTACCATAATAAAAGCCTCAGAGTTCTGAGATAGAACACGAGCTTGTTATTGTTAATAAATCCACATTGGTAAATAATCCACAGATTGCTTGCACAGTTGAAAATGCTGCACTTGCATGTGAACCTATTTATTTAATAATTGGCACACTGGTGAAATTTAGGCCTCCATTCCCAATGTATTTTTTTCCCAATGGAGAACATCTCAGGAAGTCAGGATGGCAAACTAGCGAAGTTGCTACTGGTTTTTTTAAAATAAGGACTACTCGTTGGCTGTGTAGAAGCCATGAAATCATATTTCGACAGGATGAATGTCTAATAATTGTAAAATTATGCTTAGAATACACCATAGATCTAAAAAAAGTCAGGATGGCAAACTCACGAAGTTGCTAATGGTTTAATTTAAATAAGGACTACTTGTTGGCTGTGTAGAAGCCATAACATCATATTTTGACAGGGTAAATGTCTAATAACTGTAAAATTATGCTTAGAATACACCATAGGCACATGCAAACAAAAGATTGATATGCTAATGATTAGAACTTATTGAAAACTGATTGCTGCGTTGGGTTTACAATGAATTGTTAGGTTCAAGAGAAAAATAAAATGAACAAAAAAAATTTCTTCTTTACAATGATACAGATACATGCACCATGTGAACAACTTTATTTCAGTTGATAATGCTTAGTGAATAGGTGTTGATCAAGGTGGTGAGAAAAGTAGGCATAGATATAATTACAGGCATAAAGCCAATTTCACATGATGGGGCATTTGACTTTTTTTGGGTGGGCTGCGTGGGGGCAAAGGAGGTGGGAAGTGAACGTCATCTGGCGCTTCCTTTGTAATGCTGGGTTAATTTTGTTCAGAATTCCATATTGTAGTCTGTTACAGATTTATTGGATGGCCTGGGGGACTGTTTAGGCACTTCTATTAATGTTTTCCTTGTTCACTCCTTTGGACAAATTTCATTTCCAGTACATTCTTGTTATGGCATGTCAAATTTTCATCGAATTGGCAATTGATATTTACTTTATTTGACAGTGCACCAGAACTCAGCTTGTTATGCTTCAGAGCATACAGTACCAGCTGTGAAGGCTGAAAATATGTACATCCCTATTGTTTCTGGTTTGCCTAATGCATTTACTAATGGTGGATCATCGTTGCACCCAAGTATGCACACTGCTGTTCAAATGCCTGCTCATTCTAGTAGGATTGATGCCCCACCAAGTATGCTATCAGCTCAAAGTTCAAACATGGGTATGATTCAAGGAATAAATGGGGGCATGATCAAATCAGAAACTGGATATTCTGGCAGTTCCCCTTACATGTATGGCTCTGACAGAAATGTCCTGGAAATGCATCCAACGATTGAAGATGCATCTGTTGCATCTTTCCCTAGTGTACAGTCTAACTCACAACCCCTGAATGAACAAATTCTGGATATGGAATCTTCTTCTTTTGGATCTTTAGGCCAGGATTCTCGAAATTTCAGTCTCTCTGACCTGGCGGCAGACTTTTCACAGAGTTCTGGTATGTTCTCTCTCTCTCTCTCATGAACCTTTTTATATTTTTCCTTTTTTTTTTGGGCTCAAGATTACTGTTCTAGTCGGTGAGGCAGCTGGAACTCAGCTAGTTTAAGTGGAGCAACTATTTTGTTCATATATTCATCTGAGAAAGAATGAAAACCCCCTCTCAGCCAAAAATGTAAAAATAAATATATACTGTTATACCCGCAATTACAGACTGTTAGGTGGAAATGCTGATTGGGTCATGAGTTCAGTTAATGACAACAACTGCACGAGTTTTTGTGTATCTTTAATTAAATAAATTTATGTACAGGATCTTATTCTGTTGGGGTAATTACAGTTTATGCAAATGTAATAATTAGGCCCATTTTAATAATGCCTACCCATGGTTTGGACTTTGTTACTTTATCTACCTGATGTGGCCTCTGTAACCCCCCCCCCCCCTCCCCCTGCCGCCTCTCCACTTAAAAACCCTCTCTACTATACAAGACAAATTAGAACTAGGATCCAAGAGATATTTCGTTCAAATTCCTTCTCCAACTTTCTTAGAAATCAAATCCTGTGGCTGAAATTGCATTTCATGATCGCAATTGTGTGAGATTAACGCAAGATTCGGCTTCTGCTACTGATTGCAAGCAAGGAAATACAAGTTTGACCTCCATTCTTGTCTCTCACAGGTAAGTGCGTGTTCTAGGATTTCAAATTTTGAAAATTTTGTACTGATGATGGGTAATGTTTGATATTTGTCCGTAGGAATCAAAAATTTGTGTCCCACTATGTCTTCATCAAGTGATTTTTACTCAAGTTTCAGTCACCATTTATGTTCGAGAGATAGATGCGCACAAAGGACGTCTTTGACATTGGATAATTTTGGGAGGAGGTTTTATGGCTGTCGCTTTTATGATGAGGTGAGTTATGTAATCATCTTCAGTTTGAAATGCTTTTTATTTTTTAAAACCTGATTAATGTTGATTAAATTGTTGCAATTGGGCTGTTTGAACTGATTTGATTTGATTTGATTTTATGTGTAGAAAGAGGTACAGACTTGTAAATTCTGTGAGTGGTTGGATCAAAAAACTTGTAAGCGTGGGTCTGAAGTTGCACCAATAGTCTTGGCAAAATTCAAGAGGTTGGAGAATGAGGCAAAGGCCTCTAATGAGAGGGAAAAACTAGCTCGTGAAATGGAGGAAAAGGCAAGGGAGAGGGAAAGGATAGCTAGGCGAAGAGAAGAAAAATCAAGGGTGAGAGAAATGATTGCTCGAGTCAGAGCAAGAATGTATAGAGTTACACTGGTTGTGTCATGGGTTCTATTTGCTTTCTTTGTATTTTCTAGTAGGATTGAGGATGTTGGATTGAAGTCATTGAGTCTTGCATAAGGATTGTGGCATATGATATGTAAGATGTTGTATTTTAATGACTTGAAGACAATTTGTAACGAATGTCATTACTTAAAACCAAATCTTTACCAAAACCTCTTCCTTTTTTTTTATTTTTTTTTTATAACTTAAAATGTTTATGGGAAAAATTAATTATCTTTTTTTTTTAAAAGAAAAATTAATTATCTTTATTACTGTTTTCCTTACTGTTAGAATTATTTTGATTCTGACACATGTCATTATATTATGCTTTGATAAAAGAACACTTGTTGTCATTGATGCATTCTCTAAGTGTGAGTTATAATTAGATATGGGCCCAGTTTTTTACCCAAAATTAATTAACTCGACACGTCTGCCAAGTCTAAGATTATATGGTGACATGTGTTATCTGCGGGTGATAGGTATCTTGTGCCAGTGGCATCGCAACCTTTATTCTATTAGAATAGAATATAGAATATAGTATATCTATTTTTCTTATTGTATAGTATAGCAAAAATTGATGATAATAATAATAATAATAATAAACTAAGGCCCCTCACTTAGAAAACAAAAAAAAAAAAAGCCCCCTTTATTGAACAATTGAATGCATTATCTATTGTGTGTAAACTTTTTAATTAAAGCCCAAAATTTTAAAAAAATAAAAATTATTTTTAGAAATTATCATCTTTTCAAATGTTGTACACTATTAATACAGTTTACTCTGGTTGAAAATTTTCAATCTCCCAGACACATGAAAGATGAATAGACTCATCATTTCTGCTTATATCAAATTAAAATCAAAATTAATAGATTTTAAGACAAATTCATTACTAAAAGCCAATGTTCAATACTAAAATCAAATATTACCAAGAGAAATAGTGACTATCTCAAACTTTGTATTTATAATGATATTGATGGTTTAGATTAATTTTCAAAATTAAAGGTTTGAGAAGAAGTTTTACAAATAGATAAAAAATACTCCATTTAATGTATTAAATTATATAAAAAGACTAGATTTTTTTTTTCTTTTGCATGTATTGCTTAAGAATATGACTAACAATACATATTACACTTGTATGTGGGAAAAGAAGTTTTCCAAAATCAAAATTGATAAAAATCATGTTTAAGATCAACTATATCACAAGAAAGACTAAGCAAATTAACCATATTGAGAGTAAAAAGGGAAACATAAGCAAGAGTTGAATATGAAAGCATAATTAGTATAACTTTTGCATCTCAAAAAGAAAGAAAAATATATTTTAGATGAAAAATTAAATGAATATTATTCGATTAATATTTGAATATAATAAAATATGTCACTTAAAATTATTGCCTTATTCTCCAAAATGTGTTGAGCAAAATATGTATCATGTGTCTTTTGCATGTATTAGACGTTTCACATTATGGTTTTATAGATGTGTAGGTTCTACTACCTATTAGACATGTGATGCATACATAAAAAAAAAAAAAAAAAAATATATATATATATATATATATATAAGGATCATTTTTCTCGATGTAATTTTTGAATTGAGAGAAAAGCCAAAGCTATGTCATTTTAGAAAGGTTTGTTCAAACTGCAAGGAATTGGCTAAGTAATTCCTAAAGCCTCATGAATGATATCCATGAAATTTCGAAACTTCTTGCAAATATCTTAAGACTACTCTTATGAGATTCTTTTTTGTAATAACCTGACGTGTACGAAAAGAGAGACTGCATATACTCGAGAGAATATTCGAAGGTTTAGATACTCTCGTTTGTTAAAAAAAGAAAAGTCAAATATGAAACCTAATTAAAATAACAAAAGTAAACTTTAAGAGACCAAAAAAGACAATTTACCAAAATTTAAAGGTATATAATTTAATATTCTTGCATTGCCAAAACTATATGCAAGGGACACAATTTTAGAATCCTATTCTAAAATAATAATTGTGAGGCATACAATGATACAAATGAATTTTCCTGTGGCCTATAGACATGGAAAACTAGAGATATATATATATATATATATATATATATATATATATATATATATAAAACACAATTTTAGAATAGGACTCCTAAATCCTAATTACCCAATCTACTATCAACTTATCAAGTCTTGGTGGAAATGTTTCTTATAAAAAAAAAGTGTTGAAAATGTTTCTTCTCAAAAAAAAAAAAAAAAGTCTTCTGGAAGTGTTATTTACGTGCCAGGCTCATCCTCGAGTCATTGTCTTTGACCACAAATTGACTCAATCCGATCCAAGACTGCAAGTGTAAACAGCAAGAAAAAACCCGCCCCCAGCCAAATTAATGAATTCGATCAGATGGTAATAATGAGAGTCCATATCAACTGATCTCCCATGCCTGTGGACCCCACCTTTTTTTACGTGTCAGCCTCCAGTACTATCCACTTCATTTTAGCCAACCCATCCAAAATCTTTTAACCTAGAAATGCGGACTCAACAGTTTTCCTAGTAAATTTAACAATTTAAAGTTGACGAGTTAATTTTGATAATTCCCATCGAAAAATTATTAGGTAGTCTCAGAGTATTATAAATGTATATTTTTTTCTCTTATATGAATAGTGGGTTTCACTATAAATTTAATTAGTGAGACCCATTATTAATGTGAAATGAAAAAATATACATTTATAATATTTTGAAAATATACAATAATTTCTCATTCCCATCCCAAATAGCACTCCTCTTAATATTATTTTATTATCTATCATTAATATATTAAATTTGATTGTATCTTTATAGTTAATGATTTGAAAGAAAAAAAAAATTGTTAACTAATGTTTTAGAAGGTATTAATTTAAACAATACTTTTAGAAACTTCTTAGAGTTTATAACAAAAAAAAGTTGATTTTTTTTTTTTACCGCGTTTTATATTTCTTATAAAGTGTTTTCAAATTTTACTTAAGAAAAAGTCTTTTAACAAATGCATAGAAGGTTGGACTTAAAAAAATTGATAAAAATGTTACTTTTATAATATTATTTTTACAATAGATTTTATTTTTTTACAACAAAGTAGTAAGCTGAAATTAAAACTCTTCCCAGCTATGACTTCTTTTATAAAATTAAAAAAGAAAAAAATTATATCAAACCGATTCCACCATAAAAAGCGAACATTTGCTTCGTCACCTTCCAATTTTCTCTCTTTCTCTTTCGAATCCAATTCCGGTAAGTTCCATTAAAATCACCAATTTGCTCCAAATTTTTCTCTCTACATATATTCACAACTCTATTGGTTTACCTCACAAATCTGTGCTTTTGGTTACATAATAATCAAATTCAAACCCTTGGATTTTCATTCTATATTTTTTTTTTTTGTAAGCGAGATCAGCTAAAATCATTAGCTTCGTTTTTTTTTTTCGTTGCTGTGAAATTTTGTTTTTGATTCGATCAAAGCGATTTAATATTCGATTATTTTGATAGGTTTTAAGCTGAAAGTGGACGAGAATCAGCGTGAAAAGTAAGCTTCAATTTTCGAATATTCCTCACAGCGTTCGTTCTTATAGTGATTTTCGTTTCGGTTCTCTGCGTCCAAAAAATGTCGAGCGGTTCCGTTAGAAGAGTCTCGCGCCAAGATATACAAGTGGTAAGCTTTTCAGATTGAATTTCTTTAATTTTTTCGATTAAAAAAATAGTGATTTTAATTAGTAAAAAGTAATTATATAGGTTTATACTTCTTCTAATTGCTCCTTTTTTTGTATTTTGATTATTTGTTTATAAAATTCTTTGAGTAATTGACTTGTTTAGTTCTGAATAATGATTGTTTTTTCCTCATCTTTTGTATTGTGATTTCAGTAAATTTTTTTTAAAAAAAAAATTTGTATTGTGATATGTGTTTGTGGTACTATTATTGCTTAGGTTTAGAGAAATTGGAAAATAAGGTTAAATATAATTTTCTCATTTTTTTTCTTGAATTAATTTTTTTTTTAATTTAAATTTTTTTGTTATTTTTAATTTTGTGTGTTTGTATGTATGTATGATATAAGGGGATATGGATTGAGATTTTCTAGATTTCTTAGGGTAACTCCGTTACAAAATTATTAAAATCTTATCTAAACAGATGTTAAATTAGTGCTAGTAAATGTATATTTAAATGGGAGAATTGTACTGTATCTCGTGTTTTTCGAAGCCTGTATTTGCATGTGTTTTAATTTTACCAATTTGTTCATGAATAAATCAAGCGAAATAAACAATTTTGATGGATACCATACCCCAGAGTTACCATAGATGATAGAACCTTGATAAAATGTTAAAGGTTGTACCCAGTGCAACAAAACTCCCAAATCTGTGGAATCTGGAAGAGGTGATTGGTAGGTAGTCTTACCGCACACACACCCCACGACATATGCAGCTTTGGGTGGAAGGCACTTGCTATCGCACCAAAGTTTGACCCCCTTTTTTATAATTCAATAGTGGGGGATGGGGCAATTTGAACCCTTAGCTCTTGGGATGAACCCTACCGTAGAATGTTGATGACATGGAAAAATGTAAACCATGCTTTTAGTCCATGTATTGTACATAAGAAAAAGAATCTGGCTGTCCTGATCTTTTTTATTTCCCTTTTCTGGGGCATATATGCCTTGATTTTTCAGGTGCAAAATCTTATAGAGCGATGTCTTCAACTGTACATGAATCAGAAGGAGGTTGTGGAAACTCTATTGGATCAAGCAAAAATAGAGCCTGGTTTTACAGAGCTTGGTAATTATGGATGCTTTTTTGATAGTTGTCATTATTTTCATTTTATTTATGTGTTCTGAAACAGATACAAGTAGGTTTTATTTGCACAAGCAATATATGGAGATTTCTTGCATACTCAAAATTAAAAAAAAAAAAAAAAAATGCATGATAATAAATTAATAGTGTAATTTTTTTGATAATTAAGTTAATTTTAGAAGAGTTAGAAAATTAACTCCTTAAATTGCATAGCTTCAATTTTCTTTTTTCTTTTTTTAAGGAAGAAAAAAGGAGAAATAATAGCATGTTGAAGACCAATTTTGATCAAGTATCATTGGCCTATTGCCCAAGCAACTCGTTTAGTTTGCATTCTGAACCTTGCTATTCATGCTTCTTTTATGGCTTTCTTTTATATTATTAATTCTAATTTACAAGATGACCATAGCTCATGTAATTGTGTTATATATGGTTACCTAGTAAGTTTGAACTTTGAAATCTAAAAGAATTTTTTGCTCATTGTCCTACTTGGATATTGAGTCATCAACGAACCTGTTGCAATCAGGAGTCATGAACCACTGCAAACTTATCACTCGACTTCTTCAGAAATATAGGATTGCCCAGCCCTTCAACCTAATCCAATATCTTATCTTTCCCCAGCGCTTTCCATCCAGAGCTTTATACTAACTTCTCCTTGCCAGTCAACTTAAACAAATAAACCCAGTGCAGTTGCAGCTGCTCAAGCAATTTCTTTCAAAAGAAGAGCAAGCAAGATAAGGCTTTTGTATTGTTGATTTATGAATCAATGATGAGAAATCAGATCCATGCACCCACAGTTTTTAGTGGATTCAAAAAAAGAAAATTTATATTTCTGAATGCTTTTTTTACCCACCCAATTCTATTTACAGTCGTTATGCATTTGCTGTGCCCTTCTCCCCTTCACAAACTTAGTATCTTGTTTGCTTTTCAGTTTGGCAGAAGCTAGAAGAAGAAAATCGAGATTTCTTCAGGGCTTATTATCTTAGATTGATGGTGAAGCAACAAATAAATGAATTCAACAGGTTGCTTGATCAACAGGTGCAGTTAATGCGTCAGATGCAATCAAGTGGAGTTGCTTCACTGCCTACCTCTAATGGATCTCATATCTCATCATGTAAGACCTTTTCTATGTTTAGTAGTTAGGGTTACTTATCAAAAAAAAAAAGTTTAGTAACTAGGGTTATTTCTATAATCCCTAGAAGTCCATTTTGGCCAACGGCTTTACTTGTAGGTTTAGTTGTTCTAAGTTGCATTTTACTGCTCTCAGTTCCTGAGCAGCCCTGAATTGCATAATACTAGTCATTAAATTAATCCCAGGAGTAAATTTGTTTAGCATTTGCCTGGAATTTATGGCTGCTATGTAAGGGGGTTATGCATCTTTGTCTTTGGATAACATACAGTTTGCTCTGTCACTTGAAAATAGAGAAGCCTTTTCACTTTGCTGCACTTATGAGATGAATATTATGTTTGGCCTAGAGAGTGTTTTTAATCCCTAGCACATTTCATTTTCCCTGCTTCTTCTGTAGTTCTTTTTATTTTGGTCAATCTTTTATACTTGTTTACTAGAATATCACCCCATTTTCACTTCCTTAAATTTTCTTAATAATATCTGAGGAACGGGGACAGCCCCTAAAATTTTGCCTTCACTACTAAATTGCTTGCAAGTGTCACAAAAGACAATACATTCTGACAAATTAAATGTCTTATTTATGACTATTCTTTTGAATCTTGAAAGCCTCTAGTTTTGGCTTGCATAGGTGGACTGGAGAAAAGGAAAAGGGGTTCATGTTGACCCACCATTTTGTACCAGTAATTTTCAGTTATGGTATATCTGTTGATTGCATTTCTTAGGGATTTGTATGGCTCATGGAAAACTTAAAGCCCTAAAATGCGGTTTAGCAAAATATCTAAAAACTCAATGCTAGCCCTCATTATCAAATGGCTCTTGCTGTATAAGCTTGAGAATTTGTGTGAAGTTGAATATTTATCAAAAAATATTTGTGTGAAGTAGAATGATGTGAGAAATTCTATAGAGAGAGTGGAATAATCTTCAATTTTTATCTAATCTAACCGTGACTTTAATTTTAGCTCACATGAACTTACATCTCATCATTGTTTTACTGTTGCATTAATCTGGTGTGGACCATGAGCAGTAATCCAGCTTAATTAGGTTGATTGGCTGTTTACGAGGGATTAATATTCAAAAATCATAGCTGAGCGGTCTTATTACTCTCTCTCTCTCTCTCTCCCCCTAAATTTTGATAAATATTATGTAGTTTCTCAACCTTTTTCAAGAGGATCCAGTGTTTGTACTATAACAAAACCCTTAAAAGTTCTGAGATAGAACACAGGAGCTTCTTATTGTTAATAAATCCACATTGGTCAATAATCCAGAGATTGCTTACATAGCTGAAAATGCTGCACTTGTATGCGAACCGTTTTTTAGAAGTTGGCACTCTGTTGAAATGTAGGCCTCCATTCTTGATGTATTAAATGATTTTTTTTCCCTAAAAGAGAACATCTCATGAAGTCAGGATGCCAGATTAATGAAGTTGCTAGTGATTTATATAAAATTAGGACTACTTGTTGGTTGTGTAGATGCCATAACATCATATTTCGACAGGATGAATGTCTAACAATTGTAAAACTATGCATGGAATGCACCATATGCACATGCAAACTAAAGACTGATATGCTAATTATTGGAACTTATTGAAAACTGATTGCCAACTTTATTTGGGTTGGTAATGCTTTGTGAATAAGTGTTGATCAAGTTGGTGACAAAAGTAAGCATAGCATGTGATATAATTACAGGCACGTAGCCAACTTCATATTATGGGGAATTTGGCATTTTTTGGTGGGCTGGGTGGGGGAAAAGGAGGGGAGGTGGACATAATTTGGTCTTTCCTTTGTAATGCTGGGCTAATTTTGTTCAAAATGCCATATTTTAGTCTGTTACATATTTATTGGATGGCCTGAGGACTGTTAAGGCACTTCAATTAATGTTTTCCTTGATCACTCCCTTGGACAATTTCATTTCCAGCACATGCTTGTTATGGCATATCATACTTTCATTAAATTGGCAACTGATAGTTACTTTATTTGACAGTGCACCAGAATTCAGCTTGCTATGGCCCAGAGCATACAGGACCAGCTGTGAAGGCAGAAAATATCCACCACCCTATTGGTTCTGGTTTGCCTAATGCATTTACTAATGGTGTGCCTAATGCATTTACTAATGGTGGATCATTGTTGCACCCAAATATGCATGCTGCTGTTCAAATGCCTGCTCATTCTAGTAGGATTGATGCCCCACCAAATATGCTATCTGCTCAGAGCTCAAACTTGGGTATGATTCAAGGAATAAATGGTGGGATAATCAAATCAGAAACTGGATATTCTGGCAGTTCCTCTTACATGTTTGGCTCTGATGGAAATGTCCTGGAATTGCGTCCAACAATTGGGGATGCATCTGTTGCATCTTTCCCCAGTGTAGAGTCTAACTCACAACCCCTGAATGAACAAATTCTGGATATGGAATCTTCTTCTTTTGGATATTTAGGCCAGATTCCTCGAAATTTCAGTCTCTCGGACCTGGCAGCAGACTTTTCTCAGAGTTCTGGTATGTACTCTCTCTCTCTCTCTCTCTTTCTCTCTCATGAATGAATGATGCGGGACAGCCTAGGTTTCACCACCTTAGAACAGTCCCACAGTTGTTTGGATTCACCACCAAATACAAACGCAATTTGCATGAATGAATATTCTTAATCAAAATAGTTTGAATACAAAATAAATCATCTGGAGCTTTATAGAGCTTCCAAGAAATAAGAGATAAAGATAAATGACTAATCCTAAGCCAAACTCAATTACGAATCCAAATACTAAACTAATCCCTATCTAAGAACATGAAATTTTAATCCCTATCACAATTCAAACTTAGCTAACAAAAACTTAAAATATAAAATTATCCAATGAAAATCCTTAATTAAATATTGAAATAATTTATGGTTGTGCTCTTGCATCAGTTTTTATATGCTCCTCCTTTATTTTTGCTCAAGATTACTCTTCTAGTCAGCGAGGCAGCTGGAACTCGGCCAGTTTAAGTGGAACAACTGTTTTGTTCGTAAAATTCATCTGAGAAAGAATGAAAACCCTTTCAACCAAAAATGTAAAAATAAATAAATAAATACTGTAATACACACAATTATAGACTGTTAGGTGGAAATGCTGATTGGGCTATATGAGTTCAGTTGATGATATCAACTTAAAAGTTGGCCATTAACTGTGTGCATGAGTTTTTGCGTAGCTTTAACTAACTAAATTTATGAACAGGATCTTACTTTGTATTAGAACATGTATCTAGGTGCATGCGTAGCTTTAATCATTCCAAGACATTGTATGTACGTTTAGTATTAATGTAATACATCTGAAAATTTCAGATATACTGGAGACTTACCCTCGATCACCTTTCCTAGCAACAGATTCAGAAAGCTTTCTCGATTCTCGTGACAGAGAACATCAAGGTTAGATTTTTGCCATATTTTTCATGTTTCATGTTTCAAAGTTTGAAACTGATATTGGTGTGTTGGCCTTACACTAGACAATAAAAGGTTGGAATCTATATCAGAGGGCTTGAGTTGTGAAGACTTTGGGAGTGAATAGTGAATAAGCTATATCTACTGGTCTGCTATTTGAGGTAGTTGCTGGGCTGCTTTCACTTATATGCCATCACTATCTCTTCAGCCAGCTGTAGTTAAAAGCCCTTAGTCCTCAAAAACACAATCTTGACACTCCTTAGTAATTTTGTGAGTCTTATAGCACAATTAACTGCTCATCCTGTGTTTTATTGCTACAGGTCTAACAAGAACCCAAGGATAGAAGTGTCTGTACATAGCATTGTAGAATTGGAGAGACTGGATTTTAAATTCCTTGAAGGTATTAATTGGTGTGTAGAAGCTCATTGACGTTATGTATTGGTAAGAATCTACATTTGGAGTGCTTCTGTAGGAAAAGAATTTGGGGGGAAGTTAAAACTGATGTTGAAAATAGGTTTTCAGTGACCATGAGAAGGTGATCTTACTGCACAGTCTGTGTCACAGAAACAAATATTGGTACTTTGGTATGATGATGATAGATTTGTGGATAATCTTTACTATCCTTTCATTAGAATTAGAGGTTGACAGTTGACAAGGACGTATGGATGCGTCTAAGGATCAAAATCTTCCATGTGGATTTTAAAGTTTTAGTAATGTCTCTTATACCCAGTGCAATAAGAATGTAAATTGGATAACATGTGCTTCATGAAACATTTGAAAAGGCTTTCTTCTTCGTTGATTTGTGTATGTGTCTCATAAAAATTTTTAGGTAAAGTTTAATTCTCTGTGCCATTTGGTCTCGAGTTATCATGCTAATTGCTAACATGAAATCCTTAGAAAATTTGGATTTAAATTATTTACAGTTTTAGAATCCCTGAAAAAAGTGAGACCCTTGCCACAAGAAAAAAAGAGCAACGCTATAGACACAACTGTTTTCACAATAAATTTTACACTCGTTGAGTTGGCAAGTTATTATTGATTGCACACTAGTGATACTACTTTATTATCTACTGTTAACAACTTGCCACTTCATACAAGTGTGAAATTTGTTATCAATTTTGGTGGGTCAATAAACTTATTCTAGAAAAAATCATGGAAAATTTCACTCTTTAGTACCATTGGGTAATTTGCAGTGAATTTTTCTGTGATTTTGTGCTGCTAGGTTTTTTGGAATAAGAAAATAAAACCTTATCGTATCAGTCAGTTGTTTTGCAGATTTGTGCCATGGGGAAAGCTAGGACGAGAAGTGGGACTAGAATGTAGAAACATTAATGAAATGAAGACAATTAAATAAATTGTTTTTTTGTGCTTACTCTTCCCGGTTTGTGGGATTCCAGTCATACATCACGCTTTTAAGCTGTCAATATGGACAAGAAGCGGAGTGGGAACATGGGGTCCTCTGTCTCTGGTAAATAGTTGTTTTCCTATTTCCATAGCCCAAAAAAAAAAATGGTGGTAACAATTTATCAATGAATATTTGTTTATAGAATTAGGTTGCCTTATCTGAATTTTAGGAAACTGATACTGTTCCAATGATACATGTTAAAATTAACCAAGACTTCCATTGGCAAAACCACTCTCTCTTCATCTTCTCTGTTTCCACACCCTTCATACTCAAAACAGTAACTCTTTCATTCAATTGCCACTTTAGAGCTATAGCTGAAATGGTTTCTAGTCTGTACATAGATTGGGACAATCGGAATCTAACATCGACTCGAGCTAGTTTGGACTGTTCTGAACATGGCTCTAACCATTCACAAATTTGTATTTTTAGCGCAATTCAATCCCAATCAATTTTCACTGTAAAAGTTCAATGCAGTTGCGTTGCTCTGATCTCAACTCGATTTTCACGCTGTATATGCTGTATATGATACTATGATCTGCTAGGGAGATGAGAGAGAGCTAGCTGTGGTATAGTGTATTATCTGGATTATGTAATCACCCTCTTATTTAGGAGGCGATCCCACTGATATGGCATCCAACCCTATCTATTACTCCATGGGAAATGTTAACCAATGTCCTAAGGGCATTGGTTTAGGAGTTATTTTTAAAAACATTTTATTGGAAGAATAATAAAAAAATAAATGTTGTTAATAACTTTTTATATTTTTCATAAAAATAGTATCAAAACTTTCCTATTGTGGTTTACTAAAAATTACTCTAAGGGCATCTGTTAACTTGACCCTTACACCATATTACATGGCAATATGGCAGGCAGCCCCTAGAGAGTAATGGAGGGAGTGGTTGAGTTATTATGTGGTATTGTACAAATTAGTTTTTAATTCCTTCATCTATACAATTTTTTAAAGGATTCTCTGCTTTAAACTCAATTTTTTGAATTTCCTAAAATACCAGCAATCAGTTAACTTAAATTTTTCAACGAATGAGAATAAGTTAAATAAAAAATAAATAACAATTTAAACCCCAATTTTTATTTTGTTTTATTTTTTTGAAAGGAGAAAACCCCCAAAATTTTAAACAGCGTACCCTCCACTTTTTTTATAGTCAAATTCAAAGTAAAAAAGAAGCAAAATCATATATTGAAATAATACAACTTCTTTGAGATAAACTTGAAACTATATAACTATTTTTTTTTAGAACAAAGTTTTTCGTCAAACTAGTTTGGAGAGAAACTCTTTAAACTTTTCATATATTTCTTTTTTTGGTGTGAATTTTGAAAATCTAACCGTTGAATTTCATATTCTTTATGTTCTTAACATACATATCAAATTTTCTTTAAATCGGATATTATTTACTATTTGATCAATTAACTTATTTTTTATATACAACTTTAGATTACAAAAACTTGAAATTATAACATTTATTTGATTACATAGCAATTTTATTTTATTTTATTTTATTTTTTTTGAGATGTATGGGCTATCCATCCATTGTGGGTGGGGGTGCCCTTAAACCCAAGGGCAAGGGGCATGCTGAATATTGAATCCACATATAGTGGACAAATCAACATATTAATACCACATCCCATCTAGGCAATCCAAACATACATTCAACCACTTTAATGCCCCAACTTGGTTACAAGCTTACGTTACTAAGCTCGGCTTGATTACATAGCAATTGATCTATGATTTTCTTGAAATTTTGTAAGCATTAAAGATGTAATAAGAACATGCAATCTAACGGTTAGATTTTCAAAATTCACACTCAATATAAATATATACGATGAGTTTGTAGAGTTTCTCTCCAAACATATGATGAGTTTGTAAGGTTTCTCTCCAAACTAGATTGGAGAGAAACTTTGTTCTTTTTTTTATCCTCTCACCTTTTTATGTTTTTTATCTCTCACTATAACTTTTTTTTTAAGATTCTGAGTTATCTTTTATATAATATATATATATATATATATATATATATATATATAATTATTAAAAGATAGAAATCTCTTTCTTTCTTTTTTTTTAAGTAAAATATCAGGTTCATCCTTTTTTGGATATTCTCAAATTATCTTATTGTTTTTATTTGGAAATCCTAGCTTATCTTCCATAAAAAAATAGAAATAAAAACAAAAATTCCAACTTTTCCTTTCCTTTTCTTTTTTTCCTTTTTGATTGATAAAATAGAATTTCATCCTACAACATCCATTCCATAATAATTGTTCTTTATCACTATTCTAAGACATCGATCAATTAATGGTGTAGACAAGATTCAAACCTAAATTTCTCATTTGAAGTGCTATGTTTATAATATTTTTACAACACTTTCACAACAAATTTTAGGTGGTAAAATTGTTACTAGTTCTAATTTGATCCCACCAATAACAACCAGTAACAGTTTGCTATTTAGGATTTTCTGTGAAAGTATTGTGGAAATAACATTTCTCAATTATTTATAAAATAAAGTATTTTTATGGTGTTTTTTCCTAAAATTCATATTAGAAGTAGTTGGTTTGAAATATGGTCTTTTTACTCAAATTCAGTTGCTTTAGCAACTATTAAACAAAATTCAACAAAATACAAAAGCAAATTTGCCCCTTAAGAAGCAATTGACAATATATAAAAATAATTGTGAGAGTAATATAGTGGAAATAATCAAATATTTCTCAATACATTCAAGAAATATGTTCATATTCTTAATTATATTATTAATACTAAAAATTTACATTTCCTCAATTTTCTAACGGCATATAATCTTTCTATACTACTAATAAGAGGATTCTTCTATTTCACCTTCAATTTTTGGCGTATCAAAATATCTTCATACAAATTCTGAAATAATATACCCTTTAGTTTAATTTTATTTGCTATAAAAGACAACAAAAAGGTTAAAAGCATAATTTCACATTATTCAAACCATCCAAGACTCTATAATCACGATCATCTCACTACATGTTAGAATTCAAATCCATCTGTTCTCTATTTGATAAGTTTGTTTCCTATTTGAATTCAAATACTATGAGTTACCCTTTTAAACAAAAATACTCTTTTTTTTTTATATAAAATATAAATAAAAATACTCTTGGTTACTTTAAAGAAGAAAAAAAAAATGCAAACTCTCTTATCAAGAATGGTTCTATCCGTTATCAAAAAAAATAAAAATAAAAATAAAAAATAAAAGAAGAATGGTTCTATCAAAAAATAATAATCAAGCACGTTTTTTATTCTTTTTTAATTTTAATCTCAAACAAATCTATACCAATAATCTATACTACTTACAAACTAAATTATCCTTACAAACAAACGTAAGAGTTAAAAAGTTAACAAATTATAATTATTAAGGGGAAAATAAGTCATATTACCAATTTTAAAAATTCTCGAGTTTAGATAAACTTCTACTCTCCCACTACAAAAATTCAAATCTCTTTAAGTTTATCACAACTAAAATTTTGGGATATTTACTTCAAAAATTAAAACCGTTTAAAACTTCTCATATATTTGAGTTTTAATTCAATTTCTCATCTATTTAACAATTATCACTAATCTCCATCCCTCCTTTTTTTTTTTTTTTTTTTCTCATGCCAAATTCAAAAGTTAAAATCACGTTTAAAGCTTTATTTTAAAAGAAAATTCCACGTTCTTTCAAAAACCTTCACATTTAAACTATTATAATCACAATTGGATAAGATATGATTATTTTTAAAATAAGAAAACTACCACACCCAACTCACAATATTTTCCCTCTTCATTGCACTATATCTCCAATTCCTTCATTTTGTGCCTATGATCTTGACGCTAGGTGGGTTTTTCTATATTTTTCATGTTGATTGATAATGGTTTTTTACTTGATTAGATGTCTCTTATCAGCCCAAATTTTCATTTATATTTACCTTTTGAAAGTGCATAAGTATTTGATTTTTTATTAGAAAAAAATAATGAGCATATTATACCTTTTTGTTTTTTGGTTATGTGCTTAGCTATTCTGATTTTGGAATAATATTTGATTCTAAAAAAAAAATTGGAATATTATACAATGGGATTAGTATGCCTTCACGTTTGTTTTGTCTCCTTCCTTTACCCTTTTGTTTTTCCGTAGTTTCGGGTTCTAGAATACAAGTTTATTTCTTATTGGATCTATAATTTGAAGTAGAAAAAAAATCCAAAGGAAAATTTGATTCAAACACGCGCTGGATAAAGGTATGGTCATTTTCCCTCCACTTTTTACATTTCATTTTTTATCCTATCATTTCACTTTCGCTCAATTGCTCACCTCATTGCTTTACCATTTTTCTTCATAATTTCATATTCACTTTTTATTTTTATTTTATGCTATTCATGGTTCTTGAGAATCATGAAAAATACATGGAAAAATTGAAATAGTTTGGATAAATAGTTTCAGGAATAATTATTATTTTAATCAATAATCAATCTGTGTTAACTGGCCCACTTTTTGGTTTCTTTACCGGTTGAAATGATAGATTAAATGTCAATAGGCCTTTTTTTAAATGTGAAAATTCCCATTCGCCCCAATTTGATATTTGATATTTTTGTGTTTATCTGATTACATTTATGCTTTGTTACTCATTGATTTGTGATGCAACCTAACATAAAAAATAATAAATAGACCAATCACACAAACTAATGACTTATATGTATATATATATATATAATTTGATAGTTACAACGGGGAGGGGATTAGAACGCCAGATGTTTCATTTAAAAATACCAATTGAGTTAAGAAAATTGCATCAATCAAGAATTATGATGAATGAAAAGTTTTGTCCTTTAAAAAAATAAATAAATAGAAAAGCTCTGAGCACACACTGCGTGTGCTAAGAGACTAATATAATTGAAGCTAATTCCTCAAATATCGTTATGCATAGTAAGCATTATATATGTGGCATAAAGATAATTTTTTACAAAATATTTCTTCATGAGCCTGAGCCTGAGCCTGTAGTATGCACATCGGACATCGGCTAGTTGTAGTCTACTTCAAAGATTGCTATGACCAACATATAAAAATGCCCATTTACAGCCTTTACAAACAAAAGGGCTGATTTGGCAAAAATGGATGTCTCTCTCAAATCCGTATACATTGAAAGCACCTCAGAATAATGCTGCACCCAAATCTAATACTACATAAATATTAAGCACGAATCATTTTATTTGTATCATTGTGTGTCAACAATTTGAAACAGATTCAGGTCATTATCCCAATCAAGTGCTTAAGGTTGGAAATCTAAAAGCACCTATAGAGGCCCAGTTCTGAGAGCATTGTCTAAATCAGCAATTAGATCATTCACATCCTCAATCCCCACTGATATACGAACAAGATCTTCAGTTAAACCTCTGGCCTCGCGCAATGCGGCTGGTATGCTTGCATGTGACATAAAGCAGGGCATGCTTATGAGGGACTTCACACTCCCTATGAATGATAAAAAGATAAAAACAATTACAAAAACTAAGAAATTTTCTGAAAATCTATACCAGACTTCATGACTTGTCAAACAACATTAGTCTTATCAAAAATACTAATTTAAAATTGATTTCCACCAAAGAGAAGGTTGACACAAAAGATTCACTACCAGAGATCTTAGAAAGGATGTAAATCATAATTTGATCATATCAGAATTTACACAACATGATACAACACTACTACGCATCAAAATGTGCATAAATTGGCTTTTTAATTCAGTTTTATAGGGAATCATCTACTACTCTTTTAGCTGTAAACTTCAAGATAAAAAAAAAAAAAAATTAGTGTTCAACTAGAAAGGCGAAGAAGCAAATGATATTTTTTTTTTTAATTCACAGTGAGGCATCGACAAACTCCTTGGCTTTGAATTTATTAAGTTTTTCACTGCTACAGATAACAGTATGCAACAAAATTTCAAATTTAAAAGGAGATACATGTTAATGAACTTTTGTAATATGACTGTCTCATGAAAGAGAACATACTAGACATAAGACAAGTGCAATGCAAAGCACATAAGACTCTACACCAAGCAACAGTTGAGAGAGAGGGTACATGGGTAGATTTCAAATTGGAGCCTGCATGGTTATTTTCCCAAAAAATCGATAGGGGTAGACAAATATGGGTTCTTGCATAATATAATAATCAAGATGGATAGAACATTTTTGTGTCAATTTTCTTAGCCATGTGATAACTTGGACAAAGTCATCACTGAGATTTTACAAAAAAATTGCATGAACTTTAGGTAGGAGAAAATTACCAAAACTAACAGTTATGCTGAAGTACTTGGTAGTCTCCACAACATGCTTTGCGAGTGCCATTGAGCCCGTCAAAAAGCTAAGCAAAGACCCCGCTCCTTTTGCCTGCAAGAGTTAAACCGATAAATATTTGTAGAAGTGGTGGGTATTACCATTGCAGTATCAATCTCAGAAAACTATCCTGTGACAGTACCTGAGAATAATGTAAGTCATGGCCAGGATGATCAGGAAGACCAGCATAGTTAACTTTCTGCACTCGTGGATGGGACACAAGAAACTCAGCAATCTTCCGGGCATTCTCCTGCCAAAGATTTGAAACATCCGTTTTCAATAGGAGAATCCACAAGCATATTTAATCATTGTAATAGAACAAGAGGCAGAAGAAATAACAAAACAGAATTGAAATATATTATATGCTTTTCGAGAATGATTCCAGATTAAACATCATATCATGGTCAAGAAGCAAAGGAGTCAGTAGGACCCCTGTCTACTCTTTATAATCAAAGTCTCAACAAAGCTATCTATATTGCCATCTATAAGATAAAATTTACTAATTCTAGGCTCTGAAAGAAGGTTTGAAATAACACCTGCTGCTTCTCAACTCGTAAGGCCATTGTCTTAATTCCTCGTAAACAGATCCAACAGTCAAATGGAGCTAAACCAGAGCCTTCTGCATTTTGTAGGAAATACAAATCTTTTGCCAAGCTGGATAATATGAGAACAGTGGTGAGGTTATATAAAGAAACGCAATAACATGAACCTAAGGTGCACAGCCTCTCTAGAACAAGGTAGTATCTTGTGTAATGGATAGATGCAACATTACTCTCATATGCATATGGGGTGCACATGTGTGAATCCCACATACATGTGAGAGTAGTGTAGTATACACCTGTTGCATGAGATAATTTTGCCTCTAGGACGCAAGTTTGCTTACATACAAAACATGGTTCCTAACAACATAAGTAGCAAGCAGAATGATTGTTAATAATTCTAGGTGTGTAATACTATAATAAGAAATGCAATTGGGATCAAGCCCTGCTGGGAGAAAAGCGTATATTTTACCACTAAACCCCAATTTGCTTGTAAATTAAAAAGTCTAATCCCCACATATTACATGACAGTTTGTACTTTGCCAAATTTCTATATATAATATTTAAAAGTTGAAGTGTTAGTATTAATTATTGTTACACTCTTGTTAAGCCACATCAACATAGCATTTTGGTCAATTTCGGTTCACTTCAGTTCATTCGACCAAGTTTGATCCATTTCAGTCCACTTTGATCCATTCAATCTATTCTGGTCCACTTCGGTCCATCCCAGTCCACTTGGTCCAGTCCATTTCCATCCACTTCAGTCCATTTGTTCCAATTAGGTCCATGTTGGTCCTTTTGGTCCAATGTAGTCCATTCGGTCCACTTAGGTCCACTTCAGTCCACTTCAATCCATTCGGTCCACTTCGATTCATTTCGATCCACTTCAGTTTATTGCGGTCCATTTCGATGCACTTACGAATGAGAAAAGACATGTTTAAGTTGAGATTATATTCTAAATCAGAATTTATTAAAAAATATAGACCTCAAACTCGTTGCCATTTAAATCATCAATACACACACATATGAACATGCATAAATAGGACCACATATAGGCAATTGATAACTTACACTAACAACCAAGGCAGGGTAAAATGTCAACCAAAAAATTTTGAGGAAAACAATTACAAGAAAAAGAAATAAGTTATCAATCAATGTATAGCCACTATTTTAATTTTATCCCAAACTTAAGTCTCAAGGACTAATTAAACAAGAATTATGCGACAGCCATAGATTTAGACACAATAACTCCAACCAGAGGAACAAGAAAAAGCCATGATAGACAATATTATTCATAGAAAACTCAAAATTAAAAGTTTTATAAAAAAAAATAAAAAATAAAAAAAAAGCAAAGAATTCTTAAGCTATTTTTTATCATGGAGTTGAGTACTTGCTGACCAGGTGGAACTTGCATCAAACCACCATCTTGAAGACCTTCTACTGGCTTGAACAACCAAACTATCTTTTCAGGGTTTTCAATCCTTTCAATACATGAAAACATGCCATTTTGGTCAGCAACAAGGTTATCAATAACTTCCAATTGGGTTCATAATTTTCCAAAGACTACATGGTTTCTTTTTTTGGAGAAGGAGAAATAAAATGAAAGTTAAAATAGTACAGTCGAAACAAATTACAAAGATGTATGCTATATGTGGAATCTGAAAGCAATGAGCAAGAGGTATTTTCAAGGAAAAAAAGAAAGAGGTATTACCTTTCCCCTCTTACAGCAAGCACGCCCGCCAGGACATCACTATGTCCAGCAATAAATTTTGTAGCTGAGTGCATAACAATGTCTAAAAGAGAGAAGGAACGGTTAAAACACAAGATTTTAAGGCAGAATTTCAGAATTGGTAAAACCCAACTTTACATCTCAAGCAGAATGTTCATAACCTGCTCCAAGTGTCAACGGTTGTGACAATACAGGGGACATTATACTATTATCCACCAACAGAAGAGCACCATGTGCATGAGCCATCTCTGCTATTTTCTGAAATGGGATCAACACAAAAAGAATTTTTTCCATTAGAAACTAGAGCCATCCAATATGATTTTTATCCACACACACACACCAAAAAAAAAAAAAAAAAAAAACCCTAACAGATAATACGATACTGAAAGTTCTTACCACATAAACACGAGGAAATCCAATCATACCAATCAGGGACAAAGATTGACACTTTTTACGGTCACCAAAAAAAGAGGTGTTGTAACTTGTAACAGATTATCTCGCTATTTAATAATTACAGGCACATTTCTTCACATTATCAGCAACAATGTTCAATGTCAAATGCAATACCAGAGCCTAGTATAGTAAACATTAATAAAATCTAATGACCATTCAGCAGTTTTTTGTCATTTTTTTGCAGCTTTATAAAATGTGGGGTTAGCTTTATAGACCAAAAAAAAAAAGATATTAATATAGGTTGTGGGGCTAATATTATGACTTTTTCTTTTATTTGTTCAAATTTTTTATTAAGTGTGGCCCACATTAGTCTAACATTAACAATCACTGCACGGTGCTTATTAACATTTGCCATAAATAATTTTGAGGGAAAACTTGGTCTCATAGTAAGGTACTTTATATTTTAAACCTTTTTTGTATTAAAAAATGAACATAAACTAATAAAAGGCAAATTTATAGAGAAAAAGAAAAAAGTATCACTGATGTATTGTCCTTGGCCATTAAAATATTTCACACATTATATATATTTATTCTTATAATTAAAATCATTTAGGAACCCACGCCTTGATTTCCCTCAGCCATTTCCACATCTGTCAAATGATGAAGACACAATCCAATCATCAAACTTGAAATTCCTAAAAGCATCCACATCAAAGCCCTCAAAAATTAGAAATGCTATTTTTTAGCATCTCGTTCCAAATAAGCACACTATGACAAGTGTTAGTGTTAAAATTTTTAGCATCTGAGCTACAGTGGACTGTTATCTATGACAATCCACTATAGCTCAAATCTTATAAATATAATAATATTTTTATTAAAATATCTTTTCTATCTCTCACTATTCCTTTTTTCTTCTCACCGGACTCTGTCTCACTATATTTTCTTCTCTCTTTCACTATCTTTAATTAATTAAGTGGTAAAAAATATAAAACATTTGATGTTGAATGTATTGTAAAGTGAGTTGTTAAAATAAATAAAGTAAATTTTTGAGATGCTAAATATTAAATTTTTTGAGATCCTTGATGAGAATGCTCTAACAGGCATTAGTGATGTTATTGGCACTTCAAACAGTCAGGGTTAGTCAATTAGAAGATAGAGCAAAATCATGAAGTAAACTACTAAATTCACAACTGATATTCCAGTTTTATGAGCTTTTGAATGCAAAACATTTATCATTAAAATGAAATGATCAATAAGAAAAGTCACCACATAATGACTACAAGTAGCTTTTGATCAACAGTATGAATGTGACTGCTAAGCTATGTTTATTTGCTAGGAAAATGGAGGACAGGAAAATAAAATAGCTCATTGAATTTCTGTTAATTTTTTCTAATATTACTCAGAACAAAGAGTTCAACTCATTGAGTTTAAAAGGTTTTGTTGGCTCAGTTGGAGTGCAGTTTTTATATTTTGCTCTCAAAAATGCAAATAAGCGGAGAACTTAAGCCTCATATCATATGGGTCTAAAATTCAAAATACATACTTCTGAATCAAAATATGCTGGGGTTTGATAGGGGCTTCAAACAAGCTTGCTGCTTATATGACATATAAGTTTTTGTTTTTGAAGTTAATATTAAACTAGCCATGAATCCGCGCATTGCGCATGATAATTATTTTATAGTGGTTTTATTATTATTTTTTTTTACAATTTAAACTAATTTAATAAAGAGTAATGTATTTCGTAATCATATTTTTATTTATTATAGGAACAATTATAAATGTAATATAAGAACCATCATAAATCATAAATATAAATTTTGTCGTACCAAAATGAAAAACAATACAATTTTTCTCAAAAATGCAAAAGGCAAGTTAATGAAAATATTCATTTTTTAATAAAAGTTATTTATAACATTTTGTGAGTCATTAAAAAGAATATAAAATTTGGAAATTATTCTTTTAGTTTTAAAAAACTTTCTCAAACCTTTTTTTTTTTTTTTTTGCCTACAATCTAAAACACCGAAAAATGTAACTAAGAAAATTAATAAAACTTAACAATGATTAATAGGAACAATTACGAAAACAATTTGTTGTAATTTCATCCACCCTAAACATATTATCAATTAAACAATTATTAGCAAAATCTAAGAATTAAATTTCTATACATGCATTGTTATATAATAATAATAATTAAAATAAAATTGCAAAAGCTAAAATTCGTCACCCATTCGATTATTTTCGTTTGGTTAACATTTGTTTTTCTCTAAATAAATGGCATTATAGTGTACTTCTAATACAGCTTTTAAGAGTACTTTGTCCATCACAAGGGATTAAAGAATAAACAAAAATTGATAAAGTCTCATAGTTTGACATCTAAACTGAGCACTATAAAAAATCATGTTATGTAATAGAAGAAATATCAATTTACCATAAATACTAAATTATCCAAATCATGTTATGTAATAGAATAATACTATATTTTTATATGCTATATTTAATTATTTATAACGTAATAGGATAACATTTAACAATCAAAGAGAACCCAAAAAAAAAAAAATTAAAACAAAACTAAATTGCATTAACCCAAAGTAGAGTTTTAAAAAATACAAAAAATTATCAACCTAAAGCAGATATGTAAGAAAAATAAAAATAAAAATAAAAATCCACCAAAAATTTGAGAGAGAGAGAGAGAGAGAGAGAGAGAGAGAAAATTTTTGTTGCAAAGGAAAACTATGCTTAGAATGGAAGAGATAACAACAAATTTATAGTAAAAGAGTGTGAATAAAAAAAAACAAAAATAAAAGAAGATGAAGGGAAAAAGGAAGAATGATATTAATTTAGATGATAGTGGGAAGATGAAAAGATAAGGAAGGGAGAAAAGTTGGAGAAGTCGTGGGGAGATGAAAAGATAAAGAAGAAAGAAAAGTTGGAGAAGTGTAAATATTATAAAAAATAAATGTTAAAAACAATTATAAGAAAATTGGAAAAAATAATAATAATAATGGTGTGGATGCTGTTATGACTCCACTGAAGCATAGTAATAATATATGGATGATGTAATTGATTTACAAAACCAACTTGGTAAACAATTAAAAGGAAAAAAAAAAAAAAATAGAATGGAGGAACCAGCATACTAGTGTTATCAAAAGATTCACGACCAGTCAAGCGGCATCAAATTTGTAACAAAGGCCCCATCCAAAGACAATATCTACCCATGACAATGTCCCTCAGTGCCTTGACCACCTTCTCAAGCAGCATTACCAGAAAAGGACTTACTCCAACATGAGATATAAGCTATTATACATAGAATCTTGGCAGATTAATAGCCATATAATATAATTCTCTTCATTGCTTATGATCTTGTCTCATAAATAAATTACCAAAAATAGTAGTAAATAACCTAATTTCTTAATTTTAGAACCAAGAGATCATACCCTAATATCAGATATTTTCTGTAGAGGGTTGGTTGGACTCTCCAGCCACACAAGCTTTGTCTGGGATCGGATGGCAGACGCAACTTCTTCCAAATCACTTGTATTCACTTTCCTGCACATTGTAAGCATTATAATGTTAAATACCGATTGGAGTTTATTAATATGAAGGAAAGAGAAGGTAATACTAACGTCACCACTATTCCTCTTTCTGGAAATACTTTTGTCAGCAACTGATAAGAACCTCCATACAGGTCATTTCCGGCAACAATTTCCAGACCTAAAATGGCACTTTTAGCAATTAATAAAGTGGACATTTTTAGATAACTTCAACAATTTGCAATCAGCAACCGACAGAAAATTCAAATCAAGAGTTTTCTTTTTTTCTTTTTTTTTATTGAGTTAATGCATAAAAGAGTCTCACAAACAATAAAAAAAAATCTGCATGCAATAAGGGTTTTACAACCCCAATGGACTCCAATCCAGCTTAAATGACTGCATATTCCTTTGACAATCCAATAAATGCATATGATAACTACATGAAACTTAAATACTAGAAATTAAGGATATAGAGAAGCACCAGGTCCAATAAGATGAGAAACAGCAACCAAAGCAGCTGTTCCACTAGTGAAGCAAAATGCTCTATCTGCTTTATCAAGCTTGGCTAGGAGGCTGAGAAGGCAGAGTGAGTTTAAGGATTATCAAAAATAAAACAGAAAAAGAACAAAATAAATTGAGAAAAAACTGATTTAACTGCATCAGCACATGCAAAACAAGCAAAAAGACTCACTGTTCTAGAGTATCCCGCGTAGGATTTTCCCTTCTTGTATAATCATAAGGGCCATTTCCCATTGCACAAGGCTGCATGACAGAGTGTTAAAGACACAGTTTAAGTCGGAACAATAAATTTAGAATATAGGGAGAACAAGTTATTTAAATTTTTTTTTTTTTTTTTTAAAGTCACACTTCTTATGTGACATATAGAGTAGAGACATCCAGAGTCCAATTAAATTCAAAATCAAAATTTATGCTTAATACCCTTTTACAGGTACAATCCTTGTGTGCTTGTGTGTGTGTGTGTGAGTGTGTTGTGGCTGTGGTTACTGCCTGCCAACACTAGTGAACTTGGTGATTATCACACCAGTCTTTGTTCAGTCCATCTGACAAAAGTAAACAGATGTTTTAGTGATTTTAACTTCCAACTCTCTACTCTCTAGTATAAAGGGAGGGAAAAAGAGATCTATAAAATTTGGAAAAAGAAAAAGAAAAGTTAAACAAAAATTGAATTATGTCCAATTAATAAAATCCTTAATTTTCTAAAATTAAAAGGTGATGACAAAGAAGCTTATGTCCAATTCCTACTTTTTAGAACCTTATATACATCAACCTTTCCTTCCCCCCTCTTAACAAAGAAGCTCTAACTAAAAGAAGAAAAGAAACTACATGAGAAGAAAAAAAGACCTCCTCCAAGAATCAAAATGGACAATAAATACACCCATCACAGATTAGAGAGGTTGCAAATGCAAGGTAATTAGTTAATCCACTTAATGAAATCAACAGTTTCCTCTTTAACTAATTGAAATACATACCAGCTACCTTTTGATTCCTTCAAAGTTCCAACCCTTCAATAAAGCACTCATTTTCCCTAACAACTACCAAAAAAAAAAAAAAATGCAACGGCTTGAATAGTGCTCATATTAGAAACATTCATTGTCCTTCATAATAACCCCAAGCCCATATTAATCCAGGTTAAATGTTATCTATTCCCCAAGAAATATTAGGCTGACATACAAATCAGTTTATATCAATTCTTAATGTCTCAATTAACTCAACTAACCTTTTCTAGAGCATTAGCATCCGGACTTCTAAAAAAATTTCATTTTACCATCTTAAAAACTATTTTATCTATTATACCATACTTAGCATTCACATCCACTTTCTTGGAACTATTCTATTTTACCATCTTAAAAGTTACTTTATCAATTATAACATACCATTTTATAACACACTCAACATCCCAACTTTTATTTATCTCATCTATTCATTAAAATATGAACTTCACCAACTCTTTCTCTCTCTCTTCTTCTTCATAAAAAATAATTAAAAATACCCACCCACCACCATAAAATACAATATAAACATTTTACAAGTTGCTACAGTGCCATCATAAAAATAGGATGGCACTGTAGCACAATTGCAAATTTTTTTGCAATTGCAAGACTTTGCAAGACCGGATAATGGGGAGTTTTAGGGCTCTGATGCTAAATATTACCAACAAATGGCATTTACAAGACCCAATATAAATGTTATACACTCAACATTCTAACTTTTATTTCAACATACAACACATTAAAATAATATAAATTATACAATAAAATAATATAAAACATCTCTCTTCTCGAGCATTCACATCCACTTTCTTGGAACTATTCTATTTTACCATCTTAAATGCATTTTATCAATTATACCATATTATTTTATAATACACCCAACATCCCAACTTTTATTTATCTCATCTATTCATTAAAATATTAATTTCTCCATCTCTCTCTCTCTCCATAAAAAATAATTAAAAATACCCACCCACCACCCTAAAATACAATATAAACCTTTTACAAGTTGTTATAGTGCCATCATAAAAATAGGATAGCACTATAGCACAATTACAATTTTTTTTGCAATTACCAGACTTTGCAAGACCGGGTAATGGGGGGTTTTGGAGCTCTGATGCTAAATATTACCAACATATAGCATTTACAAGAGTCAATGTGAATGCTCACACTCATATATGTCCAAGGGGAAAAAAAAAATTATTATACAATCTTGCTACAGTACCATCTTAGATATAGGATGGTAATGTAGCTTGATTGTAAAATTTTTTACAACTACAATTCCGGGTAATGCCCACTTTTAATGCTTTGATGCTAAATTTGGGTGTTTCACTACCCCCAATGCTAATGCTCTAAGATCAAATCCCACCTACACACACGAATAAAAATTAAAAGAAGAACAAAGTTTCTCTCCAAACTAGTTTGGAGAGAAATCCTACAAACTCCTTATATATCTTTATATTGAATGTGAACTTTAAAAATCTAATTTTTGGATTACATATTCTTATTATATCCTTTATGTTTGCAAAATTTTAAGAAGATCAAAGATCAATTGCTATGTGATCAAACAAATGTTAAAATTTCAAGTTTTTGTGATTTAAAATTGTGTATAAAAAATAAGTTTATTGATCAAATAGTAAATAACATCTGATTTGAACAAAATTTGATGTGCATGTTAATAACATAAAGAACATAAAATTCAACGGTTAAATTTTCAAAATTCACACCCAAAAAAGAGATATATAAGAAGTTTGAAGAGTTTCTCTCCAAACTTTGTTCTTAAAAGAAAGTCATTAGTATTTTAATTAGTAAAAGATAATCATCATAAAATGAAAGTCATAAGATCAAATCTTTTAGGAGCAAATCCATTCATTTTAAAATAAATGCATAAGATTTTAAAACTCAATGTAGAGTTAAAAACTCTAGAAGATCCTAATACCCTTTCTTAAGTTTTTTGGAGAATAAACTGATCTGGGTAAGCTTCATATTCAAAAAGCTCCCTTACCCAGATCCAGAATGATCTGGGTCAACTTCAAACTCCAAAAATCCAACTGCTCAGGACCTAACATTTCACCCAAAATGTGTTTGTGACTGGACCCTTGAAATGGGTTTGCAAATTTTATTGTTCATAACCCAATGGGCAATGGCCTTCAAAAACATAGTTAAGCAGAGGAATTAGAAAGAGCAAGGGCGGCTTCACATTTTGAACACCTAACCCTAAGGGCTTGTTTGGTAAGGGACTCCGACCAAACATGCGTTAGAACCTTGGCATATCATATTTTCTTAAAATTATAGAATATATAGTCCCATACACAAATACAATCATAATACATGCCTATTAATAAGTAATAATATCACCGCGCGTGCACTTTTAGTGCGATGGTCACTTCATAAGTATAAGTGCTTTTTAAAAAAAAGTAATAATGACTACCATAATTTTTTATTTTTTATTTAGACACAAAAATGATAGAGAGGAAAATTTTCTATTATGTTAAACTTTCTCATACATGCATAAGTTACAGACTAGTATAACTTATAAGAAAAATCTTTAATTAAAATCTATGTCATTAACAAGCCAAAAAAGAAATTGAATCGATAACGTTTCTTATACTTTTCAAGCCAACACATGTCTACATATACATACAAGTGTGTGTAAAGGGGGCTTAGAATCATTTTCTATTTTGTGAAACTGCAGCTTAATATTTTACCACTCAATAACTTTTTATATGAGTAATGGTTTAAAAATTCCACAATTAAATTATATGTTCTCTATATTCTTAACATAAACATCAAATTTCATATCAATCAAATATAATTTATTTATTTTATTTATTTTATTTATAAACTTATATTTTGTATATAATTTTGAAGTTCAAAAAACTTGAGATTTGCACATTTTATAGTTGAAATAATTATTGTTTTTTGATCTTCTTGCAATTGTGTGTGCATGTAGGGTACATATAAAGAGATATTATTAACTTTTTTAGAGAAACAAACACACACACAAGGGAGAGAATGCAATTAGAGCATTCACATCAGCTCTTCTAAAAGATTCCGTCTATTTTACACAAAAAACCTACTTTTTCTATTTTACACCATTACTTTTACAAAACACCCACATCAGTTCATCTATTCTATCACCTCTTTTATTTAAATAATCAATTTTCTCAATTATTTTATTATTTCTCTCAACTAACCCGTATACCCATTTTTATACCCGCTCTCTCTCTCTCTCTCTCTCTCTCTCTCTCTCTCTCTCTCTCTCCATTTTTTCTGATTTGTTGCTCTCTCTCTCTTCTATCTCTCTATACCCACTCTCTCCCTCTCGGTCTATCTCTCTATACCCATCTCTCTCCCTCTCGGTCACAAGCACCGATCCACATCATCTCGGTCACAAGCACCGATCCACAGCACCGATCCACAACTCCGATCACAGCTCTGATCACAAGCACCGATCCACAACTCCCATCACAGCCCCGATCCACAGCTACACCGATCCACAGCTCCGATCCACAGCTGCACCGATCCACAACTCCGATCACAAGCACCGATCCACAGCTCAGATCTCCCTAGCTCTGATCCACAAGCACCAATCTCCCTAGCTCCGATCAGGCAAGACCCATACCCACGAGCTCCGATCGTTCTGATAAGCACCGATCTGTCTCTTTGTTGTTTGTCCGTTTGGGTTTGTTTATGTGTGGGTGTGTTTGTGTATCTTTTTTTTTTTTTTTTTAGCAAGTGTATCTCTGTGTTGATTTTTCTGTGTAGATGTGTTTGTGTGTGGGTGTGTTTGTGTGCATCTGAAGAAAAAGAAGAAGATGAGGAGAGGGGAAGTTACTGAGTTTGTTGAGCACGGAGAAGAGAGAGAAAAAAGGGAGCGAATGGGAAATTAATAAAATAATAAATGGACGAGCTACAGTAACCGTGTATATTTACATGGATACTGTAACTCGTGTAGAGATATACACATTTTTACACAATTTTAGAAGTACTGATGTGAAGCATTTCTGGGTCAGAATGTGTAAAAAGAACTGTTTTTTGTATTTTATAAGATTATCTACAGACTGATGTGGATGCTCTAACAATGGATTTGTATAAAAATGCATTCAATAAAAAAGTTATTAAAGTATGTGACTTGATCTAATATTATAGTACAGTCCTACAGACAAAAACATCACTTCTGAACTGAGATGTCGTATTACCTGCTTAAAGGTAGCCGTTTGGTAAAGTGGTGTACTTGTTGCGTTGTAAGGATCAAACTCGTTCTCAAAATGTACTACCATAGTTGAAATACTTGGGTCCTTTACTTCCATTTCTGCAACCAAAACCCGACAGTTACCAACCACAAAATTGATGAAAAACCAAATATTCCTATAGAATCAACGAAACCAAAACCATATGTATATCTTGATATCATCAATGTGACAACCACACATACTATTTAAGCACTCTTCAACACCATCAACCAAATCGGAGTTGCTGCCCATTTCTCTGTCAAGCTAGCAATTCAACTTAATGAATCCAAAACTTATTCAGAAGTTCCTAGCCGTTAACCCCTAAACACAACAATCAAAACTCTGGTTAATGGCCCACAATATCAAGGAAAACAACTTGAAAAGAAAACAGCAACAACAACTTTTAAGACATTTTCTCTATTGTGTAGTTTTTTCAACAAAAACACACACACACACCCGCTTAAAATAAAAATACAAAGTATTCTCCACTTGCAGCCGCTCAAGCAAATTTCTTAAAAAATTAGACCAAGCAAGACAAGGCTTCGATATTGTTAACTGTTCATTCATGAATCAATTTGAGAAATGGGTTCCATGCATGCAGCCATATAGTTTTGAGTCTATCATGCAGCCAAATGATAAAATACTGTAAGAATAGAGAATTGGTCACTTGCTTGCCTTTCAGATTATTGGCAGATGCTGGAAGAAGGAAATCGAGAGTTCTTTCTCAAGTCTTACGTTTGATGGTAAAGCACCACATATATATAATATAATTTCAACAAGTGGATTTTATCAGCAGGTGCAGTTAGTGCATTAGATATATTCGACTAAGTGGACACATGCATATCTTACCATGCATGTGATTATTATGTTTAATAGTTAGCTCTAAATAATGGATAATAATTGGCCTGGATAAGGTGTTGGATGGGACCATGAAAATTATTATTTTGAAAAATATTACACTTTTAAACCCTATATATAGTTCATGAAGGTTTGAACTTAAACCCTATAAGTTTAGAAGTTATAAATTAAAAACCTTATAACTTATTGGAGATTTCAAATTAAATCTTATAGTTTTGTAGAGTTACATATTGAACCCAGAACTTTTATAATTTATTTAATTTCTTGACATTATTCAAGTGGATCCTGCATATGATCATTGTAAAACAGTGCCTGTGACAATATTTGTGGGTGTGTATGTGCATAAAACAATTTACAGATGAGATTTGTAATTATTTCATTTATAGTGCTCTTAAAAACACTAACTTGGAAAGGATTCTTCTTTAAAAATCAAGACAATGAAAGTGCCAAATATTGTCATTTTCAATACAAAATGCATACTGTGCGGATCACATGGCTTGGGGCCTTTGGGCAGATCAACTCTCTTCTCAGCCTCATCCCTTGTACAATCTGAAATTCACCACATTAACAGCTCGTCCTTTTTGAGTGGGCTGTAATTATGGTAAATAGGTACAAGTAAATGAATGATGGTCACAGGTCACCTACAAATTAAATGTTTTCTTTTTTTAGATCCACCTACAAATTAAATGTAAATGAAAATACTGTTCCGAGCAGTTGGACATTTGGACCTCCAAAATTAAGAATGAGTACCCGCATGGATGACTTTATTACTTTTTTTTTATACAAAATAGAATTTTTACTCTAATCTAATTTAAGTATATATGTGTGTGAAACTCCCTGTTGAAGACTTGAACCCCAACTCTTACCCCCCACACCCCACAAGCATTTATACTTGTGTTTCAAACCATATGTGTGAAACTCCCTCCTTAATGACTTTATTATTACTTACTAGTAAAACATCACTGTTATTTTTTATTTTTTTTTTAAAAGGGAAGATTAACCAATGCCCTAAGAACATTGGTTTAGAAGCTATTTTTAAAAACATTTTATATAAGAAAATGATAAAATAATAAATGTTTTTCATAGTTTTTTATATTTATCATAAAGAACAAAACTTAGGTACAGTACTTTAAGTTCTCTACTTAAAATTTTGACATCTGTCTAATTTAACCTCCCAAAAAAACGGCGTTAAAACTAAAAATTCTTTTCTTTTCTTTTTTCCTTCTTCCTTCTTTTTCCAATACTGCAACTGCAAGAGAACCAAGGCTTCAAATCCCCAGTTGCCTCTGATTGATGAAGCTAAAATGAAGATAATAAAAGAAATTCCAAATTCCAATCCAAAACTCAAAAGCTAAAATGCAGAACCAAACAAGAAAGATAAAAAAATCAAAAAATAAAAGCCAGATCTACTGGGTTTCAAACCAAAAAACAAAACCTTTTCAGCTATACCCGAAACTTCCACACTCCTAACATCAACAAAGCCATCGTCACAGCCTCTTTCCTTCTTTTGTCTAGAGAGAGAGAGAGAGAGAATCATAGATCAGAAAGAATCATAGATCAGAAAAAGAAGAAAGGAAACAAATACACCCACACCGAGAGAGAGAAAGAATCATAGATCAGAAAAGAAGAAAGTAAACGGATACACCCACACCGAGAGTGAAAGAGAGGGAGATATGAGATTTTCTTTTCTTTTCTTTTTTCTTTTTTTGGGTTTTGGGTTTCGAAGAGAAGCGTCATGGGTGGTTTGGAAGAAAAAGGTTTTGGGTTTGGAAGAGAAGCCGTTCAGTACAGGAAAAAGAAGGAAGAAGGAAAAAAAAATTGGTTTTAACGCCGTTTGCTTGAGAGGTTAAATTGGACAGATGTCAAAATTTTAAGTAGGGAACCTAAGGTATTGTACCTAAGTTTTGCCCTATCATAAAAGTAGTCTCAAAACTTTCCTATTATGATTTATTAACAATTGCCCTAAGGATGTGGGTTCCAATTAGCTCAACTGGTAAAATCTTTGATGGTTGTGAAATAAATTGTGCTACTAACATTTTTCATAAATTTTATATGAATAAAAATGAAATGTAAATCTAGAAAATTTAAACCACTAATAAATTAGTGTTCTCTAGGTAACAAATAGAATACCATACATCACCAATTTTACTTTCTAAGTATGACTAACACATAAAACTCAAAATACATGAAGAAAATTTTTGGGACATTAAAATTTAATGAGGCATTTTAGTTATTGCACAATGAAATATTCTAGGAATTATAAGATTTTGTTAGGATTTAACTAAGAGAGTAACAGTATGAACTATATACTTGTCTACAAAATATAAAGGAGGAAATTATTCAACTTTAAAATTGGAGGGGATGAAACTACCCCAAACATAAAGGGGGAAAGTACTTTTTTCCATAATTCTTTTTCATTAGTAAAACTATGTGTTTTTTACTTTAAACAATGTGTTAAAAAAAATGTCAGCCCAAGAAAACTGTTCGTAAAATTATGAATTTTGGCTCAACAAATTGCCTAAAAAAAAAGGCCGGAACACAATAAATGTCATGATATTTTCTCAATACCTTTATTTTAGCTATGGTGGACCTTGATATGATATTTTATAATTTTATTTTAAAGTAATGCTACATTCACAACATTTTCACAACAAATTTTAGGTGATAAATTGTTATTGGTTTTTAATTGGGACAACCACTTTAAACTATGTATTAAAAAAACAACAAACAAAAAACCAACAAAAGAAAATTGTGCATGAAACTGTGAATTTTTGCTCACCAAATTTGACTAAACCAAAAAAGAAGTCTAAGAACATAACAAATTGTCACAATGTTCTCACAATACCTTTATTTTCAGTCGTGGTAAGTTTCATAACAAATTCTAGTTGGCAAGTTGTTATTGATTTGAAAATGGACCCACAACTGACGTCACTTTTTTATCCATCAATAATAGCTTACTTATGATTTATTGTGAAATTAATGTGAAAATGTTATGGACTTAGCATTTTTTTTTTTTTTTTAGTCTATAAGAAACTGAGATCTCAACAATTATGAAAATATTATGATAACAACAAGTTTTACAATATTTTCGCAAAACATTTATTTTTAGTTGTGGTTGGTCATAGTCTCATATTTTATTATTTTATTTTGACCTATAAGAAGTTGACACCTCAATAATTGTGAAAATATTATAAAATTTGTTGTGCCAATATAACATATATATGTCAACTGATATAAATATTAAAAAAAAAAAAAAAAAAAACACTCACACACACACACACAAAGAGAACGTATGACTGGGAAAAAAAAAACACTGTAGCTACTGTGCCACTTGAACAGACCAAAGTGGCACTATTTGCGGATTGGCACTTTTTTTATATAAATTTCAACCTATAAGAAATTGACACCTAAATAATTATGAAAATATTGTAAAATTTATTGTGACAATATAACAATATATATGACAACTCATATAAATATTAAAAAAAACGCTGGCTAAAAAAATAAAACAGTGAGTTTTGCTCACCAATTGACTAAACCAAGTTTACGGTAGATAGAGAGGCATTGCCTGTTTTAATGTAGTTAGTAGAAGTAGATGGTAGAAATATGATAAGCGCACTGATTATTAAAGTTGAAAGTGTATAAGATCATAGGAATTATTAAGAGGAAGACTGCTGATCAACATAGAGATGTAAAACAATAAGTTAACGATGATAGTCATTCACTATACACACACTATACTCATGAAATCGTTTTTTTAAAACAGTACTTCACACAATTTTATAATTTTAACTGAAAATATTTATAGAAAAAAAAAAATTAAAACGAAGTATGTACAGAATGTGCTATGCAATAAGAAGTGTATAATAAGATTTTTTTTGAAACAATAATTGGTCTGGCCTAGCTCCCACACAACCCATATGAGCAGCTTTATGGAGTGGCTAATGCACATGTTCTAACACTGAAACCTCCGCATCTTTTAGTAACATTTTGCAGATGAACAGCAGATTAGCCACGCCTTTATTATTGCGAAAATCAGCATCGATGCGCGGGACCCCATATTGTGGTGTGATAAATGAAGGGACGAAAGGCAGACTGTTTTGTCAGTGTCGGCCAATAGGCGCTTTTTCCACTTATCCCTCATGCATGCGTCTTCGAATAATACAGCAGTATATTTGGCAAAACAGAAGGACCCAGAAGATAAAGAAAGGAAAGATAAGGGTAGTATTATATTCTCTATAAATATATGAACACAGCTTGATCCTCAGGTAAAATTCCTTGGGGGAGGAAAAATGGAAATTTGTCTCTGTTTTACAAATTATGTAACAAAATGTTTATATTTGAAAACTTTTTAACAATATGCTTCTATTTTTTAAACTCGATTTTTAAAAAAAAATCGAATTCTATGTAAAGTTCGATTTTTTCAAAAACAAATTCTATTTATATTTTTAAGTAGAACTCGACGTTTATCAATGTCAAGTTCCACTTAAATTTTCAAAAAAATTTAAATGGTAAAATATGCATAGAACTCGACTTTTTTTTTTTTTTGAAACTGAACTCGACATTGTTAATGTTGAGTTACAAATGTAACTCGATTTTATTAAAATCTAGTTTCAAAAATAGGGACATTTTCAAACCATAAATATTTTACTGCATAATTTGTAAATTAGGGGTAAATGCCCATTATTCCAAATTCCTTTTATGTAATACATTAAAGGATAGTTATTGGTTTGTATTGTACTATAAACATAAGATTGTAAACAAAATAAATGTGTACAATATTGTACGCAAATATGCACACATTTTTTTAATCTGTAATGTAAATCTTATATTGATAATATAATGTAAACTTATAATTTTCCTACATTAAAATTTTCAATTGAATTCAAACACTTGATTAATTTGAATTTATTTTTTCTAGGAATATCTAACATTGTTTGTGTCTTATAGGACAATGCAACCAAGTTGTGATTGATACGCAATAAGTGTATAACTAGGTTGTAAAGAAGGAAATGGATTATGATGTGATCCCATGTGCAACTCTCTCTTCTCTTTTATTTCCTTTCAATTTAGGAGGAAAGAAAAATGGTAGGTCCAAGGAAAAATCATTTCCTCCATTTTCTTTTTACTCCCTCAATTTCTATCAACCAAACAAATTATTTTTCTTATCCTCCCTCATATTTCTCTTCATTATTTTTCTATCTTTTATCTTCCCTCCAAGTCTCCAACCATACATATGGTAAATGTAGTGGTAAGAAACAAGAAAGAAAAATCATTTTCACTAGTCATGGTGACTAAAATCCTATAAAGATTTAGGGACAAAATGGGCTTCTGCCCTTTTCAACCAAATTAATTAGTTTTTTGCCCTTCTTCCCAAACTAAATAGAGAAATGCCCCTCTTTTGAAACTCGACTTTTTCAAAATCGAGTTAAGCCCTATAGTGACGTTTTCAAGGACTTATAGTATTGCCTATAACTCGATTTCCTGGATATCAAGTTACAAAACGTCATTATAGGTTCTCAAAACGTCATTATAGGTTCTTAAAACGTCACTATAGGTCCTTAAAAACGTCACTATAGGGCTGCAGAAATTTTTTTTTTTTTAACTCGATTTTGAGAAAGTCGAGTTTCAAAAGAGGGGCATTTCCCTATTTAGTTTGGAAATAAGGGCAAAAGGCTAATTAATTTGGCTGAAAAGGGCAGAAGCCCATTTTGTCCAAAGATTTAGGATAATTCTATATAGGAGTTCATAATTATATCCCTCCATTTTAAAATAAGTGAATTGAATTTTTTTCCGTGTTATCAAATTTAAACACACCTTAACCATCACAATTTGCATGTGTATTTAAATTAATGATTATTATGTGATAAAATTCAATTCATTTATTTTAAAATAAATAGATAAAATTTAACGAAATTACCCTAAGGACTCTAGAAGATTCTAATCTATACTCCAATTTGAAACTTAAATGGTCAATAGTTTAAAGTTTGCTTATTACAAAGTAATTTGACCATTGTAGAGCACACATAAATATGAACTAACCAATTAATTAAATCAACTAAACATATATAAACAAAGTAAAAATTAATTTACTAATGCCAAGAGCTTTGTAGCTCAATTGCAACATCTTGATATTTTCAATAGAGATGTTCAGAGTTCAAATATTCAATACCATATGAAATTTTCATGCTCCAAGTCTTCTGATTCCTTCCAACTACTTGTCTTGACTGTACAAATCTCATTGATAATTATATGTACAATGGAGTGTTTGGATAATTAATGATAGATAAATAATAGCCAAAGATGGAGATTGAAGCAAAAGTAGGGAAATTTTCAAACAGTATTGAGTAGCATTTATGCTTAGAGAGTAAATTGAATATTTTTGAAAATTTTTCATAGCACTTGACATTGTGAGAGTGCTTTTTCTTTTAGCACACAGGCCCAAGGATCCTGGGCCAAATAGTTGTAGTTTGGTGGACTGGGCTTGGTTCACCGCAGCTAAATGGGGGCTGATTACGAACCAAGTTGTGCGCAAGTCACATAAATCTCCTCAAGGCAAAAATGCGATTCCTCCTAAGCAATAAAATACCATTATAAGTGTTTTAGTATCATAAAATGACCCTTTACTCTTACAAAATAAGTAAAATAGATGTTCATAATATTCACAATGAGAAAGAGATTGAAATAGAATATTTAAGGCTTATCTTTTATCATATAAACATTTTAAAGAATTCCTTCACTTGGTACCCCGGGCGTACTGTCGTGGGATCCCGAAACGTACTGTCGTGGGATCCCGGGACGTATTAGGCCTGTAAGAACCCAGAATCTCTGGTTCTCTGCACTATACAATCTTTCTCCATGCTTGTTATGCAATGGAGTTTTGTTCTTTCCTTTTACCTCTATAGGTCCTACATAAGAAAAACTATACAATGCACATATCTTCAAATAATTGTTAGTTTCTTAGATTAGGATATATATATGTTGAGGTCTAAAAAATCACAGTAAAATAAGCCCAAGAAAGAATAAGCTGAGCCCAAGAAAGAGTGAGTTAAGCCCAGAAAAAAAGAAAACTCAGACCAAGTCCAAAGGGATTATACGAAAGGCCCTGAGGATCCCGAAGCCCAGAAAAGGAAAAGCAACCAAAGAAAAAAAGAGAGAGAACATCACAGCAAAGTATAAAACGCAAGGATCCTCAGGCACCATCAATAAGCGCAAAGAAAAAGAAGACCAGGACAGATCGATAGAAAGAAGACAGAAAAAGAAAACAAGAAAAACAAAAGAACGCAAGCGACCCTTCATGGCACAGACAGAAAAGGCGTCGGGGAACCAAGACAAGGAAGAAGAATGATAACAAAACAATTTCAAAAGAGCAGAACAGGATTCCGCCCAAATAGGAAAGAAACAGAAAGGTAAAAGACGCCAGAAGTGAGGATGCCGAGAAGGGCATACCTCAGCACATCCCAAAGAGGATGGCCAACCAGAAGCTTTCGAAGGAATCAGAACCAAGAGAAGGAAAGAATGAGAGAAAATGGAAAAGGGGACTTACCGAGATGATGAGGACAGAACATACTCTGTTTGCAAAAGACCAAAACAGGGGAACCAACGGTTCCCCAAGACGCCCAGAAAAACTCCACTATAAAAGGAGAGGATGGGTTGTGAAGAAGGCAGCGAGAAAAAAAGAAAGGAACAATAGAAAGAAGAGATTCACTAGAAAAAATCATCAGAAAGTCCAGGCAGAAAGAATACTAAGGGAAAAACAAATACTGCTTCCCGATATCCTGTAAAAGCAACTATGACACATACTCGGATCCAACGAGAATCAAACTTCGCAAGTTTTGAAGGCTGAAATAGCCATTCAAGGCTGCAATTTTTGAGCTCGATTGGACCTTGTATCACGTCCTAGTAAGCTTGCTGTAATCAAACAGATAATGCTTTAATGAAATACTGTTTCATAATTCCCAGGATCCCCACAGTACTTTTTTTTATCGTCTTGCTAATCCTGCTTTTCTTTTCTTTCTGAGCTTACGTTGTTAATTTCTGGCACTCCTCGATATCCTTGTTTGTCATTTTTGTATGTTGTCAGGAGTATTCTCTGCATTCACTTGATTCTTAAACAGCCATTTAGCTGCGGTGAGTCAAGGCCCAGTCCACCAAATCCTTTCTTTTTTCATTCAGGCCCGGGATCTTTGGGCCTGAGTATCCCGAAAAAAGCACTCTCACAATATATTAATACATATACATATATATAAATGAATTTCATGAGAATGATTCAGCCACGAGGATCCTGGCCCCAATTCTCACAAACTTAGTGCTTTTGCACAAGACTTGTGGGATTTGGAACTCAAGTCTGAGTGGGCAAAGGACTTAGCTTTTGGCTGAGTAAAAGGAAAAATTAACAAGTAAAAATATATGTATTGAGCAGCAAGAAGCTGTAAAGGAAGATAATATAATAAAGAAATATGCAAAGTAATTGTTAGAAATCCTCAAATCAATATGAGATATTTCATTATTTTTTCTTAATTGTGGATTACAAATGTGCTCACTAAGACGTGATACAAGGTTCAAATAAGCTCAAAAATTACAGACTTCGATGGTTATCCAAGCCTCTAAGCCTTGCAAAGTTTGAATCCTTTTAAATCCAAGTATGTGCTATAGTGGTTGTTTCTAGGATACCGGGAGACGTTCCTCTGTTTTTCTTAAATTTTACAGAGTTCTAATGACTCTGTTATGATATTCTTCCTACTGAAAATCCCTCCCTTCAACATGGGTTTTCTCTTCCTTTTATAGTATGTTTTCTAGGGCTCCGAGGTACTAGTGATTTCTCTCTTTTACCCCTCAGAGCTCGTGCTGTGACAGTTGCTTAGGGGCTGGTCTCTTCCCTTTTTTCTCATGATTTTCATCTTTTAGTGCTATTTCTCTAAAAGTCACTTGCTGACTTTCCATTCCGGGGCGTCCTTGGGCAACTAGCCTTCAATCTCTCTTCTTTCAAGGTTTCTCACTTTTCAGACTCAGCTGTCGATTGTATTTCCTTGCTGTCATTATTCCCAAATAGTTGGAATCTTTTACTGCTGGGTTGAAAGTTCCCTTCCAATCGCTTCTACTTATGATTTTCTCATTCTTGGTTCCTTGTGGTACAGCTCCTTTGTTCATGAATGTTTGCTTTATACTTTCTGATTCTTTGCTGCACCACTGGATACTTGAGAAGGACATCTCTCGTGGTACCTCTCTTAAGCTGTCTCAATCCCACATTAGCTGTGCTGCATTACCTGAGGATCCTGGGCCTCTGGCAGCCTCTGGGTATCCCGGCCCAGTTCTTTCACTGGATTTTGCTGGATTTTTTAATGGCCTTTTTGCTGGAAATCTGAACATAAATAGGGTCTTAATGTTGATTCTTCTTGCTGCTTGAATTGGGCCTTCTTTACTTTTCATGAAATGAGCTTTCTTGTGAAATTTTGGCCTTCAACAGACATTAACTCAAATCTCACCCTTTTTTTTTTTTTTTTTTTTTTGAGGAAGCAAATCTCACAAGTAGATTTTGTATTTTACCCTCTTTTTTTGGCAAAGGAGGAAATAAATTCATTAATTAACAAAAGGTGCTACCCTTCCCACCCTTTACTCTCCTTATTCTCTCTCTCTTTTTTTTTAAAAAAAACTTTTCTTACTATATATTTGTTAATTATTTAATCTTACCATTAGTGTAGGTGTGAAGGATATAAAATATATAAGTTACAATACAATAAATTAGATATGCCAACAAAACCTATTAATACAAAAGGGAAAAAAAAAATCCTCATTATTATTAAATGATGGTGTTTTTATTTTATTTATTATTATTATTATTTTTTTATGGGATGGTGTTGATAATTTTTATATATTATAAACTTGAAAAATAGTTAGATGTATCTATTTTATAATACTGATATAAATATATATATATATATATATATATATATATATAATGAATCAATGATAACCCAAAATGATACACCAGTATATTTAATACTTAATTTTTTTTTTTTTTTTTTTCTAATAGACAAACCGAATAGTCACCAGACCAAAATTGACATCTTTGCCAGTAATGTGCCAATTAACACTTTCATGACAAAAGAGAGATTCAGGGCTTATAAAATGGCATATATATTACAAGAAACTGGCCTCAAATGAAACAATGCAAACAATTTTAATCGCTTCTGGTATCAATATCATCTGAATTTCACTTGTCTGCCTAAGAGAACAGGCATACACAACTACACTGCCTTGCAGAAGAGGGCGTTGCGTCCTACTCCTAGGTCAACATTTAAGGATTCGATTAAATCCATGAACAGCTCATGAAATTAAAGAAGAACCATTTTTTAGGCCCACAGAGGAATTTGAGATTTTAAGACTAGAGGAAATAGCAGTCATGGATAAATCTCAAAATTCACTCTCAAAGATGGCTTTGACCAGCACATAAAATAGCATTTACAAGTTTACAAGTTACAACCGTATAAACTAAGGTGCTCTTGATTTGGTCCAGAATGCATTTTTCTCTTATGAATACATGTCAAAAGAACCTCAAAAATATTCTTAGGACCAATCCAGACTAAGAATAATAATGCACCCAAATCTATTATAAATTTTAAGCACGAATCATATGATTCGTATGTTAACAATTGGAAACAGATTCAGGTCATCATCGCAGCCAAGTGCTTATAGGTTGGATATCCAAAAGCACCTATAGAGGCCCAGTTCTAAGAGCATTGTCTAAATCAGCAATTAGATCATTCACATCCTCAATCCCCACTGATATTCGAACAAGATCTTCGGTTAAACCTCTGGCCTCACGCACTTCAGCTGGTATGCTTGCATGCGACATAAAGCAGGGCATGCTTATGAGGGACTTCACACTTCCTATGAATGAAACATAGATACAATTACAGAGGTTAAGAAATTTTCGGAAAATCAAATCCAAACTTCATAATTGGTCAAGCGAAATTAGTTTTATGGAAATAGTAAATCCCATGTTGATTTTTACCCAAGAATTATTTTTTTATATAGGTATATTTTTAACCAAGATAATGTCGCAAGAGATTCACAACCAAAGATCATAGAAAAATCTAATTCAGAATCTGATTAGGACCAAAGTCCGTAGTACCTTATCATAGATTTTGCATGAGAAACAATACATATCGCACGTTAATCCATATCTTACCAGCTACAAGATAAAAAACGACACAAGTACAATACCACTAGTACTGCACAAAAACATGCGTAAATTGGCTGTTTAAGTCAGTTTCATGGGAAATCGCTACAGCTCATTTAGTTGTATACTTCAAGATAAAAAGAAATTATTGTTCCAACTACATAGTTAAAGAACCACATGATTTTTTTTTCCCAAAGTGAGATGTCCACAATCTCCTTAAATCTAAATTTATAAAGTTTTGTCAATGCTAAAGATTAATGTAATAAAATTTCAAATTTAAAAGGAAATAAACGTTAACCTTTTTTTATTTTTTGGAATAGCAAGTTTAACCAACTTTCAAATATAATTCTGTCTCATGCAAGATAACATACAAAACAAGTGCAATGCAAAGCACATAGTACTGACGCACCAAGTGACAGTCAGGGAGAAGCAGAGAGAGAGAGGATAAATGGGTAGATTTTTAATTGGCACCTGGGTTAGTTATTTTCCGAAAAATCAGTATGGAGAGAAAAATCTGGATTTTTTTTTGCATAATATATACTCAAGGTGGATGGATGGAACACTTCAATTTTACCATCAATTTTCTTAACCATGTGATACCCTGGAGAAACCGATGTTAAACCAAAAATTTTCATTTTTATTATCTGTTAAGGCTTGCAGGAACTTCAGGTGGGAGAGAGATTACCAAAGCTAACAGTTATGCTGAAGTATTTGGTAGTCTCCACAATATGCTTTGAGAGTGCCAGTGAGCCTGTCAAAAAGCTAAGCACAGACCCTGCACCCTTTGCCTGGAAGAGGTAAACATATAAATAGTTTCAGGAGTGTGTATTGGTCTTGCAGTATTAATCTCAGAGATCTATCAGTACCTGAGAATAATGTAAGTCATGTCCAGGATGATCAGAAAGACCAGCATAGTAAACTTCCTTCACTCGTGGATGGGATGCAAGGAACTCAGCAATTTTCTGTGCATTATCCTGCCAAAGAAGCGAAAACATCAAATTTCAATAGGAAAATCCGCTAGCATATTTCTATCCTTGCAACAGAAAAACGATGCAGAAGAACAAAGGCAGTATGTAATACAAAAATGATAATGATGAAATTCCAGATTCGAAATCATATTATATTCTAGAAGCAGAGGAATTGATAAAGACCCCAACCAAATCTTTTCAACAAGAAGTCTCAAATCAATAACGCTAACTCTGTAGCCATCAAAAAGACAATTTTCTAATTATAGGTTCTATTATTCCAATGCTGCAACAAGAATGAATAGAAGTAGCAATTATATTTCCAGGAATACTGATTAGGATAGCAATTCCAATTCCTTCTGTATTTTTATTTTTTGTACCATACATGCCCTAAGCATTTGAGTTAATAAAATTATGCTGAAATCCAATAAATACCACATGAGAAACAAAATTTCATATATCATTGGATAAAATATTTAGAAAGGAAAGTACAAGAGGTACTTAAATAAGGTTTGAAATAGCACCTGTTGCTTCTCAACTCGTAAGGCCATTGTTTTTATCCCCCGTAAACAGATCCAACAGTCAAATGGAGCTAACCCAGAGCCTTCCGCATTTTGTATGAAATACAATTCTTTTGCCAAGCTGAAAAATATGAGAACAGTGGAGAAGTTGTAAAAGCAAATGTGATAAGAATGAATTCCAAATTACCTAAACTAGAACAAACATGCAAAAATTAGAAGAGAAAAATGACTGAAAAAAATAACAAAATACCACACATAATACCCAGGTTTAAAACAAGGTTTATCTTACAATGGAGCTTGTAGCAAGAGAAAGAGAGGAGTCAAAGCTTGAGTGGAAACTTTCAAGTTGAACCTAGGGTCCACAGCCTCTCAAGAATGCATTTTTTACATCCACGATACATGCACAGTTCTTAACAAGTTAAGTAGCAGATAAGCCTAATGATTTAATAATTGTAGGTGTGTAACTGTAATAAGCTTTTGAGGTCGAAGCTCTGCTGTGGGCAATGCACATAGTTTACCACTACAAGCCCAATTTGCTAGTATATTAAGATGTCAAAGGACCAGATTTGAATCTAATCCTCTTAATCCACATATTGCATTACAGTTTGTCCATTGCCAAACAGATTGCATATTGTCAATTAAATCATCATAAATATACATAGATGAGCCAAGAGCCTTATAGCTCATCTAGCACCTCTTAGTGTTTCCAACAGAGACATCCAGGGTTCAAATCCCCCCTCCCCTATTGTAACTATTGAAGTATCAAAAAAAAAAAAAGATGCAACTCACATGCATAGGACCACAAATAGGGAAGCCAGAACTCACTCTAACAACCAAGTCAGCATAAAACATCAACCAGAAAATATTGAGGAAGAAATTATAAGAAAAGAGCAGTAAGTCATTAAACGAATCAATGTAACCCACTATATTAATTCTATTCCAAAATTAATCTCAAGATCTAAACAGCATTAGCACAATAAGCAAAGACATACAAAACAACTCCTACCAGCAAAAGGGTGTGCTCAACATTAGAAAATACTATTCATAGATAAACAATTAGCAATGTTTTCTTGAGCTATTTTTTATCATGGAGTTGAGTACTCACTGACTGAGTGGACCTTGCATCAGACTGCCATCATGAAGAGCTTCAAAAAAATTTGAAGAACTATCTTTTTAAGGTGTTCAGTTCATTAAGTGCATGAAAGCGTGCTATTTTAATCAACATCAAGTTCATCACTCACTTCCAAAAGGATTCATTACTTTCCAACAAACCAAATTATTTTTTCCTTTTTTGGGATAAGGCAACAAATTGAAATGAAAATTAAATAGTGCAGATAAAACAACTTACAAAGATGCATGCTATATGTTCAATCTGAAAGCACAGAGCAAGAGGTATTACCTTTCCCCATTCACGGCAAGCACACCTGCCATGATATCACTATGTCCAGCAATAAATTTTGTAGCTGAATGCATAACAATATCTAAAAGGGAGAAGGGCCAATTAAAAAATAGAAGATTAGAAGGAGAAATCTAACAATTGTAAAAATCCCAACTTTACATCTATAGTGGATGGTTAATAACCTGCTCCAAGTGTCAATGGCTGTGATAATACAGGGGACATTATACTATTATCCACCATCAGAAGAGCTCCATGTGCATGAGCCATCTCTGCTATTTTCTGAAATGGATCAGCACAATAGAATTTTTCCATTAGAAAGTACTGACTTTCTGTATGATTTTATCAGCCCAAAATAAGAAGGATACTATTCTGAAAATTTTATCGTATAAACATGAAGAAACCAATCATAACAACTAGGCACAAAGATTCACAGCCACAAAGAAATGTAAAAGTTTATCCAATTATTTTAAATAGCTACAGATGCATCTCTTTACATTATCAGCAATGATGTTCTATGTCAAATGCAATACCACTGTCAAGTAAAGTCAACCTAAGATGTGTAACAACTAATTAGGCAATAAAAACTGATAATAATAAAAATTGGGGAACCACTCTGCAATATGTAAAGGCTTACTGATAATATGTCCTTGGCCAATGAAATATCTCACACATAAGAGAGTATTGTGAACACTCAGTCATTACTTGACATGGATCCTCAACAGACTAATTGGGGTCGACCACATGTACTTTTTTTTTTGGCCATTCTATCCTATCCAAAATCATGCTCTCTATCAACAACATGGCCTTTTTTTACTATCTGCTAGTGGTATATTAGACTTCCTCTACCTCCTTTTGTTCAATTGACTTGAATCAAATCACTCTTCCTCACTAGCGCATTTATCGCTCTCCTCTGCACATCCAAGCCATCTCAAGTAACTCTCCATTGTCTTTTCCTCAATAGAAGCCACTCCTATCTTTAAACAAATTTCTTCATTTCATATCTTATGGAAGGCAGAAATCATTTTTCTTTAACATATATATATAAAAAGTGAAAACCATTTATTCCTATATGCCTATAACAACAATTATCACTATTATCACCTTACATCAGCTCCAAGAACGCAAATGTCTAATTCTATAGGGCTTTTTTATGCACAAGAATATCAACCTTAAAATTAAAAAGAGTCAAAATAAGTTGTGAAGGGTAGATGCTACCTTGACCTAAAGCTCCTCTAATATCCCCATTTTAAGTTTCAATTATAAACTCAAAACACCTATATCCAAGAAAGATGGAAATATAGAATGAGCTTTTTTATTAGAAAAGAAAGTTGAGTCTAGGATCAACTAATTAATCAAGAAACCAACCCCACTTCTAAAATAGGCAAGTATCTGTTATATCCTTGTAAGTGGCAAGTATCTGTTATATCCTTGTAAGTGTTAAAGCAGCCCTTCAAAGAAGATAATTTCGGTGGCTTTGCAAAGAGAGTTTTCTTTAGAAGGAAATTTCATGCAAGTTGATAGATTGATGAAGTCCACAGACATATGAGATACAAGGACTACACCAAGCTGAAAGACTAGTCAGTAGGCCAAAGAGCATTTTTGGTGTAAAACAGGGAATCAAATAAATTTCTAGCCCAGTTACTGGTATACCAATAGACCCATTCAACTCTCTTCATTAAAATGGTTTCAATGGCCTCCAAGCCTTGGTGTCGCAGACTATTTACTCTTATTACCTGGTGATTTAGTTTATACCCAATTTTTTCCAAGAACCATCTGGATGGCTAGCATGAATCCATGGTTCTCTTTGATGTTACATGAAGTTCTAGCTAGGCAAGGCTTTACTGAATAAAAAGTCTAGTAATATTGAGCTTTAAAGGGCTTGTATGTTATTTCCCCGTCAAAAGCTTAGTAAATCTGATGAGTGCTGAGGATTCTCATTCACAATTATAAGCCTATCATATCATCCTTTGAAAGATCATAAGCTACATTTCTTATCCAACAAAATAAAATGACACAGATATGCAGCCAACAATGAGACAAAGAAGCATCCATGTTCACAATCTGCAACATTCTTTACCTTTCAATCCCTGAATCTGAATTCTTAGATTCTAGCCTCTCAAACTCAAAATATCTTATACATGAAATATAGAACAAAGCAAAAAACATGGAATAGCCAACTATGAGATCAAATCTTAGATTCAATCATCCAAAAAATCAAACTGAATAACTATTTGTGGTAAACTTTTTTTTTTTTTTTTGATAAGTAGAACAATGTGGTAAACTTACCAGAGTCAATGTTTTTATCTTGTTTCTTCGGATCTTATAAAATCTAAATCCAGAAATTCAGAATCCCTTAAGAGCTTAAAGAAACACAAACCAGGAAAAATGGAAGCACCATGCATCCTTAGTCTTATCACAACCAGTCAAGACTCAAGTGGTAGAAACTTTGTGGCAAAGACCCAATTTAAAGGAGGTGGTATTATGTGCAATGGTTACATGCAACATCCTCTCTCGCATTGGAGTGGGTCCCACACTTGTGGGGTCCACTCCAATGTGAGAGGGATGTGGCAACCATTACAAAAATAATAAACCCATATAAAGTCAATGTCCCTTGGTGCCTTGACCACCTATTCAAGCACTGTTACCAGGAACACACATAAGCTATTACACAGAATCTTGGCAGATTAATAGTCGTAGAATTTTATTGTCTTCATTGGCTACGATCTTGTCCCAGTATTAAATAAACCAAAAATAGTAGTCAATAACCTACTTTCAGAATTTTAGATCCAAGAAATCATACTCTTATATCAGATATTTGCTGTCGAGGGTTGGTCGGAGTCTCCAGCCACACAAGCTTTGTCCAGGGCCCAATGGCAGATGCAACCTCATCCAAATCACTTGTATTCACTCGCCTGCACATTGTAAGCAGTGAGTTATAATGTTCAATATCAGTTGTAGCTGAACTAATATAAAGAAAAGAGAAAGGAATACTAACTTCACCACAATTCCTTTTTTAGGAATGACTTTTGACAGCAAACGATCAGTACCACCATACAGGTCATCTCCAGCAACAATTTCCTCACCTAAAAAAACACCATTCGCAATAAATATAATAAATAAATAAATAAATAGATTAAAAATAATAATAAAATCAGGCAGCCAACAATTTGACAATCAGCAAGTATTTTACAAACCCAATGGACATCAATCCAGCTAATTTGACAGCACTGAACATTAATTTGAGAATCTAATACATGTATACCAAGAAAATTAAATACTAAATATTAATGACAGTGGGAAGCACCAGTTCCAACAAGATGAGATACAGCAGCCAAAGCAGCCATTCCACTAGTAAAGCAAAATGCTCGATCTGCTTTATCAAGCTTTGCTAGAAGGCTGAGAATACAGAGAGGTGAAGCTTATCAGAAATAAAATAGAAAAGGCACAAAATAAATTAAGAGAGCTGATTCAACTGCATTTGTACACCAAACAAAAAATCTCACCTTTCTAGAGCATCCCGTGTAGGATTTCCACTTCTGGTATAGTCATAGGGGCCATTTTCTGTTGCAGAAGGCTGCATAACAGAGTATTAAAGACTATTTGAGTCAGAAAAATAGTTGAGGCAATCCAGATATTATAAAAGGTAGATAAATGCATAGGTGTGATGACCAATAAGCACATTTTCTCATATGATATATAGACATCCAAAGTAAAGATGGGTTCAAAATCTCATGTTTTATAATTAATACAAATTTACAGGCAGAATCCTTGTGCGTGAGTGTGCATGTGTCAAGCACAATAATAGGTGCATGCCTGCCAAAAAGGTGGCACAAACTACAAGATGATTGTAATTTACAGCCAACAGTGAATTAGTAATTATCACATCAGGCCCTTTTAGGGAAATGGCTTTGGAGGTATGGCCATGAAACCTCTCATCTGTGGCGAAGGGTCATAGCCATGAAATATGGGGAGGGAAAAGGGGGTTGGTGCACTAGAGCTTGTAGTAGGGCCTATGGTTGTGGGTTATGGCGGAGTATTAGTGAAGGGTGGGAAACTTTTGCTAAGCATTTCTCTGTTGTGGTGGGGGATGGATCTCGTACTCTTTTTTGCCATGATAAGTGGACTAGGAATGTCCCTCTTAAAAATCTTTATCCTCAGTTATTTTTGTGTTCAGCTAATAAGGAGGCTTGTATTTCTGATGTGCTAAGCCCTTCAGTGGGTGATAATAACAGAGTGTGGAGTTTAAGATTTCAGAGAGAATTCAATGATTGGGAGTTGGCGGCTTCCTACTCCCTTCTTCATTTCATCCAAACCCGAATCCTTAGGGGTGGAGGGTGTGACAGGCTTTGTTGGGATCTTAATGGCAGTAGGAAGTTTGATACTCGGTCTTTCTATCATAAGATTCGAAATGTAGCTCCCTCCACCTTCCCTTGGAAGGGTATTTGGAAAGTTAAGGTTCCTAAAAGAGTGGCTTTTTTTATGTGGACAGCAGTTCATGGTCAGATTCTAACTTTGGATAATCTTATGCTTCATGGTTGCCCTTTGGCGAATCGTTGTTATTTGTGCTATTGTAATGCGGAATCTATGGATCACCTGTTACTTTTTTTTCCAATAGCTCATTCTTTGTGGATGTATATGCTTCGGTTGTTTGGGATCAATTGGGTCATGCCAGGTTCAATTGAGGACTTATTATTCTGTTGGTTTCATTGGCTTGGGAAGCATAGTTTTGATATTTGGGATTTGGTCCCAGGCTGTTTAATGTGGACTATTTGGTCTGAACGGAATCAGTGGGCTTTTGAAGATGAGGGGAAAATTGTGGTTCAACTATTAGAGTTTTGCCAGAGGACCCTCTTTGATTGGTCTCGATATTGGGGTTTCTCGGATTGTTCTACCCTTATGGATTTTATTTCTTCTATTAGAATAGATTAGGGGCTGTTTTTGTCTTGTTGTTTCTTTTTTTCCTTTGTTCACTATCGTGAACTCTGTGTTTCTCTTGCTTTTCTTTTATTAATAATAATCTCTTCTTACTTATCAAAAAAAAAAAAAGTAATTATCACAACAGTCTTTGTTCAGTCCATCTGAAAAAGTACACATATTTTTGTGATCTAAACATCCAACACTCTAATATAAAAGGGTGGAAAATGAGACCTTTAAAATGTGAAAGGAAAAAAAAAAGGTTTGGGCAACAATTGAATTATGTCCAATTAGAAAAATCCCTAAGCTTTAAAACACTGACAACTTTGATTGGGCACGAATTTGGAAAAGAAAATGAAAAGGAATCAACAAAGAAGCAATGAAAAATGTAACATAGATTTAAAAGGGAGAGTTACAATACGTACTGAGAACATCATATAAATCAATTTACTTAGAACATCATATAAACCAACCTTTCCTCACCCTCTAAAAAATTCAAGCGTGCTAGGAGAAGAAAAGATATTAGATGAGAAGGACAAGAAAACCTCCTTAAGATGAACAACAAATAAAATTTCAAGGGTACAAGCTAGTTAGACTAGATGACACAAAATGGAGAGTGTGCAAGGTCGCCCATCACCTTACTTAAACCATTTGATGAAATCACCAGTTCCCCTTTCACTAATTAAGCGGATATCTCATATCTCCAACCTTTTGCTTCCGTAAGCACCCACTGTGCCTTAAAGCAAAAACATTGCTCAATAGCTTGAAATAAAGAAATTTTAATGACATCAATAGTCCTTCATACAACCCTACCCACCCCCCTCCCAACCCAACTTTTCTCCCAAAAGGGTTCAAATCCAAAAGTTTTTTAATAAATATAATTAAAGATATCACATTATCAAAAAAAGTTAAGTAATCACAGTTTGGCCCCGCATTTAACTTCTTAAATGAGTCAAACTCATAACTGTCTCTCTTGAATAATATAAACAAACAAATTCACAAAAATTAGCAAGAATTTATCAAGTATTACCTGCTTAAAGGTAGCTGTTTGGTATAGTGGGGTACTCATTGCTTCATAAGGATCAAACTTATTCTCAAAATTCAGTACCATTGTTGAAATACTTGGCTCCTTCACCTCCATTTCTGCAACCAACAAAACAAATTAACCACAAATACGATGAAAACCCATAAATTTGGATATAATTAACAAAATCATATATCTTTATTGCCACAATATGACAACCACACATACCATTTAAGCACTCTGCAACACCATCAACCAAGGCAGATGTGCTGACATCCATTTCTCTGTCTACCGAGCAATTCAATTTAAATGACTTCCCAACTAACAACTGGTTTCCCTTAAAATTGGTATTCTTTTTGAACCCAAAGCTTGGCAAGAAGTTCCTTGCAGTTAAATCCTAAGCAACCACCAATCAGAATTAGAATCAAAACAAAAAAGACCTTCCTGAAAATTAAAGAAAACAACATGAAGGGATGGAAAAAATTAATAATAATACCAACCTTTTCTTCTCTATTTTTTAATTTTTCAAAAAAATAATTCTAAATAATTTTACAGTTAAAGTTTTCTCCATTTCCACAACCAAAATAATAAAACCTCCAAACATTTTTGCTGTTTTCTTTTCCAACATTTTCTCTACAACCAAAGGGCACAATCACCCAGAATAGTGATTACCAAGAACTCAACAAATTTATAGAACTTAAAGTTCAAGTTGCAATAATTTCTAATAAATAAAAAATGCACCATCAATGAGCAAAATAATGTTTTTGTCTCCAACTGATCATGGATTTTATAACATAACAATCTCCCACCCACCCACCCCGCACCCCCAGCCAAAAAAAAAAAAAATTAAGTGTTTATGGATCTGCTTTCCCACACATTCTCAACGACCAAAGAGAACATCCATTCTTCCATCCAAGACAAATAACAATCAACAATCAGAATTATAAAGCATGAAACCCCAACCCTCCATTCATCCACCTAAAAAGAAAAATACAAATAAAAATCAAAGTCTGACTGCTATTTCTCAGACCTCTTTATTTCCTCATATTAAATTTCCCAAGCCAAGACACCTCAGTATAAAAATGGAAAGAAAAAATATCCTTTTTCTTTTCTACATTTTTTAGGGAACCAGACACAGAGTAATGCTGCACAAATAAGTTTTTAGAGAACCAATTGAACATGAATGATGTTTTAGTGTATACCCCAACTCTCGAAAATGTCAAAAATTTCTCTGCTTTCCCACAATTTCTCAGCAACCAAACTGAACATTCACTCTTCTAATCAAAGACAAACAACAATCAATCATCATAATCAAAACGCTTAAGAGTAAGACTTAGGTGCAGTATATTAGGATCCCAATTAAGTTCAAACACATAACTACATTGGATTTAATTTTTCTTAGAAAAGATAACATTTTTTGTGCTTCAATGGTCAATGCAACCACGCATTTAAATTTAATTCGGAAACTTAATGTACTGCACCCAAATAGCTGTATTTAAGTTTCAGCCAACGCATAAAACTCAAACAGAGAGTAACACACAAAACAATCCGCTATTCCTCAACATTTCTCAATTTCCTCATATTAAATTGTCTCAACCACACCAATACCACAATAAAATGGAAAAATTTCTTGTCATTTCCTAGTTTTTTCCTGCATTTTCTGGGGAACCAATCAGAGAGTAACACAAAAAAAAGTTCTAAAATAGTACAGTCAAAAATCAAAACAATCTTAATTATTGAACAAAAACCCTAAACCTTTGCTTATCCATCTGAATAGCAAGAAACAAAAAAAATCAAATAAAAAAAAAATCAAATCAAATCAAATCAAAACAAGTTCTTACTACTATTCCTCAGGCCTCTTAGTTTCCTCATGTTAAATTTTCTCAAACACGACGATCTCAGCACAAAATGGAAAATTTTTCCCGCATTTTCTGGGGAACCAAACAGAGTAACACACAAAACAAGTTCTAAAATAGTACTGTCAACAATCAAATCAATCATAATTATGGAACAAAAACCCCAACCATCTGCTTATCCATCTAAATAGCAAGAATAAGAAATATGATAAAAAGTAATCAAATCAAATTCTGGCTATTATTCCTCAGTCCTCTTAGTTTCCTCATGTTAAGTTTTCTCAAACACGGCAATATCAGCACAAAATTGAAACTTTTTCCCCGCATTTTCTGGGGAACCAAACAGAGAGAAACACACAAAACAAGTTCTAAAATAGTACAGTCAACAATCAAATCAATCATAATTATGGAACAAAAATCCTAAACCTCTGCTTATCCATCAAAATAGCCGGAAAAAAAAAAAATCAAATCAAATTCTGACTACCATTCCTCGGTCCTCTTTGTTTCCTCATGTTAAATTTTCTCAAAAACGACAATCTCAGCACAAAATAGAAACTTTTTTCCGGCATTTTCTCGGGAAGCAAACAGAGAATAAGACACAAAACAAGTTCTAATATAGTACAGTCAATAATCAAAACAATTATAATTATGGAACAAAAACTCTAACCCTCTGCTTATCCATCTAAATAGCAATAAAAATTAATAAATAAATGAATAAAAGAAGAAGCAATCAAATCAAATTCTGGCCACTATTCCTCAGTCCTCTTAGTTTCCTCATTCTAAATTTTCGGGCATTTTCTCGCTAACCAAACATAGAGTAATGCAGAAAAAGAATGAGTTGGGGGGGGAAGCTTACGTGATCGTTGAAATCAGTGGAGCGGAAAAAGCATGGGGTGAGCGAGAATGAAGAGGTGGAAGCCATGAAAATTGAAGAGGAGTTATGGAGGGTTTTTATTTCTAATAAGTTATGGGGTTTGGGCTTTGGTGTTTGGGTTTTGCTAATGTAAGAGAAATGCTAGTTATGTGTTTGAACTTCGAAGTTGGTGGGGGTACTGGCTGGTGATGAATGTACTGAGTCGCCATTTTAAGGTGAGTAATGCTCAGGACACGGGAAAGTGCACCACTTTTATGTCACAATTTGCTGTGTAACGAGTTGTGGTTGTGATTAGTGTAAGTGTGATAGTGGGCTATGTGAGAGCACTCTTGTACTAATCACAACTCGCCATGTGCTGAGTTGTGGCATAAAATTGTGCACTTTCATGTGTCCTAAGTATTACTCTTAAAGTTGGTACATCTAGAGACTAGGGCTTGGTGAGTATTACATGTGGGGTTTTGTTTGGGTTTTAGTGGGAAGAGCACAATGTTTTTGTGTCCCTTGTGGGTGACACAAAACAAGACGAGATTTTTCTCATTTGCTTTGTGAGAAATTTAGGGTGTAAATAAATCATGCCATTCATAAACAACTTAGTTATATAAAAAATTCGTTTATTTTTGTTTGTTTATAAATAAGCCAAGTTTGAGCTTGAACAAATTCGTGACCAATAGAACTCGATAAAATATTGTTACGTGATGAACAATAGTGTTTGATAAAATACAAGCCAAGCTTAAGTTAATTCATAAGCTTGGTAATAAGCTTAATATGAGCTTGAAAAATAAACTTTATTTTACTGAGCCTTTAATTAATTCGAAGTTTGGACCTATATAGTCCAAACTAAATGAGCTTGATAATGTACTTGTTTTAAATATCGAGTTCAAGAGCTTCATATTGAACTTGAGTTTGAACTTGAGGTTGGCTTGACTAATGAATCAAACCAAGCTCAAGCTTTTGAATATTTTGATGAGCTCAAGCTCTTGAACATTTTGATGAGCTCAAGCTCAAACAGGCTTGGTATATGTTCAAGACAAGCTTGAACATTTTTCATTTGTTGTTAATTCAACCTACATGAAGGTTAATATAAAGATGGAATTAGATTCAATCCATGAATCTGTGTCTTAGTGCCATCTCCTAGTTTTTATGGGGAAAATTTAGATTTAAATCACTTTATCCCACTTATTGCAAGAAACACATACCTAATCCATACCTACGGAATATGTAATAAAGAACAATCCAACGCCACATAAGTTTAACTTTATGATGTCTAATATATTTGTTAAAAAAATCCATTTTAAACTCGATAATTGTTTATAATAATTAATAACAAAAAAAAAATTGAACCTCATGGGTGGATGTCTTTAACTCTGAGTGAAAGTTCGGTGTGAAAATGATGAGCGAAATTTGCAAAATAATATTTTTTATAATAATTATTTAAATTGATACCGAAATTATTTGGGAATCTAGTTTATATATATATATATGAAATGTTTTGAATATCTATTAAAAAAAACTACCTTCAAAACATGTTTATTTAGCTAACACCTCCTCTAACTCTAAAGGTTAGTTGGTTTAGGTTAATACCAATTAGGTTTATGATTTTTTTTTAATTACTAACTTAGTTACTAAACCGAACTTTTTTTTAACAAACGTGAATGTTCAAACCTCTTCAAATATTTGATTATTTTCTCGAGTGTATACTGTCCTTCCCCTTCTCCCCCAACAATTATTATAGGGAGAAATTTCATGGAAATGCCCTATCCCTAGACCCAACTTGAACGTTAATACTTTTGGGATTGTTTGATACATACGTTTAAACACATATTTTTAGTTTTTAAACAATATTACATGCATTTTCATACATTTTTTCACCCATACGTATTTTTAAAAAAATTAAAAACTATTATTTAAACACAAACCAAACAGTCCATTTTATTTTTTTGTAAGAGTGACGAAGTTAACCATTTTTAAAAAGTGTCTGGCATTAACTGTATTTTATTTTCACTATTTTGCTCTTATTATTTAAATAATTAATATATAAAAAGATAAAATTTGGCAAACGGCTTAAAGGTGCTTTTCACAGAGAAGAAAGGAGAGAGAGAAAGGACGCGTCCATATCATTTTAGGTGGGCAATGGGGAAAGGCTTTCAGTTGTGAAGTGTGTTGTACTGTCGAGAAGATAAAGCAATAGCAATGGCTGCTAATCGGCTACAGATCCAAGGGGACGATTCCGTGCTATTGCGTGTTACCCACTCCAACCTCAAGACCTTCTCCGCTGACATTCGCTTCTCACTTCAGGTACCAATCTTACAAACAAACCTCCTATATTTTTTTCATATATCAAACATAAATTTGAAAACTTTTTGTGTGTGTCTCTCTCTCTCAGTCCACGGTGGATTCCGTCAAAGAAAAGCTCTGGAAAAAATGTGGGACTTCTGTTAATTCAATGTGCCTTGAGCTTTATGACGATACCAACACCAAAATTTCCGACTTGTCTGACAATTCCAGGCCTCTTGGTTTTTATTCTCCGCTTAATGGGTATACCCATTTCATTCCCTTTTTAAAAGTTGCTTTTTTATTGTTGTTGAAAGCTTAAGAAACATCTTTAGCTCAATGTGGTTTATGTTATGTTTTGTCTAGGGAAAGGTCATTAATTTATTATGTCATTGAACCCCAGTTGTGTGAATGTATGGATGTAACTATGTATGTGTTTCATTTTGTGACTTCTAGCTGGTGTTAAGTGCTTTCAAAACTCGCCCAACTATATGAATATTGCTTTCATTACGTTGTTTTGGCATAACAATATTGGGGGTAAGACTGTCTACCAATCACCTCTCCCAGACCCCATAAAAGTGGGAGATTTGTGTACCGAGTACGACCTTTTTATGTTGTTTTGGCATAATTTGGGAAATCAAGAGTTGCAAAGTGAGTTTGGTCAAGATTTATGCTTTGTTATACTGTAATGATATATATATATATATATATATATATATTTTTTTTTTTTCATGTTGTGCATTGTGAAGAGCAGAACCATTGTTGGTTTTGTCTTTATTATTGGCAATGTGGTGGTTCCTTGGTTTACTGATTGACTGGCTTTTGTTTGTTAAAAGGTATCGCTTACATATTATAGATCTTGACCCTTCATCAGTAACGTCTGGTGGTTGGCTGGAAGACACTTCACTGGTGGAGAAATACTCGATTTCAGAAGAAGCTTATGAGAAACGTGATGGTAAAGTTTTCAAGAAAGCTAATTCTTTTTCTTTGAAGGGAAAAAGCATTTGGATGAAAATACTTATTTACTATGTTCAAGGGGGAATTAGTAAAGTTAAAAACTTGAAATCATGTAATAGATTTAAATAATTTAAAATTCTCTTATTTTTATACATTTTATATTTTTTGTCTGTTTCAGGCACTTTTAGAAAATTTAAGGGAAGATTGGCCTCTCAAAATCCATCAGCTCTTGGCAACAAGGTAAGTTCATGTGTGTTTGTTCTCTTTACTTTGGTGGTAAGGATAGCATTGCATTATGTTAAAGTCTCTCTTTCAAATTAACAACCTTGTGTTTATTGTAAGCATTGTGCTATTGTTAATCACATTAACTAGACATTTGTTTACAGAAACCAGACAACTACATGGAAGATCTCTGTGCCAATATCAAGGTTAGTTGTTAGCATGTGTGTTTGTATGCTTGTGTTTATTACCTCTTTTTTCCCTCAACTGGCTATTCTGTAACCACTGAAATGTAATAATGAAGATTTAGTCCATTAAAGGAAATTGGTATTAGCTGAAATGATGACAAGAGGCTCTTGGCTCAGCAGCTGCCTGACTCCCCCATGGGTGAGCTTGGGTTCAAAGCCAGAATGGGGCAAAGTCCCTACCTTAATAGTCAAAAAGGTATTAGCTGAAGTGGTGTGTTGAATGTTAAAGAAGTAATCTTTATGGGTGACAAAATAGGATATAAAACTTAAAGATGAAAGAAAGAATTTATGGTTATTGATTTTTGTCATATGCATTTCCTTTTAGAGGTTATTAGCATAATTTTTTTAATAATAATCTGATTTCACCTGAAAACAAATAATGCTTCAAATAATCCATGAGATAACCTTCTTCCTATTAATTATTTGAAAGTTTATTTTATACAAACTGGAGAAGACTCCAATTTGTATGAGTGTGTATTCCACACTTCTGTAAAAGATAATTAGCCTTGTCTCTTTGAAATTTATAAGTACAGAGCAAAAGAAGTTTGCTAAGCTTTTTGACAGATTGATCCTATTATTGTGGCTGGCTTCTTAGCTTTGGAAGAAAGGCAAATGGTAAAAGATATTGCATTTGAAGGTTCAGTAACTTCAGTTACATGAATGCTTTTTTCTTTTTGTGTGTTTATGTGCAATCGTCATTAATAGACCTTCCATAACATTTCGCTTGTCCCTTTTTGTAAATCCCAACTTTAAGGGAGCATCATTTATCATTCCATTTCCAGTAAAAAAAGATTATTACTTTCCAAACTAATCCTTGTTTGGTGCTTTATTCTATTTCTAACAAAAAGTATAGGAATTTTTTTGGGTAGTCAAATTCTTGTGTGTACTAATGTATATTTCTTTTTTGTTTATTATTGGACATATCGAACAGGAAAAAAGTGACAATAATTAGATAGAGTGATTAATTCATCAATTGTGTCAAAAACAAAAGTTAATGTACAAAACTTATAAATATTAAAAAATTAGTGTAACGTACAAAGCACATGAATGGACCATGCAAATTTGAACTTATGTTTTTCTCATTCTTCCTTTTTCAACTTTTTTTTTTTCTCATTCTTCTTTTTTATTATAACTAAGGTTGGAGATAGATGCGAAGTTGAACCGGGGGAGAAAAGAGGTGTGGTAAAATTTGTGGGTCGGGCAGAGTCACTGGCACCTGGTTTTTGGGTTGGAGTTCAATATGATGAACCATTGGGAAATCATGATGGCATGTAAGTTGCCACTTAATTCTCATTTTTGTGAACTTATAGAAAAAAAAAAAAAAAAAAAAAAAAAATTCTCATTTTTTTGGTTTGCTTTCTGTAATATTCTTTGTGGTTTCCTCAGACAACATCATAGATAGTCTAAATTTAAGATTGTAATTCTGTCAATTTTGTATTCCTTGCATCTTTGTTTAATAAAAGTGTCTTATTTGTCCAAAAAAAATCCTACAACTTCCTATTGAAATTATATATTGATCATATGTGTAAATGCATGCCAGCCGATAATAGAAAAAAGGTGTTTGAAAGAAGAATATTAAATACACTCATGCTAAAGGTTGTTTAACAATAACAATATTTTACTTCATCCTGATTATTGGAACCCTTGTTGATGCACCCCTAATAGGGCTGCAAAATTAAGAGATTTGGTAGCAGATAAGCCTAAAAGTAGAAGGGGGAGTAATACTAGAATTAATCAAAGTTTCTGTCAAAGATAGTCTGTTATCTTCATATTTTTACTGATAGTTATAAGTGGTTAATAAGCTTAACTAGTGAAGATACATAATAAATGCTAAATAGTTTAGTAAGTAGTCTAAGACATTCCCAAGACACAAGTTAGTAACAATAATGATGCTAGACACATTCTCATGTACTCCACACCTTACTAAATTGTCACAAAAAATTTCGCAAAAAAAGAACTTAAAAACCAATACTAATACCACAAAGAACTAACTGATTATTAATCTGATGAAGGCAAGGAAGAGCTCAAGGAAAAAAAAAGATTAAATATGCCAAGATTCAAGAATAGTGGTTTAGTTTTGATGTCGGACCCTCTTAGCACCTTGGATAGGTCATTTTAGTTATTAGTATTGAGTCTTTTAGGTTGAGAAGCTGCTGGATCAGTTTTAATTAAGTTCTATTAGAATAAGGGCAATTTGGTAATTTCTAGAAATCTGGAATGAGCTGTCCTTGACCGTACCAAAGTCCCATGAGTCTTTTTTTTTATGTTTACGTATTATTAAGTCTTTTATTTAATTATTATTAGTATTCCTATTAATTCTAGGAATAGGTTATTTAGAGTTCAAGTCCTACTAGGAAAAGGATAACTATAGCCTCTATATAAAGGCTCTTTTGTAGTCATGTTATTTCAGAATATATTGTGATTGATTAATAAAATTCAGTAGCTTATCTTAAGCTTTGTTTCTCCGAGGTGTGATGCCAAGGAACCTTAGGTGTGATGCTTAGGAAGACCTAGGTGTGATTTCCTAGTGTTTTATTTAGGTTATTTTCTGTTTATCCCCCATTTCAGCCCCAAACAGCCGTCAACATTCATTCTTTTCTAACCTAAACTCTTAAACATCAATCCTTATTCAAGAATTCATCAAGAAACCTAGTATAGTGCTGAACTTCTTAACGGTCCTGCATCAAATCTTTAGACATCAAAATATTTAATTTATTCAAAGCACTTAATTGCCATTTTTTCCCTTTATGCTTCTGCACTTGTTGTGGAGTTGTTCACTTAATTATTTTAATTGGGAAAGGATGACAAGTATTTGTAGCTCAATTGGGTTCAGCAATTTAATAGCCAAGAGTAGGATAACCAGAAAAACCTAAAATGGAAATGGAAGATCTTTGGGATTAAAATGCAGAACTTTAGGCCCTTTTTTTAAAGTAAATTTTTTATTGAAACTGGAAAAGGAAAAGACATAGAATAATATGCGCAATCCCTTTCCAAAGAACTTTAGGCCATTACAAAGCTGTGTAAACATTCTGAGTATACCTTGAGGACTGAGCCATAATTATACAAGCCATCCTTAATAAATCTAGAAGTTGGAGGCAAGCTTAGTGAGAACTTCAAATGTCTTTAATTACTTAAATTTTTGTGGTTTTGCTGGTTTGAAGCCTGGAGAAACTAGGGTAATCTCAATAGCATGATTTGGAATGTGATTCCTGTCTCATGTGGTGCATTTGAAAAGAAAGAAGTGCTCCAACTTTTATTCAGTGGCTAAGTTGGAGAATAGGATTTTTAAATTACTTTACAATTGGGTGGCGGTGTCTACTAGACTACTAGCTTCCATTCTTTCCATTCTGGGACTTCTTGGATTTGTTATTTTTGGGAGTTACTACAGTTCTTCTTGTTTCTCTTTTCTAGTGTTTTGCTTCTATACTTCCCATGTACTTGGCTAGTAGTACACTTTTGCTTTTCCATTGAATCTTGCACTTCTCAAAAGAAGGGAAAAAAATAAACTAGCAGCTGTAATGAGATGGCTAATGTAAAACTCATGCTCAACATTTATGAGGGCTTATTTTGATAATAGGTTGATTTTCATGGATAGGTTGTGTTTTTGCTAGTAAACCAACCCCCTAAGGTGAAATAGGCAAAAGAAAAGGGCAACAGACAAAACAAAACTGGTTCCACCATAACTAGTTATCCATAATATAAAATAAATAATTTTGTCTGTGGTAAAATTATGAAGCACTATAGTCATAGTGATCCGCCTTTGAACAATTTCATCCTTTAGTCCTTTATGTTTTATTTTATTTTATTTTATGGTAAGTAATATAATTTTATTGAGAAAGAGGAGATACCTTATGCATGCAGGATGTGTACACAAAAGTACTCCTAAAAAATTAAAAGCTCTAATCATTACAAATGAAAAGAAATGAAATCTATAAAATCCATAACAGAAGTTGAAACGCTATTCCTTTGTTTTTGGCTCTAGCTTTTTTTAGATAGGTAATAAGACTTCTATTGAAAAAAATTGAACATCATGTTCACGATGGTGATCACTCTGAACACGAAACAAATACAATATAATCAAGAACTAAAGGAAATAGAGACTAAGAATTCAGATAAAGAAATACGTATACCCCCAAATATGAGTCCAATGAAATAGAGTACCAAAGAGGAGAGATTTTAGATGATCTTTGTTTTTGGCTCTGGCGTTTTGGTTAGATTATGCTAAAAAAGTCAGGGAGACAATGCATCAACAACTGATTGATTTATGAGACATGGATATGCTGGGCTGTGTAATATATAATTTGGCGGCATTCAGTAGCCGTAATTGATTATTGTGAAGCATTCTTATTCTGTCTGAAACTTTGCAGATACAACCTTGTTCCATTCTGAGATTTGCCTCTGACTGTCTTCTACTTAGTCTTCATTCTTTCTTGTATCATGAGTTACTTATTTTCAACCATATCAAGTTTGAACTTTGATTGGGACTCTACTTCTTATGCTCAGTGAATGCCTCCTGCTGGTTGTTTGCATAAAAATTGTTAAATTGAACTATTTTCCTCTCTTAATTGATTGTCATGCTTTGTTCTCGGTATCCATGGGTTAGAATTTTTCTTGGTCATGTTTCAGGGTGAAAGGAGTACGTTACTTTGATTGCCCTCCTAATCATGGTGCAATTGTAAGGCCAGACAAAGTAAAGGTTTGTGTGCAACTATGTTCTAGTGACACTTTATATAGGAACTTTCACATGCATGCTGTTTATTGTCCAATTAAAATGCAGAGGCATCTTACTGTCTTGCCATCCACGGATTACATGGAGTATATGCATAATTAGTTTACCTTAATGAATTTAAACTGTAAATTCAAGGGCTGCAGTCGTGCGACTTCACTACTTAAGCCACTTTCATGAGCAAAAAGAGTGGCTTCAGGACTTGTCTTTGAGCCCTGCCACTGATATATATATATATATATATGTGTGTGTGTGTGTGTGTGTGTGTGTGTATTATATTCACCACAAACCATTTCTTTATGGGATAAGATAAGAAAAGGATTGATTCACTTTTCCCTTGTATGAAAGCATTGAAGCGTCTAATGCCTGTCTGCAAATATCTAAGAAAGCCATTCATTAATTTGCTCTAAACTTTGATTTAAATAATTGACAAGAAATCTCTTCCAGTTAGGGGTGTAAGGAAAACAGATCCCATTGTCAATTATGATTGGAATTCTCTACTCCCTGCAAATGGTTGCTGCCGGTGTTAAGAAAACTGAGAGTCTCGGTTTGAAACTGATATTCCCCCAAACCAACTGATATGGCCCAAACCAACCAATATGCTCCCTCTTCTTATTCTTCCTCCAATCTTCATCATTATCATCTTCTTCTGATCCTGTCTTTCAAGTTATAGATTTGTCTGCGTCTTTTTCACTTGAAAACTGAATTCAAGTACTGATCTGTCAGGGTTGATTTCATTGTCAATCACCACTGCCTTTGCCACAAAGCCAGCTGATGAAACTGACATTTCTGTGATGTTGGTTAAGCTGGTTTCTATCTGTTGGTCAGTGATTGGTTTTTGTTTTTAGAAACTGATAATATCAGTTTCGTGGATGAAAATAGTTTTTAAATTTGAGATAAAAATCAAACTTTCAGGGTTGAACATTATATTTCAAACTTTATTTTAATATTTGATGCATAATGTAATTGCATTTCAATACTATACAACTGAGAGCATAGCTTCCCAATTCATTAGCCTTTTTACTAATTTCAACTTGATCTCTTGATGAATTTAGATGCTGATACAAATCTTATCATGTTCCAGGTTGGTGACTATCCTGAACAAGATCCCTTTGAGGTGGATGAAATATAAGGTCAAGAAGAGAGCACTCCTACGCTTCCAGTTTTTACATAATGTTGATAACCTTTCTGTATGTATGAGACAGCAATTTCTTTATTTGCAATTGGTGCAGTTGAAACCTTTGGGTGAGGGATTGATGTGAACTTGAAATTTTTTGAGGAAGAATGTAGCTCTCTGGGCTCAAGTGTGCTAACAGTAGTATGGGAGTGTTTAACATTTAATATTAAATGGAAAACGAGAAGAAAAGAAAATCAAGAACAGAAGTGTTGAGATCATTTAAATTGAATTGCCTCTAGAGTAGACCTCTAGAATAGAGAATTCTAATTTCAATTGGATTACATATTTGGCATAAGCTTTTTCTTTTAGCTTTTTAATTTATTTGCTCATGTACAACAGTTTAAAACCTTTGCATTCGCATCCGGGTTGGTATAAATGTTATTTTACCATCTATAAAATGTCCTCTCTCCTCTCTAATTTCCGTCTCTTCCCTTCTCTCTCTCAGCCACCCATAATATTTTCACAATAAAAAAAATCTTTACAACTTACTACATACTGTAACATGGATGTTAAAAATTTATATATACACACCCGGATAAAGTGGGTTTTTTATGTTTTGGGAATGTAAAATAGCAATTTGGGGGTTGTAAATGCTTTAAGTAAACTATACTTAACTAACTTTTTGCAAATTAGCAAATAAACAGAAGACTACAACCAAACAATAAAGGTCCTTGCCAATTTGCCAAAAGATTTTGGGAACTCTTGCTACAAGGAGTGAAATGTCGGCAACGCGTCTCAACATCTTTTTACCGAAATTGAGCCATTTCAAGAGCAGCAAAAATGCTTCTGAATCACTGAAAAATGGTTTCTAATTGCTGGTTGCATGAAGTGTCTCTCCTTTGCAAACCACTGGGTGTCATTTGGTTCATTCTTGCTCTTGTATTAACTATTAACGTATGTGCCAGACACGTGTGCGACTTAATTACACCCATTGTCAATTGGCGACTCAAATTTACTATAGTGAACTTAAAAGATCTTAAATAATTAACTTCAAAATCAGAATCCTTGCAATACTACACCTACATACCAGTTCCTAATTCTGCTGTGTCCAGTGAAACATGCTTATTTCATAGAGCAGTCATAATAAGCAGAAAGGTAAGCAAATGCAAAGGTCCAGAAATAATAAGCAGCAACGGGTATGAGATAGCAAGCAAATGCAAAGGACCAGATATGAGATAATAAAGCAGAAAGGTGAGAGCTACTAATGTTTGTGTCTTCATTAAGCAGGGCAAGATATATACATGACTCACTTACAAACATCTTTCTTTTCTACTGGTCAGATAGATACGTAATATGTTCCACCCAACCCCCCACCCTGCCCCTTTTGGTACTCTTTTACCTAACTCAAGCAACAGTATTACATCAAATCATTACAATACAAACACCTTCTACAAAACAACTACAACTTCTCGCTTCCATTCACAAAAAAAAAAAAAAAAACAAAACAAAACAAAACATAGGATTGATCAGAATAATTTCGCACCGTTTCTTCTACCTGCATATTCATAAAAATCTGTCAAATAATTTGTTGCTGCGTACAACATAAATAAAAGATGGGTGAGCTTCAGTGATGATAAAAAATGTGAAATCTATATTATTGATTCTTTGATGCATTGTTCAAGAATATCACTTCTTGCTGGAAAATTATTTCAGTAAAGATTTTAAAGCCCCCTGATTGACTCTTTCTAACCCCCTTCCCAAACCGTATGCTGACTTCACTGCCCTCACATCTCCTGTCCAGGTCATGCCCTTTATTTGGGGTAAGTATTACCAAAATATCATTTGCCTTGTATGTAATTCATGTGTAAAAACAGTAAAATACCATACCACAAACATCATTTGAAACATTTTGTTTGTCTCAAGTTCATTATCCCCATTTTTGAAACTAGTTTGAGTATGAAGTTGATGCTATTAAATTTATCATGTGCCCTTTTACATGGTGTTAAAAAGAATGCAAATTTTTTGTATAAATGTGGCCTTCTTGAAAAGCTGTTTCACAATGCATTTTCTAATCTATGCAATATGCTAAAATCACAAAATAAAGCATGACATAATCAGTAATTTACTTGGCATTTTCAAAAGCAATTTGCAGCATTTATATCATAATTTTGAATGGTGTTTGCTGTAGAAATACAAAAAGTCCAAAATGATGACCAAATTGCATATGCAAAAATTGTTTTATTGGTGAATTTATCCCAACTCTAATTAACCCTTTTGCATTAATCATTTGTCATGATGGCAATCCATCCACTCAACTGTGCACAAGTTTGCTTGAATCACTATTCATAACTTGCCTAAAGAACCCCTATTCATCTTGTTGAAAACCCTCTTGATGTAAAGGTGTAATAAGTCATAACAAATTTAAACATCTAACAATTGCCGTGATAGAAAGGCAGAAGTTCTAACTATGAAAAAAATATATACATTTTTCATGACAGTTTTCTTGATATATTACGTTCATGACTACGTGCAATGCTGGCAATAGCACATTACCAAAAAGGCAGAGAGAGAGAGAACTACAGATTCTACCTTCGCTTTGACCTAATACTTCTTTTGGTGGATGCAGAAACATTGCCCTTTTGATCTTTCATGCTGCTTTTCTTAGCTCTGGATTTAGTGGCCCCTGTAAATGGTAGTACTACTTCAATGCCATAGAACATGGAAAATAAATTGACAAATATAAAATTTTTTCCTTCTTAATTTTGCATAAATACATAAAGTAGGATAGGGCTTAAACTAATTCTAAGTTTAACTTTTGGTGATTGACAGAGTCAGAACCAGCTGACATTGAAGTTCAATAACCAACACAACATTTAATTAAACAATCAAGCAACAAAATTATTCAAAGAAAACAATCAATTGCAAGAGACTTAAAGAGATCTTTCAAGTACAATTAGGCCATGTAGTTTTTAAATTCTTAGCAAAACATATTTGAATTACTTTAAGAAATGGCAGAAGCCTAATCCTAAAAGAAAACCTCATTACACAGAACTGGAAAAGAAAGGGAGAAAAAAAAGATGTTATATCTTGCTGCTTGCATAAAGTACTCAAAGAAGTGAGTGGCTGTGATGCTTGAAAGAATATATTTAGACCATCAAAAGATGCCTTTGATTTACACTGATGAGAAAGGATTAAAATTATTTATAGCAATATCACATGTTGTGGGAAAACATATGATAAAATGTCCAACTAATACTATAAAGTCCTTAAGCATGTTGTTAATACGCTAGTCCTTACTCAACTATATAACGCATCAAAGGAAACCTCATTGCAGCACATCATCATACAGTATGCTTTACTCTGATATGTTTTCAGGAACAAAAACCATATCTGTATCATTAACAGACTAATAAAAGGCAAAGATCAATTTTTCCAGCAATGTTGTTTAAAGCTTCTAAACTAGAGTACCATCAGCATCACGAAGAAAAAAAAAATGTATAAGAAATTAACATTAAACCATATCAAAAGCCAATTGAAGTAACCTTCAGTATCAGATTCTGCACCATCTTCTCCATTGTTCCCAGATACTGGTAATCCTTCCGTGCTACCAAATCTCTGCTGATGAATTTGGGCATTTCTTGCAGTCACTTCTTGCTCCTTCTTTTCCACATGAAATTTATTAAGTTTATCCTCAAACTCCTCAATGCACGATTTCAGTTCTGGTTTTGCAAACTTCTTGCTCTGTTCCCCCAAAACCCCCAAAAAAAGGAGTTAGCGTAAATAGAAAACATATCTTGAACATTTTGAATGAGGTGATACATGAAAATAAAATAAATTAATGCCTTGTTTATTATATTCTTGAAATGGTCCATCACAGATTCCTCTGATAAGGCATGTTCATATGTCTTGAATGACTCCATGAGTTTTTTCATTCCTTTCTCAGTAAATGCCAGCTGAGAGAGGCAGTAAGAAATATATTCCCATTGTGTGATATCTGCACCAAAAGAATAGTCCCCCATTGTAAGTTATATTTTGATCATTTATGAAAACAGAAAACAGCAGACAGCTAAAAAACCAAATTGACTTCTTTTGGTCTAATGGCATTTGGGACCCATTTCAGTCTCAGGAATATCAGCAAAGGATATGTGGCCTTTTAAAATTTTAGAAAATAATAACTTAAGGTATTCTCAAAAAAAAAATTATAAGGTGAAAATGAGAAGCAGCCTCCCACATCCCCTACTTGCTATTAAATAAAAAAAAAAAAATTAAACAAAACTAGAAGTGAAATGACAGCCTACTGGTCTTAAAAATATGAGCAACGTCTTAGCATGTGGATATAAGACTCAGAAATGTATGAAATTAGTAAGAGTATATTAAAGCTCATGCTTAAAGTGTAGTTACAGCTTTCAAATGGCTCAAACTACTAAGAGACTAGAAATAGCAGGGTTATCATCAACTGACCAATAGCAAGGTTATCAATGACTGACCAATAACATTCTATACTCATGTTGAAAGCAACTGCTATACAATACGACACATGATTAAGAAGGAAAAAAAAGGCACAGCATAAACTAGATATCAAATCACTAAATCAATGCAATAGCAAACATGAACCAGAACTTGTCAGGTTGGTGAAATTGCTCTACCAAAAAGTACAATAAGTTATGTTTTCAATCTGAAAAACTGCTATTTCCTAAATCATATTTGCTTCAAAAATATATTAATGTTTAAAAGAAATGAAGAGAGACATGATTTAGCTCTTGCTTGTTTCAACAGTGTCATATTCTGAACTCTGACAAGAGTGGCATCACCTTTGCAAATGGTTCAATAAGAATAAAGTACAAGAACTGAATGAATGCATACCTGTAACTCCATTAAATCTATTGCAGAGCTTTTCAACAAGAGCTTCCATTTGTTTGTCCTGGCGCAATTTCAAAAGATAGCATCTAGTCATCATTATGAAAAATGCTTGGCAATTCAACCTAGTTAAACAATCTAATACCTTCTTGATGGAAGCAATTAGGAACTGCATGATGTTGCAGAAAGACTCTCTCTTCAGATTCCGGATAGATAATTTGCCAAGTATATCGGGAAGCAAATTATATATTGGATTGCTTCCTGTTGGCATAATAGGAAAAAACATTGTTCATTTGACCAGGAAAAAAAATGACACAAGACAAGATAACAATCAGTAAATTTTACTGGATGTCTCAAAACTTACCCTTCTTAGATAACTCATGGAAAAAAAGCTTGGCTAGACTTGAAATGCGCTCTTCTTCATCTTCTAACTGTATAGCCATTTCATTTATATAACCTTTTACCTGATCAAGCAAATGACCACATCAGCCTCTAGATCAATATAACAAAAGCTAAAGAACAAGTAGAAATTAGCCAGTCTCTCAGACCTTCATCATATCATTCAATATGAGATGCGAAAGCACCAGAACAGCATTCTTCCTAACAGAAACTGAAGCATCCTGTAACCGGGCATACATGTTCTCAGTCCATGGTTCTAACAGGTTAGGAAACCGAACTGCCAAATCTCCAAGAGCAATAGTGCAATTGGAACGAACAGTTTCTGAGGATGCATTCTCCACAACAGTGAAGAGAAGCTGTAGGTTCGCATCACTGAAAATTCAAGCACTCAAAAGCTCAAGCATCATGTTTCGTTTCTTTATGAGAGAGAGAAAGAGAGAGAGAGCACGAGATCTCACCAAAATTTTGCATCAATGATCATAAATCGACATAAAGCAAGCATTCCAGATGCTTGTAGTTCCGGATACTGAAAAGAAAGCAGAAGTATTGGACGAGATAAGAATGATTACTCAAACAGTAATGAGCTAAATGAAAGCTTGTATGAAGAACTTTTATCAAATTATATTTGAAACAATCATATCATGTGTTATATTGTAAATTTGTAACCTTAGATGTGACATCAGTCCAATTTTTTTTGTTAAATGGAAGCTTCATATTTTTTTATTTTTTTAATCACGTTAATGACATCTAAATTTAACTGAATGAACTACAAAGCCTGATTTCAAATTTAAATGTAATGGGAAGATCATACTTTGATATAGTTAAAGAATGGAACCATTGAAATGGAGGATGAGAAAACTGAGGCAATCACCTTTTGCATCAGACTAAAATTTCTGCAAAGCTTTGACAGGAAAGGTGCACAATGTCCAATCAAGTTCTTCTCACTGGAATTACCAGAAATAATCTCTTTTTCTGCTTTGTCAGATAATGTATCAAGCATTGCATCTGCAGATGCAGCAAGACCTAGCTCGGCATTGATATTATTGTCCTGCAAAACATTATCAAAGGAAGAAATCTTCTATATCAAACCAAAAAATTAATAATGAAGAAAAATGAAAAAAATCAAATATCAAACAACCAATATTGATACCCTATTCCTTTTCATTGATAAATAAGTACAGAATCTGATCTTACCTTAAGTGTATCAGCAGGTGTTATGCCATTACTTTGTAAGTTGTGACGATCAATATCCGCCTTTTCTTTTGCAGCTCTTTGTTTCTGGATCTTTCGAGCACAAGATTCGACATATAATAATTGATTCATGGCAACATGACTTGTAATAAATAAATATCTACTCAATTTCGCAACTTGCACTGTGGCAAGTATGCTGGCACTACCACTGTCAATGTCATTGTGCAATTCATCTCCTCCGCTACAATCAAACACAGAACTAAGAGATTTCTTCACTATATCAGCAGCTAGTGTTTCTGGAGTGGGATGAATTGTATATATGGCAGCTATTGCTTTATCAGCAGCAGCATACCATATATTCTCTGGAAGCCAAGATCCTGCAATTAAGCTTTCCAGCATACCAAATACACGACTGCCAGTAACTGATAGCAACTTTTTCTTGTCATCATCAGATAATCTTTGAAGAGCAAAGCATGCTGCTCTAGCAAGCAAAGGATCCACTTTAGCCCAACGACCAAACCCGATATCAATAATGTCTTGTAAGTGAGAACCAAGAATAACAGGGGATGATTTTGCTGCCATGCAAAGGACAGATAAAGCACCACGACTTTGCTCTGCAGTGGTTCCACTAACACTAAAGCAAAAGAAATCCCATAATGCTGATATCTGCAGAAACAGTTACTTTATTGAGGAACCACTTCTTCAAGTAATGGTAGAAACATAGTTTCAACAGAGCAAATTCTCAACAATGCTAAAAACTGATAAAGCATTCATAAAGCAGGACAGACCATGATCCATGATAGAAACTAGCTCTCTGAGTAAATTTCCAAAATTAGATCTAACCCTCTCTCAGTGATCATCATCAAACTCAATTATCACAAACACCTTCTATTTGCTTCTCATTTCCAACATGTTTATCCAGTCTAGGACAGATATTCTCGTTGAAGAAGTTCAAGCAGAACAGAAGTGTCTACTCAAACAATAAAAATCCAAATATATTCTTAGCAATAACCAAGTTTGACAAAATAAAATAAAAACGAAGATTAAAACGATTGGAACAAATGGATAATTTTGTGTTTGAATATTTACCCAACTTTTAGTCAAGTGGCTTCAGATTGTGTAGTGAAAAGCTCAAGAAAGGTATTAGAAAAACCTAATGTTCAGATTATAAGGCTGGGCATAAAAGTTCTTAACTTGGCACAAAACCTGAGCAGAATTGCACAATCTACAGTTTGTCCATAACGGGCTTACCTACGGCTTACGCTGTTTAAGCTATTATTTATTTTTAAAATTTGTGTGTTCATGTGTTAGCCTCTATAATTGAGGGCTAGAAATTATATATCATCTTTGAAGCTAATTTATAATTTATTTTATACCTATTTAAATAGTAGATTTTAAAGGCTGAAACAGTCATCATTTTATGCATTTTTGTGTGTCATAATCAAGGAATATACTAGACGTGTTAGAAAAAAAACTCAGAACTATTTGATACAAGATATTATTCAGAAACATATACTCCACATACCATGCCAGTAGATATATCACCTTTGGACACCAAGGCCGCAACAATAAACTCCAGAGCTGCTAGATCTCCTATATTTGAATCTATGGCAAGACTCAAAAGATTTTTTCCAGTTTCTACTGGGTTTTTCCTTATATAAATTGTAACAAAGGCATTCTCCACAGCCTCATAGATGGATTTATCCTGGGAAAATACCTACAAAAGAGAGCAAAAAAATTGCTATTAATTCCAAATATGGATCAAGAACTAAATCTATTGGGTAAATGTCAGCAAATACATATGGGAAATCGGGGGGGTGGGGGGTGGGTGTGGGGGGGAGTATAAACATCTTGACTTCCAAAGAAACTTTTAAGACTGTTTCCATGGCATGACCAAAAATGAAAGCCTACCAGTGGCAACATCTTGCGGAGGCAGGCTTCTGAACCATCAATCTGGAACTGTTTGCACCTCATCAACAAGAGAATTGTGTTCTCAACATCAGAGGCAGAAGATGAAGCCATTAATTGAACAAGTGTAGGCATTGTGGCAAAGACACACTTAGAAAACCTTAAGCCAGCCTCAAGTGATGCAACCAAGGCCCTGGTCTGCTCCAAATTCCCAACATCTGGCACAGAATTCTCCTTCTGAATAATCTCTTCTTCCATCTGAGTCAAACAACTATCAGTTGAACTTTCCTGCTGCTCTTCAGCCAGAACTTGAGCATCTATGTTATGAACTTCACCATTTTCATTGCAAGTATCATTATCAGAAGGTAGATCATCCACAACACTTTCTGCAGGCACATCTGGTTCAAGCTCATTCAGCTTCTTCTTATACTGCTCTAAGGTTGCTTCAAATGAAGCTACTCGAAGTTGTGGGCCAAACGGATTGTGCTGTAACATCATTATAAGCAAATTCAGTGCAGATTTCCTGACAATTGCAGACTTATCCTCCAACCTTCCAGCAGCAACTTCTGCAACCTCATTCCACAAACCAATTGAAACAGAATGCTCTTCACACAGTTCAGCCCAAACCTGAAGAACGCGGCTCCTAGTATAAGCTGAAACATCTCGACACCGTTCAAGCAAAATTTCCAACATGGCTTGCTTGGTTCGAAGACGAACTGATTTAGAACTCACTTCACCCTCATCATCCTTAAACGCCTTTGCAACTAACTTTCCAAGAACCCCAACAAGAGCATTCCTTATCTTATAAGATTCCCCACCAAAGTGTGGGACCAGGATTCCAATGTTGGTTGAAATCAGCTTTGGCAACCGGTCAGCAATCTCTACCAGAAAACGCCCAATATTTTCAGCCCCAGCAGTGTCCTTCACATAGTCTTTTGGGTTAGTCCTACCAATCTCTCTGACAAGGGCACTGGCCAGGCTTCCATCAGCATACTTCTTCTTAGCACCAGCAACTGCTTCAGCCATGGGGATAACAACAAAATCATATTTATGAATTAGGTGCATGATAGAAGCACACGATTGTGCCATGTAGTGGTATTTTGTAGCGCATGACCCAATTATACGGCATAGAGCATCTTTTGTGTCGGAGTCTTTTAAAAGAATTGCATTCTCAAACATAGAGAATGTATGTCTACAAAAACACAAATCATAAAATTTCAACTTAAAGTCCATTCACAAAATAGTAAAACTATACCTAAAATATAATTGTCAGTTATCCAACTTACTTCGCAATGAAAGACAGATAGTTTTCATCTGGGTCCGTGGAACCAAAGAGCAACGCAAGGTTGATCTCTAGTGAATTAGCAATCAAATTGAGTATCCTACCCCTCTGAGGCTCCCAATTCCATGAGTTTTTGATAAGTTTCTTCCTTGTAGTTGCTATTACCTAAATCCATGGCCAAAAAACTTCACCAAATTGCCAGCAAAAGTTGCAATATCACACCCAAGATTGCCACATAAATGAGAACATGCAAATAGTAGAGAGAGAAAGAGTACCTTCGGATTGTTGCTGGAACCAGCATTGGACTCCTCAGCAAGAACAACATTGATGAGGAAAAATGTGTAGATTTTAAAAGCATTACGATGTGAAGCAACCCTATCGTGCACCAGAGTGTCATCATCCTGAGTTCGAGTGAGCGAATCAACATTTGGAAGAAGAACACTGAGATTGGATCGAAGACTCTCTACGAGATTCAATTTACAAGATGAAGGGAGACTAGCATAACCACGAATCAATGAATAAACACGATCAAAGATATCTTGATCTTCAATGCAAAAGAGCTCCTTGTCGGAAAGATCAAAAGAAACACCTATTCAAATAGATAAGGACAAAAAAAAAAAAAAAAAATTAAAATCAGTGAGATTTCTATCATGAAGGGAAGAAATTTGGTTGTGCAAAATTGAAACATAAACTACCTTGTTCTTGCAAGTACAATAACCCACTACATGTAAACAAATTAGTTGAATTAATCTCTTTCTATTACTTCTTTCGTATCAAAATATCGCAATATGTGATACTCGTAATTATCTCTAAACACCCAAACAATAATCAATAAATAAATAGTCTAAACTTTCAAGTTTCAAAAATAGCTCCCTTTTCTTTTCGTACATTTTCTTGGAAATGAGAAACTACACTAAGATAATTGTTTGGTTCCCGAGAAAGATTTGAGTTTTAAAACAGAAACAAAAACAAAGTAAAACCAATTTGACGTCTTACACTTACACTTCTTAGTTCCTGAAAGACATAAAATTCAGCTAACTGTAGCCAAATGCAGAGTAAACCACTCCCTTTTAAGTTGATTTTTCGCTTTTTCTCACTTCAATTTCAAATTTCTTTTCATTTCTACATATTCCTATGAAACAAACATAACTTTACCCTTTTTTTAGGGTTTCATAAGGAAAAAAAAAACATAAAAACAAACTCATGCACTATTTGATTGCAGAAATTATTGAGGTCAAAAACAAAATTCATAAATTTCACTTAAAAGTAGAAGAAGAGGAAAATTTAAGTTAAAATTATCCAAATAAATGTACAAAACGAATCAAAATTGGAGTAGAAATTGAGTTTTGAGTTTCGTTTTCATTTTCATTTTCATTTTCTCAGCAACCAAACGGAATTGTTAAGGAAATGAGAGAGAGAGAGAGAGAGAGAAACCTTTGACGAACTCTTCGAGTTCAGAAGAACGAAGCGACGCGACATCGATGGAGTTCTGAGCGTAAAGGCGGTTATCTTCGTGGTCTTCTTCTAGTTCTCTGAGGCTCTGTGGGAAAACGAAGTGAGGAGCCATAGCCAGAGAGAGAGATTCTTTCTCTGTTGGATCTTTGAGAATTTTGAACTCGGATCAAAATATTCAAACGAAGTGAGCAAGCGGGAATGTGTTTGTGACTGAAATCAAACGAGCCAGGCCGGGTCGGGTTTGATTTTCTGGATCGGGAGTGGGGGCACATAACTAATATAAAAATTAGTCTCATCGCACGCACTTTGCACATACAATGGGTTTTTTTTTTTAGTTTAGTATTATAATTTTCCATTCATCTCAATTAAACCACATGCATAATAATGTTTATTTTGAACATAGAAAATACATTCATTAAAATGAAAAGGAAAAAAAAAAAACCATTAGAAACAAATGCAAAGAGAAAACAATTCAAATACTAACCTATATAAATTACTAAAAAGAAAAAAAATGGAGTACATTAAAAATCACAGTTTTTTTTTTTTAATAATTCAAAAATAGAGAAGAAGAGATTTGAAAAAAATAAAAGCGAAAACCAAATTTTTTTTTTTTTTTAAAAGTGAGATTAGAATTTAGGAGAAAGGAATCTGAAAAAATAAATAAATAAATAAAAATAAAAGAGAGAGAGAGAGAGAGAGAGAGAGAGAAACATTCAAGTCTTGGTAAAGGGGGGAAAAAAAGAGAAGAAAAAAAAAGTAAAAACGTTGGGTTTAATAATCCTATTTTATAGGAAAAAAATCCGTGTCTTTATTTTTTATATATAACTTTTATTTTGAGAATCTTATTATGTACACGGATCAAATTATACCTTTTTTTATAGAAGAAATTGAAATTATACGTAATATTAGCTATTGAAATTGTAGGGGTAAAGTCCCTAGATCAAACAATGGGCCTTGGGCCCCATATAGAATTCAACCACGTCCAAGGAGAAGGTGTGGCCGCCAAAAAGGGCTCCCGGCCCAATTCTTATGGGCCAAAACTTGTTTAAAATTCGGTTCGAGGAGAAACGTCTCCTCGGACATACCAAGTATGGCTCAAACATGCACCCTACCAGCAATAAAGAATCACTCCAACAAGTATTAGTGGCAGGGATGAGTCCCATAAGCCTGTGAGAGGGAAGAGAGTATAGGATGTCAAGGGAGAGACTACAACTGCCACATTAAATGCATGACAACTACTTTTCTGGCAGCATTAATGTGGAGAGGACTGGCGAACAGTATTACCTTGGCTATTACAACTCACAGAAAGATGGGGGAGATGTCCGATGGGACGGGCACTCAAGTGAAGGTCCAGATGATTAACAAGTGTAAGGTTCTGATGACTTCAAGGGGACTATATAAGAGAAGGGAATCCCCACGAAGAAGGGGACCGGGAAAAAAGGAGGAACATAGAACAGAAGAAGAGGAGAAAGACCATAACCTTTGAACAGAGACAAGGATATGCCTCATACGTCTCCTTAGACCATATACCTAATGGACATGAAGGAGATTTTCATACTTTTGATTGTTGTATGGCCCAAAGTTAACTAGCACACACTTCGTTAGGGCCCAGTTCTGTAACCCACTCTCTACAAATTCATTGTCTAGGACTCTTTGGGCTAGAACCCCATAACTGTTGGGCCCAAGCACCGAATCGAGACCCTACAGAAATTATACGTGGTATTAACTTACACCTTTTTTAAATTATAGATTTCTAATATATGTAATGATTTCTCATATTATATATATATATATATATATATATATATATATATATATACTCATTGGTTTTTGCACCCAATACGTCACTTGCCATTCATCAAAAATAAATAAATCACTTGCCACAAAAATTTAAAAATTAGATGGGCACATGGCGCATGATTGGATTCTAATTGAAATCCTATTTAGAATCTAATTAAATTTGGACACTACAAATTTTATAATCAATAATTCACTTGACACAAAAAATAAAAATTAGATAGGATATATGGCGCACAATTGGACTCAAATTGAAATTCAATTTGGATTTTAATTTGATTTTCTTTTAGCTTTGGCTTTTATTATATACTAGCATGTAACTCCATTTAAACACATGAATGTATTTAAAATTAAACAAAATTTTTATTATAAAAATATAAATAATAAGTCAAATTTTTTTTTTTAAAGCATGTAACACATGCTTTCATGCATACATATAGATACATTTAAAATTAAACACAATTTTTATCATAAAATATAGATAATTAGTCAAATTATTTATTTAAAGTAAATGTAATTAGTCACATATTAAAATTCTTACCTAAATTTAATACTACTTATGATCATTTTTTGTCTAATTTTTAATAAGATAGAACATATGGTGATTTTTATTTTATTTATTTTTTGAGAAACATGTGGTAATTTTTATTGAGTATATGTGATTTATTTTATTTTATTTTATAGTTCATTAATATTAGATTTTTAGTATTTTGCACTCATTAACTCACTTGACACAAAGATTAAAAAACTTAAGTACACACATGGCAAAGTAGATAATTATGGTGTAGTTCCCACATAAATTTAGACACATGACACAAAATTGGATTATAATTTCAAATTCTAATTCAACTTTTTCTAAACTTTACCTATTAATATATATATATATATATATATAGATAACTTATAAATTTGAAATTTTTTTTAGTTATATGATTATGTTTTTTTATGGTTTATTATATTAAACTCCTCGTTTTATACACTAAATTAGCTAATTTGGCACAAAAATTTAAAATTTTAGATTAAATGGGACACGTGGTGCAAAATTAAACTCTAATTGAAATTCAATTTTGATACTAAATTAACTCACTTGGCACAAAATTTTAAATTTTAGTTTAGATGAGACACAAAACACAAAATTAGATTCTAATTAAATTCCAATTTGAAATTTAATTGGATTTTCTCTCTGTTTTACCTATTATTATTATTATTATTATTATTATTATTATTATTATTATTATTATATATATATATAGACTAGTATGTAACTCGTGCTTACACACGGGAATGATGAATTGTAGTGGTGCAACTGATGTTAGATTGGGTTATAAAACATATAGAATATTAATTCGACCAGGACATTTAGAGGTACTACAATAGTTTTTTCTTGCAACTTTTATGATATTGGCAAGTCAAGTTTCTCATTACACTGCTATTATGTATATCTAAATATATAAAATATCTAAATACATAGAAACAATATAAAAAATATGTTCATTAGTTTAAAGAAAAAATAACAGTAAAAATCTAAATAATTTAATTTGTATGGAAAGTTAACAAAAGCGAAATTCAATTTTGAATCTAATTAAATTATCTCTTTTATTTTTTTATTTTATTTTTAGAATACTAAGTATTTTTAACACACACACACGGGGAGAGGGGAGAAAGTTTTTTAAAGAAACTTACAGTGGTATATATCCAAAATGGCCTAACTCTTTGATACACAGCACAGGCTTTAAACTTCTTTAACTCACACTCATTTTCCAATGTGGGATTAATCCACTGTTTTTTCTTTTGAGAATACTAAGTATTTTTAACACACACAGAGGGAGAGGGGAGAAGGGTTTTTTAAAGAAACTTATAATGGTGTATATCCAAAATGGCCTAACTTTTGGATAAACAGTACAGACTTTAAATTTCTTTAACTCACACTCATTTTCCAATATGGGATTAACCCACTGTTTTTTCTTTTGAGAATACTAAGTATTTTTAACACACACACATGGGGAGGGGAGAAAGTTTTTTTAAAGAAACTTACAGTGGTGTATATCTAAAAGAGCCTAACTTTTGAATACACAGTATAGGCTTTAAACCTCTTTAACTTACACTCATTTTCATTTGTGGGATTAACCCACTGTTTTTTTTCTTTTGAGAATACTAAGTATTTTTAATACACACACGCGGAGAGGAGAGAAGGTTTTTTAAAGAAATTTACAGTGGTGTATATCCAAAAGGGCCTAACTCTTAGATACACAACACAGGTTTTAAACCCCTTTATACTGAACTCCTCGTTTTCTACATTGAATTAACTCACTTGGTACAAAAAAATGCATATACTTAGTATAGCAAATAAGATAAAATGTATAATAATATTTATTGTTTTATTAAAAAAAAGCCTATACTTGGTTTTTTTTTTTTATATATAAATAAGTTAGAATATCAACCTATAGCATTTATTCTAGATGATTGTTTTTTATCATCAAGCCAAGACACGTATTGGTTTTGATGAGATGACAACTAAATTGAAAGCATGAAAAATTTCTCCTACACTCAGTTTGTTGTGCAATTCACTAGGCGATTCCGTTAATTTTGACATCGCAATTTCTGAATTTGTCCTCATCTTGGACACTTTGTCATAACTGATCTTTGATTTCTTATTTTCCATGCTTGAAGAAAATGGTTTTTGATGTAGGGATTTGGGAAAAAGCTTTTGGAATAATGTCTAATCTTACTCACTATGTATAAAATTATGACTTTTGTTTATGCCAAAATTGATGGAATGGCTGAGTGGACTACACATCAAGCCGAGTGTAGGAGGAAGAAAGAGGTAATTTGAGTATAAGAAAAAAAAAAGATGTAGATTTTATTCTAATTTTTAACCATTTATCCCCATCTTGCACTGCATGAGAGTTAAAGGAGTGTTGTGGCAGCGAATTAAGAGTGCAAAGGCAAACTCACCAAAAATAGAGAGTAGATCTATGTTTGTGAGTTATATGAACATGGACTAACTGATTCTAATAAGTTTTTTGTTAATTTCTTTGTGTTAAATTTGAGGAAACCTTAACCTAATTCTTAGGAGATGCAAGTGGTTCGGTGTGTTTAAAAATACAAAGCTAGATGGCACAAGTTAACAAAGATAAGATGCAAACATGGCAAAAGATTATGGAAAGTATGGAGCTAGTTCACTTAAACTGACCCAAACACATTGCACTGGAAAAAAAAAAAATCTCAAAAGTCCTTTTTTTTTAATAGACTTTTTTTTTTTTCTTTTTCTATACAAGATAGAATTTTTAGTCTAACCTAATTTAAGTGTATATATGTGTGAAACTTCCTCCTGGAGACTTGAATCTCGACCCTTACCCCCCACACCCCACAAGCATTTATACTTGTGGAATAACTACCATATCAAGGGTGCGCGGTAGTAATAGACTTCTTTACTATACTTACATTCTATGATACGTTTATGAGCCTCGCTAAGTCTGTCCTAGTTGGAAGAACGTTTAATAGAAACAAATGAATCATAAATTGGCTTACTTTACTTCACCCTTATTTCAAACTCAACTACTTTTGGCTACAAACCAAAAATAAACATAAGAACGTTTAATAGAAACAAATGCATCGTAAATTGGCTTACTTTGCTTCACCCTCATTTCAAACTCAACCAATTTTGACTACAAACCAAAAATAAACATAACTTTATCGATTCTATCTATGAATCAAGTCGAAAGACTTCGTTTTTTGGTTCCCTGAAGCCCTGAATGGATTGGATCATTTCTGCCAACAAAATGAATGCAGAGCCTGTTCCGAATGCTTCTCTGATCTGGAAGTTCTTGCGAATAGAATAAGATGTTGCTCCCCTTCCCTCTGTCTTTTTTCGCTTTGTTAATCTTCCCCTCTAATGCGAGCCAGGCGCAGGAGGAAGAAACCTAAGAGAAGAGCGTCTTCTCTTAGGTCCTTTTTTCTTTTTGGTTTGTAGCCAAAAGTGGTTGAGTTTGAAATAAGGGTGAAGCAAAGTAAGCCAATTTACGATGCATTTGTTTTTATTAAACATTCTTATGACTGGGACAGACTTAGCGAGGCTCGTAAACGTATTGTAGAATGTAAGTATAGTAAAGAAGCCTATTTTAAAAAACGACTTTTGAGGATTTTTTTTCATGTGCAATGTGTTTGGGTCAATTTAATTGAACTAGCATCCATACTTTCCATAATCTTTTACCATGTTTGCATCTTATCTTTGTTAATCTATGCCATCTAGCTTTGTATTTTTAAACACACCGAGCCACTTGCATCTCCTAAGAATTGGTTACAAGCTTCCTTAAATTTAACATAAAGAAACCAATAGAAAACTTATTAAAATCAGTTAATCATGGTCATATAACTCACAAACATAGATCTACTCTCTATTTTTGGTGAGTTTGCCTTTGCATTCTTAATTCGTTGTCACATCTCTCCTTTAACTCTCACGTAGTGCAAGATGGGGATAAATGGTTAAAAATTAGAATAAAATCTACATCTTTCTTTCCTTATACTCAAATTACCTTTGTCTTCCTCCTACACTCGACTTGATGTGTAGTCCACTCGGCCATTCTGTCAATTTTGGCATAAACAAAAGTCAATTTTTATAGATTAGACATTTATCCAAAAGTTCTTTTCCCAAATCCCTACCTCAAAAACGCTTTTCTTCAAGAATGAAAAAGAAGAAATCAAAAATCAGTTGCGACAAAGTGTCCAAGAAGAGGACAAATTTAGAAATTGCGATGTCAAAATTAACGGAATGGTTGAGTGGACTGCACATCAAACCAAGTATAGGAGAATTTTCATGCTTTCAATTTAGTTGTCATCGATCTCACCAAAACCAATATGTGTCTTGGCTTGATGATAAAGAGTAATCATCTAGAATAAACACTATAGGTTGATATTCTAACCTATTTATAAAAAACAAAGTATAGGCTTTTTTTTAATAAGTAATAAACATTATTGTACATTTTATCTTATTTGCTATACTAAGTATAGACATTTTTTTTTACAAATAATAAATATCATTATTATTATCTTATTTGCTATATTAAATATAGGTTTTTTCTAGGGTAAAATATCATTTTCGTCCCTAAACTATCACAAAAGTTCATTTTTATCCCTAAAGTTTCAAAAGTTCTATTTTCACCCCTAAACTTTTCTAAACGTACTGATTTTTTTCCCTATGTCTGTTTCCGTTAACTTATGTCTTATATGGCCTGATGGAGTGCTGATGTGGTATCTGACCTGGATTAAAATTATTTTGTTTAAAAAAATACAAATATGTGGCAAATAATTATAGGGCACGTGAGAACTTTTTTTTAAAAGCTCAAAATTACCCCTCACTCCCTCAGTTGACCCTCACTCCCTCTTCTTGTGAATCACTGATTCTTCATTCGTGAGACCCTAAAGCCCAAGCCCCACTATAATTAGTGACCAGAATCAACTAGTCCAAACTCGCCGGAGACCCCAACCAGTCAGCCTCCCTTCGTCGACATGGAGGAGATGAAATAGGGTTCAGACTTCTACTGTGAAGTTGCTGTTAAAATCGAAGCTCTTACTAACTTATAAAGTAAAATTGTTGGTTTTGCTTTATAGCTTTATTGGAATATACACATACTTTTCTATAGCTTGATGGGTATGGGTCAAAGTATATTGATTTAAACGTTTCCAAGACAAAGTCTATTTCCAGGTTTTCAGTATAATGAAAATACACAAGAGTCCACTTTAAACCTAAGTTTTTTTTTGTTTTTTTGTTTTTATATTATATATATATATATATATATATATATATATATATATATATATATTTGAAAAGTTGCTCCAGTGGAAAAGTGACAAGGCAGCTTGCAAGGCTAATGAAAAAGTGTGTCATATATATAGAGCTTTTTAGTTTTGTCACTATAACGAATTGGTTTACATAAAGGTGTGATATGCTACTGAAAGGGACAAGGGTTTATGTTTAAAAATTGGCGTAATTTGATTTAGTGGTCCCTAGTGTTTAGTGTTGAAGACTCCATCAGACATTGAGGGACCACATGCTATATTTGAGTGATTTTAATAATTTTGTTTGGCTTGCTATATAGTATTTGCACATGGTAACCACTATGTAATTTAGGGTCCATTTGGATATAACTGAAAATTGAAAACTGAAAATTAATGTAGCAAAATGTGAGTACTGTAGCGCAGCTGAAAATATATAAGGGTTGCGTTTTATTGTAGCTGAATTAATTAACTGAGGTCAAGCTACCTCAACCCAACAATAAATATTCATCAACTCATATTAACTATTACTAACATGTTGTCTAGACTTTGAGACGATTGGCTACGCTTAACTACACCCTCTTCCACCAATACGCACCCCTTGGCATAATGGTTATCCATAAGTACAAAGTTCTTGTAGGCAAGAGAGGGGGGGGAGGGGAGGGGGGGAAGACAAGGACCAAGGTTCAAGTCTCCAGAAGGGAACTTCACACACATATATACTTAGATTATGTAGAGTATAATTTCTATATTGTAAAAAAAAAAAATTACACACAATTCAATATAAGTTTGTGAAAAAAGTTAATGTAATTATTTGTGTATAGATTGATGCTCACAAGTTGGTGTGGGGCAAAAAGTGTGAGACAGCACGCAATGAGCTCTAAGACTGCTGTGAGGTTAAGGGAGGAAGACGAAGAGTTGCAACGCAGCACAAAAAAGGTCAAGGAAACACATAGAGGTGATAAAATTACAGAGGATGTTTCTACCCGTGCTAAAGGGACAAGAAGCTCCTACAAGGCGAAGCTTACTGGTGAGATACCTGGAGCGTATGAAAGAGCATTCAGGTTTGAAGAGGAAATGGACATGGAAAATGACTCCGATGATGAAAGCTGGAACCTTGAAGCAAGCGTAGTAGCTCTAAATCTTTCTGGTGCTAGGAAAGCAAGCGTTAGGGCCCTATGGTCAAATGCACTGATAGTTAAGGTGATTGAAAAGATTGTGGGGTATCAATTCCTCACATTGCGGATCATGGCCATTTGGAAACCTTGTGGTAGATTGGACTGCATTGATCTAGAGCAAGATTTTTTCCTAATCCGCTTCTCAGTGAAAGAAGATTTTGATAGAGTTCTGAAAGAGGGTCCTTGGTTTGTGGGTGGGCATTACTTTTCTATTAGAAAATGGGAACCAAACTTCAAACCATTAACAGCCAGTGTATCCTCGGTAGCTGTTTAGGTGAGGTTCTCTGAGCTTCCCATAGAATACTATGAACCATCAGTGTTGTGTGATCTGGGGCAAATTATTGGTCTTGTTTTAAGGATTGATACATGTATGGCATTTGAGTCCAAGGGGCGATTCACTAGGATTTGTGTTTAGGTTAATTTTGCTAATCCCCTTATCAAGATTATTAAGGTTGCTGGTGTTAAACAACCAATTCAGTACAAAGGGATTAATTCATTATGTTTTTCATGCGGTCGTGTTGGTCACAAGATGGAGAGTTGCGCTTACATAGCCATGGCAACAGAGAAAGTTGAAGAAGATGGAGCCAAGATGGTCGATCTACCTGTAGTGGACCGTTCTGTTCCTAGTGAGGAGACTTTTGGGCCTTGGGTTTTGGTTTCACGAAAAAGGCAATCTAGTAGGAAAGGTAATAAAGTCTCCCCCCAAGTTTCCTAACATAGCCCGGCTCTACATCAAAAGGCCCGTTCCCCTTATCATGTTGCAAGCCCATCTACCCATGAGCTTGACCTATTAGGCGCTATATAGAAGGAAAGTAAGCACGCTGCCAGTCCTTTTTCAGTAGATAATGCCTTTGTGGTAGATCACACTCAGCTAGAGAATAAGGACCAAAATCATCTCCATTCAGCTAAAACATTGACCAAACTGCTTTCTCGAAACTCTCAATCCAATCAAAAATTGCGTGGGACCTCAGGTTTAAAAGGGGAAAGGCTGAAACAACTGGTGGAGTTTAAGGAATTAAAGTGTGGTTTTGGCTTTGAAATTCCTCTTGACAAGCCGATAGTTTTCACAGCGGGTTGCTTCGGTTACAACATGTCTTCGGCTTAGGTGGAGATAGATACGGATGGGACTGAGAAGGGGGCTGACGCAGCAATGGAAGTTGAAATTACAGAGTTGAATGCTTCAAAAACCTAGTTGGGAGAAGTGGTGGCATTGACAGCTCTTAAAATATCCAGAGCTAATCTAAAGCACATTGATCCTAAGTTAAGATCGCATAAGACCAGGAATGAGGAAGGCTCAATTTCAAACTCCAATCTAGCTGTGGACAATATGATCCAGGAGCTTGAACCTCAAACTGACCCAGAAGATAATCATATTGTGGAAATGGATGGCATGCAGGTCGAGGGAGGAGGTGAATCCCTTGGCACTGAATAATTTTGTTTTCCTTCTTCCCTACCTTTATTTTGTTTATTAATTAAGATAATAAATTGGAATTTTTGGGGTGCATTAAGCCCATCCTTTCAAAGTTTTGTTCATAATATGGTTCTGAACCACTCCCCTACTATTATGATTATCACTGAGACTAAAATCAGCAGTCAGAGGGCTAAAGATATATCAGATAGACTGCCTTTTGATAGGGCTATACATGCCAATAATATCAGGTTCACCGGTGGTCTTTGGGTTTTATGGGACACCACGCAAGTTGAGGTCTCTGAGCTCTCATCCACAGAGCAAGAGATACACACCTTGGTGCGTGACCTCTCCTCAAATAATTCATGGTTATTGTCAGTGATTTACACTAGCCCCAGATATGCAGAAAGGCTTTTATTATGGAACAATTTGACTGAAGTTGCTGATCTTCATTCCCTCCCTTCGATCATCGTTGGAGATTTTAATGAGGTGTTAATGGGTGAAGATAAGTTAGGTGGCAGACCAATCAACATCTCAAGAGCTATCAATTTACAGGAGTGCTTGAATACTTGTGGTATGATTAATCTGGGATTCTTAGGACCGCGGTTCACGTGGTCAAATTGACAACCTTTATCCAGCCTCATTCAAGAGAGAATCAACAGGTTTTTTGTTAATTCTAGCTGGAATGTGCTATATCCAGAAGCCCATGTCACTCATCTGGAAAGATCCCACTCTGATCATAGTCCAATTGTCCTGTCCCTACAGACTGATTAAGAGGTACGATTTCCTCGACCATTTAGGTATTAACCTATGTGGCTATCTCATCCGGATTTCCCTGATTTGGTCAGAGATGCATGGTTTGGTACTCCATATTTACCTAATGCCATTTGCTCCTTTACCACCAAAGCCAATATATGGAATAGAGATCAATTTGGAAATATTTTCCATAGAAAGCAAAGAACCTGTGCAATACTCAAGGGAGTGCAAACCGCTTTGGGGAATAATCCCAATAATTTCCTGATTGATTTGGAAAAATCCCTCTTAGTCGAGCTTTCCAATCTTGCTGACTTGGATGCAAAATGTTGGAGTATGAAGTTGAGAATCACTTGGGTGGTTAAGAGTGATAGAAACACTACCTTCTTTCACAATTCAGCTTTGATTCGCCAACATAGGAATCGTATTACTAGTTTGAAGGATAGTATGGGGAATTGGTTAACTGGGGATCAACAAGTTGCTGATTTTATTAGACAAGGTTTTATCCAACTTTTCACTACTTCCCATTACAGTGCCTCTAGGCAGGAGTGGCAACCTCCATTCTAGAGATGTTTCTTAAAAGCTAAAGATATTTCCAAGTTGGAAAGACCGGTTACTAATGAGGAGATTTTCATTGCACTACACTCTCTTAAACCTTACAAAGCTCCGGGTCCGGATGGACTTCATGCGGGCTTTTTTGAACGGTTTTGGTTAATTGTTGGCAATTCAGTTAAGAGTGAAGTCAAGCAATCTTTCTGCACTGGAAAAGTACCGAAGTATCTCAACAAAATTTTAATTACTCTTATCCCTAAGTGTAACAACCCGGAAACGCTAAATAATTACCGACCCATTGGCCTATGCAACACGGTGTACAAGGTAATAACTAAGCTTATTGTGGCTCGCCTCCGACTAGCCCTAGAATACCTTGTCTCGCCATTTCAAACAACGTTTGTGCCTAAGAGAAAGGGTGTGGATAACGCCATCATTGTTCAGGAGCTTATTCACTCAATATCCAAGAAGCGGGGTAGAGAAGGAATCATGGCTATTAAAATTGATTTGGAGAAAGCTTATGATCATCTCAAATGGAGCTTTATTAAGGACACTATTTCATTGTTCAAGTTCCCTAGCCACCTCATCTCCCTTATTATGAGCTGTGTATCGTCTTCATCCATCTCCATTCTCTTTAATGGCGGGTCATTGGATTCTTTTCAGCCTTCCAGGGGTATTAGGCAAGGAGACCCCCTCTCTCCTTAACTTTTCATCTTGTGCATGGAAATTCTTGGGGCACTCATAACGGATAAATGTGAAGATAATTTGTGGGATCCAATTTCGGCCTCTAGGGGTGGTTTGCCCTTTTCTCATTTATTCTTCGCGGATGATCTTGTTCTATTCACAAAAGCTGATGTTAATATTTGCCAGGTTGTAAGAGAGGTGCTAGACACGTTTGGTGAGATTTCTGGCCAAAAGGTGAATGTTGGGAAATCTCGAGTATTTTGGTGAGATTTCTGGCCAAAAGGTGAATGTTGGGAAATCTCGAGTATTTTTCTCACCTAATTTGGATCATAGTTGCAGAGAGGAGCTTTGCAACATATTGGAGTTCTACTCCACTCCATCATTGGGTAAGTATCTTGGTTTCCCCTTAAAGCACACATCATCTTCGCAAGATTTTGGGGCGGTGATTAAGCGGGTTCAAGGCAAACTTGTGGGTTGGAAAGCTCATCTTCTATCTTTTGCTGGACAGCTTGTTTTGATTCAAGCTACTCTTTCCCCTATCCCAAATTACTCAATGCAATGTGCTACCCTTCCATCAAAGATTACCCAAGGTATTGATAGATTGTGTCGTAATTTCATTTGGGGTACAATGGATAAAAAAAAGAAGCTGCATCTAGTTAGTTGGTCAAAAATCACCAAACCAAAAAAGGAGGGCGGCCTTGGTCTTCAATCGGTAAAAGAAAAGAATTTGGCTTTACTTGCCAAACTCAACTGGCGATTTCATCAAGAAAAAGATTCACCTTGGGCTAAAGTTCTTGTGCATAAATATACTAGAAGAGGTAGACTTGCTGCTTTCAAACACAAATTTTGTTTAACCACGTGGAAGGCTCTTAGTAAAGGAGAAATAATATTCAAGAAGGGCATTAAGTAGATTTCAGGCAAGAATAGTTTATTATCCTTTTGGCATAACAAATGGTTGAGCGATGGACCTATTAAAAGCCTCATTGCAGGGCCTTTTTAGAGGAATGAGGATACTATTTTGCTGAGGGATATTACTCAGAACAATTTCTGAAATTTCGGTTGCTTATCATTTGTTCTTCCTCTCTCTTTAGGCCAGAAAATTAAAGCCACTCCCATCCCCATGGCAGTGAATGGGGTAGACCGAATTTCTTGGTCTTCTTCTCCAAATGGGGAGTTCAAGCTTAAGGAAGCTTATAAGCTAGCGTGTATGATGCATAACAACCCCCTTTGTGATCATTTCATGGGAAATTGGATCTGGAAAATTTCTACATTGCCCAAGATCAAATGTTTTCTTTGGCAATGCTTTCACCGAAGCATACCAACTAGAGAAGTGCTAAATATGAGAAGGTTGAACAAACCTCCCTGCTGCCCGTTATGTAATGCTGATGTAGAATCCATTATTCATACATTGAGAGATTGACAACATGCTCGGGATTTTTGGAATTCTTTTCCCCCTCCAATTCAGTCCAATCTGTTTTATGGCACAAATTTATTGGTTTGGCTGTGGATTAACTATACTTCTCATCTTCTTTCCTTTGTGGGCATCACTTGGAGTACTCTCTTTACTTTGGTGTGTGGTGTATGTGGCTTAGATGTAACAATTTTATCTTTAGGAATCAACACAACAAGAAGAATCTTATGGCTGAAACAATTGCTAAAGCATCTGAATTTGCCTTTCTCAATGTGAATGAAAGACACCGCCGCTTGCTGACAACTATTCAGGTCCGGTGGCTGCCTCCTCCGAAGCATTAGTTCAAGTTAAATTCAGATGGCTCTTCTTTAGGCAACCCAGACAAAGTGGGTGAGGTGGTTTAATCTGTAACCATCGTGGGGAATGGGTGTGTGGATTTGCTAAAGCCATTGGGCACACCACCAGTGTGGCAGCAGAACTATGGGCATTGTGGGATGGCATTAATTTGTGTGTTGTGTTAAACTTGCCAAATGTCTTAATTGAACTTGATGCCAAGCTGGTGGTTGAGTTATTGCAGAAGGATGAAGGTAGTTTTAATAGCAATGATACTATTATGGTTGACTGCAAGGCTGGTCTGTAGAAGATCCAGAGAACTAGAGTTCTTCACTGCTATAGAGAGGTCAATAAGTGCGCCGATGCTCTTGCTAGAAGAGGAGCTCTACTTTCCCATGATTTTGTAATTTTCCATACCCCTTAGTGATGTTTCTCTTTTGCTCAACCTAGATGCTGATGGAACAATGTATGAGCATAAATGCTCAGTTGTTGATTTTTTTAGTTAATGATACTATCCTGATTACCAAAAAAAAAAATTACACACATATACACTTAGATTGTGTATCGTTTTTGAGACACATGCCTAGTGTACAATGCAAAGGACAAAAAGAACCCCATGTACCCATGTATTTACTATTTAATGAGTATTGAATAAAAAATCTACTTTATTTGCTAAGAATTTTCTAAGAATTTTGGACAAGATGACCAAATTGACTTATTTTGACAAAGTGCTGGACTAAATTAACCAAAATAAGAGTTGGGTTAGAGGAGTCATGATTGAACCTAGTGGATATCTTCTCTCTCTACAACAAGTTGTTACACTTTCCTTGCACCAAGTGGTTACCATCTATTAAAGACTTTGGTAATTTGCATAATTCTCATTGTGTTTTTTATTACTATTTTAAATTCATTAAAAATATTAATATAGTTTAGTTTAAATGAAAATTTTTAACCAAAGTCCTAGAAAATTTAAAATACTACTTCATCAAAAACTCAATTATTAAGTTTAAAGAAATATAGAAGAATTTTAATTATTTATTTTAAATTATTTTATAATTCATGAGTTTTTTTTAACTAAAACTTGGTCTTACCCAATATAAATTCTTCATGTAGTTCAGGTACTTTTGTTCTTTTATTTGTACCATCTATTTTATTATTTATCTTTAATTTTATTAAAATATTTTCTTTAGTTTATATATGATTCTTGATTTGCATCTCACATATTTGATTCTAGAAATATATTTAAATATAAACTTAATAAATAATTACAACTAGATTCTAACTACACTATAATTTTGTGTCAAGTTCCTCTCCAATTTAAAATTACTTTAGCTCATTCCGCTTTAACCTCATTAACTCAAACTACCTTGCCAAAACTTATTATTATTTAAAGTATAAACGTGAATGAAAAAAAATTACCATATTCTAAAATTTGTATTCATTTTCAATATATTTTTATAATAAATCAATCTTCATATATTATTTGAAAAAAAATTAAAACATTATATAAATTCATTACATCACCATAACAAAAATTACGTTAATGAGTACAAATTAAATATATACTTTTCTTCTTAACTAAAATGGATCAACAAAAAATGGATGATTTGCATACTCTACTAAATATTATCCTACAATCTCTTATTGATACTATTAAGTTTAGGTACAAATGCTAATATGTATCTAATTGTATTTATTTTTAAATGCATTCGTGTGTATCAAGGGATAGAAGGCAATTACATAGAAGAATCTCTTGGGGGTGGCTCAAATATACTAGCTAAAGGTTTTGAATGCTAATTAGAGATTTCAAACCTAAGACTTCATAGATCTCAAGAGATTTTGAAAACCACTAACTCAACATCTCAACCCCTTCCGGTCATGAATTCGATACACCTAATTCTTTTTCCTTTCCTTTCTATTGATATCAATAAGAGATTTTACTAGTCGAGCTAACAAAAAATTATCTTTTATTATTTCATATCAAATATATAAAAGCAAATAGATTTTCACCATATAATAGTAACCATCTAATGATTCATTATTACCTTATTGATCAGGGCAACAACAACCATCATTATATTCTATCACAGTTACCATTCAAATAATTGTTTTTCCCTATAAAAAAAAAAAAAAAATAGTTTTAGACCTCTTCTAAGCCTATGATCAATTAAGTTTTATCAAAAATATTTTCATTCTAAAAAATATCATTTCACTTATAATTTCTGTATGGCCTAATAGCATCATTTCTCTTATCAAATAAATTATCTTGTTAATAATAATTTACCCTTGCAATTAATATAGCAATAATAGTATTGCACAACTTGTTGCGAGTCCCCATATATTTTTTTAGAAGAGAGTCCCCAACTCCCCATAATTAATTATGATGATTAAACGGAATTTTTTTTTTTTTTTGCCATAAAGAATCCAAACAGTACACCCAATAATTTTAATTAGTCAGAATATTTTTTAAAAAAAGTTCTAATTTGTCAAAAGTTATTAATGCAACTCATAAAATAATGATTTTTTGTAGTTGGGAAATATTAACTAATACCTTTAGGAAATTGGTTTGAAAATTATTTTTAAAAATATTTGTTGTTAACAATTTTTTATATTTTTCATAAAATTAATATCAAAACTTTTTTATTATAACAAGTGACCTAAGGTGATTCATTAACACGACTATTTATGGTAAATCTCGGTTCATGCCTTGAACTGCGTACACATTTTCAGCCTTTTGCTGCGACCAAAGCCCATTCAAAGTTGTGCTGTGCCGCAACATTGTGGGGTTACGTTATGGCAATTCTCACTGGCAATCCAATCCAACCTCCTTTATCATAAAAGCATTTTTTTTTTTTTTTTTTTTAAGATAGAATTCTACTATAACTTAATCTAAACATATATGCGTGTGTGTAAAACTCCTTTTTGAATACTTGAATCCCGATTCTTACCTCCCACACCTCACAAGTACTTATACTTATGAAGTAATCATTGCATCGAGGGTATGTGGTGATCATAAAAGCTTCTTTCTAATTTCTCTTTTATTTATCAAACAAATTTCACAATTTTTATTTATAATTATTAAGTTGAAACTTAACAATTATTTAAAAAATAATTAAATGTTGTAAATGATGAATAATAAATGTTCAATGATGGACTCATATGAATGTGATGTGATACTAATTATCATAATTTATCATCTTAATAAAAGTTTAACAGTTAAAATATGAAGAAATTTATAGTGTTATATAACACATTAAATTTATTTTTCATTAAAATTTGTCATCATTTTTTTTTTTTTGGAGAAACAAAATTTGTCATCACTAAATATGTGATATCATCCTTATCTTATCAGATAGCGCCTTTTCTTTGTTGGTGGGGTGGGACATATAGTATGGACTTTGGAGTAAGGGACGGCAAAAAGAAAGAAACCAAGCATACCCAATTATTATAAGCAAACCCAATAAATTATACCCCACGTAGCCACATTCTTGACTTGACCCTTCACTTCATTTGCTCTTTCCTTTTCTTTACACTTCACCTCTTGAATTCTCTCTGGGTATAACTCTGATTTCCTTTGTTTCTTTCCAAACAAAGGGGCTGATCCTCAAATGGGTTCTCTTTGAATCCCAAAACAATTACTGGGTTTTGATTGAACATTGAACAACCAAAACAAAGAGAGAGAGGCTGAGAGGGAGAGGCAATGGCCGTGCCATGGGCCATGACTCTGTGGATGGCAAAGATGGTTTGGATGGCTCTGTCTGGGTGGGTGTCTTCCTGTTTGACTGTTGCTGATGAGGTTGCTGGCTCTCTTAGAAGCGGTGATATTGGAGCCTTCCATGTTGGCTGATTGGACTGTCAAATTCACAACTCCAAAGCTTTCTGGTTTGTCTCTAAAAACCATGCTGATCATTTGTGATGTACTGTAATATATCTTTCTCTGTTTCTTTAATTACTATTGCACTTTTTTGATCCTTGCAAAACTATAATTGTTTGATTATTACAATTTCTTATATTTCTCTATCATGCTGATTATTTGTTGTGTACTGTAATATATCTTTTTCTGTCTCTTTAATTCCTGTTTTACTTTGCTGATCCTTGCAAAACTATAACTGTTTGGTTAGTACAACCTCTTATATCCCTCTAAAGTTGTGGGCTTTCCCTATAATTGTTGTTGTATTTGTTTTTTCCTATGATGGGTTTGTCGAATTATTTATGGATATGATCGTCTCATCAGTTCAACAGCAGTGGTTTTTGACTTTTTGTCTGGGAACTTTGCGGTTCATATATGGGATTTGCTTAATTGCAAGGAGCAAGTGTTTAGATGAAACATAAAAATTTGGAAAAATTGTAAGCTTTCTTCACTTTTCAATGACATCTTGGTAACTAAGTGGAGCTATACAATCAATTTTTTGTTCTTGAATTGTTATATTTTGGACACACTGACAACTAACATATCTTAATGACAAAGGGAAAATAATACCAACCCAGAAAAGAAAGGAAAAGATTGAGTGAAATAAAAAGAAAAGCAATGAGCAAAATGTTGATGACACCTAAGAAGAAATTTTAGTGGAATCCTTAGTAGTGCATGAAAGACAGAATCTAAAGGATGTAGGTTTTGTTGGAAATGAAAGAATTGACTATTCTTTTACTAATAATTTTTCATGCTTATTGTTGATTGTGAAGTTTGGCAAAGTCATTGTTTTGAACAACTCTGGTTTTTGGCTTGTAACCATTACTGATGATACGCGTGTGCTTAATCAATTGGAAGTTTTAGATGTTGTCGGCTTTGTAAACTTTGAGTCCGGTAGTGGGAATTTGAAATTGGCTGCCGCCTTCTTCAATAGGCAGTTCTTGAAATTGCATGATGATTTTGAGGTAAGCAAATGCTGTGGCAACAACTTTATTGTAGGAGATTTTAGATTCAGAGACAACCTTATTTTTTATTTGTGAATTGCTCAAAGAATAATGATTCTTTTGTCCAATACATGAAGTTTGAGTTTAATTGTTCAGCAGCACTAAAAGCTGTCTGGGCATCAGGAATGATTGAGATTAATCTTAAGAATAAGCATAAATATACTTATGCAGCCATTGGAAATAGATATAAATTGAAGAGGGAAAAATTGGAGATACATTATTGCTGTTGTATTATTTGCCAATGGTTGAAAATTGTAGGGTACAGGGTACATTAGTGGTGTATGTTCCACAGAACACTTTAATATGTGTCCATCTGATATAGGGCAAAATCTATAGTCTGTAACTGTAAAAAGTACTAATTCTACATTATGGTAATAGGTACCTTAGTGGTGTATATTCCCTGGAGGACTTTAATCATTATCTATCTGATAAAATGCAAAATATATAGTGCAAGTATAAACAGTACTCATTCTATGGGTTTTAACTTTTGAGAGACAATACAATCTAGGCTAATGAATTAGAGTATGGTCTAGACTCGTGGGATAGAGAACTATCAATCAATTTTGTTGTGATAGACAAATATTCTACAAGTTACATTCGCCCCTTTATTTTTACACTCTCAGTGGCATACACACACTTGCTTCATCTATAATAGTATATATCGGGATTCTTTTATGTTTTGAAATTCTATGCTGCATGAGAGATGATATAGTGTGCTACCAATTGATGTGGTATGAAATTTTTAAATACATGTCTTCTTGTACATAGTCTACCATGTTGAGGTTTGAAAAGGATAAGAGCATGTTGGAAACTATGACTTTTTTTTTGTTGCATTATCCAGCTTAAAGGCATTTGATATAATAAAATCAACATGGAGGATTGAAGGGTGTGAAGGAGATTTCAGTATGCATATTTTGTTGAATGCTTAATGTTTAGGTATGTGCAAGAATGCACATTAGCTTCCAGTTATGATCGGGTAGGTAAGAATTCATTTGTGTCCTAAGTTTGTTAGCTTTATGTCCTCTTTGTTTATTTATTAACTTTCTTTTTGAGAATGCAACTACCACCCCTATGGTATAGAGGTACCCTATGGTATGTTTGTGATACTTCACTCCCCTATGCTTAGATCCGTTAGTCAGTTTGGTTAACTTAAGTGAAATTTGATGATGTGGCAAGTGCTTGAATCCCTTGTGTTATAAGGGCATTCCATGTGGCAAGTGCCAGTGATGCGGGAGACGTAAGAAGATTATTATTTAGTATTATTTATGTTTGCAAGCCAATTGTATTTTTATGTTTTACATCCTATTAGTTTATTGGGTTATTAGTATTTTAATTTAAAAGCAAGATTATTTTTGTAATAAGGCAATTAGGGTTTCCTAGCCAATTAGAACTAGGGTTTAGCAATTCTTTATAAGCAACCTATTGTACTCCTTGAGGGAGAGTTGATATTTTGATGAATGAAAAAAAATGGCCGTTTGGTCTTTCTTTGGTTTGGTGCCGACTCCAAGTCCACCCTAGGTGTTGACTCCTAGTGGTTTCCCTGAATGGTGCTGACTCCAAGCAAGGTCTAGGTGCTGACTCCTAGGTTATATCCTTTTATTTTATTGTTGTTTTAGTTTTGTTTTGGTTGTCCTGCGTCATATTTGGTATCAGAGCAAACATCGATCTGTTGAAGTATCACCGCAGGAAAGAATTAGAAAAATCACACACACCCCCCCAAAAAAAATTCCCATCATTGCCGTGTTTTTCACCACTAGAAAGTTGTCTTTGTCATTTTCTTGCTCAGTACCAAAAAGCTGTCCTATAGTTGTGCTACCCATCAGAAGACTAGATATTCATGCCAATCAAAGACTCCAATCCAAAATCCCACAATCAAGTCTCCAAATCCCTTGCAACCACAAAGACAAAGAGAAGAGAAATAAGAGCCCATTGCTGCAATCGTGCCACACTACCACCAACAAACCACCACATTCAGATTGGGTCGAATCCTTTCACGATAGTTGCTACGCATGCCACCACCACCACCTCCATGAGCCGCCGCTTCAACTGGTTGTCCTCACCATCACCTTTTTTCCGTGCCACCATGATTTCAGTTTTGCCCAGTGTCACGAAACTGCAATCTAATCAGTCTCCATCGTTTAGATGTCATGAGGTAACCCACTAGCCTTGTCTAAACCCATTCTCTTTATTTTTTAAGCCATCAAGCTAAACCGACCCACTTTTATAACCCAGACCATTACCTAATCCCAGCAACTATTTTAGAGAATAGTCTTAGAAGCCTATTCCAACGATCTGTTCGGAGAACATCACAGCAACCCAGGTTCTTGTTCCAACTTCCAACTATGTTAGAGAATCATGGTAATATCAGAAGCACCTTATTTTGATGGTTGTAAAACTAATCCACGAGATTTTGTCAACTGGATGACTGGGATGAAGCAATTCTTTAAGTAAGCAAATTTTGCAGATAACAAAAAGGTTAGGTATGCAAAGTTGAAGTTAAAAGGTGGAACACAAATATTTTGGGAGAATCTTGAATATTTCTGCTATACAAAGTATGAACCTACCATTAGTGTGTGGGAAGATATGAAAGAAAAGTTTTGTGATGAGTATTTGTCACCATACTTTCGAGCTAAGTATCTATCCTAATCTCAGTGTGACACTTTTCAAGTTGAAGCAAATACGATGAATTCTCATCCCATTTCATGTCCTCGGCGCACTTTTGAACAATCTATCAAGGAATTATCTACCAAGGAATTAAAGGAATTATCTGTAAAGCTCATGAAAGATGTTCAAGACAGGATTGCTCAGATGAAGCAAACGAAGACTCAAACTGATTCAATTGGGAAACCAAGGATAATTGATCACAATGAACTTATTGCTGCCCCCATAGAAGACAAAATTGATGATGATATCTTGGTCGTGGAGAATCCTCAAGCAACACCAAAGTCTAATGTTGACATAGACGTACATGCCTCGACAAGTGTTGCTTTAACATGCGTGCAAGGAAATGAATTTATTGAAAAGCAGCAAGGTGAAGAGATGGTTTCTAAGGAGAGTATCATGTTAGAGGGTGCACATGATGTGATATTCAAAGCTAATGAATCTGCTTTTGATTAGCCTTCCATGGTGCATTTCCATGGTGCATGAAGACAAACAGTTTGCTAAAGTGGAGAAAGTGGATAACATAGTACTTCCAATGGTTCAAGATAAAATTATGTTGATTCCACACATTGATTTTGTTATTTCAGAAGAGTTTGCCATGATGGAATTCAATATTTTTCTTTTCTCTATGCTCCTTAAGGTGATTCTAGACTTGAAGCAAGTGTTACTTGTCAGCATCCTAGTCCTTCAACGCTTTAGAACTTGAGGTCGAGTTTTCTCCAACTAGAGGAGAATGATGCGGGAGACGCAAGAAGATTATTATTTAGTATTATTTATGTTTGCAAATCAATTGTATTTTTATGTTTTAGGTCTTATTAGTTTATTGGGTTATTAGTATTTTAATTTAGAAGCAAGTTTATTTTTGTAATAAGGCAATTAGAGTTTCCTAGTCAATTAAAATTAGGGTTTAGCAATCCTTTATAAGCAACCTATTGTACTCCTTGAGGGACAGTTGATATTTTGATGAATGAAAAAAATAGTCGTTTGGTCTTTCTTTGGTCTGGTGTTAACTCCAGGTCCACCCTAAGTGCTGACTCTTAGTGATTTCTCCGCTTGGTGCTGACTCCAAGCAAGGCCTAGGTGCTTACTCCTAGGTCATATCCCTTTATTTTATTGTTGTTTTAGTTTTGTTTTGGTTGTCTTGCGTCAGCCAGTTTGTGGTTTTGTGGGTTTCATCATGAACCCTAAGAACTAAAGATCAGTTTAAAAAGGCAAGAAGATTTTCAACTTATTAGTTTTATTGTCACAATATATTGAGTATAGCTTCACAAAAGGGGGCTCTGATCACGTGATCTTACATCTTATGTTTGCTTCTTTAGTCTTGAAGGACTTTTGTCTGCCCCTACAACTTTGTGTTCATGTTAGCTAATAGTCATACTATTCAATCTTTGATGGTCCTGATAGCTGCCTTTTTAAAAGTAAGAATGTTAGCTGGTCAAAAATCATTACTGATTTTGGCTTTCAGTCTTTGTGGCTATTATGTTGCAAGACAACTAAACCTTGTTTTTTGCTTGAACAAAGTTAACCTCTAATAGTGCTTAATTTTCTCATCACGGTCTCTTACAAAATTAGCCTGCAGTATACTTCTGAACCTCATCAAACACTCTGAAATGTAGTTAGTTATGACTTGAAAAAATAGCTAGTAAATGCTACTTGGTTTAAAAGACAACTTGGGCATACTATTCATTTTCCATCTCTACTATTTTTCTTTCCTTGTACTAGTCCCATTATTTCTACATCTTATGACAAATTGGTCCCCTTATACATTAATGCGTCCATCCTAGATGCTACTCATACCTCTTTAATATGCACAATAAAACAATTTCCATTTTTATATGATCTTAAACATGTCTTCTCATTGATGAAAATGAACTGTGTAAAAGCATACTGGCTTGGTTGAGATCTTATACAGTTTTATTGTGAAAATGATGTGAAAGGGATGAATATTGAAAACAGTGCACGTGCTTTTTATGTTTCACAAATTGAAAAATCTGAGGATCTTCTTGTATGGCCAAAAACCGGCCTTAAGTTGCTTCACCCCACTACCTTATTATATTTTGATTTTAAGTTACGTTAAGCTTCCTCCAAATAAATCATATTGAGAAGTGAAGTATTATTTTGTTTAAAAAAAAATTTCGGTATGAGTTACTATGACATTGTGTGCATGATCTACAATATATTTGAATTATCCTCTCTGTCCTACGATGTAAAGACAGAATAGTTCATTGTCTTTCTGAATGATAGCCAATATAAATGATAGGGACAAATGTGAATTTGGATTTATTATCATTGAAGATAGAATGCCATCGTTTAGAAGATTCTTTCAACCAATAAGTGTACTTGTATATATGCATGCCTTATCTTAGTTATATGAAAATTTATATCCTACTTATTTTTTCACTCCCCATAAACATGTTTATTTAAAATATGACTTATAAATTCTAAAGTCAAACTTACGGTTGTTGATTCTGTCATTAGCTACTTAGGCATAATGAAAGGAAAAGAAGGTGAATTTGCTACATGGAAAAAATTACTCTCAGTATTTATGACTACCTATAGTGATTAAAAAGGTTTTGCTGCTAATATTCTAGCTTTCTATAGTTCTGTTGATTTAGTTGAAATTTGAGATGACTGATTGCATTAAGTATAATATTTTCCCCTTTTCGTGGACAGATCAGCTGAGGCTAGTTGGAAACAAGAGAGGAGATTGAATACATGGTTTGGGGATTTAAAGCCCTCTCTAAGTTCAGTAGTTGAATACTCTGTGCAAATCTTCTTAAATGGTTTATGATTCATTTTCCATTTTAAAACAAATTGTAAAGCTTTGACATACTTTATACAAGAGGTTTGATATTTGTTATTGGGATGGGGGAAAAGAGGGAGAGAGAGAGGGGGGGTGGGGTGGTTTGAATTGGTGTGGTGCTTTAGGTTTGACAAGTTCTGTAAAATTGACAAGGTTGTATGATAAAAATGAAACATAAATGTTTGGATTCCAAATAAAGGCCTAATCCTTGTTTTTAGTCATTTTTGATATTTAGGGAATGAAAGTAGTTAGTATGCCCTTTTTTTTTTTAACGCAGTTGGTTTGCCCTTTTTAGGCAGGGTAGGCTCGCCTTTTCCCTCATTTTGGTTAAATTTTTATTGGCTTTGGTGTTTTCACAATGCCTTGATTAATAGCTTTGATCATGTTAGCCTGAAGTGGTTAGGAATTATGGATTAACATTGGGTTTATGCACTGACTTCCTAACATTGGGTTTGGCATGATCCTTGGAGCGGTCCTACTCCTTTGAAGGAATTATACCCGGAATTGTTTGCATGTGCTGTGGTTAAGGAAGCTCTGATTTCTGACATGTTAATCTTTGCACCAGACGGGGAGGTAGGAGTTGGAACTTCCGTTTCCGTCGTAATTTTAATGAAGGGGAGTTGAGGAGGTTTTATTCTTTCTATGTGCATGTTTCTGCCAGGATTCCTAGTGGGGAGGGGGAGGACATTTTGATCTGGCAATTGAATCGTAATGGTGTTTTTGATGTGCGATCCTTTTATATTGCTTTATTGAAAGCCCCTTCTGTTTCTTTCCCTTGGCAGAGCATTTGGTGTGTAAAGGTACCTAAAAGGGTCTCTTTCTTTTTATGGACTGTTGCTAGGGGTGGGATTCTTACTATTGATAATCTAGTTAAGAAGACCTTGCCCCTTGTCAACTGGTGTTGCTTATGTAGGTGTGATGAGGAGACTGTGGATCACCTTTTGATCCATTGTAAGTTTGCATCTGCTTTGTGGAGTGAGGTCCTTAGTGTGTTTGGGGTTCAGTGGGTGATGCCGGACACTATTGTTTCTCTTCTTTTTGCTTGGAGGAATTGGTTGGGAACTTACTCTTCAAAGGTTTGGAATTTGGTACCAGCTTGCCTTATGTGGTTAGTATGGAAGGAACGCAATACCCGAACTTTTGAGGACGTTGAGAGTTCTATAGATAAGTTGAAGACCTTGCTTGTTAGGACTTTGTTTGAGTGGTCTCGTATTTGGGGGCTTCCGCATTGTAGTGCCTTGTCTAATTTCCGTAACTCTATTAGTCTTTCCTTATGATTTGACTGTATCTGTTTCAAGGGCAGTGTGTTTACAATCGTAAACACATTGTTCTTTTTCATCAATAAAACTCTTATTATCTATCAAAAAAAAATCTCTCTTAAAAACAATTCTACACAACCATGGAAGAAATGCACTTGACTCTAACAAAAAACAAAGTAAATCATCATTCTAGGTCATTGATTCTTTTGATTAAACCTAATACTTATACCACCTCTAATGCTTCGTTACTCGAAAGAAAGTACAAGCACTACCAGTATAAATAGCTGCGCCCAATGGATTTGTCAACTATAATATATAATTCAATGGTGATTTCATAATCTACATCAACTCTCTTTGAGGCCGAGGCTTCACAAAATGATACTCCCTAAAGTTTGAACAAGCGTGATACTTTTTCCTTGAGGATTTTAACTTTTTATAAATACACAATGAGATTTCTTTAGCGAAATATTTAATTAAAAAATAAATAAAATACTCTTTCTCACTTGTATAAGGATTTAGTTTAGGTCTAGTGTATCCAGTATACTGGACCCGGTTAGATAATGACACGTGTCTAAAAATAGACACCTGTCATCATCTCAATGGACCCTTCAGCTTCTTAATATAAGATAAAAGATTGTATTTCAAAATTATTTATGTTTAGTTTGTTTTGATGAAAAATATTTTACATATTTTACCATGTTTGTTTAAGCGTAAATCTGGCCAACTGTAATTTTTTTTACAGTCAAAAGGGGTAAAATTTTACACTTTTTATTTTTTATCTTTCATACAACTCTCCCGCTCTCTACGACAAACACTGCCCCCTCTCTCACTCTTCGCTCTTCCCACACAAACCAGACCACCGAGCCACTCATCACCAGCCACCCATCAATTCGTCGAAGACACTCATCGCCTAATCCACCTCCGCCATAGTGTGCTCCACCCACACAATCTCGGTTCGACCCTCCGTAAGTTTTCTTCTTCGTTTTTGGATGGCTTTCGGATTGCGGTGGGTGGCTGGGTTTGTGGGTTGCAGTGGGTGATTGGGTGGTTTGTGGGTTCGCAGCGGTGGCTGGGTTCGTGGGTTTGTGACTGTAAATAAAAATATTTTACTTCAAAACAAACAGAGGAGAGTTACTTTTTGCTAAAAGCTTTGTAGCTTGAAATGTTAGCATTTTTTCATGGGATACAGTAATAGGGATTATTAGTTTCTAGCTTGAAATGTTAGCAATTTTTCGAGTATCAACCAATGTGACAGTGAGACAATTCAGCAATATCCTTAGATCACCCATTTTCAGCTGTTGTGTCCAATATGTTATTCCATTACTATGCAATCTTAGGATTTTTTGTGGAAGATCCAGAATTGATCTTTATCACTCGATGAATATGCCTGGAATGGCCAAATTTGAGATACCCAGAAGAGATTCTAGTGCCAATTCGTATTTGGCAAGAACTAATTGGCTGATCACTAAGTTTTTTAGAGAGGGAAGAATTGGGGATGCACGCCGAGTGTTCGATCAAATGTGTGAGAGAGATGTGGTCACTTGGACAACGGTGATCACGGGGTATGTTAAGCGTGGGATGGTTGAGGAGGCGAGGAGGTTGTTTGATAGAGTGGATGCTAAGAAGAATGTGGTTACTTGGACTGCTTTGGTTGGTGGGTATGTAAGGTTGAAAAGGTTTAAGGAAGCTGAGAGTTTGTTTTATGAGATGCCGGTTAAGAATGTGGTTTCTTGGAACACAATGATTGATGGGTATGCGAGAGATGGTAAAGTTGATTTGGCTTTGGACTTGTTTGATAGGATGCCAGAGAGGAATGTGGTTACGTGGAATACTGTTATTACGGTGTTGGCGCAATGTGGGAGGATTGATGAGGCACAGAGGTTTTTTGAACGGATGCCTGAGAGGGATGTGATTTCATGGACAGCAATGGTTGCGGGTTTGTCAAAAAATGGTAGGATTGAGGAGGCGCGGTTACTTTTTGATAGGATGCCTGAAAGGAATGTGGTTTCATGGAATGCTATAATTACCGGTTATGCGCAGAATAAGAAGTTGGATGAGGCTCTTAGCTTGTTTGAGAGAATGCCTGAGAGGGATATGCCCTCATGGAATACCATGATTACGGGATTTATTCGGAATGGGGAGTTAGGTAGGGCTTGGAAGTTGTTTAATGAAATGCCCCAAAAGAATGTCATATCTTGGACTGCGATTATCACAGGGTATATTCAAGATGGGCAAAGTGAAGAAGCCTTGAAGATTTTCTCCAAAATGCTGGAGGCCGATGGGGTGAAACCTAATGAGGGAACTTTTGTAACAGTTTTGGGTGCTTGTAGTGATCTAGCAGGTCTTAGTGAGGGACAACAAATTCATCAGATGATAAGTAAAACAGTCTATCAAGGTTGTGCATTTGTGGTATCAGCACTCATAAACATGTATTCAAAGTGTGGAGAGTTGGGTGCTGCTAGAAAGATGTTTGATGATGGGCTGACAAGTCATAGGGATTTGATTTCTTGGAATGGCATGATTGCAGCTTATGCGCACCATGGATGTGGCATAGAGGCAATTAGTTTGTTTAATGAAATGAGGGAATTAGGGGTCCAGCCTGATGATGTCACCTATGTGGGGTTGCTCTCAGCATGTAGCCATGCTGGTTTGGTGGAGGAGGGGCTAAAATACTTTGATGAGCTTGTGAAAGATGGGTCCATAATCGTGAGAGAAGATCACTACACATGCTTGGTTGATCTCTGTGGCCGTGCAGGGAGGCTTAAAGAGGCTTTTGATTTTATAAAGCGGCTAAGGAACAAACCATCAGCATCTATTTGGGGGGCTCTACTTGCTGGATGTAATGTTCATGGGGATGTGAACATAGGGAAGCTAGCTGCAAAAGACCTTTTAGAAGTGGAGTCAAAGAATACAGGCACTTATCTATTGTTGTCTAACATATATGCTTCAGCTGGGAAATGGAGGGAAGCAGCCAATATGAGGTTGAAAATGAAGGATAAGGGGTTGAAAAAGCAACCTGGTTGCAGTTGGATAGAAATTGGGAATAGACCATATGTGTTTGTAGTTGGTGATTCTAATGGTCAATCTGAGCTTATTTGTTCTTTACTTCATGATCTTCATGGAAAAATGAAGAAGGTTGGATATGTACCACATGATGATTTGATAGTGGATGAGGATTTTGCAATAACATAAGACTTGAATTGGCATAAAGTTTGATGGTACTACTATAGGTGACATGTAGAAATGATGCTTAATTAGGAGCATCTACCTATTAGTCGGCCATATTCAATTGGATGATGCTTTGTTCATCTAGGATGATTTATAAGTTAAAATGAACCAAAATTGGAGAGAGAAGGGTAATGTTGTACTGTTTTTTCACTTTTATGGGCCAAAGTCCCCTCCTTTCATTTATACAAAACAGAGAGAGAGACAATGGCGACGCCATGGGCCATGACTCTATGGATGGCAAAGACGGTGTGGGTGGCTCTGTCTGGGTAGGTTTCTTCTTGTTTGACAGTTGCTGATGAGGTTGCTGGCTCTCTTAGAACTGGTGATATGGGATCCTTCCATGTTGGCTGGTTGGACTGTCAAATTCACAAGTCCAAAGCTTTCTGGTTTGTCTCTAAAACCCATGCTGATTATTTGTGATGTACTGTAATATATCTTTCTCTGTGTCTTTAATTCCTATCGTACTTTGTTGATCCTTGCAAAACTATAACTGTTTGGTTATTACAATTTCTTATATTTCTCTACCATGCTGATTATTTGTGATGTATTGTAATATATCCTTCTCTGTCTCTTTAATTCCTGTTTTACTTTGCTGATCCATGCAAAACTATAGCTGTTTGGTTATATCACTCTAAAGTTGTGAGATTTCCCTATAATTGTTTCTGTTTTTATTTTTCCTATGATGGGCTTGTTGAATTATTTATGGATATGGTCATCTCATCAGTTCAAAAGCTGTGGTTTTTGAGTTTTTGTCTGGTAACTTTGTGGGTCATATATGGGATTTGCTCAATTGCAAGGAGCAAGTGTTTAGATGAAATATAAAAACTTGGAAAAATTGCAAGCTTTTCTTCACTTTTCAATGATATAACTTAAATCTATGTCCATCTGATATAGGGCAAAACCTATAGTCTGTAACCGTAAAAAGTACTAATTCTACATGTACGGTACTAGGTACCTTAGCGGTGTTTGTTCCATGGAGCACTTTAATCATTATCTATCTGATAAAATGCAAAATCTTTAGTGCAACTATAAACAGTATTCATTCTCTGTGTTTTAACTTTTGAGAGAGGCTAATGAATTAGACTATGGCCTAGACTAATGGGACAGAGAACTATCAATCAATTTTGTTGTGATAGATATATATTCAGCGAGTTACATCCGCCCGCCCCTTTAGTTTTATACTCTCCGTGGCATGCAAGCACTTGCTTCATATATAATAGTATACATTGGGATTCTTTTATGTTTTAAACTTCTATGCTGCATGCATGCCTTATCTTAGTTATATGAAAATACATATCCTACTTGTTTGTTCACTCCTCGTAAACATGTTTATTTAAAATATGGCTTATAAATTCAAAGTCAAACTTTTGGTTGTTGATTCTGTCATTAGCTACTATAGGCATAATGAAAGGAAAGAAGATGAATTACTACAGGGAAAAAACTACTATCAGTATTTATGACTACCTAGTGATTAAAAAGGTTTTTCTGCTAATATTCTAGCTTTCTATAGTTCTGTTGATTCAGTTGAAATTTGAGATGACAGATTGCATTAAGTATAATTTTTTTTCCCTTTTCGTGGACAGATCAGCCAAGGCCAATTGGAAACAAGAGAGGAGATTGAATACATGGTTTGGGGATTTAAAGCTATCATCTAAGTTCAGTAGTTGAAGAGAAAAGAAGGGGGAGGGGGGGGGGGGGGGGGTGGTGGGGTGTTTGTTGAATTGGTGCTTTCGGTTTGAAACCAGTTCTGCAGAGTTTACAACAAGGTTGTATAACAAATAACTGTGACGATGTCTTGATGCTCCAATTTGGTTGCTGCATGACATTGTGTTTGGTGGTGTTCTGAAGACTCACCATTTACTGGGGGATTGTTATTCAAATAGATAAAAAGAGAAACATTAAAGTTTGGATTCCAAATAAAGGTCTAATCCTTTTTTTTTTTTGTCATGTATGATATTTAGGGAATGAAAGTAGTTAGTTTGCCCTTTTTAGACAGGGTAGGCTCGCTTTTCCCTCATTTTGGCAAATTTTTTATTGGCTTTGTTGTTTACAGAATGTATTATTTAATAGCTTTGAGCCTGAAGTGGTTTGGACTATGGATTATCATTGGTGAATGATACCAACGTCTCTTGAGATTTTATGAAATGATACCCTTTCCAAATTATAGACAAAATAATATTCCCTCCTTAAAAGATTATATAAATACGACATATAAAATAATACAACAGTTTCAGACGTTTCTATTAAATCTTCTTAATTTCATCCTAAAAAAAGTACTACATATAAGTTTAATATGAGTTTATGCACGACTTCCTCGCATAATATTTCGTATCTCTTAGAACCAATTCCATACAACTTTGGAAGAAATGTTAGGACACTGCACTTGACACTAACAAAAAACAGAGTAAATGATCATTCTAGGTCATTGATTCTTATGATTAAACCTAATCCCAACTCTCATCCTTCCTTACTCGAAAGAAAGTACAAGCACTACCAGCATAAATAATTGCCCACGTTGGATTTGTCAACTATAATATATAATTCAACGATGATGAATAATCTACATCAACATTCTTTGAGGTTGAGGTTTCACAAAACGATACTCCCTATAAAGTATGAACAAACCAGATACTTTCTCCTTGAGGTTTTTATAAATACAACAAATAAGTCATATACCCTCTCACAATGAAACTTCCTTAACGATTTTAATTTTAAACAAAAATATTCCCACTCATTTATACAAGCCTTTATACAAACCTCAAGGAGGGAATACACAAGCCTTTATCTCTTTTGCTACTCTCTTCTGCTTCAGTTGTCAACTATTACTGGTAAAGCTTTTATCCCTCCTGTTGTTCATTTTGTAATTCATTTAAACCTTACATTGTACTTCTTTATGAGATTCTCTTGTATAATCCTTGTGTATTTGAGTTTACCTCTCACAAAAATTTTACTACTTGTCTCCCTATGGAAAAAGAAGAAGAAGAAGATAAAGATGCAGCATGTATTGCTAAAAACATGCACAGGCAATCGAGCATTCAAGGAAGCTTGAGGTGAAAAGGCAAGCAGCTTTGTTTCTATGCTTTGATAAGCTTGCTTACTAATTTGAGATATATGATCAACTAAATTATATTGGGGGGTAGGCTACAGTGATTAATTATCCTCCTTACCAAATGACTTATTACTTATTTTGAAGCTATGGTTCATCAGGTGGGAATCTGAGCAACTGTAAGAGTGCAACAAACTACAATCATTAAGGTGCTTAAAGGTTGGAGAATTAGCCTTTTCTGCAATTCTAAAAAAAGTTTATTCAAAGGTATATCTCTTCTTTTAGTGAGGTGAGGTGCCAAAGGTGCTATTGTAGCCACTCTTGCTATTAGCATTTTGAGAATGGGCTGTGATTAAGGGTTTTTTGGGTTTTATGTATTGCTCCTTTCTTCTTATTCTGTAATTTTTAAGCAATGGTGAAGCTAAGGTATACAAGACCACAAATCATCCTACTTTTCTCTTCTATATTATAATTTGATGTATAAATTATATTGGCAGAATGATATTGAAACTTGGAACATGTTTTCAATTTCCATATCATTTTTTTTTTAAAGGCTCAATTGCCATATTGTTAAGTACCTATAGCAGCATGCTATAGAATATGAAAAAGTATCTAGCGTTTTGAATGCATATGGCATCATACTCACATCGTCTAGGCCCACACTCGTCACGAATGTGATATTGCATGCATCCCAAACGCTAGATATCGTCTCTTAAATACAACCTGAACAAACATGCCAAACCAACATTAATTGTTTTTTGACTATCATGATCAAGACAAATACGTTAACCAATCTAGTGCTTGCTGGCTTCACTTGATAATGACATTGACCAAGTCACTTACCACGCAAATCTTCCAAAGCTAAGCATGAGCTTGTTTGTCAGCATTTGATAATTAAAAGATGCATTTGGCTCGTGAACATGGTGTGTCAGAAGCTGAATATGATGCGCTACTTGTGCATGTAACAATTTAGATATTTCCTTCGTCCCTTCGAAGACACTCGGGTGGTGAGCTTAATAAATTTAAAGGACGTACTATAAATCTGAATATTTCAGGTTCTATTTACCACACTATTAGTCAATAGAGTTTCCGGGTGTTTTATGGGTAAAAAGTGAAATAGTCTAACTACTTATTATATATGTTAAAAAAATAAAAATAAATAAACCCTCTTTTGAAATTTGAAATAGCATAACAATAAAGTGGGTGCGATCATGACTCTCTTGGTACCAGAGGCCTGAGCAGCACATTGAAACAAAAGAGTCATGGTCTGGTCTGGGTGGCATTAGGCCTCAATTGGTGGTGGTCCAGCACCTTATCATGTGTCCATTTCTATATGTTAATTGGGGTGCAAATGATGGCAACCTTTGCATATTTATTCGCTTCGATTTCATCATGTCTTTCTGCTTTTCCTTTTATTTTGCCAGATAAACTGACAAGGAACTACCGTTCTTTCATTACCTAATAAGCTTTCAGCTTTGTTTGTATACTGAAACGCGGAGAAAATTAAACCAAAAAAAGAAGAAAAGTTTTGTGGTTTTAACTTTTAAGTTTTAACTGTTTCAGCTTTCTGGGAAAAATGCACACACTTTCTTAGCACAATTATAAAGTACCAACTGGATGGGTACGAAATATGAATTAAAATCCTGCAAGCAGAGGAAATTTTGAAAAAAGAAAAAGAAAAAGAAATCTAAGATTAGTCTAACCTAATAGATTTTAGTTTTCCTCTTGTCATGAATTCTGAAATAGTTTTGCCTAGCCTAAAGGTTAAGCTTAACATGATTAGACAAGTCTTCTAAAAAATTGCATTTGTTCATTTAATTTCACTATAAATTCTGTGTTCTAAGAAACTAAAAAGAGTGGAAATAAATTAAAAAAATAACAATGATTATAAAATCATCTTTTATCAATAACATAATAAATTAATTTCCTTTTCGGTTTTGTACTTGAAAGTTGACACCGTAATTTATAAGATTTATGTAATAAAATTTGTAGCATACTTGCATTACTCGATTTTCTATCTATAGCATTGGGGTGGATAATTTCTTCTCAAATGGTAATTATGTGTTGGTGTAATTTTTCAAGATTTCAATGAGTTTATTTTTTTTTTTCCTGCAAAGTTTCAATAAGTTCGACATTTACTTAAAAAAAAAAATATTAATGAATCCAACAACCCTGTTACAATTTGCAACACGAATTAGACTTGACTAAAGTATTCTTCTTTTTAAATAATCAATTAAGAGAAACTTTCAGTTCATGTCCAATTCAATCCAGCAAGGCGTTAGCTAGATGTTGTAGGGAAAATTAAAACTTTCATGAGAAACTGTTCCTTGCTTTTACTTCCATAAGCGCCCCTTTCTTTGAGAACAGATAGCATAACACATTAATCATTTCCACGAGAGACATTGCCAAAAGGATGACAATAATTTCTCATCACAAAGTAGTTCACAACAACAAGGTCATGTTAAATTGGGTTGAATGTTGACAATAACTTGTCATCACAAAGTAGTTCACAACAACAAGGTCATGTTAAATTGGGTTAAATGTTTGATCTCATCACAATTATGTAATACCGAAAGTCATAACATGATTTTGTAACTTTACATCAAAATTATTCTTATCTTAAGTGTACAAATTGGAACCCAAGTTTTCTTGTTTTGGCAAACTAGCGAGTATCACTAAATCACAAAAATATTAAGTATCACTAAATTTCATACATATTGACATTTCAAATGACTCATTTAGTTTAATAGAATGAGACAGGTAATAAGATAGTTATGGGAGTGATCTTGATGTATTAAGTAGTAGCCAATGGCTTTTGGTCCAAATGGAACTTTCACTCCCCAAAGCATTGTGTATTGGGTGAGAGTAAAGGTTAGGATCATGTCATACTCTTATGGTCACATTTCTCTTTGTTTAATGTTCACAATTTTTTTGAACGGGTTGGATTTAAGCTACTAATTTTTTTTTTTAAAGCTATTTGACCCAACTTAACATATATAAGTTTATTTTATTAACCTTTATTTATTTATTTATATATTTAACTTATTTTGGTTTTTTGATTCTCTAAAAAAAATATTTTTTGGTATTTTGATAAATATTTTTGACGAATTTGGAATATAGTTTAGTCATATCATAATAATGTATTGAAAAAAGAAAAAGAAAATTATGAAATTCCAATTTTACAAGGCATGAAACATTTATGCTCAACTCGAATAGTATGTGTTGAGATGGTTTCTATACATGTAATTGGTTGGGTTAGATTGAGAATTCTTCAACCTAAAAAGATTAAATTGAGGTGAAAAATCTCCAATCCGAACTTTGCACTCTAAAACTAATAGGGTGATTTTGTTTATAGGAATGCTAAGCTGGGCTCAACTGCTACCAATCAGATATGCTTGAATAATGAACAAGCCAATTAGAACAGAGTTAGAAAAGCAAAATCTAACAACATCCACTTATAAAATAAATTTGCTGTAACACAATCTGCCTTTTGCTTATTTTTTAATTGCTTCCATTACGGAGAACTGCATTTAAAATTCACGTGATTTTTTGCGAGTAACTTGAAGACAAAATCTTCTGTGAACAGTGAACTTGACTCCTTCTAACCAAAAGAAGACTTAAAAAAACTAGAAATAGAAATAAGTTATAAATTTATAATTTTCCTGTTAAAAAAAAAAAAAAAACAACGGCATTTGCACAATGCATAGTGCATATATCTTCATATATTTTAAAAAGAGCCAAAATTTGAAAAACTATGATTGAATTTGAATAACTAACACTGTTTTATATCAAGATGTGTAATTTTTTTTGTCTTGAGAGACCGTTTTAACTTATCAAACCATAATACCAATTGATTTTTAGTATAGTTATCTAGGTAGAGTTCAAGTGTAACCTAAAACATAATTATGAAATTAGTATAAAAAAAAAAAACTGTAAGACTTGCTTCAATTTTTTATGGAATTGAGTAATTCATAATATAAAAAGAAATTTATTACATTTGGTAAATTTAAAAAAAAAAGTATCAAATAGCTTTCAAAAAAAAAAAAAAAAAAAAATAAAGAGAAAAAGTATCAAATACTCCATTCAGATCTGAGCAAATTAAGTATGGTTTGCCAAGTATTCATAGGTACAAAAATCGAAACAGAAAAAGATCTTTTGCATTCTTTCCGCAAAATATACATGAATGTTGGTTATTTCATATTTTCCACAAATGCCAATCAAGGTTTTAATGTTTTATATTTTCTTGCTCAAACTCTGTTCCATCTTTTTTTTGAGAAAAAAAATTGTTTCATCTGAGTATGACATACCAGCCAATTTTTTCAACCGTATTTAATTCTTGGAACTTTCCGAAAATGTAAATATTATTAGAAAGAAAAAGAACACATTCTTTGAAGCATTAACCAAAAACACCATATATTCAAATCTTTCCAATCTAATAAGTAATAATAATGCCCCAAGAAGCAAACTTAACCGTCCGTCAATTATTGATTTCATCAAACAGATCCTTATAACAACATTGATTTCATCGAATCCTCCCACCCCCACACCCAACCCATCTTGAAAGCTCCTTATCACCAACACACTATCCTCACTCTCTCTCTCTCTCTCTCTCACTTTCCCTCCAATCCTTCCCTCCATGTCTCCAAAAGCAGTCCCATCTCTCTCTCTCTCTGGAGATCTCTTCTCTTCCTAAGCAATCAAAAAATTCCCACAAAAAGGCCTTTTTCCAATTTCCAGAAGAGCACACTCCCAAAACCAAACAAAACCATCCCCTCAAAACAAAAAGCCTCTCAAAGGAGACACAAACCAAATCCAAACCAAAAGGTTTTGAGAGAGAAAGGCAGAACACACTTTTTTGGAGTTTTGAGTTTGAGTTGACCACTTTATCTCCATTTTTTCTCTCAATCACTCATTCTTTCATTCATGGGTTGCTCTTCTTCAAAACCCAACACCCATTTCTCAGCAGAACTCCCATCATCTAACCCTTCACCATCATCATCCTCATATTCTGCCTCAGCTTCACAATCACACTCACACTCTTCAAATTCATCACCACCAGTCCCCAGACCTCTCTCTCTCCCAACCTCACTTGTCCACCACCCACCTCTCAGAAAAGGTGACACCCGCCACCTTGTTTCTCTCACCTCCACCACCTATGGTTCTCTCCTCCACATTGACCCCCCTAAACCCCATCAAAATCCTACCTTTAAAACTCCAATCCCACAACCAGACCCATATACAAACCCAAACCCAGAAGAACAACAACACTCATTGTCCCCTGTCTCTGTAATCAACACCTGGGAACTCATGGATGGTCTCGAAGACGACTGTGAACTCCCCAGTTCTTCAATTTTCGACCGCCCAATTGTGATACAGAAAAAACCCAGTTCGTGCAGGTACCCTAGCTCTGATGGGTCAGTGCCAAAACTGTTTGATTTAATTGAATCTACGAAAAAATCTGAACTTTTGTCTCTGAAGTCATCGTCTCCAGTGAAACCACTTTGGCAGCATTTGTCTGAGGAAGCTTTGCTGTCTAAAATGGACCCCAATGTGGTTTCTAGCTATAGGCGTGCCTTGTCATCCAGGCAATTGAACTATGCTACTTCCCCTAAAGATATAGCAAGATCATTGGGGTCTAGTCCCATGACTGGTAGTTATTCATTTTCCAATAGTTGGTATAGTTTGCCTGGCTGTGAAGACAAGGTTGTGATTTACTTTACAAGTTTGAGAGGAATTAGAAAGACCTATGAGGATTGTTGTTCGGTTAGGATGATACTTAGGGGCTTTAGAGTGCCGGTAGATGAGAGGGACATATCAATGGATGCAGAGTATAGAAAGGAGTTGCAAAGGGCTCTTGGAGGGAAAGCAATGAGCTTGCCACAAGTGTTTATTAGGGGGAAGTATGTTGGGGGTGCAGAGGAGGTTAAGCAACTCAATGAAGTTGGAGAATTGTCTAATCTTTTGGAAGGGTTTCCTATGAGGGATCCCGGGTCTGTATGCGTGGGGTGTGGAGATGCGAGGTTCGTGCCTTGTCCAAATTGCAATGGCAGTCGGAAGGTGTTTGAAGAGGAGGAAGGAGAGTTGAAAAGGTGCCCAGATTGCAACGAGAACGGGTTGATACGGTGCCCAGGTTGTTGCTGCTCATGAATGTGTATGGATGCCAATAAGTGATGCATATATTGTTAGGATTATGTTTTGAGATTCTATAAAATGTTACTATTTGTAGTGCTACCACTAGATTGCCATGAATTAATATATGTTTAGGTTTTGCTTTGAGATTTTTTTTTTCTTTTCTTTTCATCTGTCTATATTATTATGCTTTTGTTTTCATCGTTAATGCTCTTTCTGAACAATATTAATAGAACCTGGCATTTTTGCTTTTAAAATTTAATTATCCATTTGTTTGAGTTTGTGAAACTTGTCTGTATATTTTAAGGTCTTTGTGGTTGTTTCTTTATCTTTATGGGAGCAGAAATTGTATTCTGTGTATTTGATTGTTAGACTCTTGATTGGAATTATTTAGTTGGCTATATTAAAAATGGACTCTTTCATGCTGCATTTTGCACTTTGGTAATTTTGTTGCTAAACTCAGAAGGCTCTTCATTATCCATTGGAGTTATAGTAAAGACTGTTGAAGCATTCCTAAATATCATAGACAGGACGTAATAACTAATAAGTTTAGAAGAGGCCAAAACTTATGAAAGCTTTCAAGAGTGTCTCCCCATGTGCATTGCTGAAAGCTTTCCTTATTTATATATACATTCAATCTATTATGAACAGTGAACACCCAACAAGTGTGTGCGGTTGTGTTTCAGTGCATTTGTCTCTGCACATACTTTAGAGCTTAGTATAATGCAATGGCAATAATTGTCAGGTGCCCCTAGGATTGTACTATTGATTCATCAAACTCATTCTGAGCATGAAGTCTTCATTTTGACTTTTCCCTTTAGCATTTAACCAACCTATTATATCCTAGTAATCATCTAGTGTGAAACAAAGGGACTAATAAAAGAGTTCCAAATAACTGATTAGCAAAAGATAAATAAATAGTCATGGCTTTCATTGCTCACTTTTCTTGACCTTAAATTAAATTATACAAGCAAAAGTTGGATACTCACTTTTCAATGTTTTCATGGCTTTCATTGCTCAGTTTTGCATAGTCTGTCTTTATGTCTGTTTATATGTGAAAGATTCGTGTAATTTTTGTGATTGATTTTATGGTCCCCGGCTGTACCCGTATACTTGGGCGATTCTCTTTTTTGATATCAATAAGAATTGCATTACTTGTCAAAAAAAGGTGGATTTTATACTGTGTTGCTGTGAAATGTCAAGTCATTAATCATTATAACATGTAAAGAGTTCAAGCTGGCAATTGTCTGTATGTCTTTTGCATTTAACATTTCCTAGTATCCCATTCTTGGTGGTTATATTTGACCTAAAAGCCAAAGGTCCATGTGCTCTTGGAAATCCAGTTGCCTCCCATGTGCTGTTGTCATGTTAATTTGCAGCGTTTGGTAGAGAGGTAGGTGCTAAGTAGTCATAGCTAAACCAAAAGCAAACTTTTTGGTAGTAGCTGGAAACCTTGATTTTCTTTGGAACTGGCAGTGATTTAATTTTTTAGTTGTATTATGTTGAAAAAGAGCTACTTTTTTTGTGTATGTATTAGCTGTACCATAATATCTGGTTTAGAATAAATTTTTGCAATGAAAAACCTTAAGAGCTACACCAATTCTTCATTTCTAATATGCCCTCATTGCGAAAATAATCTGGATTAACTTTCCATGGCCTTTGAAATTTAAAGACTTAAAACCTGTCTGGTTCGAAAGACTGGATTCAACTCTTGCTTAATGCCAACAACAGGCTTGGCCTCTGAATGAAAAAAGCAAGCAACCTTCTTCTATTCTCAGCTGTATTTTGTGATTAAATCTGGATTCTTAGAATTAAATTTTGAAAGGAGAACATTTGGAACTTTCAGAAGACTTGTCTTTAGCAGCAGATATCTTGGAAGCTTACTTCTTCCATTTTTAAGCTTGAAACTTGGGACCCAAACAACATGATAAAATTCTAAAGAAGAAAAATTGATTTATGAAAGTTTAATTCCTAAATCACTTCCGAATGGTATGCTTCTAGCATGCGGCTGTAGAAAAGCCTCATCTAATCTTATAGCAATAATGATCTCATCTATCCAATACATATATCAATACATTAATACGTGGGATTTACATGCTATAAGCTATAAGAGGAAGGATGCGTACTTGTCATACATGAAATACCTTCTTCCTGCTTTAGACTGCCTTGCCGCCTCAAAATCAATTTCGACGTGGCAAGGCACCATGCCAGAATCATACCGACGCAAAATCAATTTTGACACAGCAAGGCAATATGCCAGAATCATGTCGTCGTCTAGCGACGATCTGCAGAAATCATGGGGACATAGTGAATAGTTGGATTGATAAAGATCTCCCAGGTGATCCTATCTGGGCTGAAGGCCGAGGCAAGAGTAGCCTTAATGGATGTTAAATTGAATTTGCCAGCTATAACTCTGGAAGGAGATGCAGTCCGCATCAATCATTAACCCAATTCAAAGCATCAATTGCAAATCAGATCAACTAATAGCTCCAATTATGACACCAATTGAATGCGAAGTCCATGACCTACTAGCTCCTCATTTACTATGGTTTGTTATCAATATTATTGCAGCTTTTAAAAGGATAACGAAAAAACGAATTGTGGTGATTCATATGGCCCGTGTAACAACCCATTTAATCCGACAAAACCACTCAATTCATTCCGCTCCGCACTGCCCTCATATGGATATGATATTTATTTTCAAGCGGGTTGGGAAGGTTCAACTATTAAAGTTGCTGATGAATTTTTTTTTTTATAATCGCGAAGACTCGACCCAACCACCTATGTATATATGTGTATATATATCCATCTATTTTTAGTCTTTATCTCATATCAAATTTAAAGTGTATATTTTTAAAAAATTTACTCCATGATTTATACATGTCAATATGAAAAATGTGATACTTTTTCAACTTATTTATAAATATAAGTAATGACATGGATATGGTAAGAAACTAAGCATAGCCTCTTCTTTTCTTTTCTTTTCCTCTTCTTTTTCTTTTTTTTTTTTTTTTTTTTTTTTTTTTTTTTTTTTTTTTTTTTTTTAAGAAAAAGTTAGAAAGTACTCATATATTAAGACATGAGTATTTTGATTTATAAGAAAGTGGACACTCCTTATGATTTTCTTTAATAATTTATATTTTTGTTGCAAGTTCTTCAATGGTTTATACAGTAAAATGTTGCAAAAATGTCTTCTATAAAACTTTTTTTTTCAGTGAATAAACAGACCGTAATTAGTATATAATACATAACTAAAACTAACCTATCTAATTTGCCCAATCTACTTAGTTGAAACCACCCAAATTTTCAATTTAGCCACCATTTTCATAGGTTGATGGGTCGGTGGTGGTTTGAAAATTTCCAATCTACCAATGGTGAATTAGTTTAAAAAAAAATTCGAAAGAAAAATAGCCAATTAATTCATTACAAAAAAAAAAAAGGTTATTGAAATATACTTATATGATCCTAATCATTTAAAAAAAAAAAAAATTAATTTGGGTTCATTCTTTGAGTGTTTTGCTCACAAGTAAGAAAGACTTGTTACCGCTGGATTTTTTTTAATTTTTTTTTTTTGGGTTGTTGTTGAGGATCACTTGAAAAATCTAGGAATACAAAAATGGTACATTGGGTTGATCCAACAAAGAAAGGCGTGAGAGTGCTCTTCAGTACTTAAGTAATTTTATTAGCTAAAAATTGAACAAAACAAAACCAATGAACATTTTTACTAGTACTCATTTTCCTTCCATTGTAGTATCATGACTCACCTGTACCAAACCAATGAATAATTGACTGTTTTGTATTTCATATAAAAAAAAAATGATTGTTTTATAAGACACAACATACATAATATTTTCACAAATTAAAATTTGAAGTAGTAAGTTACAGTATTATTAGTTTGAATTTAAAAAATTAATTTCTTGACCATTAGTAACAAGTTATGACAATCTGTTATTTAAAATTTGTTATTTAAGTGATATAAAAATAGTGTGAAGATAAAATTTTTCTTGTTTGATTTATTTAATAAATCGGACCAATTAACGCAAAAGTAGAATGAGTAGGTGAAGCCCACCAAAGATCAATCCAATTGGTGGGCCGGTCATTTTGAGAGTGGACATCAGTGAGGCAGTTGATGTACATGTACCACTTGATCCAATCCAGCTATGTTGACTTGAGTATATTTGACGCGCTATATTGCGCGTGGAGTTCGATGAAAGCAGAGACAGAAATACAAGACAAAGTCCAAAACCCAAGAAAGTGAAGGTAACGCACGCACCACGAGCAGTTTTTTTTTTTTTTGGAAGGGACGAGCAGTTAGTGTTACGGTCAGTAAAACAGTCAATTCCTTTGCCTGAAATAATTTCATAACCTTTTTACATGACCTAGCTAACTAGTTTTACCGTCATAAAAAAAAAAAAAAAAAAAACTAACTAGTTTACCCACTGTACAGAGTCTCTGTCATTGGCCAATGCTATACGGCAATACTCCCTTCAATTTTCAGACACCACAAGAAATCCCTGAACTCCATTTTACTTTTTCAGTTACCAACTGAAACGGTAGATTCGAAACATAAAAGGAAAAGTCAGTTTGTGACTTTGCAGACCAGAGCTCCTATGAGACTCTTTATGATTGGAGGTTTTTTTTTTTTTTTTTTTTTTTTTTTTTTTTGGTGCTAAAATTCTAATGTATGGCCTTGGCTCTATTTTTCAATATCTATATTTTTTATTTGATAATAAAAAATTTTATTAACTGAGTTAGCTAAAATTTATTTCATAATTGAAGTTTAGTTAATGCATTAAATTTATAAATTAAATTCAAACACATAACTGTATTATTTTTATTATTATTGAAAAATATAAAATAGAATAGAGCTCTAACAAAATGGAACCAAAGGAGTATAATATTTGTTGGAATGAAAATTATTAGCATTTTTTTAACAAGAAATAGAGCATTTGGTTAGTCCCCCTATGCCTTATTCTATACGGAAAATTATTGTATATTTTAAGAGTACTATAAATACGTATTTTTTCCCTTTCATATGAATTTAATTAGTGAGATCCATAATTATATGAGAGGGATGAGTATGCATTTATGGTACTCTAGGAGTATTGTATAATTACTCTTTCACCGTATAAAAAAAAAAAAAAAAAACTCTTTCACATGTCGTTTAATTACATAAAATAATTTTTTTTTTTATGTGACCCTAAAATGCTAGTTAAAGATTTCGAATCTAAGAACTCTTAGTTAAAAGTTACTATAATTTTTACTACACTTAAAACAATAACAATAATACTACAAAATTTTCACACACATATTCTTGTGGTATATTGTGGTAATCTTTGTGTTCGCTTCAAATGGACCGAAATTTTCAACTTATTTGTAATTTTATTTTATTTTTGCTATTATTCATGAATCTCATTATACTTTTTGATATTATTTATAAGTCACATTGTACTATTTAGTTTATTTTTTAATTTTTTTTCTATACTGTTAACAAAAAGTTTTTAGTTTTAGTTAAATAAGTTTTTTTTCAAATAAACCATTTGTTATTAATAAATAAATAAATAAAATATTAGAGCTCATGATAAGGTTGGTGGGCTTGCCCTCGTTGTAGTTTTTTCCCCCCCAAAGTAAACTGTGGTTATAGATTGGTCATTTTGGTGAGACATAGAAATACAGACAAAGGGAGCTTGTTAGGCTTTTTTGTTCAGAAAGAGAAAAAGAGAGAGAGAGAGTAAAAGAGATGGAGGGTGCTGGTACTGAAGCTGAGGGGCAGGGTGAAATGAATGGGGATCAGGAGATTCTAGGACCTTGTATGAGCAGCTATGTGGACCAAGAAAGCACAGAGAGTCACAGATACTACCTAGCTCGCAGAACTGTGCTGGAAATGATCAAGGACCGAGGCTATTCTGTACCCACTTCAGAGATCGAGCTCTCTCTCCAAGACTTCAGAGCCATTCATGGCCAAACTCCCGACATTGAGCGCCTCCGCCTCTCCGCCACTCATCGCACAGACCCTCTCAAAAGAGTAATAATGCTTTTCTGGGTTTGTCTTGGTTTTTCCAATGAATCAAGTTTTTTTTTTTTTTTTTTATTCTTTGTTTCTTGTGTCTTGGACTAGCAAATAGTTATAGCAGCAAGCTTTTTCTGGGTTTGTCTTGGTTTTTCGATTTAATGAAGTCTTGGACTAGGAAATAGTTATAGTACCGTGCTAGAAATATGGTTCAGTTAGTTCAGTATCTGGTGTTTTTTGTTTTTTTTTTTTTTTTTGTTTTGGTGCTAAATGTTTAGTTTTCTGTGTAGGCTAGGCATTTTGTTTCTTCATTAGGTGAACTTATAAATTTGCATGTATATTCATTGGTAAAAAAAAAAAAAAAAAAAAAACCAGAAATTTGCATGTACTAGTAAATACTAAAATAGTAATGGTGTACCAAAAATAAGATTCACTTTGTAAGTTTTAGCCTTTTTTTTATTTGCGTTTCTGATTGTTTGGTTGCTGTGTATGCTAGGCACCTTGTTCTTCATTAGGTGAACTTCAAATTTGCATGTACAAAATAGGTTTTAGTTTGGAGGATTTAAGGATGAAAGGAAACTCCAGATTGTATTAAAAGCACACTCAGCTCAGCTAAATTAGTATTTGTTTTCATGTTCATGTTGAGGTTTGTTGCATTAGTCATTCTCACCCTCTATTTAATTTGCCTGCACTTTCTTTAGCCGCACTAAACTCTTCCTCTCATTTTGAGCCCAATTTGTTGTACCTTTAATTTGGCTAGAAGCTAATTTCATCACCTTTCACGCCAACATGCAGTATGTGCCATCTGTTTCTTGTGGTTATTTTTTATAAACTTCAGTATGGATTTTCATAGTGCATTTGTTTACTTTGTTTCTGATATATGGTACAGTAAATATAAATAGCATTTGATCATGGTGCAAATTGGTATAGATTTTGTTGTTAATTCTGTTATTGGCTAAGATTTTCCTGCTTAATTTTTGAGCTGTGTTTCGTTTTAGTCTTTTTCTTTGGGTGTAAGTACTGGTGTTTGATGACAAAATGTAATGCTAGATTGTCTTGACATGAGAATTTTTATTGAACAGAAATGAATTATTGATAGGCTTAACACGCCGTTTGTATTAATAGAAAACCCTATGTGAATATAGTTTTCCGCATTTTTCTGTATTTGGTAGTATCTAAAAAAAAAAAAAAAAAAAAAAAAGGGTCAAAGGAAAACTATTTCTTAACTTCTCTTATTTAGCTTGCCGTGAGATAGAGTTGTTTTCTGCTAAAATTTTTTGAAAAACAGTTATATCTCACGTGAAGCTAAATAAGAGAAGTCAACAAATAGTTTTTTGACTCATTTTAAGGTTACTACCAAATATAGGATATAGGAAAATGAGATAGTTTTAATTTTCCAGAAAATATTAAAGTCGAAACAAACAGAGTGAAGTGTCAGAAAAAAAGGCAGCAATAGGATATGTTGTGTTATTTATTTTTTGGCACTTTATTTTCTTTTGAGATTTGATTTTGGTTATACATCAAGCAGTCCTTATTTGATAAATCTAATGATGGTTTTTATTTTCATTTTTAATTGCAGATTTTGGTAATTTTTTGTGGCCCAAGTATGGTAAAAGTTAATTCGATCCGTCTCATTACAAGTCAGATTGCCAACAAGGAGACTTTAAGTGGGTTGATATTAATAGTGCAAAACCATATAACAAACCAAGCTTTAAAAGCTGTGGATATTCTTCCATTTAAAGTTGAAATATTCCAGGTTAGTTAGCCCTTTGCCTTTTAATATGCCATCTATTGTCTTGATCTACTTATCCTTTTTCTATGGTCTGGTTTCAGAAAACTTAGGTTTTTCATGGGTCATATGCACTGTTGTTGTGTGTACACACTTAAAATCTGGTGCTTTCTTTTTCACTAAATGAGAGTATATGATATAAAAATTTAATGTAAAATTTTATTTTTTTGACCACGTAGAAAAAGTTGTCTCCACATTGTGCCTTCAACAATCTAGAAAGATACTTTGTCTAGAACAAAATCTTCTATTCTTCAAAGTAACATAGAGTTCCTAAACTACTGTTGGGCACCTCAGGTCAAAAAATTAATTGACTAACTTGTTCTTCTTACAATGTACAGTTATGGATGTTTAAGGCACATATAGATCCCTGTCTTTTTTTTATTATTTAAGACTGAAAAAGACTGCATTATGTGGCTTTGCGTGCATGAAGTTCTTTTGAATATTCTCACTTTTATTAAACTTGTTTACTAATCCTTGAGTCTGAAGTTAATAATCTAATATTTCCAAAAGCTTGAGTTGATGGGAAATGTTAAATTTAATCATTTATTGATCTCATTTGCCAACATTTTCACCATGGGTTTGTATTTTGTCAGATCACTGACATGCTGGTTAACATTACAAAGCATGTGTTAAAGCCAAAGCATCGCGTTCTGACTGACCAAGAGAAACAAAGGCTCTTAAAAAAGTACAACATAGATGAAAAGCAGGTCAGTTCTTTATTTTATTTTATTTTTGGATAATAAAATCTAGAAAAGCACTTATCAGTAAAATTAAAATAAAATCTAGAAAAGCTACAGGGGAGATATCTCAGGAAACAGAGCTTGTTTGATTTCTTTGGTAAATCTGGCAGTGGATTATTGCTTTGTGTGTGTTTATAATGAAATTATTTTTTATGTCAAATGTGCTAATAGGAGCATATGTGCATCTGATGTACCTGTATTGATACTTTGATTTCTGGAATAGTCATGCAAATATTTAATGCTTCTTCAAGACTACTCAATTCAACTAACTCTTGATCCTAAGCCCCGTGTAAATGGGGTTTCCTTTTGGAAGGAAGTGGATTAATTTTCATCATCTAAATTTTTTTCCACAATAAATGGATTGTATGGTGTGCCTAAAAAATTTTGTGATTCTTTGGTGGATAGGCAGGGGAAAATAAGAGGAAGACTTAAGAATTGTGGCTATCATAGGTGTATTGCTTTATCTTAGTTTAAGAAATTGTTATATTTATTTGTGTGTATATATATATATATATTAATTGTGGACTTGTTTGGAAATTTTTAGAATCATGAGATGGTATATTATGAAATATGCTAAAGCAAGAACAACAATTTAGCATATGATAAATCTGAACTGCAATTTGCATTTCTCATGCTATAACGGTTTGTGTTACAGAAAGGTACATAGTAAAGGTACTTAGCTGTAGTAATTTGATTGACATTAGGACATAAATTTTAGTGACCTCATATGGTCTCAACGGTGCTATGCAGAAATTTCATATTTCCTGTCAATGTTCTTTGTTTGTTTGTGAAGGAAGAACATTTTTACCATTACCAAACTTTCAGATCTGAAAGATCTATCTTGGTTCAGGATTTTGCCCCAAATATATGGCATTCTCAATGCTTCTACCCTTTCAAGTAAAATATACAGTATGTTACTTCTCGGGGTGACCATGTATATCACAAATCTCCTGAAGTGCTTTTAAATAATGTAAAGAGTTATTTCTATTGTATCATTCTTGCTATCCTTTGCTGGAAATGTGATTCAAATTTCATATTTCCCTCCACAACAATTGCTGAAAACCTTATTGGGCTATTTCCATCTTAAGCTACTCTTTTTATAGAATTTATGCTTTTGAATTGTGGAATGAAGTAACTGCTACAACTGCTATATAGCGGTATGTTGGCTAGGCTGGGTGCACTACAGGATTTTATCATCTAAGAGTGGGGTATTGCCATCTTGATCTGCTCTTTGTACTAGCTACAAACCATAAGCATAGCACAACTGAAGGGTGAAAATTCATTCTAATCCCCAATAAATAAAACGTTTTCCTCTTTGAAGCAGGAAGCTAAGAAATTGATTCAATTTCCATTCTTTGGGCTACAAGAGTTTGAAAACTTCCATTATGTGAGGAACTCAAATACTTGGGTGCGCTGGTATTGCATTTAGATTTGAGGATTTAAAATCAAGGAAATCATTTAACCATATTAGTATAAATTGCTTCATCAAAATTCTAACGACAAACATATGATGGATTTAGGTTACGAAGGTTTGCCTTGATTGTATTATGAATCTGAACTAACATCTCACACCTGATCATTTCAAACTCATATCAGTAAGGCATAATTCTATCCATGATAAAATCAATGGAAGAATCTTAGAGTTTTCTTACTCAAATGAAACCATTTAAACAGATAAACTAAAATTCAAACATTCTGTTATAATAGTTTACTAAAAGGCCTGACCCCCCAAAGAGAGAGAGAGAGAAGACATATAAGGAATGTTACTTCTACTATTTTATAATGCTTTCTCATCACGTAAAGTTGGTTCATGGTTAAGTTGTTTCTGTTTTAGCTTCTTAGTTTGGGGATGGAATTGATAATCCTTGAGCTTTCTTTTGTCTGACAAGATAGAAATGGAACAGTTTTTTCTTAATGCTGATTTTGTTTCTTCTGATGGTAATTGATAATAAAATAAGGCAATGAACTTATGCCTTTAGGTTGTGAATGTCGTTTGTTGGCCAACTCAAAGTTGACATAGGTATTGTTAATATGGCCAGCATGTAATTTGTTGTCTGCAGTGTCTTGATAGAGGAAAACTGCTCTATGTAGCCAATAGATTATGCCAAAAACTTATCACTTCCCATTTAAGGCATATGAATTATGATTATGTGTTGATTTATTTAAATTGCTCAAAGTCAGTGTTATATTTCACTTTGGTTTTCTCTCCTCAGCTTCCTCGAATGTTGCAAAAAGATGCAATTGCAAGATACTTTGCCCTTGAGAAAGGGCAGGTGGTGAAGGTTACCTATGGTGGTGAAATCACCCAGTCGCATGTTACTTACCGATGTGTCTGGTGATGCTGATGCCTTCATTATGCAGTTTTCTTATGTATCTTCCTATTTAAGTTCTCTTGTATCATCTGATGTATGCATTATGAACGCTTCAGGTCACACTACCTATGATGCTTGGTAGTGATGTGTGCTTTATGAAACAGTTTGGGTTACTATGATCCTTTGTAGTTTATTAACAGTCTTATTTTCATGTCAATTTGGATCTCTTAATATGGTTTACTGCTTTACAAAGATTTTGCATCCCCAGTCCTAGCTAAAACGCAAGGCATAGCAAATTGAAGAAAAATACCATATATATTGAAGTTGTTAGAATGTCTGTTAAATGATTAAATTCATTATTTTCTAACCATTCCAAAATCAACCATTTATGATTTTGGAATGGCAAAATGCACCCATTGGTCTAAAGATAACTGTGAACATATTAAGCTTTTTTGTTTTCTTTTATATTATAATTCAGTTGTTAAATTGGGCATAATGATCCATGTTTATTCCCAAATGGCAGGACCCATTCTGTTCTCTATTCTCAGTTCAGCTAATGAAAAGATTTAGCTGAAATTTGTAAAATGAAGCTTTTTGAGATAAGACAAAACTTAGATACAATTTTTTAAGTGTTCTATTTTACCTTTTTTTAATTAAATTTAATAATATAGTTGTAATGGCCATTGAGTCATATAATTGAATTTAACTGTCTATGAGCAAAAATAACGTCTAATACTGTCATATGGTTGAATTTAATTGGTGAAAAAATTAATGCTTAAAAAAATTATATCTAAGTTTTGTCCCATGAAATAATTAATGCTTAAGAAATTATATTTAAGTTTTGTCCCTTTATTATTATTTTTTCTTTGGGTTTGTAGCTTAATTGGCACATTTCCATGTACAAAATGTTTAGGGATCTAGGGTTAAAAGGGTTCAAGATGTGGTGTTAGTAGCATATTTTAATTATCTAAAAGAAAAGTAATATGGTGTGTTATAAGATGCATTTGTAGCAAGGAATCTATATGAAGGAAAATACTATTGAAGATAATAAAAAAAAAAAAAAAAAAAAAAGGCTTCAGCTAGTACAAAGGACAAACTAGCGTAATTTTTTGAGCTTCATAGTTCATATCTCAACTGAACATGGCATATGACCTGATTTAGGTGATGGTCTCTCTCGAACAAGTTTTTGAATTTAAGGAATCATCAAACTTGGCTTGTGCATTCATGAGTTGTTTATATGTCATTATCAGAACGAAAAGATTTCTGAGATACTTTTCTTACAAAAGAATCTATCCATAATGATGTAGAATACTTATATCAAGAGATATGTGCAACGTATGCATATTTTGCAATAGATGCTGCCACATGATCCTGTTTGGTAACGTGATTTCACATAGAAAACTAAAGGGTTGTTTGGATGAAAAAAAAAATGCTCACTCATCACTGAAATATTATCATTCATTACTCATCACTCAATAACTCATCACTTATCATTGAAAAAATCCCAATTTCCTAAGGTGGCATGTTTGGCACTTGTTTCCAATTTCTAATAACTCAAAATTATTATTTTTTGTGGGACCCATTACCTGAACACCTTGTTAGGCTCACGGTAAGCATACCCGCGTAACACACTAGCCCAAAGCCATTTCATTTATTTTTCCCCTTCAACCCTATTATTCTCCCAAAACCCTCGACGAACCTAGCAAAGGAAATCCACCATCACCCAGCGTTGATCTCCACGTCACTCAGAGTTGCCTACCTCGTGCCCATTGTCACCCAGCGTCGCAAGATCCAAATATCAAATGCTTCTTCAAGACTACTCAACTCAACTAAGCCTTGGTCCCAAGCGGGCCAAGCCCCATGTAAATGGGGCTGGCTTTTGGAAGGAAATGGATTAATTTTCTTCATCTAAAATTTTTTTTCCACAATAAATGGATTGTATGGTGTGCCTAAATTTTTTTGTGATTCTTTGGTGGATAGGCAGGGGAAAATAAGAGGAAGACTTAAGAATTGTAGCCATCATAGGTGTATTGCTTTATCTTAGTTTAAGAAGTTGTTAAAAAATTTTAATATTAATTGTGGACTTGTTTGGAAATTTTTAGACTTATGAGATGGTATATTATGAAATATACCAAAGCAAGAACAACAATTTAGCATATGATAAATCTGAACTGCAATTTGCATTTCTCATGCTGTAAGGGTTTGTGTTACAAAAAGTACATAGTAAAGGTACATAGCTGTAGTCATTTGATTGACAATAGGACATAAATTTTAGTGACCTCATACTGTCTCAACGGTGCTATGCAGCAATTTCATATTTCTTGTCAATGAAAGAACATATTTACCATTACCAAACTTTCAGATCTGAAAGATCTATCTTGGTTTAGGATTTCCTCCCAAATATTGGCATTCTCAATGCTTCTACCCCTTCAAGTAAAATATTCAGTATGTTACTTCTTGGGGTGACCATGTATATCATAAATTCCCTCAAGTGCTTTTAAATAATGTAAAGAGTTATTTCTATTGTATCATTCTTGCTATCCTTTGTTGGAAATGTGATTCAAATTTCATATTTCCCTCCATGACAATTGCTGAAAACCTTATTGGGGTATTTCCATCTTAAGCTACTCTTTTTATAGAATTTATACTTTTGAACTGTGGAATGAATTAACTGCTACAACTGCTATATAGCGGTATGTTGGCTAGGCTGGGTGCACTACAGGATTTTATCGTCTAAGAGTGGGGTATTGCTATCTTGATCTGCTCTTTGTACTAGCTACAAACCCTAAGCATAGCACAACTTGAAGGGTGAAAATTCATTCTAATCCCCAATAAATAAAAAATTTTCCTCTTTGAAGCAGGAAGCTAAGAAATCGATTCAATTTCCATTCTTTGGGCTACAAGAGTTTGAAAACTTCCATTATGTGAGGAACTCAAATACTTGGGTGCACTGGTATTGCGTTTAGATTTGAGGATTTAAAATCAAGGAAATCATTTAACCATATCAGTATAAATTGCTTCATCAAAATTCTAACGACAAACATATGATGGATTTAGGTTATGAAGGTTTGCCTAAATTGTATTATGAATCTGAACTAACATCTCACACCTGATCATTTCAAACTCATATCAGTAAGGCATAATTCTATCCATGATAAAATCAATGGAAGAATCTTAGAGTTTTCTTACTCAAATGAAACCATTTAAACAGATAAACTAAAATTCAAACATTCTCTTATAATAGTTTACTAAAAGGCCTGACCCCCCAAAGAGAGAGAGAGAAGACATATAAGGAATGTTACTTCTAATATTTAATAATGCCTTCTCATCACGTAAAGTTGGTTCATGGTTAAGTTGTTTCTGTTTTAGCTTGACCAAGAGGTCTTTCTTAGTTTGGGGATGGAATTGATAATCCATGAGCTTTCTTTTGTCTGACAAGATAGAAATGGTACAGTTTCCTCTTAATGCTGATTTTGTGTCTTCTGATGGTAATTGATAATAAAATAAGGCAATGAACTTATGCCTTTAGGTTGTGAATGTTGTTTGTTGGCCAACTCAAAGTTGACATAGGTATTATTAATTTAGCCAGCATGTAATTTGTTGTTTGCAGTGCCTTGGTAGAGGAAAACTGCTCTTTTTAGCCAATAGATAATGCCAAAAACTTATTTCACTTCCCATTTAAGGCATATGAATTATGATTGTGTTGATTTATTTAAATCGCTCATAGTCAATGTTATATTTCACTTTGGTTTTGTTTCCTCAGCTTCCTCGAATGTTGCAAAAAGATGCAATTGCAAGATACTTTGCACCTGAGAAAGGGCAGGTGGTGAAGGTTACCTGATGATGCCGAAAATAATACCACCAGTGAGTCACACATTCCTCGCACGTCATAAATGACACCTGCACAACGAAAAATGAAGAACCTAGCAGAGAGTACCGGTGTGGTACCGGCCAAACACCTTCCGAAAGTTAAGTCAGAACTATTCTTACTACTTTAGAGTGCTAGAGAGGGTAAATTATGCGTACTTTGGGTTGTGAGGGTGCTTGGGTTTTTATAGTAGCGAGGGTTGCCCCTCTTTTCCTTGGAGTAGAAGTCTTTTCCTTATAGGAGTCCTCTTGAGCGTATTTTATGGGATCTTTTCCTTATAAGGATCCCTTGAATATTATCTAGCGTGGGAAGCAAGACAATTCCTTATACGTAACGTGGGTAGCAAGTAAATTTATGCTCGGTCCGTCAGCTTCAATTTACTTCCTTTAGCTTTTTTGGGCGTCGGTCTAGTAGTGCCGTCAGCCTTGGAGCCAGCTGACCTTATAACCGTCAGCTATAACACCTTCGTCTGCTATGTCCGAAGGATTGCACTAAACCCGTCAGCTTTATGTTCCGCGTGGCTAGGTTCATCTTTTATCCTCATCAGCTGCCCCCTACTCTACGTGCTCGACGTCTAACACCGTCAGCATGTGGAGTTATGACTTAACCATCTTTTTGTTCTTAGAGACGAGAAAACCAATTATGAATGATTCCTCGAGCCGCGAACTATTAAATGCAAGGATACGTGGGGCACAGTCGTTGGCCTCGTTTCTGGGCACGGGCGTCGCCTCGCCTTCCGTGCGTTTTCCCTCTTATATATATACCATGTCCCTTGTCTCATTTCTCTATTTCAACCTCGCTGACTTTTCAAGAGAGAACCCATCGCCCTTACTTCCGATTTGATCCGTCAGCTGTTATCAACATCGTCACTTCCAAGGTTGTTTCATCCATTCAAGATCTGTTTTACCTGTAAGTTCTTCTTCCCTTTTTCTTTGCTTTTTTACTTTTGCCTGAATTTTTTTATTTATTTATTTTATTTATTTTTTATTTTATTATTTTTTATTGAGGACGTCAGTCTAGGCACTTAGAGTGGATCCGTCACTTGTAGGTAGTCAGATGTCAAGTGACGCGTTGAGTGATCAGTCGTCAGTCTGTGATGGAGCGGGCTACGACGAATTTTTTGGCTCAGGTCAAGAGTCCGACGGCTTTTCTGAGTCGTCAGGAAAAGAAACGTCAGCCCAATCCCCTAGTATTGACGTAGAAGACCATGTTGAGGGAGTTAGGGAGAAAGTGTTAAGTGAGGTTGAGGTCGAGGGGGGAGACGAGGAGATTGTTAGTGATGGGAACGGGGACGAAGGTGACGAGGAGGTTGATAGTGACGGGAATAGGGATGAAGGTGACGAGGAGGTTAGTAGTGACGGGAATGGGGATGAAGGTGACGAAGAGTTCTGTGAGGGAACTTCAGGGAGTTCTGGAGGTAACCGTCCCTTCATTCTTCCAATGGAGTGGGCCGTCAATAAATTCCTTCCAAAGATGAGCAACAGAGTTTTTAATGAGTTACGTACCCGTTTCCAAATCCCAGATCACATTCCTATCCGTCTCCCTAGAAAAAACGAGAGGTGTTATACAGGGAGGACTGCAGATGTTGGGATGTACGATGCCATGTTCGCAGCAGGCCTCAGATTACCACTGACGGCTTTACACCGTCAGCTGGCAGATTTCTTGGGATTGTCCGTCAGCCAGATTGCTCCGAATGCCTGGAGGATCTTCATTGGTGCTGAGATCCTTTGGGGTCGATTGAGTGGGGGGAACCGTCGCCTTTCGCTAGACGAGTTCTTTTATTGCTACAGACCACAGCATAAAGTATCTGCCAAGGGGACGTACCATTTTGCTCCTCGTGAGAAGAGCTTAAGATTAGTGTCTGATATGCCAGACTCAAATAGGAATTAAAAGAGTAGATTTTTCTTTGTTAAGGGGACGGACTGGGTGTGCTGTTTGGACGAGTGGGATACGCTGCCCGGTGGTTATTTTGATAACACTTGGGCTTATATTAGGGATTCAAGTCGCCCCTTCTCTTTCTTTCTACTGTCTCTTTTCACTTGTTATGGGGGTTTTTTTTTTAACACCGTCTATTCCCTTTTGTTTCAGCTAGCGCTCGTTCGGAAATATCTGACGAACAAAGGGAATTCATCCGTCGGATGCTTGGCATCCCGCTTGAGCAACGAAAGTGTAGGGATTTGATCACCCTAGACACTTTTCATCTGTATTGTGGGGGTCCAGAGCCGACGGCTGAAGCTTGGAAGTTGGAAGAATTTTCCCGAAAACGTAAGTGGACGCCTCATTTAATCCGTCGGCTTATTTACTCTGTCTGCTTTACTGATTCGTCAGTTTATTTTGCGTAGAGATGGAAGCTGCGAAGCAAAGGGTAAGGGCCGCCACTGCTCGTAAGAAGGAGGAAGAGAAGGCCAAGGGAAAGGAAGGAGTGTCCTCGTCAACCCCTCATTCTGCTTTTAAGGGTTCAGTTAAGAGGAAGGCTGACGGAAAGGATGATCCTCCTTCTAAGAAGGTGGCTGTCAGTCCTAGGGATGTGCCCTCCAAGGAGTCGCCCCCCAAGTCTAGTCACGGTGCTGGGAAGGGAGTGATGACCTCTTCCGGCCCCGTTATTGAGGGGCCCCGTTGCTTGTTGACTCACAAGGATTACGCTGTTGAAGGGGTAGAATCTCTTATAAAACAGACGGATCTGGATCCTTGTGCTCAGCTAGGGACGGAGGACCTGGGAGCGTCAGCTTTCTTTGATATAGCACGGGTATGCTTCCTACCTTAAATAACTTGATCTTGCCTTGGTTAATAGCTGACGATTGTACTTCCTTCAGGCCTTGGTTCGTGTTAAAGCACTCCAAGACCGGTGCGTGGCCAAAGAGGGCGTCGCCGCTCGGGTTAGGAGGCATAACTCCAACCTGATGGATCAGCTGGCGCAATATAAGGAGGCCGTCCGTCTCTTAAATGCAGATCTGAAGGACGTGAGGGAGAAGTTAGGAGAGGCTGAGCATCAGCAGAAGAAGCTTAAGGAGGAAGTTTCGTCTTTACGCGCGCAAGTAGAGACGGCTGGGACTGATGCAGTCCAAAAATTCAAGACAACCCAGTCATTTATTGATTCCTGTGCTGATTATTATGGCACTGGTTTCGATGATTGTCTGAAGCAAGTAGCGTCAGTTTATCTGGAGTTAGATCTATCTGGAATTACCATGGATGTCTCCGTGCCGATGACTCCTGCTGGCGACACTGTTGCTGACAAAGCTGACGAACCCCTCAATTTGGACCTTTTGCTTAATGATGCCGGAGTTGTTTTAGCCCAGCCTGCCGTCAACACTCCTGCTGAGTCTTCAGATAAAGCACAAACTTCCAAGGATAAAGCTGACGGGGTCTCTAAGGACGTTCCTGTCACCTAGTCCTAGCCTTTTATTTCAATTTTTGAACAATGTTTTTAAGTGCCCTTGTGTTTATTGGGCTTTTACTTGTAACCCCCTCTGCCCTTTTTTATGGCACTTGGTATCCGTTGCTTTGAACATGTACACTGATGTTTTTGTTTCTTTCTTTTATCAACTAATTTCTATGGCCCTATTTATTTGATGAGACCGTTATTTTTTTGATTTTAGCCTTTTTTGATAAGCTCGTCATCTCTACAGGCTCATTGGTTTGAGAACCTTGTTTATGAGTAAAGTCTCATTTTTTGGTCAGATCGTCATCTATTGGACCGTCATCTTTGTAGGTCCGTTGGTTCTAGGACCTGGTCCATATGATGATAGCTTCATCTAATGGACCGTCAGCTTTTTAGCTTTAGCCTTGCGGGACCGTCATTTTCTTAGCCTTAGCCTTGATGTCCTTGACATCTTCGTTGGTCCGTCAGCTTTTAGGACCTTGTCTATATGATGATGGCTTCATCTATTAGACCGTCAGCTTTTTAGCTTTAGCCTTTCCGGACCGTCACTTTCTTGGCCTTAGCCTTGATGTCTTTGACATCTTCGTTGGTCCGTCAGTTTTTAGGACCTTGTCCATATGATGATAGCTTCATCTATTGGACCGTCAGCTTTATAGTTTTAGCCTTTCCGGACCGTCATTTTCTTGGCCTTAGCCTTGATGTCTTTGACATCTTCGTTGGTCCGTTAGTTTTTAGGACCTTGTCCATATGATGATAGCTTCATCTATTGGACCGTCAGCTTTTTAGCTTTAGCCTTTCCAGACCGTCATTTTCTTGGCCTTAGCCTTAATGTCTTTGACATCTTCGTTGGTCCATCAGTTTTTTAGTCCGTGTGTTATGGACTTAGTCGTTTTGGCTGTGAACTTAGTGGACCGTAGAAAAAATAGATACTTCAGCAATTTCTGAATAAACTCCTCTTATTGCCACGCATTTAAATAAAAGTAATTAAAATCAAATCCTGCCCTTTGGGCTAAAAAGTATTGTTGCAAAAAACTAAAGTAAATGATAAATCTGAGGAGTAAAACTAAAATTTGCTGGAATAAAAAAGAGGTTGGTCTTCATACTGCCGCTCCTATTGGTAATACTTTCGTAGGTGCTCGGTGTTCCATGGGTGTGGTAGTTTCTGTCCTTCCAACTTTTCCAGGTGGTAAGTACCTTTTCTCTGCCACGACGTAACTCGGTAAGGTCCTTCCCAATTGGGGCCGAGTTTCCCTTGGGTAGGGTCCCTAGCGGCGCCCATGACCTTTCTAAGAACAAGGTCTCCAACTTAGAAGTCTCTATGTCGGACCCGAGAGTTGTAGTGTTTGGCCATGCGGTCCTGGTACCTAGCGAGCCTTTGTTCTGCTGCTGCTCTGATCTCGTCCACTAGGTCGAGCTGTAGTCGCATAGCCTCGTCATTTTTGTTCTCATCATGGTTGTGCATCCTGTAGCTTGTGAGTCCAACTTCGGCCGGGATGACTGCTTCGCCTCCGTACGTCAGTCGGAACGGTGTCTCTCCTGTGGGTGTTCTTGCCGTTGTCCTGTATGCCCATAGTATACTTGGCAATTCTTCGGGCCATATACCCTTTGCCCCCTCGAGCCGAGTCTTGATAATCTTGAGCAAGGATCGGCTCGTGACTTCGACCTGACCATTAGCTTGAGGGTGGGCGGGGGAGGAGTAGTGGTTCTTTATTCCTAACTGTGAGCAAAAATCCCGGAAGTGGTCGTTGTCGAATTGCCTCCCGTTGTCCGAGACAAAGACTCTAGGAATGCCAAACCTGCATATGATGCATCTCCAGACAAAGCTCCGCACGTTCTTCTCTGTAATCGTGGCCAAAGCTTCAGCTTCCACCCATTTCATGAAATAGTCGATGCCCACTACCAGGAATTTCAGCTGTCGTACGACTGTAGGGAATGGTCCCATAATGTCTAATCCCCATTGTGCGAACGGCCATGGGGCCGTCATCGGGGTCAGCTCTTCGGTTGGTTGTCTAATAATATTGCTGAACCTTTGGCATTTGTCGCAGGCCCTGACATAGGCTTCGGCGTCCTTCTGCATGGTGGGCCAATAGTACCCTGCTCGCACAAGCTTGTGTACCAACAATCTGGACCCTGAGTGGTTTCCACAGATTCCTTCATGCACCTCTCTCATGACGTAATCTGCCTCTTCCGTACCCAAGCATCTCAAATATGGTCGGGAGAAACCTCTTTTGTACAGGACGTCTTTTATCAGGATGAACCTCGCCGCCTGGACCTTAAGTTTCCTTGCGGCTTCCTTTTCGTCTGGTAAGACCCCATCTTTTAGGTATGAAACTAACGGCGTTGTCCAGCTACTGTCGGAGCATATTTCCTGCATGTTACTGAGATCTATTAGCGGAGAAAGCTGCACGAAAGAGAGTACATTACCAGGGACGACCATTTGTTCTGCTGAAGCGGCCTTTGCGAGGCGGTCGGCTCGCTCGTTTTCTCCTCTGGGAATTTGGACGACTTTGGCTTCTAGGTCATCCACTCTCGCCCTTACTTCATTAAGGTACTTCTTCATCTTTTCGCCCTTGCACTCGTAGTCTCCATTTATTTGGTTAGTGATGACCTGTGAATCGCAGTAGATGACTACCCTCGCGGCTCCTGCTGCTTTGGCGAGGTCGAGCCCTGCTATCAGAGCCTCATACTCTGATTCATTGTTGGTGGCAGGGAAGTCAAGACGGACCATACATTCAATGGTGTCTCCTTCGGGCGATAGTAGCACAATGCCGGCCCCTGCGGCTTGTCTGTTGGACGATCCGTCCGTATATATGCTCCATTGAGGGGACTCTGTTGCCCCCTTGTCTTCGTCATGAGTGAATTCAGCTATAAAGTCGGCGACGATCTGTCCCTTGATGGCGGTTCGCGGGCGGTACTGAATATCAAATTCGCTCAGTTTTATAGCCCATAACGCCAATCGTCCCGCGGCCTCGGGACTGCTCATTGCCTGTCGTAAGGGCTTGTCAGTCAGGACGTTCACCGTATGAGCTTAGAAGTACGGTTTGAGCTTGCGGGCTGCCATAACTAATGCAAAGGCAAGTTTTTCCATGGGCGGGTATCTTTCTTCGGAACCGTGAAGCGCTCGGCTTGCGTAGTACACGGGCTTTTGCACTTTCTCTTCTTCTCTGACCAAGGCCGCGCTAACGGCTGAGGGGAGACGGCTAGATAGAGAAAAAGCTCTTCTCCTGGCTGCGACGGGCTCAGCAATGGTGGGGAGGAGAGGTAAGCCTTCAATTCTTCGAATGCTTGCTGGCATTCATCAGTCCACTCGAAGGATTTCTTCAATGTTCGGAAGAAGGGCAAACACTTGTCCGTTGCCCTTGACACGAACCTATTTAGCGCCACTATCTTTCCATTGAGACTTTGCACCTCCTTCACATTTCTTGGTGGTGCCATGTCCATAATGGCCCGGATCTTGTCCGGGTTTGCCTCGATTCCCCTCTGAGACACCATGAATCCTAAGAATTTTCCTGTCGTCACTCCAAAGGTACATTTTCCTGGATTGAGCTTCATGTTGTAGGAGTGAAGTGTGTCGAATGTTTCTTTGAGATCTCCTAGATGATCTTCCTCCCTCCGGCTTTTTACTAGCATGTCGTCCACGTAGACCTGGACATTCCTCCCAATCTGTTGCGCGAACATTTTGTTCATGAGTCTTTGGTACGTTGCACCTGCGTTCTTCAGGCCGAAGGGCATCACCTTGTAACAGAAGAGGCCTTGGTTGGTCACGAACGACGTTTTTTCCTGATCGGTTTCGTGCATTCGAATTTGGTTGTACCCCGAGAAAGCGTCCATGAAGCTCAGCAACTGGTGTCGGGCCGTAGAGTCTACTAGGACATCGACCCTCGGGAGGGGGTAGCTATCCTTGGGGCAGGCCTTGTTAAGGTCGGTGAAGTCCACACACATCCGCCATTTCCCGCTCGCTTTTTTGACCATTATTACATTTGCTAACCAGTCGGGATAGTATACTTCCCTAATGAAGCTCGCTTCCTGTAGCTTTCTGACTTCCTCTGCTATGGCTTGGTCTCGCTCGGGGACAAACACTCTCTTCTTTTGTCTGATAGATGGAAAGGCGGGCGATACATTCAACCTGTGCACCATGACTGAAGGATCTATTCCCGGCATATCTTCATGACCCCACGCGAATACGTCTCGATTGCATCTGAGGAAGGTTATGAGCTCCTGACGGATCGTGGGGTTAACGAGCGTTCCAATTTTGGTCGTTCGACTAGGATCGGAACTGTTAAGGGGTATCTCTTCTAACTTCTCAACCGGCTCCGTTACCGTCTGGTGCTTTTCTATGCTTAAAGCCTGAACCTGATCCTCCATTTTCATCATGGCTATGTAGCATTCGCGCGTGGCCATCTGACTTCCGCGCAGCTCCCCTACTCCGTAGTCAATCGGGAACTTTATCATCAGGTGGTAGGTGGAAGTTACCGCCTTCCATGACTTGAGCGTGGGTCGCCCGAAGATAGCGTTGTAGGCTGACGAGCAATCAACTACCAAGAATGTCACGACCCTGGCTATCTGTTGAGGGTAATCGTCTACAATTACAGATAATGTGACCGCGCCCAATGGAAATACCCGGCTCCCGCCGAAGCCAACAAGCGGGGCATTTGTTAGGATCAATTGCTCCCTGTAGATCCTCATCTGCTGGAACGCCGTGTAGTATAAAATATCTGCTGAACTGCCATTGTCGATCAACACCCGGTGCATGTTGTAGTCTCCTACCCGCAAGCTGACGACGAGCGCATCGTCATGTGGATGGTGAAGGCGTCGCGCGTCTTCTTCTGAGAATTCGATTACGGGGCCTTCTTTCTGTGCTATCTTCGGAACGACTCTCGTCAGCTGAACATTTTATACCATCCGAAGATAGGTCTTGCGGGCTTTCTTGGATGACCAGGCGGCAGCCGTTCCTCCTACGATCATCCTTATATCCCCAATCGGGGGCCTCGGTCGCTCATTGTCTCGTCGGGGGTGTTGGTCTTATGCGGGGGGATCCGCTTTCTCCTTGCTAACAAATCTCTGCAGCTTTCCTTGTTTGATAAGGGCCTCAATCTGCTGCTTGAGGTCATAGCAATCAGCCGCGTCGTGGCCATGGTCGGGGTGGAAACGACAATACTTATCCCGGGAACGTTTGTTAGGGTCACTCTTCAACTTTCCCGGGAACGTCAGAGCCTCTTCGTCCTTGATTTGCATAAGGACTTGATCTATTGGGGCTGTCAGCGGAGTGAAGCTCGTGAATTTTCCCCCCAGGGGCTCAGGGCGCCTTTCGTCCCTTCGGTCTCCTGTTCTTGCCTTCTTTCGGCCTTGGTCCTGCCGAGTGTCTTCCTGCCTTTCTCTTTTCCTGGGCCTCTCTTCCCGAGCTAACAGCGCATCTTCAACGTTCATATACTTTGTGGCGCGATAAAGTACTTCCGACATGGTCTTTGGGTCATTTTTGTATAGGGCGAACAAAAACTTACCCTTCTTCAAGCCATTCATGAATGCCGCAACAAGTATCTTATTGTCGGCTTCGTCGATCGAGAGTGCCTCTTTGTTGAAGCGGGAGATGTAGGCTCTTAAAGTTTCATCTTCTCGCTGCTTCATACTCATCAAGCAAGTCGTAGACTTCTTGTATCGATGGCCTCCAATGAAATGTGCGGTAAACTGAGCGCTGAGCTCTTTGAAGATGCTGATGGAGTTTGGTGTCAGTCGGCTGAACCAAATTCTCGTTGTGCCCTTCAGCGTTGTAGGGAAGGCCCTACACATGATGGCGTCCGCTACTCCTTGAAGGTGCATTAGGGTCTTGAAGGTCTCCAGGTGGTCCAGTGGGTCCTTGACCCCGTCATAACTGTCTATCTGTGGCATGCGGAACTTACTCGGTGAAGGGTAGGAGTTGACGGTGGCGGTGAACGGCAAGTCAGTTCGGTTGTTAAGGTCGTCAAGGTCGCTTGATACTCGTCCCTTAAGAGCATTCATCATAACCTCCATTTGTTCCTTCATGGCCTGCATCTCCACGATAACAAGTGGCGGAGTGGTTTCTGCGAGGGAGGGGATGCTTATGTTCTGTCGTTCTGGTTTGCTCGGGGCGTTGCTGGCCTGGGGTCCCTCCTGGTTTCTTCTGTCAGCGCTGGTTCCTTCTTGATCTGCTCCTTGGTTATTGGGAGCCGCATTTTTCTGTTTCAGCTGCTCTTCTAGGTCGTGGTTTTGTTTGGTGAGGCGCTCCACGGCTGTGGCGAGTGTCCTCACCTGTCTTTCAAGCGCAGTCGTAGGGGCTTCTTCCTCTTGAACGTCGTTAGTGGTCGCCATTGAGCGAGTGAGTACCATGTAACTCTTTTGTCTAGGAAGCGATAATGTGCTATGTTTCCCACAGACAGCGCCAACTGATGATGCCGAAAATAATACCACTAGTGAGTCACACGTTCCTCGCACGTCACAAATGGCACCTGCACAACGAAAAATGAAGAACCTAGCAGAGAGTACCGGTGTGGTACCGGCCAAACACCCTCCGAAGGTTAAGTCAGAACTATTCTCACTGCTCTAGAGTGCTAGAGAGGGTAAATTATGCGTACCTTGGGTTGTGAGGGTGCTTGGGTTTTTATAGTAGCGAGGGTTGCCCCTCTTTTCCTTGGAGTAGAAGTCTTTTCCTTGGAGTAGAAGTCTTTTCCTTATAGGAGTCCTCTTGAGCGTATTTTATGGGATCTTTTCCTTATAAGGATCCCTTGAATATTATCTAGCGTGGGAAGCAAGACAATTCCTTATACGTAACGTGGGTAGCAAGTAAACTTATGCTCGGTCCGTCAGCTTCAATTTACTTCCTTCAGCTTTTTTGGGCGTCGGTCTAGTAGTGCCGTCAGCCTTGGAGCCAGCTGACCTTATGACCGTAAGCTATAACACCTTCGTCTGCTATGTCCGAAGGATTGCACTAAACCTGTCAGCTTTATGTTCCGCGTGGCTAGGCTCATCTTTTATCCTCATCATTACCTATGGTGGTGAAATCACCTAGTCGCATGTTACTTACCGATGTGTCTGGTGATGCTTTCATTATGCAGTTTTCTTATTTATCTTCCTCTGGAAGTTCTCTTGTGTCATCTGATGTATGCTTTATGAACGCTTCAGGTCACATTACCTATGATGCTTGGTAGTAATGTGTGCTTTATGAAACAGTTTGGGTTACTATGATCCCTTGTAGTTCTTTAACAGTCTTATTTTCATGTCAATTTGGATCTCTTAATATGGTTTACTGCTTTACAAAGATTTTGCATCCCCAGTCCTAGCTAAAACACAAGGCATAGCAAATTGAAGAAAAATACTATATATATCGAAGTTGTTAGAATGTCCGTTAAATGATTAAATTCATTATTTTCTAACCATTTATGATTTTGGAATGGCAAAATGCACCCATTGGCCTAAAGATAACTGTGAACCTATTAGGCTTTTTTGTTTTCTTTTATATTATAATTTAGTTGTTAAATTGGGCATAATGATCCATGTTTATTCCCAAATGGCAGGACCCATTCTGTTATTTATTCTCATCTCAGCTAATGAAAAGATTTAGCAGAAATTTGTAATGTGAAGCTTTTTGAGATAAGAAAAAACTTAGGTACAATTTTTTAAGTGTTTTACTTAAGGTTTTTTAATTAAATTTAATCATATAGTTGTAATGGCCATTGAGTCATATAATTGAATTTACCTGTCTATGAGCAAAAGTATCGTCTAATACTATCATATGGTTGAATTTAATTGGTGAAAAAATTAATGCTTAAAAAATTATATCTAAGTTTTGTCCCAAGAAATAATTAATGCTTAAGAAATTATATTTAAGTTTTGTCCCTTTACTGTCGTCTTTTTATTTTTATTTTTATTTATTTTTATTTAATAGAGAGTTCAAATATAGAGATGTATTACAAATAGTTTTACTGGTTTTTTTCCCCCCCTATAATTGAGGGTTTGTAGATTAATTGGCACATTTTCATGTACAAAATGCTTAGGGGTCTAGGGTTGAAAGGGTTCAAGATGTGGGGCTAGCAGCATATTTTAATTATCTAAAAAAAAATTGTAATATGGTCTGTTATAAGTTGCATTTGTAGCAAGGAATCTATCTATAGGAAAATACCATAGAAGATCAAAAAATGGCTTCAGCTTGTACAAAGTACAAACTAGAGTAATTTTCTGTGCTTCATATCCCAACTGAACGTGGAATATGATCTGATTTGGGTGATGGTCTCTCTTGAACAAGTTTTTGAGTTTAAGGAATCATCAAACTTAGCTTGTGCATTCATGAGTTGTTTTTTTTTTTTTTTTTTGAAACTGGAATCAAACTTTCAATTAAATCAAGGAAGCATCAGTGTTTACATACTCAACAGCAACTGATGGAACCTCTTCCATCCAAAATAAATCAACATTAACATTTTGGGCATACCTAGCAAGCACATGTGCTACCCTATTACCATTTCTCTTAATGCAACTCACAGAAGCCCATTCCAAAGCTCCTATCAGATGTCGGATGTCTCCAACAACATGTCCAATAGCTGACTGGTTATCTGTACTTGAAGCAATCCACCTTGTAGCATTGACACTGTCCCCTTCCACTATAAGCATCGTGAAACCAGCATCAATGGCGAATTCTAGCGCTTTACGACATGCGAGTAGTTCAGCCATATCACTTCCCTGGACTGCCGGGCCCTTAACTGTCATCGCAACCATAACTTCTCTAGTAGAGTTTCTGATCACAGCACCGAACCCAGAACTAGCAGAATCCTCAAACATCGCTGCATCATAGTTGAGCTTGTACACAGCCTGTGGTGGGGGTATCCAGCGCGTTCCATCATTCTGCAATACCTGCTGAGTCGCACCTACCGCCACATCTGCATGTAAACTGACCTGTGACTGCTGGAACTCCTCAAGCAACTCAGTTGCATGCCTATTCAAGCAGCCCAATTCCATTAATTTGCCTCCATGCATTACTCTGTTCCGCTGGTTCCAAATCAGCCATGCCTGCACTAACCACAGCTCCACCTTTGTTTTGTCCAGCCGATCCAGCATATACTCCAATAGAGCTACAAAATCAATTTGGCCCGTCCCACACTTCTGCAAAGCCCTTACACTACCATGCCAAACATCCTGCGCTACTATGCATTCTCATAAAGCATGAATAGTTGATTCTTGGAATAAGGCACATAACGGACACACATCATCCAACAAAATCCGTTTCTTCTTGAGGTTCCTTCTAGTAGGGAGAATATCATGACACGCCCTCCACCCAAACACCTTTATCTTGTTGGGGATCTGTAGCTTCCATATAGCAGCCCACACCCTACTACCTCCACTACCTGATGATGATTCAGCCCAATCCACCTTCTTTAACTGAGCTCTTGCAACCTTGTAAGCTGACTTCACTGTGAAAATGCCATCCTTATTATGCTTCCAATAAACAGAGTCAGAGACTTGCCTTCGACTTAGAGGTATATTACATATAGCTTCCCCCTCTTCCCGATTGAAGTGAGCCATAATAACTTCTCGTCGCCATACATGGGGGTCTTGGTTAATCAAACTGGACACCCATACTTCCTATTCATCATCCCTCACCAACAAAAAAGGCTTATTAGTAGGGTACTCTGGAATCCACCTATCCCGATAGACATTAATAGAAAGTCCATCACCCACTCGCCAACAATGTCCCAATCTTAAAATAGGTAAGGCCGCCACTAAACTCCTCCACACAAACGAACTGTTAGGTGACTTTGTAGCCTCAAGTACTGAAGTCCTAGGGAAGTACCTTGCTTTAAAGCATTGATAGACAAGAGAATTTGTATCTTTTAATAGTCTCCACCCTTGCTTGGCCAACATGGCTAAATTAAATGCTCTAAGGTCCCGAAATCCCATTCCACCATCCTTCTTTGACAAAGTCAGTTTATCCCAACTTTTCCAATGAATTTTCCTTTCATTCCCTATTTGGCCCTACCAAAACCTAGCACTTAAGCCATCCAACTCCTCACATAATTTCAATGGGAGCTGAAAAACACTCATTGTATACGTTGGAATAGACTGAGCAACTGCCTTGATGAGAACTTCTTTCCCAGCTCTAGAGAGCATCATCCCCTTCCACCCCTGTAGTTTTTTCCATACCCTATCTTTAATGAAAGATAAAGTATGGTATTTTGCCCTTCCAACTAGAGTAGGCAAACCCAAATATGATTCGAACCGGGACACTTCCTTCACTCCCAAAATCCCCAAAGCCTTCTGCTTCTGGCTAACAGTGGTGTTATTACTGAAATACACTGAAGACTTTTCCAAATTTATGCATTGTCCAGAGGCTTTAGCATAAACTTGAAGGATCTCAACTATAGTATTAATCTCCACTGATGCAACCCTGCCAAAAATCAATGAATCATCTGCAAAGGGAAGATTAGTAATCTTTGGTGCATTTCTACAGATAGATACCCCATGCAAAGTCTCTCCAATCTCTGCTCTGTCCAATAGCGAAGTAAACCCTTCAGTGCATAACAGAAATAAATATGGTGAGAGAGGATCACCCTGACGAATTCCCCTAGAAGGCAAAACATTACCAAATGGTCTCTCATTTACAAGAACAGAGAATGAAGTCGTTGTGACATAACTCATTACTCTTTCTATCCATGTTTCAGGAAAACCCAACCGCTGCATAACCCCCTGAAGGAAAGGCCACTCCACCTTATCATATGCTTTACTAACATCCAGTTTCAACGCCATATACCCTTTCTTCCCTTTCTTCCTGCAGTGCATAGTGTGTAGTGTTTCATATGCTAGCAACACATTATCAGTAATAAGACGCCTAGGGACAAAAGCACTCTGAGTGGGAGATATGATATTAGGTAACACTTGCTTCAGTCTATTGGCCAATACTTTAGAAATTATTTTGTAAATCACATTACAAAGACTTATGGGCCTAAAATCAGACATTTTCTCAGGGTTCTTCACTTTAGGGATCAGCACAATGTAAGTATGATTAATATCAGGCAACATATGACCATTATTCAGAAAATCCAACACAGCATCAACTATAGTATCACCCACAACATGCCAAAATCTTTGGTAAAATAAAGCGTTCATACCATCAGGTCCAAGTGCCTTTGTTGGTCTCATTTGGAACAACGCCATCTTAACTTCTTCAGCACTAAACTCACTAGACAGGGTATCATACATCTCCGGTGTCACCTTCCTTGGGACTGCATTGAGACATTCCTCCATTTGATCACAATTACCTGCACAAAACAAATTGTCAAAATAACCAGTAGCCACATTAGCTATCTCCTTCATCTCCTCCACCTAATGCCCTTGTTCACTTCGAATCCCCTTAATATAATTCTGTCTGCTTCTCTGGGAGGCTTTAGAGTGAAAGTATTTAGTGTTTTTATCTCCATGTTTAAGCCACGGGATCCCAGACCGTTGTGCCCAGTAAATTTCCTGCTTCAATAGCAAGTCATCCAATTGTTTGCTAACACTCAAGTATTTGGCCTTTGATTCTTCAATCACCACTTCAGCACTATTTAATACCTCCAGCCGGTTTTGAAGAGTTTTAATGGCTACTTCATTCGGCTCTGACTTTGAAGACCCCCAAGCTTGCAATTCCTCACCACAGAACTTAATCTTCTCCTTTATTGAAGTTAAACCCCTTTTTGAATTTTTGTTGAAACCTCTGAACACTCTTCACATGCACCAGAATTGACAAATGATCCGAAGCATAGGGTGGAAGATGAGAAACTGTAGTTATCAGGAATTTTTCCCGCCACTCCATAGTTGCCACAACCCTATCAAGTCTTAATTTGGTATTAGCTTCACTAGGCCTCTTATTAGACCACGTGTAGGTATACCCTCTGTATCCCAAATCCTCCAAAGTACAGGAATCTAACACATTTCTGAAAGCATTAATCTCTGCTGAAGTAGGTGGCCTTAAACTTAATTTCTTTGCACTATTTAGAATTGCATTGAAATCTCCTGCACAAGGCCATGCACCATTAACAAAACTCCTTAGATGTTCCAGCAGTTGCCAAGACTTTTCTTTATGTTGAGCCTTAGGCCAGCCATAAAATCCAGTAAAAAACCAGACAAACCCATCCTCTTCAATGACCTTCATCAGAATGTGATTAGGCGAATAATTAATCAGCTCCATCCCGACCTCCTTCTTCCATAATAAAGCCAAACCACCCCTTGCATTTGGCTGTTTAACTATAATTTTATTCTGAAATTGCAAATCTCCATACAAATTATCAAATCCTTCTTTATCCAGATGTGTTTTCATAAGAAAACACACATTGGGAGCTTGGTCCCTCATAAGTTTGTGAAGACTTCGACCTGTCCAAGGGTTCCCAAGCCCTTGGCAGTTCCAGCATAACAACCTCATTGCTCCCGGCAAGGGTGGTCATCCACCCCCGCCGATCTCTCAAACACAGAAGCTTCCTCATTCTCTAATTTCCCCCTCTTAGTTCTTCCCTCATCTCCCTTAATATTCTAGTTCCCATCAAAGTTTGCTGGAAGTGGCCTTTTGCCATTAGACGGCAACAACACCTTTTGCAAACCCCCAAGCCCAAAATCCATCCTGTGAAATCTAGTCCAAGATGACTTGGGCTTTAAAGCATTCGGCCCATCTGATTGTTTTTCTAAACCAGCTTCAACACCACTTAAGCCCATCACGTTACTCTCACGTGCCTTGCCCTCCAGCCCACTAGGTAAGCCATCCACCTTTTGTGTCGAGTTTTCCTTCAGCTCAGGTACTGTTTGTGCACGTCAGTAGTACCACTCACCACGTAATTTGCATGGGTGTGATTACGTTCCTGAACATGTGGCGTGATTCCTAAAAATTCGGACTGTCCTTCATCATCGTTTCTAGGGTTTCTACACTGTCTATCTACCGCCGCCACAGCTCTACTCTGTTGCAATGGCACTTCACACTTGATCGGACCCCCCTTAGACCTGAACAAACTAGCACCAGATGTTTCACCACCCCCCTCTGGACCGTATTCAGCCCCCCTGTCTTTCTTTCAAACGGACCACCTCTTGCTCGGCCTCCCATGGCTTTAAGGAAGTCTCCATATTGGTAGTCCGCAAAGTATTCAGCACAATTCTTTACATCATGGCCAAGCATGCCACAATAATGGCAAAACAACGGCAACCGTTTGTATTTAAACTTCACCCAGTGTTTTTCTCCATTAGACCCTACAATAAAGCTTCCTCTGTGAATGGGCTTTGAGATAGGTAACACCATTCTAACCCTCATGAAATAGTGCAACTTGTCTTGCCCTCTTCTCTACTCAACTTCCTCAACAGCCCCAAGTCTACTCCCCACCTCCTTAGCAACCTGTGATGTAAACATGTCTAGCGGCACCCCCCAGATCTGAACCCAGAGAGATGCCGTCTCCATGCTTATATTCTCAACAGTCATATCTCTCCTCCAACACTTAAGCAATAATAATTGATTATCAAAAATCCACGGGCCACTTCTTAAGACTTTATTCAGATCAAATTCAGATGTGAATTTAAACTAAAAAAGATTTGGCCCTACCTCTGTGATACGTAGACTGTCCTCTAATCCCCAAGCCCGTCTCATAGTATTCTTTGCGGCTTGCTTATTAAAAGATTCGCACATCAAAAACTTACCCATCAAACTGAGAGTGTAGTCCTCAATGGCTTCCAAACGTCCTTCATCAGAGATGGAAATCACCTCCTCCTCTTCCGTAGTCAACTTCATGTTCTCCATACTATTAACGACATCATCAACCATGGTAAAATAATATCACTCACACTAAAGATTGAAAAAGCAAAGATGCCCTAGACCTAAGTCAAGGGAGGGAGAAAACTTGTATACACGAGAGAGAGAAAGCTCCACAGGGGAGAGTCCCCACCTTTCTTTCTTAATTAGTCCATGCGTTGTTTATTTGTCATTATCAGAATGAAAAGATTTTTGAGATACTTTCCTTACAAAAGAATCTATCCATAATGATGTAGAATACTTATATCAAGAGACGTATGCAACGTATGCATATTTTGCAATAGATGCTACCACATGATCCCGTTTGGTCATGTGATTTCACATAGAAAACAAGTGATTTTTTTTTTTTTTTTTAAAGAGACAAAGTTTAGCTCCTCAAATCCACCATATGACAAATTTTTTGTTTTACATTTTTCTTTTTTAGAAGACACTGTATGGAAATTCAATCAAGATTATCCATGCATATTTTTTGTAACATGAGTCATGTGATTTACTTAAATAATTTGATCTTGTTAGTTTTATGAATCTCTATGTAATGAGTTGGACAAAAATTCCTACAAACCTATTTAAATGGAACTCTATACACTTTTTTTTAAAATTATTATTATTAATATATTTTATACTAAACCTGCTAAACTATCGAAACACATGACCAACCCCCAATTTTCAAAATATGTTAAACTTAACCTCCTATCACTTGTTTTACCATTAAGTTAGATGAAATTTTTAGTCATTAAAACCAATTTACCTTTGTTGGTTATTTTGGTTTTTAATGGGGGGTAAATTGGATTTTCAATACAAAATTCCGTCATACTTAATACTAAAATTGATGGTAAAGGAACATTGAAACATGGTTACAATTTTGGGGAAGGGGGGTCAATTGTGCATTTTGATAGTTCAAAGACTTTAGTGTTTTCGGTGTGAAAGATTAAGATGAAAAAGTATAATTTGCCCCAATAACTATCCTAAATTTTTTTTGAACTATCCTAAGTTCCTAATTTAATAATTTTACTAACTTAGCCGAGAGTTTTGTAAGTCAACTAGTTGACACTTTCTAATATTTTTAATAGAGAACTCCATAATTCAAATTGTCTTGTCCAATGTATACCAATTTAATTTAATTTAGGGTAAATTCCACTAACATATCCTGAGATTTTAGTTAATACCAACCGGGTCGAAAACTTTTCAAAATTAACTAATTTGGTTCCTAAAACCAACTTAATCCCTAAACAATTAGAAGTTTTTTTTTTTTTTTTTCAACTATTTTAGGGACCAAATTATTTAGTTTTAAAAAGTTTTAAACCTGGTTAACATTAGCTCAAACCTTAGTGAATATAAATAAAATTTACCCTTTAATTTAATTATTTAATAAAAATAATATATCCTTTTATTTATTTATTATTTTACTATTACATTACTTCACCGTTCTCCCCCTTTCTTTAAAATTAAAAAGAAAAAGTTGAAACCAAGAAAAAGAAGGTTGAGATCGAGAAAAAGTCTCCAGGAGAGCTTATCAAAAAAAAAAAAAAAAAAAAAAAAAAAAAGTCTCCAGGAGAAATACACTGATTATCCTAAAATTTCTATATTATATAAAAAAAAAAAAAAAAAAATTCACACCGAGTCACATTCAAAAACATCTCAAACTCAAAACTCAAAAACGTACTAACGGTAAACGGAGTCGACTCAGCCGGCTAACTCTCGAAAGGTACTCTTCTTCACCTTCCATTTCCTCTTTCGTTTCCAATTTAAAATCGAAATAAAAAATTTATTATTTCCAATAATTAACTCTGCGATCGAATCAGAATCAGATCCCACATTTTTTCTTGAAAGGGGATGAGTGAGAGCGAAACGAAGAGTGGTGGATCCGATGCGACGCGAATATCGGACGCAGAGAAATGGCTAGCTGCTCGATTCGGCGATGCCGGCAAAGAAGTCCCCGATTCGAGTACACTCCCAGAAGTGTCTCTTATTTACACAGTCTCATCACCATCTCCGAAGCCAAAGAAAAATCCGCCGATATTGTCGCCAAAGATTTTCGCCGAAAAGCCGCCGAATATCGCTCTCAGGATCAACCTCTCTCCCTCTCTCTTTTGGCATTGATGCTTAGAATAGTGAATTATCATCTTAGTCCGCTAAGTTTAAATTTTGTCATTTGAGCTGTTAACTTTGAAAATTTGCTTTTTTTTTGGTTGTTGCTAGTTGCTACTAATAATTATATCTTTTGATAAACGCTATGCAAATAAGCTACTGGGAATTACAGGGTACCCAAATGGATGCTCCGTTTGGAAGCGGCTTATTGATTTTGCTGTTTTGTAGATAAAAGATAAAAGTTAAATAAAATAAGTAGGTATCTTGCTTGGGATTTGCAAATAGTAGGTAAAATAAGCTATAAGCTTACTTATAAGTGTATCCCAAACGGGCATTAGTTTATCCGTTCATTGCCATTTGACAAACATTGTTAACTCTTTTAAGATGACATCGTTTTGGATCATTTTTCAATATTACAAACTGAAAAGACGTCATTTTAGGAGGAGAAGTTAACGAGATTTTTCAGAGGGCAAGAGAAGGAATGACTAAATGACAATGTTGACAAGGTTAATAGACCAAAAATGACAAGATTCAAACCTAGTGGACTAAAATGACAATTTGCCAAACTTATAGGGTGTAAATTGTAATTTTGCCTAAGATTTAATACTTGGAGTAGCAGTTTTTCTTGTTTTTTTTTTTACTTGGATTTCTAGTCCCATAAAGCTGTTGTTTTGTTAATATGGTTGTAGCTGCTAGGATCAGGGAGATATTGGAGAGTGTGGGGTTGGCGCAGGAGAGTTTGCCATCGAATGTGGTTGGGTCCGCCCAAGTTCTTGCAAATGTGTCTAATTTGTTGAATATAAGAGACACTGAACTAAGTAGGTGGGTTTTCTTTGTTGTTTTTCTGTAAGTTTTGTTGTCCTTTAATCTCTGCATTTATTTTTTGGGGATTAACTAGGAGAAGTGTGTTTTTATAGCTTTCTTGTAGCAATGGGGGATATTTCTTTGAGGAAGACTGGTGTGGAGGAAAAGAGGGCTAAAGTACAAAAGGAGTCCAAAATTGTTCTTGATTTTACTCGAAAGGCAATATCTAGGCTAACTTATTTGAAAAGGTAAAATTTTAATGGAGATACATATTTATATGTTTTCTTTAAAAGCATTGCAAGTACTGTTCTTATATTGTTAAATTTTATGTGATATTTCGAAAAATAGTTTCACTTTATGAAAGTGATGTTGATTTTCTGTTTTATTTTTAAAAACCATTTTTTTTAGAACGCTGGCACAGCTAGAAGATGATGTAGCTCCATGTGAGGCTCAAATGGAAAATTGGAAGACAAACTTGCAAGTTATGGCTGGGAAGGAGTGGCAATACCTGCAACAGTGTGCCAACTACAAGGTATTTAAGTATTATAAATTTAATACTTTGTTTTCAGTATTGGTCACTGATCATGAAAAAAAAGGGTAAAATACTATTTTGGTCCCTAAACTTTATCAAAAGTTTGTTTTTCATCCCTAAACTTTAAGAATTTCTTTTTTTGTCCCTAAACTATTGAAAAATTCATCTTTCGTCCTTTAACTATTGAAAATGTTTTATACATGTCCTTAAACGTTACCAAAAGTTTGTTTTTCATCCCTAAACTGTTAAAAAAGTTCTTTTTTGATCCCTATTTTTGTCTCTAAATTATTGAAAAAACTCTTTACAAAGTTTAGGGATGAAAAAAGAACTTTTTAAAGTTTAGGGACCAAAAACAAACTTTTTGTAAAGTTTAAGGACCAAAATAGTATTTTACCCAAAAACAAATGTTGGTCACTATCTAGGGGACATTAAGTTTCATAATTAATGACAAAAATTGTGAGTCCTTCGGTGGTATGATGCATTTTTAAGAGGTGAAGTTTCATGCGAAGCCTATGTGGATTGAGTAATATCAACAGAAATTCAAGTGGTCCAAAACTAGTATGAAATGTGAAGGTAAAATAACTTAAGGCACCAACTGAGTGCAGATTTAACTTCAGATTTTTTGTTTTTGTTTTTGTTTTTTAAAATTTATTGATGAAACTGAATGTAATTGCATGGTCAGTGAGTTGTTAAACTATCTGTATAGGGTTGTGATGAGCCCATTGGTTTTTGGATTCAAACTGTGTGCGTTCTCTAACTCTCCACATGATTGGTTGGATGATATTGTAGAACTAAATTTGTTGTAAAAACTAGCTATAATAATGAGTTCCTATTAAGCTTAGCCAGCCCTCTACTACTCCTAGCTGCCTCATGCTCTTTGACAGTGTTTTGTTCTTAGGCTGATGTATTATGTCTATGTGGATGATTCTGAAATGGCATAGGACTCTTTTCAATATTTGTAGAGGTACTCTTGTTTGCAGACATTTGGGATGCAAAAATGGGGAGCCATTACACTTATACTCGGGCCTCAGTTAAAAAGCAAGGTTATATGTGAAACATACTTCATCAACGACAACAGCCTTATTTATGAAAAAAAAAAAATTTAACATAAAAAAAAAAGCGGAATAGGAGTTAGCCTTTTGTGATGTGTTGGTTACAAATTTATGAGTCCAAAGAAAGGAGTCTGACAGTTAGAAGTAGGCATATTTAAAAATTAGGTGAATATGTTGTGTGTGAATGTTGGATTTAGTGGTGGAATTCCTTCATGTTTTGAAATCCAATATCCCTTCTACTGAGAATGGGGATCACATGGGATGGATGTTGAAGAAGAATAGGGAATTTGATATCCGTTCGTATTATAATGAGTTGTGAGGTCCTTTCTCCATTGTATTTCCTTGGAAAGGTATTTGGAGAGTTAAGGCCCCTCAACAAGTTTCTCCATCGTGTTTTGTTTGGACCACAGCTTGGGATAAGATACTCACGGTTACAATTTGAGAAGTAGGGTTATCGCTTTTGTGGACTGGTGTGTCATGTGCCATTGTTGTGGGGAGACTGTGGATCATTTACTGCTTCATTGTGAGAAGGCTCATCAATTGTGGTGTTTTGTCTTTAGATCTTTTGGTGTTTCGTGGGTCTTACCAAGTATGGTATCAGATATTCTTTTTGGTTGGGGAAGCACTCGTTAGACATTTGGAATTTAGTTCCGTTGTATTTGATGTGGTGTGTATAGAGGGAACATAATAGGTGGACGTTTGAGGATGTGGAGACTTTGGAAGACTAGCTGCTTGCTTCTTTTAGTAGTTCTTTGTTTGATTGGTCTCAGGTTTAGGGACTCGAGTCTAGTGATTCCTTCCCTTGGTTCATTAGTTCTCTTTTCTCTGGTATTTTCTTTTCTTTTCTTTTCTTTTCTCTTCTTTCCTCTTTTCTTCTTTGTACATTTTGCCTCCTTTGTGCTCTTTTTTATGTGCCCTTTTTGCATAAAGTAGCTTAATTAATACAATCTTTTCTTACTTATCAGAAAAGAAAGAAAGCTTGTTCTAGGTCCAACTTTCTTTCTCTTGATCACATTGTTCCCTGATTTAGAAGCAAAAATACTTGATATTGACATTATTTATGCCTATTTGGAAATTGTGTTGACTCTTTTTAGTATTTGGTTGAATTGAAGAATGCTGACTCACTGTGGAACTGTGAATGAAGGTTATGCCGGTGATCTCTATTGCAATATCTAGGCGGAGATGGATTTTAGGTATATTCTTAATAGCATTGGTAAGTGAATCTATAAAGATTTTAGAAGGGATTCAAGAAACTTCATACAAGTCAGCCACTTCATGTCTGGAGAAGTTCTAGTTGAGTTGTGGGAGTACTTATTAATTATTATGCAACGTTACAGCATTGTTTCATAGTATTAAAAGGAGTCCATGGCTTCTAACTGCTATTGGCAGTAGTTTATTTAGAAGCAGGTTTGAGGATAAACTGCTTAGCCTGTCAAGGGTAAAAGCCCTTAGATTATCCGATAACTGGTTCTGGTGGGTGGGGTTAGTTGCCCGTAGGAGTTTGATTAACAGTGAGGATTGTTGTACAGTATGCTCTGCGACGTGCAACTAATCTAAGTGAAATTCTCCTATGTCATAAAAAAAAAAAAAAAACAAATGAATGTAGAGGCTAAGACATTGATCAGAGCTCAGTTAGGGTTAGGGTAGTTTGGTGTTTCAAGTGGGTTCTTGAGGTGAAAAGTGTTAAGGGTATGTGTGTGGAACTTCTAGTATTTTGGTTACGTCATGGGTTCCATGAGAGTTTCAGTGGAAATGGGCTTAGGTGACTACTTCAAGGGAGTTGCAACCTCCATAAGAAATTGAGAGGAGAAAGAATGAGCAAGACTTAGATAGAATGAGACTTAAGCAAGAAACAATGCATCAATTTTATTATTCTTCATTATGACTAGTACATGATTACAATGCTCTATTTATATACTTTCATGCCCCATTCCCATTGGCTATTATATGCTTCATTCCATTTGGCTTATGCCAAACTAACTCATTAGACACGTGCTTGAATGAATTTCCACATGTCAATGGGTTATATATGCAATGTCTTGCTCCTAACTCACTATAAGTCTATAGCTCCTAGCCATTTAGACGTGCTAAATTTTCCCTAATCAATTACAACATGTGTTACAATTCCAAATCAAGTACATGGCTGTTATTAGAAGCTTCCTGTGTGCAAGGAGTTGGCATGAGCTAGAGTATTAAACTGTCAGCACTTGGATAACAACAAAATGCCGATCGGAAGCTTCTGCTGCCTATTAGAGCAAACTGTTTCCTGATCGGCAGTCCACCTTGGTTAGGTGTTTTCGATTATTTGTTTTGGCTTTGTTTGGGCTCCTAACAGACATGTTACCTCTATGTGAGTTCTTTGGGACATTAGGAGACAGTCACTGTTTTTGTTGATGACAATAAGTAGATTGGACTTCAAATGAACTTTCTCATCTGATATTTATTTTGAATTTGATTTATCTACATATTTTGAGGATGCTATTGTTTGGTTTAACCCATATTTTTCTTCTTTAAAGTCATTTTGTTTGTGACTCATGTTTAACACTTTTTGGGACAGTCTGTACTCAATCGTGTGGGCTATGCCCCAGAAATTAGCCATGGGATGCTGGTTGTAATGGATGAGCACGGGAAGGAGTTGGAGAAGAAAACGAAGCCCATACTTGAAACCTTGAGGAGCTACCAGGACTTGCCGCCGGTAAGTTTCTATTTCAGTAACAAAGAACAGTTGGCATGTGTTGGATTTCTTTTATTTTTGGAAAGATTGTGAAATTTTAATTTGTTTTTATTATGTCATACAGGATAAAGCTTAGGTTGCTTTGGCAATTGAGGACAAGAAAAGGCAGTATGCTGCTGCTGAGAAGTATCTTGAAGATGTACTGCATTCAGCTCTTTCCACTTCAGAGTAAATTCACTAAGGGATAGCTTTTGTTATTATTTAATTGTGGCTTATATCTGGACAATGGATGAGTATATTGTTGATCTGATGATTTCTACTGAAGGATGTTTGCTTGTTGAATTTACCCAATTGTCTTTGGCTTCTAACAATGAAATTTTCTTTATTATAGATTTAGTGGAAGAGAAAAACTGACGGAGACTACATTGTATCTATTATAAGTTATAACAAATTGTTGATATGTTCCTGAAGAATTTTGAACCATTTTTATTCATTAAAAAAAAAAAAACCCACCATTTTTGGCTTATTAAATTCGTACCATATCAAGTTTCCTTGAATTAACACTATTCATTTCAGTCAGGGCATGAAATCTGAATGCCTCACAAATGGTGCTATTTGATTAAAAGCCAGTACTTACTCAGTTAAGAGCTTTTTTGGTTTCACTGAAAACACTTCATTTTCAGGTTTCATTTCTTGTTTGCTGTGAGCCCCACCAGCTCAATGTTTGTATGGTTTTCATTTTAATTCTCAGGTCCGTTTGGATATAACTTATTTTATTGAAAACTGAAAACATTGTAGTAAAATAATTTTTAAATGTGTGAATAGTGCCGTGAGACTTATGAACAGTGCGTGAACAGTGCACTTTGTCTCCTGCATAGTGAATCCATGTGATGTTACTGTTCATACGCGTTGGGGAAAAAAAAAATGCAAAAAATGCAAACGTGAGCCCAAAAACATGAATCCAAACACTCACTCAGTCTTTGGAACCCATTACCCAAAAAAATGAGAATGAGAACAACATTTTGGAGTCTTCAAAAATTGAGAACTGAGTTAAGTGCCATTTTTGTAATTCATACACCTGTGCCATTAATTGATCCTAATGGATCTTTTATTTTTATTTTTATTTTTACTTCCTTAACAGTTCTCCCATCTCTCTCTCTCTCCCGGTTGAGTTCACATCTCTCTCTTGGTTAAGTTCAATTGGTGGTTTAGGTGTGGTGTGATTGTGGCCGTTTATGGTGGGGTTTGTGTAGGTCTTGCCATTTGTGGTAGTGATGGGTTTGCTATTGGGTTGAGTTTTGAGTGGGTTTATGGATGGTTACGTGGTTGTTGCTGAGTTTGCTGGGTTGTCCCTGTAGCTTATGCCAAAGTAATGAAAAAGCTCAATGTTTGTAGTTAAAACATTGGGATTTTACAATAGGTGCTGCCAAATCCTGGACTTAAAAGAGGGAAAAATTCGCCTCCAGCCTTGTGCCTTTTCTTGCTCTCCTCCCATTGGTTGCATTTCAATCCCTTAATCAAGTATGTTGTAGAATAGGGGTGGAATTTTCTTTTTTCCCATTGGTGTGGGTGTGGCTGGTAGTGCTTAGATATGTCAAAATAGGTTAGAATTGTGACTCGACTTGAAAAACACTTGACCTAAACCTGAATTTTTTGATCCAAAGCAAAAACGGGTCAACCTATGACCTGACCCATTTACATAAAAAAAAAAAAATCACTAAAAAATATTTAGACTATGCCATGGGTACTAGTTGCATAAAGCACAAAGCACGGCTAGCTAGCAACCTACTACCTAGTTAATAGCCAATAAGAGTCACATGATAAGTTGATAACCCATTTATTAAAAAAAGAGTTAAAATAAAAGTAAAACCAAAAACAAGTAAACAAAACAAGACATTTGATTTGACTATACATTAGTTTAACATTACTAAGTTACTTACACAATAACATTACTTGTCTACTTACACAAAGTGACAAAACAGGTTGAAGCTACTAAACTTAATTAAAAAAAAAAGTCCAAACAAGCAAACCTAACATCTAATCTTCAGACCACGCCTGAGAATAGACTTTCTTGTCTTATTACATATAGGCATATTAAAAAAAATTAAAATTAAAATAAAAATAATTTGCGGTCGTTTCGCCCATCGAGTTTTGCTGCTCTGGATGTGAAGATTCTTTTTTTTTTTTTTTTTTTTAGGGGGATGTGAAGATTCTCAACAATGAAGAAGAACTCTTAAAAAGAAATAATGACATAATTTGCTTCCAGACAGTAAGGAAATGACAAATATATTCTTAAAAAACAAAACCCAGAAAAGAATTATAGAAACAGGGCATAAGGTTCAACTTTCAAATGTCACCTAAATGTTTGTGATCTCTAAAAAGCCAATTGAAAAACTTGGGTCAGGAATGGGAAAACCAATTGAAACACCAGCGTTTGAGTTCGATAACAATATGAATCAGAAAACAACATAAAGAACACAAACACTTTTATGCGATCGAGCAAGCAAGCTTACTGTGAGCAAAAATAGTTGGAACTGATATCAAACTCACAATCAATCAAACTGCTACATATAGAGTTAGAACAAACATGTTATAATTGTCATCAATGACATCATGTAAAAACATCACCTGGGTAGTATCTATCTGGGACTGAAATTCTTAACAAACCAAGAATATTAAAAAAAGAAAAGAACCAATTCACACCGCAACAACAAGAAAGAAGACATTTTTACTTAAATAGAAAGCAATGCAATAAGACAGACCCACATAGCAAAAACGCTTCTGATAAAGACTGATTCTACTAAGCAATGAAAATTCAACAGTTTATGCATGTATTCCAATCTCTGGCCTAAAAAATCGCCGAAAAAACTTCTTGGAGAAGATCATGATCCAGGTCAAAGACTGCAACAACCGCACACTGCTCCAACATCTACGGCTAGATCAAGCCTGCCATGTGTGTTGATTTCAATCTCTTAGAATTCTTATCTTTTATTGTCATGGGATGGCGACATGTTTCGATTCAAAATAAATAAATAAATAAAAATCTATCCTTTAAAAAACATTCACAACTAGGCAAATATAACGTCATCCGTTAGCAATGCAAATTGAACTTTTGGTTCGAAAATATTGCGTATGTTTCCGTAAAATTGATATGGAAACGGGAAATGCGAGTTTCTTTAAATTTTTCGTGCTAACGTGCATGTATTGTACGGGTATATTACGTGTAATAACTAACTATGATTTCCACTGGTAGCTAACTTGTGTAATGTACAATATAATTTTAATTATTTGTTTTTCTTGAAGGGAAAATGACTTAAAAATAAATGAGAATAAGTAATTTAGATATATATATATATATATATATATATAAAAGTTTGGTAAAAAATACAAATTTCATCCTGCTGAGAATACACTTTGATCATCAAATATAATTATGTAAGAATTACAATTAGAAAGAGAATTAATTAGCCTCATGCAATTCACCTCAAAGTAATAGACTTAAAATAATTTTGACTACACAAAGGATAACATTTTTATAAAGCAATCTATATGCTTGGAAAGACTAAGAATGCGAGAAGAATGTAATATTTACTTCAATGACACATTCACTCTTTTGAAGCTACGTAAAATACTAAAATTCTCAATATTTTGCATTTGCTCAATAGAGGCTCACCAAAATAGGAAGTGACACACAATTCTTGAATCTTTGGGTGTATCTCTTTGAGTAGCATTTATTATGAAACATGTGAGTTCAAATTCATGATTTTCAAATATATTTAGAATTAATCACCGCATACTCTTGGTGCGATGGTCACTTTACAAGTATAAGTACTTGTGGGGTGTGGGGGGAAATGGTTGAGGTTCAAGTTTCTAGGAATGAGCTTTACACACATATATACTTAAATTAAATTAGAGTAAAATTTATATCTTGTATATAAAAAAAAAAAAAAAAACTTTAAAATTTGTGTACGTTGCATTTTAAGCAACATTATACTTGAAATATATATATATATATATATATATATATGAAAATAAATGTATTTAAAATTATTTAGTAATAAAAGAACTTTTAATTTAACCATCATGATTGATTTTTTAATTATCAAAATACTCTTGAATCTTGATAAACATTTGACTTGAATGAAAAATATACTTGAAAAAAAAAAAAATCCACTCTATGTTTAGATAATTTAGGGGAGAGTTGTCATTTGTTAGTACGCGGTGGAGTTAAAAATTCCCACGTTTCACGGGTATAGTTCGGTGGTTGGCGTAGTCTGTAAGTTGTTATTGATCTTTAAAGAAATAATAGAAAGAGGTAGTAAGCAGGTAAGCAGTTCTTCAGTGAAGGTGTTTTGACTCTTTATAAAAGGGGGTTCAATGTGATCATATCTATCTTCAAGCGAAAAAAGAAAAAAGAAAAAAGAAAAAATGCCCAAGAAAATGGCAACGAAACCTGAGCTTTTTAGTAAGGCTCCGTTACCAAAGCCTCCTGGCAACGGAGTGACAAATAACGCTAAACCTGTTGTCCTAAGTCCTTATGATGTGGGAAATAAAAAGAAAAAGAAAAACGATTCAGACAAACCTACTAAGCTAATGGGTGACAATAATATTCCATGAGACATTGACGAGCCGCAGCGAACAGGAAAGGAAGAACCGGGTAAGAAAAATAATTGTGATGGCTCATATGCATGAGACATGCATGCATGCAGTCGTGGCTTCTCGATCGACTCACATGATGACTTCATTTGGGTTCGTATCTTTCCTAGGTTATTGTTGCAACTGTTGTCGTTCCCTTGCCGTATTTTATTTTTCCTTGTTTTCTGCTCAATAACCCTACTCCTACGATAAGTAGGAGGAATGCTAGTGTTCTGTATTTTTATTTCCTATCATGTTATAAATAAAACTACATTTCAATCAAGAAAAAATACTCCATAATTTAACCCACACAATACTAGTATCTAAGCTGCGATCTTGTTATCCTTGGCATTATGAGATATATTAAATTGATGAAGATTTGGAATCAAAGGGATGTGCTATAGCCTCGGTTCCTGAATCGTAATCCCTGACATCAAACCCTCATTGCTTCACAGTAGACAATATATTTTCTAACATCTTTTCTTCTATAGATATGAATGATAGATTTTCAATTTATGAAATCTACTTGATGATAATTGCGCGACTTTGCTAATTAAGTTAATTGGTACTATATATATATATTTTCCAATATTAAGACATATATATTCCTCGTCGGTGTGGAAACTCTTATTGCATATCATACACTATCATGAAATTAAACCATATAAGCTTTTTTCGTTTAAAGTTGCAACAGCCTAGTGCAATTCCATATTCTAAATACCAATTGATGATGCACGAAAATCAGTAAACTGGAATGCTTCGAGTTATAATGATAACTTTTTTGTCTTGAAAAGAAAAGAAAGAATTGTCAAGGGTAACTGATGTAACTCGGTTAAGGATCCTCTGACTGTTAAGTCAATTTTCTCTCCAGAACACAAGGATGAAAAATTGTGAATGGTAAAACTTACCTTAGGTGAATGGGACTTGTTAATTTTATAAAGAGTTAGAAGTAAGTCTATTGGTTCGGATCCACCACCATCATGGGTGATGTGTGTGGTTAATGGAGATAATGGGGTACGTACGTTGAGTAGTGCATCATGGTCTGACTATATGGAGCTCTTTTGAGAACTTTCTCGTAGAACTCACTAAGTGTCTTATGGTCGTCCATGCTCTTGGGTCATGGATGACCTTCTTGAAATTGGATGACTTTATTACCTATGAATGAGTTGTATTTCCACCTATGATGTCCACCCTGAGTTCTTTTTTCTCCACAAAGCTTTTTGGACGTGGTCTAGTTATGGACGACCACTATGGATGAGTTGACCTTAGATTGATTCCCATCACCAATAATCTTCCTTTTGATTAATCAACATTCTTTATTTTTTTATTATTTATTTATTTATTTTTTCTGAGAAGGGATTAATAAACATTCAAGATTCAAGAATGAATTATATTTTTTTTGCTAAGATGAACATTGCATGTAGGCCAATAGATTTGGATTCTACTAAGCACATATTGAATAATTTGAACACGCCTTGCAATGAAGAGCTATTTTGGCACCAGTCTTTTATTGCAGAATTTTAAAATATCAGTTATAAATCATTCATAAAACCTAACGGGTGTCATTATTCCACTGTATTGTATGCCTTTGTTAGGTGAAACACAAGAGGGAAAAGATATTTTTAGAAAATTAAGATAGAAAATGAGAATGAAAACATTAAAAGTGGATTATGCCTCGATGACTAAATACATCATTTTAGGTACAATTGTGAGGCATACGGACGAACTTAGTTTTGGAAAGGATTAAACGTATTTTACCCACCTGATAAGCTCAAAAATAGCTGTCCCTCTTCAGTATTAGCCCAAATAACAACAAACATAAACTAAACAAAAACAAGACAAGACCAAACAACATCAAGTGATCAAATTATTCAACAAAAAGCCTATTATAAAACAAAAAGATAAAAATTGCTAAATATTCAAATTTGTAGTTTGTTCAACCTTTTCAATAAAAATAATTTCTAATTTCATTTTTTCCTAAAAAATAATACCAAGAAAAATATTGTGGTTCAGCGTTTGGCTATCTACAAGTGATACAATATATATACAGTTTAATCCTATCATAGCATGACAAAATTTAGCTACAAAATTGGTTGTAGCCTAAAACTATAATCTTACTCAATAAAATAAACATTGCTACATATTTTAAAAATCTAACCATTGAATTGCATATTCTTTACACTCTTAATACATATGTCAAATTTTGTAGCAATCGAATATTATTTAGTATATGATCTATAAGCTTGTATTTTATGCATAATCTTAAACTATCAAAACTAACAATTAAAACAATTTATTGATGGCATAGCTATTCATCTTTAATTTTTTTGAAATTTTGCAAGCATAGAATTATATTCATTTTGGCTTTGCAGTCACAACAATTTTGCTCTCCTTAGCGATTCGACTCACAATTGTAGCAAAAATTCAAGTTATCGCTTTATTAGATTTTGTATAATTTAAATTTTTTAGTGACCACCCTAAAAAAAATTCATAGAACCGCCATTGTTTTGATTGTAAATCTCTTTCTTATAGTGAATATGTTCACCTCGGGATTGATAATGTCAAGTTCCCAAGGTTTTTCCTATGAAACGGTTTGTTTCATTGGTTTCCTTGGTCATCATGTCATGCCTCTTTTAAATTTTCACACTTGCAAGGTATTGATGATGATGTGTTTAACCTAAAACATTTATAAGAAATCTAATTATTAAGTTAACTTTAAAATTTGTTAAATACAATGTTTTGACAGGATTTTATTTAAAACCAACAATTGGTATCAAAGTAGATACACTCTATTTGGATTAATGTCTTGAGTATAATTCTTGATCCCTACTGTTATGGATAATTTTAAGTGTCTTGTTACTCATGCCTATAAAAATTAAATAAAGAAGACACTGATTTGTATGTTGATTTTATTGATATTTGTGAAACTCTCTGTAAGAAATGATTTAAATGTTTGAAAATTTCTGAGAAATTCTAGGAAGAGTTAAAAAAGGCAAAACATGAAAAAAAGGAACTAATTGTGAGATTGGATGAATTAAATAAAAAGAATGAAATTTTTAGAAAATTTTTTTCCTCTCAAGATGAAAAGATGAAAAGCTTGGAACGATAGTTAGTTGAGTCTAAAACTAAACTAGAAAATTTATTCTTGTTTGTCATTTTTGTGGTATTTTTGGTCATATTCGTCTTAATTGTCGTAAATTAAAATCTAAGAATTCTGTGTTTCAGTTTAGGACAAGAGATCATATACCCCAGGCCACAAGTCCATAAAAATTATTTGGCATGGTTTTGAAAATTTCAAGATTGTTGGCTTGCAAAAGAAAATTACAAGATTTTTGACACTCTCAAAAGAATTTTATTCTCCCTTAAATACACTCCATTTTTCATGGTTTTTCACTTACAAAGCCAATGTCATGTGTTGTATGGGTGAGAAAAGATTTTCTAAAGTGAGTGTTTTTTGCTTTGTCCTTGATTTATTTCCTTCAATTATTTGTGGACCTGTTTACTTTCTATTTTTGTTTTTTTGTATTTTTTTTATTGGTTCTTTTTGCTTGTTTTGATTATTCAAAAATGTCCAAAAACATTAAAAATTTCAAAAAGATAAAAATATTTTATTTTATGTCTTGTTTTATTTTTCTTGACGTGTATTACATGAATTCTAATATCTCTCTCTTAATTTAGACAAAGCAATTAATAGGTAGACTTTTATATCTACCTTTTCATATTTTTAATGTGCGTATCATTTTTTTCGTTTTTTATAATGGAGAAATTATATGCTAAAGAATAGTAGGTTGTTAGTGATTATTATTAGTGAGTAAAAAAATAATTTCAATGATCTATTCAAATTAGAACTCAGTTCATTTTTTAATACAAAAGGAATATGTGTAAGGACCAATCCTACCTGTTTGAAACACAAACTTGTTCCTTTGACCCATATGCATGTGCTTCTATATGACTACATATGTGAAGGTTAGGGTTGGATAAAGATTAAAGAGTTTCTCAATTTAATAATGTCGGATTGGGCTGAAAAGAAATTCTGCAACCCTACCTCATATGTGCACAGTTCACCCCCTCATGCACATATTTAATCAAATCAAATAAATAAATATAAGAAACTAAAAAAAAAAAGAAAGGAACAAGCAATCGATTTTGAAATGATAAAGCATCGTGCCTGCGAGTGGATGTTTTTAATTACAATTCAATTCGGTTTGTAGTCCTCTATTCCGCATTAAAAATTACTTTTTTTTTTTTTTGGTCCTTTTTAATCAGGCATTAACAATGACTTATTCAAGGTGAAACAATTATATCAGATGTTCACACATGACAACATCACAATGACGTCTTTATGCTCAGTTAACGTAATTGCGTTGAATATGAACATAGTATTTCACAAGTGGTGAGCAATGAGATATTATACCAATTATTATATTTAGGATGATTCATTTACAAGGAGTGAATGTAGACGGAGATCTATGAGGACTCTTCTTTTATTTTTGCAGAAGTATTAGTACTAAACTAGGTTATTAAATTCCCAATCATTACCTTAAAAAATTGAAAAAACACTCCTCTGATGAAGACAACAAATATTATATTTGCTACATTTGTTTTTTTGGTAACCAATCCGTTATGAAAGCTGGGAAAATTATAAAATAACGGCGAGCATAACAAGTGTATATTCTCAGGGCCATGATTTTAGCCCAGAGCGATAAGGTAAAAAGACAGGATTGCAAGCAGAATTGATTCAAAAGTTTTTAGTGAACATTAATAAAAATAGGTAAACAATTATAATAAAAAACAATCAATTATTTCTAATAACAATCAATTGAAGGGACAATCTAAGTGCATAAAGTTTAAACGTATAATTTATAATTACTCAAAATAAACTGAGATAATGTAAATGTAAAAGTTTAAAAGTATAATATTGTTTTGAAAATTTTAAAATATAATGTAAATGTAAATGTAAAAGTTGTATACCACTTCATTTGCCTAAATTTCTTTTAAAATATAATGTAGTGTTCAATTTTGTTCCTATTTACTTAAAATTTGAGTTTGTAATAAGAACTTAGAGTTTGAAACTATGCATAAGACAAAAAGATTGAAGAAAAAATGATTAGTGGAGGGATGGAGACATTGGAGATTTATTGCCATGAGAAAGAATTGTATTAAAAAAAAATTATTGTAAATTTTAAAAATAGAATAGAACGGAGGAAAAACAATACATATAACTGACCTCACTAATTTTTTAGGATCCATATCTTCGAGGAAGTGCATGAAAAATTTTAAATTAGGTTCGGTGGATGTGATTATTTTTAAATTAAAAAGAATAATTATATGAAAAATTTGAATTTCAGTTGTGAACTTAGTTTTTATGCTATCTCTTTTTCCTTGTCCTTTTTTTTGTCCTTTCTTTTCTTATTTATTTATTTATTTATAAATATAGCATGTTTTACTTATTTCTTTATGGGACTCTATATTTTGAAGTATAAATGGCAGAATTTTATTATTATTATTATTATTTTGGGAAGAGGTAGAACTTGATTTAATTATTATTAAAAATATACAAGTATACTGCTTTGTTGGTGTAGCTATATGACTATTTCATATTATTGTCAACCAGCCATGCACTCAACTGAGCCTCAGCCACTGAGGTGTCCTTATTCTACATGAATCTGCATGAATAAAATACAACGTGTATCCTTAGCAATATCAAACCCACCTCCTCGATCGCCCTCCGGGTCCGCTACGTTTGTGATCACGTAGGTAATGTTCCGTGATGCATATTTTATATAACATTATTTTAATAACTTGTAGAAATTTTATTGCATTTTTAACTGAATAACATTGTACATAAGTATATGAATTAAAGGTATATTCCTTCCTAGCTTTCCACAGATTCAAGATAACGACAAGAAGAACCATTTCAACGTGGCTACTTTCATCCCATTTCATGTTAATATAATCTGCTGACACATAGAATGACGAGAATTGGACCATATATGTGATTAAACTAATACATCACCTTAAATTCCATAACTAGAGCGGAAAATTGTTTGTGCAAAATTTATCCCACTATCCCAAAATACTAGCTGAATAATTGTTTTCAAACTTAAATTATCTTTCCACCATTTCTCAACTCGTGTATATATGCCAAGATTTGTAGATTTCTTAGCATTTACATAGTGTTAGTAGTCTCTAACTACTAAGAATTACTTTTAGGAACAAAAAAAAATGTTAGGTTCTAAAAGGTTAGAACTATTGGCAAACCATGAATACAAACTTGTCTAGATATATATTTTAGTGTTTATAGGGTATATTAGAAAAAAATATATTTGTTGAGAGATGGAGACATTCGAGATTTATTGCCAAGGGAAAGTAAGATATAAGCATTTTATTAAAAAAATTATTCTAAATTTAAAATATGGACAAACTACTTTGAGTTGAAGTGTGACTTCAAATAGAATAGAATGAAAGAAAATAATAAATATAACTGACTCTATCTAATCTGTTCAAGATCCATAATTAAACTTAAAAATTTAAAACTAATGTTTTGTTGTTGTTGTTGCTGTTGCTTTGACTTAAAGTGTGAGAAATTTTAAAGTAAGTATAATAGATGAGTTTGTTTTGAAATTAAAAATAATAATTATTTGTAAAATTTGAATCTCAATTGTTAACCTAATTTTTATGTTATCTCTTTTTCCTTGTCCTTTTTTTTTTTTTTTTTTTTGTCTTTAATTTTAATTTTTATATTTAAATAAAGCATGCTTTACTTATATATTTTTTTATGAGAGTTTAATTTTTTGAAGTATTATTGTTAGAAATTTATCTCTTTTTTTTAGAAGAGGTAGAACTTTATTTAATTACGAGAAATATATATACACACACAGTGGTGACAAACTCGAGTTTTAAAAAAATGGTAGATCTCTACATATTTTTAAAATAGTGATAGATTGATATATATTTTGGTAAACAGTGGTATTTGGCCATTTTGACCCAATACAAGTATACCATTAGAGCACTCACAATGAGGTTGCTAAAATAACTAAATAGTCATTTTAGTAACCGAACACTAAAAACACCTGTACAGCAAGGTTGTTAAAATAACTTATTGATATAATATTTTGACTCCTTGCTACAGTGGGCTGCTAGAGATAGCAGCCCACTGTAGTTGAGAGTTACATGCAATAAATAATATTTTAATCACACAAATCACATACACACTCAGCTTCTCCCACGCGTGTACATCATTTTTAGGTCTCGTTTGAGAAGAGGGAATGGAATGAAATGGAAAGGAATGAAAAGAATAATTTTAAAATATTCTTCCCTTCCCTTGTTTGGGAGTTTTAATGGAGGGAATGGAAATCCCATTCCCTTGTTTGGGAGTTTAAGTGGGAGAGAATGGAATGGGTAGGAGGGAACACTCATTCCTCTCTATTCTCTAAAATCTCAAATTTTCATTCCTCTTGAAATTGGGAGGAATGAGAGGGAATGAAATTAGATTTAATGATTTTTTTAATAAAACTGCCAAAATACCCTTATATATTCAACATTTTATTTTAAAATAGGGGTCTAATAGTAATATTGTCATAAAATGATTCCATTCCATTCCCTCCATGTTGCTCCCAAACAAGATTACTTATATTCCATTCATTTTCATTCCTTTGTTTTAAAACATCCAATCAAGGTTACTTAATTTCATTCCATTCCATTCTTTTCCATTCCTTTCCTTTACTTAAATACATTCCATTCCATTCTATTCTTTTCCATTCCCTTATGATAATTCCATTCCATTCCATTCCCTTATGAACTCCCAAATGGAGCCTATTAGTTCCGACCCTATTCCTCATCTTATTATCTCTCTCTCTCTCTCTCTCTCTCTCACGCAGAAACCAACACGCTCTGCCTCCATCTCACTATCTCTATCTCTCTCTCACGCAGCCAAGGTCGATGCCACCATCAGCCCAGCCCTCCCTCCACCTAGCCCCCTTTCCCTTCGCCTAGCTCCATCTCTTCTCTCCCTTTCGCCCAGACCGAAGCCTTATTCCTTTGGGTCCATGGATTTATTTGGGTAAAGTTTTGGTTTGGGTTAGGTTTAGCTTTGGGTTAAATCAAATGTGATAATCGAATGGGTATTGATGGGTATTGATAATCGAATATTTTGGGTTTCAGATTTTTTATGGGTATTTTTGCAGTGAGTTGTGGCTGCCACGGTGGTGGTGGGGGGTAGCGGCTGTGCTTGCTCATTTTAGTGGGTGGTGGGGCACTGGATTGTGGTTATGGGTCTTGGGTCATGGTGAGTGTGTGGTTGAGATTTGGTGGTGGATCGGATTGGAGGTGGATGAGATTTTTTGGCTCAGGTCAAGAGTCCGACGGCTTTTCTGAGTCGTCAGAAAAAGAAACGTCAGCCCAATCCCCTAGTATTGACGTAGAAGACCATGTTGAGGGAGTTAGGGAGAAAGTGTTAAGTGAGGTTGAGGTCGAGGGGGGAGACGAGGAGATTGTTAGTGATGGGAACGGGGACGAAGGTGACGAGGAGGTTGATAGTGACGGGAATAGGGATGAAGGTGACGAGGAGGTTAGTAATGACGGGAATGGGGATGAAGGTGACGAAGAGTCCTGTGAGGGAACTTTAGGGAGTTCTGGAGGTAACCGTCCCTTCATTCTTCCAATGGAGTGGGCCGTCAATAAATTCCTTCCAAAGATGAGCAACAGAGTTTTTAATGAGTTACGTACCCATTTCCAAATCCCAGATCACATTCCTATCCGTCTCCCTAGAAAAAACGAGAGGTGTTATACAGGGAGGACTGCAGATGTTGGGATGTACGATGCCATGTTCGCAGCAGGCCTCAGATTACCACTGACGACTTTACACCGTCAGCTAGCAGATTTCTTGGGATTGTCCGTCAGCCAGATTGCTCCGAATGCCTGGAGGATCTTCATTGATGCTGAGATCCTTTGGGGTCGATTGAGTGGGGGGAACCGTCGCCTTTTGCTAGACGAGTTCTTTTATTGCTACAGACCACAGCATAAAGTATCTGCCAAGGGGACGTATCATTTTGCTCCTCGTGAGAAGAGCTTAAGATTAGTGTCTGATAAGCCAGACTCAAATAGGAATTGGAAGAGTAGATTTTTCATTGTTAAGGGCATGGACTGGGTGTGCCATTTGGACGAGTGGGATACGCTGCCCGGTGGTTATTTTGATAACACTTGGGCTTATATTAGGGATTCAAGTCGCCCCTTCTCTTTCTTTCTACCGTCTCTTTTCACTTGTTATGGGGTTTTTTTTTTTTTTTAACACCGTCAATTCCCTTTTGTTTCAGGTAGCGCTCGCTCGGAAATATCTGACGAACAAAGGGAATTCATCCGTCGGATACTTGGCATCCCGCTTGAGCAACGAAAGTGTAGGGGTTTGATCACCCTAGACACTCTTCATCTGTATTGTGGGGGTCCAGAGCCGACGGCTGAAGCTCGGAAGTTGGAAGAATTTTCCCGAAAACGTAAGTGGACGCCTCATTTAATCCGTCGGCTTATTTACTCTGTCTGCTTTACTGATCCGTCAGTTTATTTTGCGTAGAGATGGAAGCTGCGAAGCAAAGGGTAAGGGCCGCCACTGCTCGTAAGAAGGAGGAAGAGAAGGCCAAGGGAAAGGAAGGAGTGTCCTCGTCAACCCCTCATTCTGCTTTTAAGGGTTCAGTTAAGAGGAAGGCTGACGGAAAGGATGATCCTCCTTTTAAGAAGGTGGCTGTTAGTCCTGGGGATGTGCCCTCCAAGAAGTCGCCCCCCAAGTCTAGTCACGGTGCTGGGAAAGGAGTGATGACCTCTTCCGGCCCCGTCATTGAGGGGCCCCGTTGCTTGTTGACTCACAAGGATTACGCTGTTGAAGGGGTAGAATCTCTTATAAAACAGACGGATCTGGATCCTTGTGCTCAGCTAGGGACGGAGGACCTGGGAGCATCAGCTTTCTTTGATATAGCACGGGTATGCTTCCTACCTTAAATAACTTGATCTTGCCTTGGTTAATAGCTGACGATTGTACTTCCTTCAGGCCTTGGTTCGTGTTAAAGCACTCCAAGACCGGTGCGTGGCCAAAGAGGGCGTCGCCGCTCGGGTTAGGAGGCATAACTCCAACCTGATGGATTAGCAGGCGCAATATAAGGAGGCTGTCCGTCTCTTAAATGCAGATCTGAAGGACGTGAGGGAGAAGTTAGGAGAGGCTGAGCATCAGCAGAAGAAGCTTAAGGAGGAAGTTTCGTCTTTACGCGCGCAAGTAGAGACGGTTGGGACTGACGCGGTCCAAAAATTCAAGACAACCTAGTCATTTATTGATTCCTGTGCTGATTATTATGGCACTGGTTTCGATGATTGTTTGAAGCAAGTAGCGTCAGTTTATCCGGAGTTGGATCTATCTGGAATTACCATGGATGTCTCCGTGCCGATGACTCCTGCTGGCGACACTGTTGCTGACAAAGCTGACGAACCCCTCAATTTGGACCTTTTGCTTAATGATGCCGAAGTTGTTTTAGCCCAGCCTGCCGTCAACACTCCTGCCGAGTCTTCAGATAAAGCACAAACTGCCAAGGATAAAGCTGACGGGGTCTCTAAGGACGTTCCTGTCACTTAGTCCTGGCCTTTTATTTCAATTTTTGAACAATGTTTTTAAGTGCCCTTGTGTTTATTGGGCTTTTACTTGTAACCCCTTCTGCCCTTTTTTATGGCACTTGGTATCCTTTGCTTTGAACATGTACACTGATGTTTTTGTTTCTTTCTTTTATCAACTAATTTCTATGGCCCTATTTATTTGATGAGACCGTTATCTTTTTGATTTTAGCCTTTTTTGATGAGCTCGTCATCTCTACAGGCTCATTGGTTTGAGAACCTTGTTTGTGAGTGAAGTCTCATTTTTTGGTCAGACCGTCATCTATTGGACTGTCATCTTTGTAGGTCCGTTGGTTCTAGGACCTGGTCCATATGATGATAGCTTCATCTAATGGACCGTCAGCTTTTTAGCTTTAGCCTTGCGGGACCATCATTTTCTTAGCCTTAGCCTTGATGTCCTTGACATCTTCGTTGGTCCGTCAGCTTTTAGGACCTTGTCTATATGATGATGGCTTCATCTATTGGACCGTTAGCTTTTTAGCTTTAGCCTTTCCGGACCGTCACTTTCTTGGCCTTAGCCTTGATGTCTTTGAAATCTTCGTTGGTCCGTCAGTTTTTAGGACCTTGTCCATATGATGATAGCTTCATCTATTGGACCGTCAGCTTTTTAGCTTTAGCCTTTCCGGATCGTCATTTTCTTGGCCTTAGCCTTGATGTCTTTGACATCTTCGTTGGTCCGTCAGTTTTTAGGACCTTGTCCATATGATGATAGCTTCATCTATTGGACCGTCAGCTTTTTAGCTTTAGCCTTTCCGGACCGTCATTTTCTTGGCCTTAGCCTTGATGTCTTTGACATCTTCGTTGGTCCGTCAGATTTTTAGTCCGTGTGTTATGGACTTAGTCGTTTTGGCTGTGAACTTAGTGGACCGTAGAAAAAATAGATACTTCAGCAATTTCTGAATAAAATCCTTTTATTGCCATGCATTTAAATAAAAGTAATTAAAACCAAATCCTGCCCTTTGGGCTAAAAAGTATTGTTGCAAAAAACTAAAGTAAATGATAAATCTAAGGAGTAAAACTAAAATTTGCTGGAATAAAAAAGAAGTTGGTCTTCATGCTGCCGCTCCTATTGGTAATACTTTCGTAGGTGCTTAGTGTTCCATGGGTGTGGTAGTTTCTGTCATTCCAACGTTTCCAGATGGTAAGTACCTTTTCTCTGCCACGACGTAACTCGGTAAGGTCCTTCCCAATTGGGGCCGAGTTTCCCTTGGGTAGGGTCCCTAGCGGCGCCCATGACCTTTCTAAGAACAAGGTCTCCAACTTGGAAGTCTCTATGTCGGACCCGAGAGTTGTAGTGTTTGGCCATGCGGTCCTGGTACCTAGCGAGCCTTTGTTCTGCTGCTGCTTTGATCTCGTCCACTAGGTCGAGCTGTAGTCGCATAGCCTCGTCATTTTTGTTCTCATCATGGTTGTGCACCCTGTAGCTTGTGAGTCCAACTTTGGCCGGGATGACTGCTTCGCCTCCGTACGTCAGTCAGAACGGTGTCTCTCCTGTGGGTGTTCTTGCCGTCGTCCTGTATGCCCATAGTATACTTGACAATTCTTCGGGCCATATACCCTTTGCCCCCTCGAGCCGAGTCTTGATAATCTTGAGCAAGGATCGGTTCGTGACTTCGACCTGGCCATTAGCTTGAGGGTGGGCGGGGGAGGAGTAGTGGTTCTTTATTCCTAAATGTGAGCAAAAATCCCGGAAGGGGTCGTTGTCGAATTGCCTCCCGTTGTCCGAGACAAAGACTCTAGGAATGCCAAACCTGCATATGATGCATCTCCAGACAAAGCTCCGCACGTTCTTCTCTGTAATCGTGGCCAAAGCTTCAGCTTCCACCCATTTCGTTAAATAGTTGATGCCCACTACCAGGAATTTCAGCTGTCGTACGACTGTAGGGAATGGTCCCATAATGTCTAATCCCCATTGTGCGAACGGCCATGGGGCCGTCATCGGGGTCAGCTCTTCGGTTGGTTGTCTAATAATATTGCTGAACCTTTGGCATTTGTCGCAGGCCCTGACATAGGCTTCGGCGTCCTTCTGCATGGTGGGCCAATAGTACCCTGCTCGCACAAGCTTGTGTACCAACGATCTGGACCCTGAGTGGTTTCCACAGATTCCTTCATGCACCTCTCTCATGACGTAATCTGCCTCTTCCGTACCCAAGCATCTCAAATATGGTCGGGAGAAACCTCTTTTGTACAGGACGTGTTTTATCAGGACGAACCTCGCCGCTTGGACCTTAAGTTTCCTTGCGGCTTCCTTTTCGTCTGGTAAGACCCCATCTTTTAGGTATGAAACTAACGGCGTTGTCCAGCTACTGTCGGAGCATATTTCCTGCATGTTGCTGAGATCTATTAGCGGAGAAAGCTGCACGAAAGAGAGTACATTACCAGGGATGACCATTTGTTCTGCTGAAGCAGCCTTTGCGAGGCGGTCGGCTCGCTCGTTTTCTCCTCTGGGAATTTGGACGACTTTGGCTTCTAGGTCATCCACTCTCGCCCTTACTTCATTAAGGTACTTCTTCATCTTTTTGCCTTTGCACTCGTAGTCTCCATTTATTTGGTTAGTGATGACCTGTGAATCGCAGTAGATGACTACCTTCGCGGCTCCTGCTGCTTTGGCGAGGTCGAGCCCTGCTATCAGAGCCTCATACTCTGATTCATTGTTGGTGGTAGGGAAGTCGAGACAGACCATACATTCAATGGTGTCTCCTTCGGGCGATAGTAGCACAATGCCGGCCCCTGCGGCTTGTCTGTTGGACGATCCGTCCGTATATATGCTCCATTGAGGGGACTCTACTGCAGGGTCTTCGTCATGAGTGAATTCAGCTATAAAGTCTGCGACGATCTGTCCCTTGATGGTGGTCCGCGGGCGGTACTGAATATCAAATTCGCTCAGTTCTATAGCCCGTAACGCCAATCGTCCCGCGGCCTCGGGACTGCTTATTGCCCGCCGTAAGGGCTTGTCAGTCAGGACGTTCATCGTATGAGCTTGGAAGTACGGTTTGAGCTTGCGGGCTGCTGTAACTAATGCAAAGGAAAGTTTTTCCATGGGCGGGTATCTTTCTTTGGCACCGTGAAGCGCTCGGCTTGCGTAGTACACGGGCTTTTGCACTTTCTCTTCTTCTTTGACCAAGGCCGCGCTAACGGCTGCGGGGGAGACGGCTAGATAGAGAAAAAGCTCTTCTCCTGGCTGCGACGGGCTCAGCAATGGTGGGGAGGAGAGGTAAGCCTTCAATTCTTCGAATGCTTGCTGGCATTCGTCAGTCCACTCGAAGGATTTCTTCAATGTTCGGAAGAAGGGCAAACACTTGTCCGTTGCCCTTGACACGAACCTATTTAGCGCCGCTATCTTTCCATTGAGGCTTTGCACCTCCTTCACATTTCTTGGTGGTGCCATGTCCATAATGGCCCGGATCTTGTCCGGGTTTGCCTCGATTCCCCTCTGAGACACCATGAATCCTAAGAATTTTCTTGCCGTCACTCCAAAGGTACATTTTCCTGGATTGAGCTTCATGTTGTAGGAGCGAAGTGTGTCGAATGTTTCTTTGAGATCTTCTAGATGATCTTCCTCCCTCCGGCTTTTTACTAGCATGTCGTCCACATAGACCTGGACATTCCTCCCAATCTGTTGCGCGAACATTTTGTTCATGAGTCTTTGGTATGTTGCGCCTGCGTTCTTCAGGTCGAAGGGCATCACCTTGTAACAGAAGAGGCCTTGGCTGGTCACGAACGACGTTTTTTCCTGATCGGTTTCGTGCATTCGGATTTGGTTGTACCCCGAGAAAGCGTCCATGAAGCTTAGCAATTGGTGTCGGGCCGTAGAGTCTACTAGGACATCGACCTTCGGGAGAGGTAGCTATCCTTGGGGCAGGCCTTGTTAAGGTCGGTGAAGTCCACACACATCCGCCATTTCCCGCTCGCTTTTTTTAACCATTACTACATTTGTTAACCAGTCGGGATAGTATACTTCCCTAATGAAGCTCGCTTCCTATAGCTTTCTGACTTCCTCTGCTATGGCTCGGTCTCGCTCGGGGGCAAACACTCTCTTCTTTTGTCTGATAGGTGGAAAGGCGGGCGATACATTCAACCTGTGCACCATGACTGAAGGATCTATTCCCGGCATATCTTCATGACCCCACGCGAATACGTCTCGATTGCATCTGAGGAAGGTTATGAGCTCCTGACGGATCGTGGGGTTAGTGAGCGTTCCAATTTTGGTCGTTCGGCTAGGATCGGAACTGTTAAGGGGTATCTCTTCTAACTTCTCAACCGGCTCCGTTACCGTCTGGTGCTTTTCTATGCTTAAAGCCAGAACCTGATCCTCCATTTCCATCATGGCTATGTAGCATTCGCGCGCGGCCATCTGACTTCCGCGCAGCTCCCCTACTCCGTAGTCAGTCGGGAACTTTATCATCAGGTGGTAGGTGGAAGTTACCGCCTTCCATGAGTTGAGCGTGGGTCGCCCGAGGATAGCGTTGTAGGCTGACGAGCAATCGACTACCAAGAATGTCACGTCCCTGGCTATCTGTTGAGGGTAATCATCTACAATTACGGATAATGTGACCGCGCCCAGTGGGAATACCTGGCTCCCGCCGAAGCCAACAAGCGGGGCATTTGTTGGGATCAATCGCTCCCTGTTGATCCTCATCTGCTGGAACGCTGTGTAGTATAAAATATCTACTGAACTGCCATTGTCGATCAGCACCCGGTGCATGTTGTAGTCTCCTACCCGCAAGCTGACGACGAGCGCATCGTCATGTGGATGGTGAAGGCGTCGCGCGTCTTCTTCTGAGAATCCGATTACGGGACCTTCTCTCTGTGCTATCTTCGGCACGACTCCCGTCAGCTGAACATTTTGTACCATCCGAAGATAGGTCTTGCGGGCTTTCTTGGATGACCCGGCGGCAGCCGTTCCTCCTACGATCATCCTTATATCCCCAATCGGGGGCCTCGGTCGCTCATTGTCCCGTCGGGGGTGTTGGTCTTGTGCGGGGGGATCCGCTTTCTCCTTGCTAACGAATCTCTGCAGCTTTCCTTGTCTGATAAGGGCCTCAATCTGCTGCTTGAGGTCATAGCAATCAGCCGTGTCGTGGCCATGGTCACGGTGGAAATGACAATACTTATCCCGAGAACGTTTGTTGGGGTCACTCTTCAGCTTTCCCGGGAACGTCAGAGCCTCTTCGTCCTTGATTTGCATAAGGACTTGATCTATCGGGGCTGTCAGCGGAGTGAAGCTCGTGAATTTTCCCCCCAGGGGCTTAGGGCGCCTCTCGTCCCTTCGGTCTCCTGTTCTTGCCTTCTTTCGGCCTTGGTCATGCCGAGTGTCTTCCTGCCTTTCTCTTTTCCTGGGCCTCTCTTCCAGAGCTAATAGCGCATCTTCAGTGTTTATATACTTTGTGGCGCGATAAAGTACTTCCGACATGGTCTTTGGGTCGTTTTTGTATAGGGAGAACAAAAACTTACCCTTCTTCAAGCCATTCATGAATGCCGCAACAAGTATCTTATCGTCGGCTTTGTCGATCGAGAGTGCCTCTTTGTTGAAGTGGGAGATGTAGGCTCTTAAAGTTTCATCTTCTCGCTGCTTCATACTCATCAAGCAAGCCGTAGACTTCTTGTATCGATGGCCTCCAATGAAGTGTGCGGTAAACTGAGCGCTGAGCTCTTTGAAGGTGCTGATGGAGTTTGGTGTCAATCGGCTGAACCAAATTCTCGCTGCGCCCTTCAGCGTTGTAGGGAAGGCCCTACACATGATGGTGTCCGCTACTCCTTGAAGGTGCATTAGGGTCTTGAAGGTCTCCAGGTGGTCCAGTGGGTCCGTGACCCCGTCATAACTGTCTATCTGTGGCATGCGGAACTTACTCGGTAAAGGGTAGGAGTTGACGGTGGCGGTGAACGGCGAGTCAGTTCGGTTGATAAGGTCGTCAAGGTCGCTTGATACTCGTCCCTTAAGAGCATTCATAATAACCTCCATTTGTTCCTTCATGGCCTGCATCTCCACGATAACAAGTGGCGGAGTGGTTTCAGCGAGGGAGGGGATGCTTATGTTCTGTCGTTCTGGTTTGCTCGGGGCGCTGCTGGCCTGGGGTCCCTCCTGGTTTCTTCTGTCGGCTCTGGTTCCTTCTTGATCTGCTCCTTGGTTATTGGGAGCCGCATTTTTCTATTTCAGCTGCTCTTCTAGGTCGTGATTTTGTTTGGTGAGGCGCTCCACGGCTGTGGCGAGTGTCTTCACCTGTCTTTCAAGCGCAGTCGTAGGGGCTTCTTCCTCTTGAACGTCGTTAGTGGTCGCCATTGAGCGAGTGAGTACCACGTAACTCTTTTGTCTAGGAAGCGATAATGTGCTACGTTTCCCACAGACGGCGCCAACTGATGATGCCGAAAATAATACCACCAGTGAGTCACACGTTCCTCGCACGTCACAAATGGCACCTGCACAACGAAAAATGAAGAACCTAGCAAAGAGTACCGGTGTGGTACCGGCCAAACACCCTCCGAAGGTTAAGTCAGAACTATTCTCACTGCTCTAGAGTGCTAGAGAGGGTAAATTATGCGTACCTTGGGTTGTGAGGGTGCTTGGATTTTTATAGTAGCGAGGGTTGCCCTTCTTTTCCTTGGAGTAGAAGTCTTTTCCTTATAGGAGTCATCTTGAGCGTATTTTATGGGATCTTTTCCTTATAAGGATCCCTTGAATATTATCTAGCGTGGGAAGCAAGACAATTCCTTATACGTAACGTGGGTAGCAAGTAAACTTATGCTCGGTCTGTCAGCTTCAATTTACTTCCTTCAACTTTTTTGGGCGTCGGTTTAGTAGTGCTGTCAGCCTTGGAGCCAGCTGACCTTATGACCGTCAGCTATAACACCTTCGTCTGCTATGTCCGAAGGATTGCACTAAACTTGTCAGCTTTATGTTCCGCGTGGCTAGGCTCATCTTTTATCCTTATCATTACCTATGGTGGTGAAATCACCTAGTCGCATGTTACTTACCGATGTGTCTGGTGATGCTTTCATTATGCAGTTTTCTTATTTATCTTCCTCTGGAAGTTCTCTTGTGTCATCTGATGTATGCTTTATGAACGCTTCAGGTCACACTACCTATGATGCTTGGTAGTAATGTGTGCTTTATGAAACAGTTTGGGTTACTATGATCCCTTGTAGTTCTTTAACAGTCTTATTTTCATGTCAATTTGGATCTCTTAATATGGTTTACTGCTTTACAAAGATTTTGCATCCCCAGTCCTAGCTAAAACACAAGGCATAGCAAATTGAAGAAAAATACTATATATATCGAAGTTGTTAGAATGTCCGTTAAATGATTAAATTCATTATTTTCTAACCATTTATGATTTTGGAATGGCAAAACGCACCCATTGGCCTAAAGATAACTGTGAACCTATTAGGCTTTTTTGTTTTCTTTTATATTATAATTTAGTTGTTAAATTGGGCATAATGATCCATGTTTATTCCCAAATGGCAGGACCCATTCTGTTCTCTATTCTCATCTCAGCTAATAAAAGATTTAGCAGAAATTTGTAATGTGAAGCTTTTTGAGATAAGAAAAAAATTAGGTACAATTTTTTAAGTGTTTTACTTAAGGTTTTTAATTAAATTTAATCATATAGTTGTAATGGCCATTGAGTCATATAATTGAATTTACCTGTCTATGAGCAAAAGTATCGTCTAATACTATCATATGGTTGAATTTAATTGGTGAAAAAATTAATGCTTAAAAAATTATATCTAAGTTTTGTCCCAAGAAATAATTAATGCTTAAGAAATTATATTTAAGTTTTGTCCCTTTACTGTCATCTTTTTATTTTTATTTTTATTTATTTTTATTTAATAGAGAGTTCAAATATAGAGATGTATTACAAATAGTTTTACTGGTTTTTTTTTCCCCTATAATTGATGGTTTGTAGCTTAATTGACACATTTTCATGTACAAAATGCTTAGGGGTCTAGGGTTGAAAGGGTTCAAGATGTGGGGCTAGCAGCATATTTTAATTATCTAAAAAAAAATTGTAATATGGTCTGTTATAAGTTGCATTTGTAGCAAGGAATCTATCTATAGGAAAATACCATAGAAGATCAAAAAATGGCTTCAGCTTGTACAAAGTACAAACTAGAGTAATTTTCTGTGCTTCATATCCCAACTGAAAGTGGAATATGATCTGATTTGGGTGATGGTCTCTCCTGAACAAGTTTTTGAGTTTAAGGAATCATCAAACTTAGCTTGTGCATTCATGAGTTGTTTTTTTTTTTTTTTTTTTTTTTTTTTTTTTGAAACTGGAATCAAACTTTCAATTAAATCAAGGAAGCATCAGTGTTTACATACTCAACAGCAACTGATGGAACCTCTTCCATCCAAAATAAATCAACATTAACATTTTGGGCATACCTAGCAAGCACATGTGCTACCCTATTACCATTTCTCTTAATGTAACTCACAGAAGCCCATTCCAAAGCTCCTATCAGATGCCGGATGTCTCCAACAACATGTCCAATAGCTGACTGGTTATCTGTACTTGAAGCAATCCACCTTGTAGCATTGACACTGTCCCCTTCCACTATAAGCATCGTGAAACCAGCATCAATGGCGAATTCTAGCGCTTTACGACATGCGAGTAGTTCAGCCATATCACTTCCCTGGACTGCCGGGCCCTTAACTGTCATCGCAACCATAACTTCTCCAGTAGAGTTTCTGATCACAGCACCGAACCCAGAACTAGCAGAATCCTCAAACACCGCTGCATCATAGTTGAGCTTGTACACAGCCTGTGGTGGGGGTATCTAGCGCGTTCCATCATTCTGCAATACCTGCTGAGTCGCACCTACCGCCACATCCGCATGTAAACTGACTTGTGACTGCTGGAACTCCTCAAGCAACTCAGTTGCACGCCTATTCAAGCAGCTCAATTCCATTAATTTGCCTCCATGCATTACTCTGTTCCGCTGGTTCCAAATCAGCCATGCCTGCACTAACCACAGCTCCACCTTTGTTTTGTCCAGCCGATCCAGCAGATACTCCAATAGAGCTACAAAATCAATTTGGCCCGTCCCACACTTCTGCAAAGCCCTTACACTACCATGCCAAACATCCTGCGCTACTATGCATTCTCATAAAGCATGAATAGTTGATTCTTGGAATAAGGCACATAACGGACACACATCATCCAACAAAATCCGTTTCTTCTTGAGGTTCCTTCTAGTAGGGAGAATATCATGACACGCCCTCCACCCAAACACCTTTATCTTGTTGGGGATCTGTAGCTTCCATATAGCAGCCCACACCTTACTACCTCCACTACCTGATGATGATTCAGCCCAATCCACCTTCTTTAACTGAGCTCTTGCAACCTTGTAAGCTAACTTCACTGTGAAAATGCCATCCTTATTATGCTTCCAATAAACAGAGTCAGAGACTTGCCTTCGACTTAAAGGTATATTACATATAGCTTCCCCCTCTTCCTGATTGAAGTGAGCCATAATAACTTCTCGTCGCCATACAGGGGGTCTTGGTTAATCAAACTGGACACCCATACTTCCTATTCATCATCCCTCACCAACAAAAAAGGCTTATTAGTAGGGTACTCTGGAATCCACCTATCCCGATAAACATTAATAGAAAGTCCATCACCCACTCGCCAACAATGTCCCAATCTTAAAATAGGTAAGGCCGCCACTAAACTCCTCCACACAAACGAACCATTAGGTGACTTTGTAGCCTCAAGTACTGAAGTCCTAGGGAAGTACCTTGCTTTAAAGCATTGATAGACAAGAGAATTTGTATCTTTTAATAGTCTCCACCCTTGCTTGGCCAACATGGCTAAATTAAATGCTCTAAGGTCCCGAAATCCCATTCCACCATCCTTCTTTGACAAAGTCAGTTTATCCCAACTTTTCCAATGAATTTTCCTTTCATTCCCTATTTGGCCCTACCAAAACCTAGCACTTAAGCCATCCAACTCCTCACATAATTTCGATGGGACATTTCCTTCACTCCCAAATATGATTCGAATCGGGACACTTCCTTCACTCCCAAAATCCCCAAAGCCTCCTGCTTCTGGCTAAAAGTGGTGTTATTACTGAAATAGACTGAAGACTTTTCCAAATTTATGCATTGTCCAGAGGGTTTAGCATAAACTTGAAGGATCTCAACTATAGTATTAATCTCCGCTGATGCAACCCTGCCAAAAATCAATGAATCCTTTGCAAAGGGAAGATTAGTAATCTTTGGTGCATTTCTACAGATAGATACCCCATGCAAAGTCTCTCCAATCTCTGCTCTGTCCAATAGCGAAGTAAACCCTTCAGTGCATAACAGAAATAAATATGGTGAGAGAGGATCACCCTGACAAATTCCCCTAGAAGGCAAAACATTACCAAATGGTCTCTCATTTACAAGAATAGAGAATGAAGTCGTTGTGACATAACTCATTACTCTTTCTATCCATGTTTCAGGAAAACCCAACCGCTGCATAACCCCCTGAAGGAAAGGCCACTCCTTATCATATGCTTTACTAACATCCAGTTTCAACGCCATATACCCTTTCTTCCCTTTCTTCCTGCAGTGCATAGTGTGTAGTGTTTCATATGCTAGCAACACATTATCAGTAATAAGACGCCCAGGGACAAAAGCACTCTGAGTGGGAGATATGATATTAGGTAACACCTGCTTCAGTCTATTGGCCAATACTTTAGAAATTATTTTGTAAATCACATTACAAAGACTTATGGGCCTAAAATCAGACATTTTCTCAGGGTTCTTCACTTTAGGGATCAGCACAATGTAAGTATGATTAATATCAGGCAACATATGACCATTATTCAGAAAATCCAACACAGAATCAACTACAGTATCACCCACAACATGCCAAAATCTTTGGTAAAATAAAGCGTTTATACCATCAGGTCCAAGTGCCTTTGTTGGTCTCATTTGGAACAACGCCATCTTAACTTCTTCAGCACTAAACTCACTACACAGGGTATCATACATCTTCGGTGTCACCATCCTTGGGACTGCATTGAGACATTCCTCCATCTGATCACAATTATCTGCACAAAACAAATTGTCAAAATAACCAGTAGCCACATTAGCTATCTCCTTCATCTCCTCCACCCAATGCCCTTGTTCACTTCGAATCCCCTTAATATAATTCTGTCTTCTTCTCTGGGAGGCTTTAGAGTGAAAGTATTTAGTGTTTTTATCTCCATGTTTAAGCCACGGGATCCCAGACCGTTGTGCCCTGTTAATTTCCTGCTTCAATAGCAAGTCATCCAATTGTTTGCTAACACTCAAGTATTTGGCCTTTGATTCTTCAGTCACCACTTCAGCACTATTTAATACCTTCACCCGGTTTTGAAGACTTTTAATGGCTACTTCATTCGGCTTTGACTTTGAAGACCCTTAAGCTTGCAATTCCTCACCACAGAACTTAATCTTCTCCTTTATTGAAGTTAAACCCCTTTTTGAATTTTTGTTGAAACCTCTGAACACTCTTCACATGCACCAGAATTGACAAATGATCCGAAGCATGGGGTGGAAGATGAGAAACTGTAGTTATCAGGAATTTTTCCCGCCACTCCATGGTTGCCACAGCCCTATCAAGTCTTAATTTGGTATTAGCTTCACTAGGCCTCTTATTAGACCACGTGTAGGTATACCCTCTGTATCCCAAATCCTCCAAAGTACAGGAATCTAACACATTTCTGAAAGCATTAATCTCTGCTGAATTAGGTGGCCTTAAACTTAATTTCTTTGCACTATTTAGAATTGCATTGAAATCTCCTACACAAAGCCATGCACCATTAACAAAACTCCTTAGATGTTCCAGCAGTTGCCAAGACTTTTCTTTATGCTGAGCCTTAGGCCAGCCATAAAATCCAGTAAAAAACCAGACAAACCCATCCTCTTCAATGACCTTCATCAGAATGTGATTAGGCGAATAATTAATCAGCTCCATCCCGACCTCCTTCTTCCATAATAAAGCCAAACCACCCCCTGCATTTGGCTGTTTAACTATAATTTTATTCTGAAATTGCAAATCTCCATACAAATTATCAAATCCTTCTTTATCCAGATGTGTTTTCATAAGAAAACACACATTGGGAGTTTGGTCCCTCATAAGTTTGCGAAGGCTTCGACCTGTCCAAGGGTTCCCAAGCCCTTGGCAGTTCCAGCATAACAACCTCATTGCTCTCGGCAAGGGTGGTCATCCACCCCCGCCGATCTCTCAAACACAGAAGCTTCCTTATTCTCTAATTTCCCCCTCTTAGTTCTTCCCTCATCTCCCTTAATATTCTAGTTCCCATCAAAGTTTGCTGGAAGTGGCCTTTTGCCATTAGACGGCAACAACACCTTTTGCAAACCCCCAAGCCCAATCCATCCTGTGAAATCTAGTCCAAGATGACTTGGGCTTTAAAGCATTCGGCCCATCTGATTGTTTTTCTAAACCAGCTTCAACACCACTTAAGCCCATCACGTTACTCTCACGTGCCTTGCCCTCCAGCCCACTAGGTAAGCCATCCACCTTTTGTGTCGAGTTTTCCTTCAGCTCAGGTACTGTTTGTGCACGTTAGTAGTACCACTCACCACGTAATTTGCATGGGTGTGATTACGTTCCTGAACATGTGGCGTGATTCCTAAAAATTCGGACTGTCCTTCATCATCGTTTCTAGGGTTTCTACACTGTCTATCTACCGCCGCCACAGCTCTACTCTGTTGCAATGGCACTTCACACCTGATTGGACCCCCCTTAGACCTGAACAAACTAGCACCGGATGTTTCACCACCCCCCTCTGGACCGTATTCAACCCCCCTGTCTTTCTTTCAAACGGACCACCTCTTGCTCGCCCTCCCATGGCTTTAAGGAAGTCTCCATATTGGTAGTCCACAAAGTATTCAGCACAATTCTTTACATCATGGCCAAGCATGCCACAATAATGGCAAAACAACGGCAACCGTTCGTATTTAAACTTCACCCAGTGTTTTCTCCATTAGACCCTACAATAAAGCTTCCTCTGTGAATGGGCTTTGAGATAGGTAACGCCACTCTAACCCTCATGAAATAGTGCAACTTGTCCTGCCCTCTTCTCTGCTCAACTTCCTCAACAGCCCCAAGTCTACTCCCCACCTCCTTAGCAACCTGTGATGTAAACATGTCTAGCGACGCCCCCCAGATCTGAACCCAGAGAGATGCCGTCTCCATGCTTATATTCTCAGCAGTCATACCTCTCCTCCAACACTTAAGCAATAATAATTGATTATCAAAAATCCACGGGCCACTTCTTAAGACTTTATTCAGATCAAATTCAGATGTGAATTTAAACTAAAAAAGATTTGGCCCTACCTCTGTTATTAGAAGCTTCCTGTGTGCAAGGAGTTGGCATGAGCTAGAGTATTAAACTGTCAGCACTTGGATAACAACAAAATGCCGATCGGAAGCTTCTGCTGCCTATTAGAGCAAACTGTTTCCTGATCGGCAGTCCACCTTGGTTAGGTGTTTTCGATTATTTGTTTTGGCTTTGTTTGGGCTCCTAACAGACATGTTACCTCTATGTGAGTTCTTTGGGACATTAGGAGACAGTCACTGTTTTTGTTGATGACAATAAGTAGATTGGACTTCAAATGAACTTTCTCATCTGATATTTATTTTGAATTTGATTTATCTACATATTTTGAGGATGCTATTGTTTGGTTTAACCCATATTTTTCTTCTTTAAAGTCATTTTGTTTGTGACTCATGTTTAACACTTTTTGGGACAGTCTGTACTCAATCGTGTGGGCTATACCCAGAAATTAGCCATGGGATGCTGGTTGTAATGGATGAGCACGGGAAGGAGTTGGAGAAGAAAACGAAGCCCATACTTGAAACCTTGAGGAGCTACCAGGACTTGCCGCCGGTAAGTTTCTATTTCAGTAACAAAGAACAGTTGGCATGTGTTGGATTTCTTTTATTTTTGGAAAGATTGTGAAATTTTAATTTGTTTTTATTATGTCATACAGGATAAAGCTTAGGTTGCTTTGGCAATTGAGGACAAGAAAAGGCAGTATGCTGCTGCTGAGAAGTATCTTGAAGATGTACTGCATTCAGCTCTTTCCACTTCAGAGTAAATTCACTAAGGGATAGCTTTTGTTATTATTTAATTGTGGCTTATATCTGGACAATGGATGAGTATATTGTTGATCTGATGATTTCTACTGAAGGATGTTTGCTTGTTGAATTTACGCAATTGTCTTTGGCTTCTAACAATGAAATTTTCTTTATTATAGATTTAGTGGAAGAGAAAAACTGACGGAGACTACATTGTATCTATTATAAGTTATAACAAATTGTTGATATGTTCCTGAAGAATTTTGAACCATTTTTATTCATTAAAAAAAAAAAAACCCACCATTTTTGGCTTATTAAATTCGTACCATATCAAGTTTCCTTGAATTAACACTATTCATTTCAGTCAGGGCATGTAATCTGAATGCCTCACAAATGATGCTATTTGATTAAAAGCCAGTACTTACTCAGTTAAGAGCTTTTTTGGTTTCACTGAAAACACTTCATTTTCAGGTTTCATTTCTTGTTTGCTGTGAGCCCCACCACCTCAATGTTTGTATGGTTTTCATTTTAATTCTCAGGTCCGTTTGGATATAACTTATTTTACTGAAAACTGAAAACATTGTAGTAAAATAATTTTTAAATGTGTGAATAGTGCCGTGGGACCTATGAACAGTGCGTAAACAGTGTACTTTGTCTCCTGCATAGTGAATCCATGTGATACTGTTCATACGCGTTGGGGAAAAAAAAATGCAAAAAATGCAAACGTGAGCCCAAAAACATGAATCCAAACACTCACTCAGTCTTTGGAACCCATTACCCAAAAAAATGAGAATGAGAACAACATTTTGGAGTCTTCAAAAATTGAGAACTGAGTTAAGTGCCATTTTTGTAATACATACACCTGTGCCATTAATTGAGCCTAATGGATCTTTTATTTTTGTTTTTATTTTTACTTCCTTAACAGTTCTCCCATCTCTCTCTCTCTCCCGGTTGAGTTCACATCTCTCTCTTGGTTAAGTTCAATTGGTGGTTTAGGTGTGGTGTGATTGTGGCCGTTTGTGGTGGGGTTTGTGTAGGTCTTGCCATTTGTGGTAGTGATGGGTTTGCTGTTGGGTTGAGTTTTGAGTGGGTTTATGGATGGTTACGTGGTTGTTGCTGAGTTTGCTGGGTTGTCCCTGTAGCTTATGCCAAAGTAATGAAAAAGCTCAATGTTTGTAGTTAAAACATTGGGATTTTACAATAGGTGCTGCCAAATCCTGGACTTAAAAGAGGGAAAAATTCGCCTCCAGCCTTGTGCCTTTTCTTGCTCTCCTCCCATTGGTTGCATTTCAATCCCTTAATCAAGTATGTTGTAGAATAGGGGTGGAATTTTCTTTTTTCCCATTGGTGTGGGTGTGGCTGGTAGTGCTTAGATATGTCAAAATGGGTTAGAATTGTGACTCGACTTGAAAAACACTTGACCTAAACCTGAATTTTTTGATCCAAAGCAAAAACGGGTCAACCTATGACCTGACCCATTTACATAAAAAAAAAAAAATCACTAAAAAATATTTAGACTATGCCATGGGTACTAGTTGCATAAAGCACAAAGCATGGCTAGCTAGCAACCTACTGCCTAGTTAATAGCCAATAAGAGTCACATGATAAGTTGATAACCCATTTATTAAAAAAAGAGTTAAAATAAAAGTAAAACCAAAGACAAGTAAACAAAACAAGACATTTGATTTGACTATACATTAGTTTAACATTACTAAGTTACTTACACAATAACATTACTTGTCTACTTACACAAAGTGACAAAACAAGTTGAAGCTACTAAACTTAATTAAAAAAAAAAAGTCCAAACAAGCAAACCTAACATCTAATCTTCAGACCACGCCTACGCCTCCACCAAGAGAGCACTATTAAAATTTTCAATATCTTTGAACCCCGAACCTCCCACTTCCTTGGCCTCTCATAATCTTTCCCAACTGACCCAATGCACTTTCCTAGAGTCTCTACTATAACCCCACCAAAATTTGTGAATAAGGACTTCAATATGTTTAATCAAACCTTTTGAGAGTTTGAAGCAACTCATTGTTTGAACTAAAGAAAATATTAGTTTTCTCTTCTTTAATTTTTTGACTCGACCCTCTCTCATAAATGGCAAGATGTCCAATACATGTTGGCACTCCGTTTCTGTGGCACGACAAAAGATCACACTATCATATGTAAAAAATAGGTGAGATACCCGAGGGCCATTTCTACAAATAGTGACACCCATTTCTATAACGTAGTATTTAATTTTTTTTTCTTTATTCTCCTATTTAATTATTTTGAAAAAAAAAAAAAAAAAAAAAAACAAGTATACGGCTTTGTTTGGTGTAGACGCGTAGCTACTATATAATATTATTGTCAACCAGCCATGCACCCAACTGAGGTTTCCTTACTCCATACTCTTTTATGAATCTTCATGAATAGAATATAACGTGTATTTCTATCGTTTGTCTCAAAAAGAATATAACGTGTATTTCTATCGTTTGTCTCAAAAAGAATATAACCTGTATTTCTATCGTTTGTCTCAAAAAGAATATAATGTGTATCCTTACCTTAGCAATATCAAACCTAACTACTATACCAAATATATATACCTCCTCGCCTTCCGGCTCCGCCTATGTTTATCACATGGGCAATGTTCTGTACGTGATGCACTGTCATGTCCGTTGATCGATTACCACGATCATTAGTCTTTTGTTTCACAAAGGTCAACATCCCTGTTATACTCGTTTTGGCTAGCTACTGCAATCTACTACCTAACAAAGCATTTAATGGGTTGACTTACTTTAAGAATTAATGTTTTGTTTTGTAGGCAGGTTTGTAATTAATTTGTTTTCCGTGGCAGGGAGGTTCCTTATGCTGGTACCTTCATTAATTTGTAATTAATGATTTTTCCACAACTTATTTTATATCTACTCTTTCATGTTTTGAATGTGGATGTTATCTTTTAGTCTTTTGAAATATGTACATCAATCAAGAGCTGGGAGAAATTAAAAGATAATTTTAGAAGCAAAATTGATCCAAATAATATTAGTTGACCTCAATAAAAATAAATAAACTGTTAAGTTTTATATGTTGGCAATTCATGAGAAAAACATAAGTCTTAGGTGTCTTTAAAAGTTTATTTTTGAAGATAAGATTGTTGTAAAGTTTTGCAATTTAGAGTGCAAAATTTCGACCAATCGAAAATCTCAAATCGGATTAGTTGGCAAATTTCAAGCCCAAGTCCATTGTTCAATTTACTAGGTTTTCATGCCACTTATTTTACACTATAAAAGAGACTATAGGCACTACAAGAAAAAGGGCTTTTGCGGCGGTCCAAAACCGCTGCTAAAACCCCAAAACCGCCGCTAAAGGTACATACGACCTATAGTGGCGGGTGCTATTGTGGCGGGCAGTCCCGTCGGTGATGCAGTGCTGCTGTAGGTTAATTGCGGCGGTCCCAAAAACCGCCGCTATAGGTATATGTTTTAGCGGCGGGGAAATGCCCGCCGCTATTGTCCCGAGCTTTAGCGGCGGGTAAAGAGCACCGCTATAGCCAATCAATCAAAATGGCAGATTGCACTTTTAGCGGCGGGTCATGCCCACCGCTATTGGTCCCGACCTTTAGCGGCGGGAAAAAAGCGCCGCTATAGACATTAGATCAGAACGTCTAATTATACTTTTAGACCGCTATATGTTTCAACCTTTAGCGGCAGGCGATAAGCGCCGCTATAGGTATTTATTTAAAGGGTTAAAATGTGCAGCTTTAGCGGCGCTTTTTGACCGCCGCTATAGGTTTTTTTTTTTTTTTTTTTTTCCCCAGTGGGTTTTAAAACTGCTGTAAATTGTTCACAAACCTGTTACAAAGGACCTGTAATATTTTTAACTCTACTAACATAATACCACAAATATAATTAATTAACAATACCACAAATGTCTTGAAACTAACGTAATATTAACATAGAAATGTATTATCAAATACATAGCATTATCTATAACCACCATCTTCAAATTAACAAAAAAAAGATGTGGTGATTTGAATAAAACAACCGCTGAAATTAATCTAATACTATAATCAAAATTTCAAAGTGTTTAAAATTATCTTTCAACACTTGCAAAAAATGCGGTTGTTCTTCCATAGTTCTTCGTACACAAAAAAGTCCAAGAACTCCAAGATAAAACTTATAAGCTTCTTGGTTGATGAGATGCAGCTGATGATCTGGGGAGAGGTGGAGATTGTTCGACCGGAGAAGGATCCTACATACAAAGTATGATTATTTAATAAGTGCGTACAAATGAAATAGAATGACAAGAAAATATTACCAAGGTAAAAAAAATGGAAACAAGTTAAATTTAGACATGTTTCTTGATCTTTTATGGGAGGACCACCTCTCTTTGCAGCTTCCTAGTTTTGAAATTACAAAGCAGTGGCACAAGAAGACAACTAATGAGATGAAATCAAAATGATTGGTGTTGGGAGGTCCTTTGATATAGAATTCAAAGGATGCAAAGGTGTCACCACATAATTCCATAAACATCTATTAATAACATGGTGCTTGTAGAAATCTTTTTCCTTCACCACCCTTTATCAATGTTACAGATCAACAGATTCATACCGTCACAATTCACAAGTAAATACTATCAATAAATATCTTTCTAGCTAATGTAATTACTAAATATGTAATTATCTTTCTAGCTAATTACCACAAGTAAATATTAATTAGTAACCATACATTTAACGTTCCTTTCCTACTACATATAAATTGACACTCAATTCATTTATCATACCTGATTGCATTGTGTAGTTTGTTGCATCTGTTGAAGCAGGCGAGCCATTCTTTGCTCCATTCTTTCCTCCATTCTTTGCTCCATTTCTTCGAATTGACTAACTTTTTCCTTCATTTCGTCAAAACCTGCTAGTTTCTCCTCCATAGTAGCCAAGGAAGCCTTCAATTGTGCAATTTCGTCGTCCCTTGCTTTACTTAATCGTATTTCACTGTCCGTGAGAGCAGTCTTGCTACTTTGACCACTTGGGGTTGGACCAAATCCTACCCCACGAATGCGACCTTTGTGCTCCTTATCCATCACTTTGGCAAACACATCATCTCTTGACCATGCAATACTACCACTTGTGTCAGATGACTGCAATTGATTCTCAGAGTCAGCCAACAATTCCTCATTTTGTCCTGATATGAGTTTGAACAAAACAAAAAAAAGTTAGAAATCATATAGTTAAAATGACCTCATAACATATATATATATATATATATATATATATATATATAGGATAAGACAAGCAAGCACCAATAAAACCCAGAACGATGCAAAAATTATGCACACAAAGCTAGTGTCCCCCTCACCATAACCAAAGGCACCAGTGCCAAAATTGTTGGTGCTACTTTGCCACAACAACCAATAACCGTTAAGAGAAAATTGACATTCTACAAGCAACTCACCACATGAACCTCTCCCAAAAAAAAAAAAAAGGAAGTCATATACATCCATTATGTGGTGATTGTGAAACCAGAAAATTTTGGTATTATAAGGTCAACTATGAATGGAAACAAACAGATTTCAAGGATTTAAATTTTATTGTTGTCGACAATGGAGGAAACACTACCATATGTGGTCTATTTTAAGCTTTGTCCCTTCTTGAGATCAATGTATCACAACTCATCTCCTTAAGAAAAAAACAATATTGCTAATTATTACATATGTTAATACCAAAATATATGTAAGATTAAAACTAATAGTAAAATTAAAACAAGTATAATTTATTACATAGGGTCTATTATTTTATTTATAAAAGAAAAAAAGACAAAAAATGGTCTATTATGTTAATGGTCTATTATTTTATTTATAAAAGAAAAAAAGACAAAAAATGGGAAGAATTTTGATAATCTCTGCCTACACGTTGGCTTGTATGTATAGCATTTTTCTTTATACATGTACTTTTTTTTTAGTTTAATAAAGTTTCTGACCTGTTGTTAAAAAAAATGAAATAAAATTGGCATCCCCTTTATACACTCAGAGTTCCAACATACTATAAAAGAGAAAAAAAAGAATTTTGGGTTTGAAGGAAGGAATTCACAAAGGGATTTATAAGCTCTTTCACTGTAAGTCATATCATGGTTTGGTTAGCTTCATATATTTCAGACTCAAATTATTAGTAAAGAATAAAATATATAAGAATTCAAGCTTATTCAGCATTTAAAAAAAAAAAAACCTAAATAAAGGATGAAATATATTAAAAACCTATAAATTATACATACAACTAATACTAACAGCATTTTCAATGTATTTCAGAAAAAAAAAAAAAAAAAAAACTAAGACCTACGCTTATCCCAATTCCCAAACCCTCCCCAATACGAAACTAGTTTAAAGCTCAACTACATCAACCTTCATGATTAGGAAGCCAAAATTTGAAGCTTTTAGGGAAAAAACTCTACAATTCACTAATCATGCTTTAAAAATCTACCACTTTAAAGCATTGTTTAACGCAATTTGTCAAACACTCAAAAGCCAAAAAAGCTAAACAACTCAGTTAAAACTCTATATTACAAACTACTAAAACTCTATAATTAAAACTCTCTTCCTAAAGTAATGCCAAACATGCATATAATTTTATCGATTTCATTTGATTGTCAAAATTTCTCAGTGGAATAGCAAGTAAAAAGTTCAACATTGCAGACAGATCATATAAAAAGAGGTTAACTTTTTAGAAAAACATTCCAAAAAAAATCAGTGAATAGAAAAATCCAAAAAAAATAAAACCACTGTGAATGATTCAAATGCACTATACCAATAGCAGCAAAACAAGAAACAAAAAGTTAAATAGAGTAAACTTTTAAACAAGTGAATCCTAGACAAACTTCCACATGTTAGATGCATTTCAACCTGGCAGAACCTAAAATTTGCCAATCAAGGATCTCCAGCACCAACACATGTGCAACAGATGACATCAGCACTTTGAGAAATCTCCTTTTCAGTTGCCCGCTTCAGTGCTACAAAACAAAGATAGAGAAGGAGGAAAAAATAAACCTTGCGATTCAGAGATGAGAAGAAGACAGACGTTGAGAGAACTATCACCGGTAAGGTTTTTTTTTTTTTTTTTCATTCTTTCTTAGATCTGGGTATGGGTATGAAATATGAATTAGTTTTGAGAAATTTGGTTGGATTGATTTTAATTTAGGTATTTGGGTTACATTAGATTTTGATTTGATTTTTTGAAATTTGGGGTTATATATGATTTAGGTTTGGAGAGGGCAAAAACAGAGAAATAAGAGAGAAACAAGAGTTCGTTATTTGGAAAGAGCAGAAACCTTTATCGGTAATTGTCTTTTTTTTTTTTTTTAAATATTGCTTTAAACGTTTGAATTAATTTAGTATTAGGTTTGGCTATTTAATTGAATTGATTTTGATTCAATATCTGTCATCCTTTTTTTCTTTTTCCCATTAAACTAAACTCTTAGATACCATTTGGAGGACAGAAAAACAGCGAGTCGGAGATTGAAGAAGTTTGATTTTTTTAATTTGATTTTGATTGTCAATTTGTCAATTTGATTTTTTTTTTTTTTCAATTAGTTTGTTCTGGGAATAGGAACAATTAAATAGGAATGTTGATTGAAATCACTAGCAGACAACTAACTTGCGGAGAATGACTTAGTTTTGGTTGATTAGTAGTTTGGATTTGTTTTGATTAACGTTTTTGGAATCCATTTATATATATATATATATATATATATGGGCATGTTGTTCCTTTGGGAAGGTTACCGTGTAAATTTTAAGGATTTCTCTGTTTTTCAGCATTGATAAAGATTACTGATATAGACGCTTTTATGCTATGAGCGCATCAACTTTTATATGTCTATCCAAGTCAATGATATGGACATGCAGTACCATGACAAAGATAAGATAATCATGGCCTTTTATGAATCAAGTTCTAATTCAATAAAAAACAATATATCACATGAATGAATCACGGCACACATGAATAAATCTAATACTTATGCGTTACTGCAAAATTTTTAATATGAAGAAAAGAACTTTTCTTTCATTCTAAAACACAATTAACACATTAGTGCTGTTTTGTTCTCAAAGCAAATTGACCTGTAAAATTGTTATGATTTCATTAATTTTTTTCCCACCTTTTTCCAGCAACCAAATAGATTGTTAGAGTTCTCTTTTTTCTTTTTCTTTTTAGGCTATGCTTTGTAGCAAATTTGGCTTATTTGTGTTTGTATAGTTTTACAATTCAGTCTGCCTCTAAGATTACATATAGTCTTAGTTTTGCGAAATTTGAGTTTCTATTAGTCATATTTCTGTAACTACTAAATTTAAGTCCAAACCAAGTTTTATATATATGGTTTGTGGTCTCTAGCATTTTTTCCTACAAAACAAATACATATGTATAGTTTTAAGTTTGACTAAACCATGTTTCAATAGATTTTCATACTATACGTATTTTTTTAATTTATAAATTGACATTTAATGTAATTTTTCTCTTTAGTTAAATATGGATGATAGAAAGGTTATAGCGAATGTGAAGATGAGAGACATACTTTGGTTTATGGTGGTTGACTATTTCAGCAATTACATGTTGGTGCATACACATGTATAGAAGGAAATCTATTTATGTGGGTGAGGTTGAACCAACATATATCGAAGACTGAATTATATAATGGATTGAATGGTGTGATTAGAATCCTAACTTTGAATAAGAAAAATCTTTGAAGAGGAATGAGACTAACTTATTACTAAAAATTTTATGATATTATGATTTTGTTTAGCTATTTTATAGAGTTATCTTAGAAGTTTTATCATATCATGTTTATATTATTAGATTATGATAGTAGTAGGTTTAACATTATCACTCAAGAAAAGCAAAACACATTTAATAAATGCAGTTAAAAGCAGCACATTCATATCTGTTATTCAGTTCCTTTTATCAAAAGAAATATCTATCATTCAGTATGAAATAACCATATAAGAAAAATGCTATCCAAAAATCACTATCTTCACAAAATGACATATACATAAATTAAAAAAATTATCATTCAGTATTCATTTATTCTTAAAGAAGCAAAATTGCAATATTCAATGTAGAACAGAGGTGTATGTATAACCTTTAGTCTCAATTAGTTACAAACTGTATAGTGCGAACATGGAAAATAACATTATGATACCTCTTGCACAAAGGTAAAATGTGTGCTTTATGTGATTATAATTATTCATTTTCCACTACGCATATAAAATGGATTGAAAAGCACCACTGACATACCATCAGAAGGTTGCCAATATTCTCCTCCGAATTGATCCAGGGTTGAACCGCAAATGGTTTTTTCAATTTCACCGACTTAGGTGGGAATGCACTCAGAAGATCTACAACAAAAATGGAATCAGATCTGATCAGAAAAATTAAAACAAACTAACCACAGCAGATAAAAACACAATGCAAACCAAATTGTGGGGAAAAGACCATCTCTTCGGCAAAAGACTTTGTATCTGTTTAAATAGAATCAACACCAAAGATGGGTTTCAAATTCATAGACTCCAGATTCTTTGCTCAAAAACACATAATTAAAAGTAATATGGTACAAACGCAGTATACATGTGGAATTGAGTTAAAGTAAAACATGAGCCCCAACCTTTACTTTCCAGCCAACTAAAAAGAGTTGAGAAGACAATAAAATTATGCTACTACCAGCACAAATTTTTTAGTTAAGTACCACTGCCACCACCAAATCCAACACCAGCACTTTATCTCTTAGATGACAATTATTGTCCATTCCTCCTCAGGCAACATCATCACAACGAACAAAGTCAATCCCATATAATATAACACACCCAACAAAAAGCAGACCTTGATTTAGGATTCAATTTAGTTGAAACAAGTATAAGCATTCTCTCTTCATTCCTAATAGAATGCAATATCACATTCAAAACCATCAGAGAAGGGACACTGATTAAATCTAAAACCTTATTGAAACAACATGAAAAAACAGGACATAACACTATGAGTGGTTTGAATTTTTGGGTGTTCCCCAGCTAAGAAGGGTATTTGCAGAAACTGGGGCATTAAAAGGAAATGTCTGAATTTTCCTTTTGCCATGGTTTAGGAGGATTAGAGAGTGGTAATTATCAATTTCATGAGGAAAGAGTTATATTTTTATTCTGGTAGCCAGAATCCAGTACTGCTGTTCAATTGAGAGAGAGAGAGAGAGAGAGAGAGAGTTATTTTTAACATGAGATTTTCATATTCTGGGAACCAAAACAATGTGAATAAGAAGTTAATATTTAAATCATTTTTATTTCCTCAAAACTATAGAAGACCAGATTAGGGCTTAATGAAAAGCAGTCATGTAAATGCATGAAGACTGAACCAAAAGTTCTCAACGGAATGCCCACCTCTGAATGATTCAATATTTTGCAGTGTGTCATGGTCAAGATGGATCAATATTCTGCATTTATTAAAAAAATTAGACTTTAAAAAGTTGTCTATTCTATTTATAAGATTAATCGACCAAAAAAAAAAAAAATCAAACAAGCACTAAGTATACCAAAAAAAGAGGAATTTTACAATATCTATATAAATTTGGGTATGGTAATCCAAAAGTAAATTGGTTGCATTTGACTCAAATTTCATTGAGTAGCAACTTCAAAGTTTTTAAAAATAATTTATTTTATTTTTCCTTATTATTTTGATATGATCAAATAGAGTTTATATTAAATCCAATGATAGATTTAGATTATACCATGTCACAATAAAAACTTGTGTTTTTTTTTTCCTTTTAATTTTCATTTTGTTGCCATTTTAAGAAACATGGCAGTAACTTTAACTTTCATTAGTAACTTATGTTATAATAAAGAGTAACTCTTCCATGTGCGTTGCTATCATAGACACATCCTTTAAAAAATTTGAGGTACCATAGAAAGCCCCCAAAATAAAATAATGCCAAAATTTTCCTCAAAGTCAACTAAACTAGAATGCTCATAACTTAGACACGTTTAAAAAGAATTAGGAAAATGCTAAAGCTACTATACAAATTATCAGATCAACAACTTAATAACTTTCTTAATTTATTTGTTGTGTTCTGTTTAAAATACAACAACCCAGTTTGTAAGAACTATGTATTTTGTTTTGGGATCATGACAATCTAAATTTTACAAAGCAGAGGAGACAAAAACACACACACACACACAAGTACAACAGCATTCCAGAGGCATTTAAGAACAACAACAGAGAAGCTGAATAGACCCAGTATTTGTGTAATTTGTAAACTCTAGCCTTTCCCCCACACTCCATATGAACTTTATATTTATAATGTGATTATCATACCCAAGATACACGGTAGTGAAAATCCAAATACATTCAAACTTCTAAACATTCCTTCCTTAAAACTTAAAACTTAGAGAATTGAATGAATGTTATAAAAATAATATTTTATTTATTTATTTCCAATTAGATTCTTTATCTTCTTCCAAGCCGAATGTAAATTATTTTTACGATCATTGCTAAAGTTAAAACCATACACGATAAAAGAAGTTATTTTTTAATATTAAAAAAATTCCATTCAAAATACTATTGTATGGCAAACTATTTTAACAAATAGTCAAATAGAGGTAAAAATAATAATAATAATAATAATAAATAAATAAATAAAAGGGTCTTTTTCTTCCCTCTTGCACAACACAATTACAACAGCCAATTTTCCAAGCTCGGCATTCTCTCATGCCCCCTCACACCCACCTTCTCCAACAACCCCAACATGTTGCTCCGCAAATCTCAATCTCACTGTATCCCTCTCTAAGCTTTCTTCTCTTCACTCCCATCTCTCTCTCTCTTTCTCACCCTCTCAAATTCTCTCTAAGACCCTACCCTTCCCATCTCAATTTTATCATTTAAACCCCCCCAAGAAAAATCACAGTCCTTAAACATAGTTCAGACATGTAGTTGATGGGTATTTTGAACAATTTTATACTTGTGTCACTCCATCATAGAACAATTTTTTCACACAAAAATAAATAAATAAATCACGAACACAGAGAGAGTTTTTCCTTTACCTTTTTAGCAGAGACACTGGAATCGTTGATGGGTATTTAGAACTTGCTGTTTGTAGAGACACTAGCTTTGCAATCTCTGAAATCGTCAACAACAAAAAAATAATAAGCATACCTGAGAAAGCCCTTACCCACCCGTTAATTAAAATTACTTAATTAACCAAAGAAAAAAAAACATCGTTACCTGAGAAAGTGAAGGCTTTACAGTGCCATCGACCTCACTCAACAGCTCTTGAATTTCCTCTAAATCCCTAGCCGCTATTAAAAAACCAAACAAATAATCAAACCAAAATAATAATAATAACAGCAAAGAATCAGAGAGAAATAGAGAATCAGACCGAGTGAGAGATAGACAGAGCGATGAATGTCTCGCGAAGCGTCAATCGGTGCCTTCGGTCCTGCGGTGTACCAAACAAGAAATTAGGGTTTCGATAACAATAAACAGAAAAAAGAAATAGGAATCTCGGTAAGGCTTTTTGCGGAGGAGCAAGCCGCCTCCTATGGTGGCAGTGCCGGTTTGAGGTGATGAGATCAGGTCGCTCAAGCCATGGGTTTCTGTCAAGAGAGCTCGGATGAGATAACAAAACGAGGGAAGGTTCTAGATTAGGGGCATGAACCGTTAGGGTTAGAAACGATAAGACAAATGGGTCGGGCTAGACCTGACCCATTTGTTTTTGGACCTAACTAGGCTCGATTTTTGGGTGGTCGTGGTGGCTGTGGTTGGGGCTTGGGAGGTGGTGGTGGTGGCGGCTGTGGTTGTGGGTTTGTGGGTAGTGGAAGAGATGAGACAGTGAGGAGGTTTTCAGCGTCTGAGAGAGAGAGAGAGAGTGCGTGGGAGACTAGCTAAAAACGAAACGGCGGTAAAAATGAATAAGGACAAAGGCTTAGGAGGTGGTGGTGGTGGCTGCTGTGGTTATGGGTAGTGGAAGAGATGAGACAGTGAGGAGGTTTTCAGCGTCTGAGAGAGAGAGAGAGAGTGCGTGGGAGACTAGCTAAAAACGAAACGGCGGTAAAAATGAATAGGGACAAAAAAATCAGAGGGAAAATTTAGGTCTGGGTGGGGGAAAATGTAAGGCCTATTGCGGCGGGTCAATCACCCGCCGCTATATCTAGGTTTGGGGCTGCTGAAACAGATTTATTACGGCGGGTCATTGGCCCGCAGCTGTAGCGCGCCGCAATAGCTATAACTATTGCGGCGGGATATTGGCCCGCCGCAATAGATCTCCTCTACAGCGGCTGGCCCAATTCACGCCGCAATAAGGCCACCTATAGCGGCTGTTTTGCCACCCGCCGCAATAGGTCCGCCGCAACTGCCTGATTTTCTTGTAGTGTGGAGAGAGAGAGAGAGAGAGAGAGAGAGAGAGAGAGAGAGAGAGAGAGAGAGAGAGAGAGGAGTTTGAGAGATGAGTTTGTTTTAAAATAAAAAATAACAATTTTATGGAAAAATTGAATTTCAATTGTTAACATAGTTTTTATGTTATCTCTTTTTCCTTTTTTTTTTTAATATATATTTTAATTTTTAAATATAGCATGTTTCACTTATTTATTTATGGGAGTTATTTTTTTAAGTATAAATTTAGTTTTTTTTTTTTTGAAGAGGTAGAACTTTATTTAATTATGAGAAAAAAAAAAAAAAATACAAGTATACTGCTTTGTTTTCTGTAGCTATATCATATCATGCATATTATTGTTTTCCTAAAAAATAAAAAAATCATATTATTGTCAACCAACAATGCACACAACACAGGGTGTCCTTACTAGAACGTGAATCTGAATGAATTGAATACAGCGTGTATCTTAGCAATTCCACAATTCCAAACACACCACCTTGCCCCCCGGCTACGCCTATGTTTACGATCACGTAGGCAGTGTTCTGTGATGCACTGTCATATGCATGCATGTTCTCCGGTGTTCTTTGAGGGTGCGAACGTTGTTAAGTTGGTTAGATAAATTTACCAAAAAAAAAAAAAAAAAAAAAAACAATTTCCAGAAGAAGAAGAAGAACCAAAAAGCAATGGGGGGATTGAATGAGGTTATGAAAAAAATAGTATTTTACTATATTTTTAACAACCAACGTGTGGGCTTTGTTGTCTTATTCCTGAGAATAGACTTTCTTGTCTTATTACATATAGGCATATTAAAAAAAATTAAAATTAAAATAAAAATAATTTGCGGTCGTTTCGCCCATCGAGTTTTGCTGCTCTGGATGTGAAGATTCTTTTTTTTTTTTTTTTTTTTAGGGGGATGTGAAGATTCTCAACAATGAAGAAGAACTCTTAAAAAGAAATAATGACATAATTTGCTTCCAGACAGTAAGGAAATGACAAATATATTCTTAAAAAACAAAACCCAGAAAAGAATTATAGAAACAGGGCATAAGGTTCAACTTTCAAATGTCACCTAAATGTTTGTGATCTCTAAAAAGCCAATTGAAAAACTTGGGTCAGGAATGGGAAAACCAATTGAAACACCAGCGTTTGAGTTCGATAACAATATGAATCAGAAAACAACATAAAGAACACAAACACTTTTATGCGATCGAGCAAGCAAGCTTACTGTGAGCAAAAATAGTTGGAACTGATATCAAACTCACAATCAATCAAACTGCTACATATAGAGTTAGAACAAACATGTTATAATTGTCATCAATGACATCATGTAAAAACATCACCTGGGTAGTATCTATCTGGGACTGAAATTCTTAACAAACCAAGAATATTAAAAAAAGAAAAGAACCAATTCACACCGCAACAACAAGAAAGAAGACATTTTTACTTAAATAGAAAGCAATGCAATAAGACAGACCCACATAGCAAAAACGCTTCTGATAAAGACTGATTCTACTAAGCAATGAAAATTCAACAGTTTATGCATGTATTCCAATCTCTGGCCTAAAAAATCGCCGAAAAAACTTATTGGAGAAGATCATGATCCAGGTCAAAGACTGCAACAACCGCACACTGCTCCAACATCTACGGCTAGATCAAGCCTGCCATGTGTGTTGATTTCAATCTCTTAGAATTCTTATCTTTTATTGTCATGGGATGGCGACATGTTTCGATTCAAAATAAATAAATAAATAAAAATCTATCCTTTAAAAAACATTCACAACTAGGCAAATATAACGTCATCCGTTAGCAATGCAAATTGAACTTTTGTTCGAAAATATTGCGTATGTTTCCGTAAAATTGATATGGAAACGGGAAATGCGAGTTTCTTTAAATTTTTCGTGCTAACGTGCATGTATTGTACGGGTATATTACGTGTAATAACTAACTATGATTTCCACTGGTAGTTAACTTGTGTAATGTACAATATAATTTTAATTATTTGTTTTTCTTGAAGGGAAAATGACTTAAAAATAAATGAGAATAAGTAATTTAGATATATATATATATATATATATATATATAAAAGTTTGGTAAAAAATACAAATTTCATCCTGCTGAGAATACACTTTGATCATCAAATATAATTATGTAAGAATTACAATTAGAAAGAGAATTAATTAGCCTCATGCAATTCACCTCAAAGTAATAGACTTAAAATAATTTTGACTACACAAAGGATAACATTTTTATAAAGCAATCTATATGCTTGGAAAGACTAAGAATGCGAGAAGAATGTAATATTTACTTCAATGACACATTCACTCTTTTGAAGCTACGTAAAATACTAAAATTCTCAATATTTTGCATTTGCTCAATAGAGGCTCACCAAAATAGGAAGTGACACACAATTCTTGAATCTTTGGGTGTATCTCTTTGAGTAGCATTTATTATGAAACATGTGAGTTCAAATTCATGATTTTCAAATATATTTAGAATTAATCACCGCATACTCTTGGTGCGATGGTCACTTTACAAGTATAAGTACTTGTGGGGTGTGGGGGGAAATGGTTGAGGTTCAAGTTTCTAGGAATGAGCTTTACACACATATATACTTAAATTAGATTAGAGTAAAATTTATATCTTGTATATAAAAAAAAAAAAAAAAAAACTTTAAAATTTGTGTACGTTGCATTTTAAGCAACATTATACTTGAAATATATATATATATATATATATGAAAATAAATGTATTTAAAATTATTTAGTAATAAAAGAACTTTTAATTTAACCATCATGATTGATTTTTTAATTATCAAAATACTCTTGAATCTTGATAAACATTTGACTTGAATGAAAAATATACTTGAAAAAAAAAAAATCCACTCCATGTTTAGATAATTTAGGGGAGAGTTGTCATTTGTTAGTACGCGGTGGAGTTAAAAATTCCCACGTTTCACGGGTATAGTTCGGTGGTTGGCGTAGTCTGTAAGTTGTTATTGATCTTTAAAGAAATAATAGAAAGAGGTAGTAAGCAGGTAAGCAGTTCTTCAGTGAAGGTGTTTTGACTCTTTATAAAAGGGGGTTCAATGTGATCATATCTATCTTCAAGCGAAAAAAGAAAAAAGAAAAAAGAAAAAATGCCCAAGAAAATGGCAACGAAACCTGAGCTTTTTAGTAAGGCTCCGTTACCAAAGCCTCCTGGCAACGGAGTGACAAATAACGCTAAACCTGTTGTCCTAAGTCCTTATGATGTGGGAAATAAAAAGAAAAAGAAAAACGATTCAGACAAACCTACTAAGCTAATGGGTGACAATAATATTCCATGAGACATTGACGAGCCGCAGCGAACAGGAAAGGAAGAACCGGGTAAGAAAAATAATTGTGATGGCTCATATGCATGAGACATGCATGCATGCAGTCGTGGCTTCTCGATCGACTCACATGATGACTTCATTTGGGTTCGTATCTTTCCTAGGTTATTGTTGCAACTGTTGTCGTTCCCTTGCCGTATTTTATTTTTCCTTGTTTTCTGCTCAATAACCCTACTCCTACGATAAGTAGGAGGAATGCTAGTGTTCTGTATTTTTATTTCCTATCATGTTATAAATAAAACTACATTTCAATCAAGAAAAAATACTCCATAATTTAACCCACACAATACTAGTATCTAAGCTGCGATCTTGTTATCCTTGGCATTATGAGATATATTAAATTGATGAAGATTTGGAATCAAAGGGATGTGCTATAGCCTCGGTTCCTGAATCGTAATCCCTGACATCAAACCCTCATTGCTTCACAGTAGACAATATATTTTCTAACATCTTTTCTTCTATAGATATGAATGATAGATTTTCAATTTATGAAATCTACTTGATGATAATTGCGCGACTTTGCTAATTAAGTTAATTGGTACTATATATATATATTTTCCAATATTAAGACATATATATTCCTCGTCGGTGTGGAAACTCTTATTGCATATCATACACTATCATGAAATTAAACCATATAAGCTTTTTTCGTTTAAAGTTGCAACAGCCTAGTGCAATTCCATATTCTAAATACCAATTGATGATGCACGAAAATCAGTAAACTGGAATGCTTCGAGTTATAATGATAACTTTTTTGTCTTGAAAAGAAAAGAAAGAATTGTCAAGGGTAACTGATGTAACTCGGTTAAGGATCCTCTGACTGTTAAGTCAATTTTCTCTCCAGAACACAAGGATGAAAAATTGTGAATGGTAAAACTTACCTTAGGTGAATGGGACTTGTTAATTTTATAAAGAGTTAGAAGTAAGTCTATTGGTTCGGATCCACCACCATCATGGGTGATGTGTGTGGTTAATGGAGATAATGGGGTACGTACGTTGAGTAGTGCATCATGGTCTGACTATATGGAGCTCTTTTGAGAACTTTCTCGTAGAACTCACTAAGTGTCTTATGGTCGTCCATGCTCTTGGGTCATGGATGACCTTCTTGAAATTGGATGACTTTATTACCTATGAATGAGTTGTATTTCCACCTATGATGTCCACCCTGAGTTCTTTTTTCTCCACAAAGCTTTTTGGACGTGGTCTAGTTATGGACGACCACTATGGATGAGTTGACCTTAGATTGATTCCCATCACCAATAATCTTCCTTTTGATTAATCAACATTCTTTATTTTTTTATTATTTATTTATTTATTTTTTCTGAGAAGGGATTAATAAACATTCAAGATTCAAGAATGAATTATATTTTTTTTGCTAAGATGAACATTGCATGTAGGCCAATAGATTTGGATTCTACTAAGCACATATTGAATAATTTGAACACGCCTTGCAATGAAGAGCTATTTTGGCACCAGTCTTTTATTGCAGAATTTTAAAATATCAGTTATAAATCATTCATAAAACCTAACGGGTGTCATTATTCCACTGTATTGTATGCCTTTGTTAGGTGAAACACAAGAGGGAAAAGATATTTTTAGAAAATTAAGATAGAAAATGAGAATGAAAACATTAAAAGTGGATTATGCCTCGATGACTAAATACATCATTTTAGGTACAATTGTGAGGCATACGGACGAACTTAGTTTTGGAAAGGATTAAACGTATTTTACCCACCTGATAAGCTCAAAAATAGCTGTCCCTCTTCAGTATTAGCCCAAATAACAACAAACATAAACTAAACAAAAACAAGACAAGACCAAACAACATCAAGTGATCAAATTATTCAACAAAAAGCCTATTATAAAACAAAAAGATAAAAATTGCTAAATATTCAAATTTGTAGTTTGTTCAACCTTTTCAATAAAAATAATTTCTAATTTCATTTTTTCCTAAAAAATAATACCAAGAAAAATATTGTGGTTCAGCGTTTGGCTATCTACAAGTGATACAATATATATACAGTTTAATCCTATCATAGCATGACAAAATTTAGCTACAAAATTGGTTGTAGCCTAAAACTATAATCTTACTCAATAAAATAAACATTGCTACATATTTTAAAAATCTAACCGTTGAATTGCATATTCTTTACACTCTTAATACATATGTCAAATTTTGTGGCAATCGAATATTATTTAGTATATGATCTATAAGCTTGTATTTTATGCATAATCTTAAACTATCAAAACTAACAATTAAAACAATTTATTGATGGCATAGCTATTCATCTTTAATTTTTTTGAAATTTTGCAAGCATAGAATTATATTCATTTTGGCTTTGCAGTCACAACAATTTTGCTCTCCTTAGCGATTCGACTCACAATTGTAGCAAAAATTCAAGTTATCGCTTTATTAGATTTTGTATAATTTAAATTTTTTAGTGACCACCCTAAAAAAAATTCATAGAACCGCCATTGTTTTGATTGTAAATCTCTTTCTTATAGTGAATATGTTCACCTCGGGATTGATAATGTCAAGTTCCCAAGGTTTTTCCTATGAAACGGTTTGTTTCATTGGTTTCCTTGGTCATCATGTCATGCCTCTTTTAAATTTTCACACTTGCAAGGTATTGATGATGATGTGTTTAACCTAAAACATTTATAAGAAATCTAATTATTAAGTTAACTTTAAAATTTGTTAAATACAATGTTTTGACAGGATTTTATTTAAAACCAACAATTGGTATCAAAGTAGATACACTCTATTTGGATTAATGTCTTGAGTATAATTCTTGATCCCTACTGTTATGGATAATTTTAAGTGTCTTGTTACTCATGCCTATAAAAATTAAATAAAGAAGACACTGATTTGTATGTTGATTTTATTGATATTTGTGAAACTCTCTGTAAGAAATGATTTAAATGTTTGAAAATTTCTGAGAAATTCTAGGAAGAGTTAAAAAAGGCAAAACATGAAAAAAAGGAACTAATTGTGAGATTGGATGAATTAAATAAAAAGAATGAAATTTTTAGAAAATTTTTTTCCTCTCAAGATGAAAAGATGAAAAGCTTGGAACGATAGTTAGTTGAGTCTAAAACTAAACTAGAAAATTTATTCTTGTTTGTCATTTTTGTGGTATTTTTGGTCATATTCGTCTTAATTGTCGTAAATTAAAATCTAAGAATTCTGTGTTTCAGTTTAGGACAAGAGATCATATACCCCAGGCCACAAGTCCATAAAAATTATTTGGCATGGTTTTGAAAATTTCAAGATTGTTGGCTTGCAAAAGAAAATTACAAGATTTTTGACACTCTCAAAAGAATTTTATTCTCCCTTAAATACACTCCATTTTTCATGGTTTTTCACTTACAAAGCCAATGTCATGTGTTGTATGGGTGAGAAAAGATTTTCTAAAGTGAGTGTTTTTTGCTTTGTCCTTGATTTATTTCCTTCAATTATTTGTGGACCTGTTTACTTTCTATTTTTGTTTTTTTGTATTTTTTTTATTGGTTCTTTTTGCTTGTTTTGATTATTCAAAAATGTCCAAAAACATTAAAAATTTCAAAAAGATAAAAATATTTTATTTTATGTCTTGTTTTATTTTTCTTGACGTGTATTACATGAATTCTAATATCTCTCTCTTAATTTAGACAAAGCAATTAATAGGTAGACTTTTATATCTACCTTTTCATATTTTTAATGTGCGTATCATTTTTTTCGTTTTTTATAATGGAGAAATTATATTCTAAAGAATAGTAGGTTGTTAGTGATTATTATTAGTGAGTAAAAAAATAATTTCAATGATCTATTCAAATTAGAACTCAGTTCATTTTTTAATACAAAAGGAATATGTGTAAGGACCAATCCTACCTGTTTGAAACACAAACTTGTTCCTTTGACCCATATGCATGTGCTTCTATATGACTACATATGTGAAGGTTAGGGTTGGATAAAGATTAAAGAGTTTCTCAATTTAATAATGTCGGATTGGGCTGAAAAGAAATTCTGCAACCCTACCTCATATGTGCACAGTTCACCCCCTCATGCACATATTTAATCAAATCAAATAAATAAATATAAGAAACTAAAAAAAAAAGAAAGGAACAAGCAATCGATTTTGAAATGATAAAGCATCGTGCCTGCGAGTGGATGTTTTTAATTACAATTCAATTCGGTTTGTAGTCCTCTATTCCGCATTAAAAATTACTTTTTTTTTTTTTTTGGTCCTTTTTAATCAGGCATTAACAATGACTTATTCAAGGTGAAACAATTATATCAGATGTTCACACATGACAACATCACAATGACGTCTTTATGCTCAGTTAACGTAATTGCGTTGAATATGAACATAGTATTTCACAAGTGGTGAGCAATGAGATATTATACCAATTATTATATTTAGGATGATTCATTTACAAGGAGTGAATGTAGACGGAGATCTATGAGGACTCTTCTTTTATTTTTGCAGAAGTATTAGTACTAAACTAGGTTATTAAATTCCCAATCATTACCTTAAAAAATTGAAAAAACACTCCTCTGATGAAGACAACAAATATTATATTTGCTACATTTGTTTTTTTGGTAACCAATCCGTTATGAAAGCTGGGAAAATTATAAAATAACGGCGAGCATAACAAGTGTATATTCTCAGGGCCATGATTTTAGCCCAGAGCGATAAGGTAAAAAGACAGGATTGCAAGCAGAATTGATTCAAAAGTTTTTAGTGAACATTAATAAAAATAGGTAAACAATTATAATAAAAAACAATCAATTATTTCTAATAACAATCAATTGAAGGGACAATCTAAGTGCATAAAGTTTAAACGTATAATTTATAATTACTCAAAATAAACTGAGATAATGTAAATGTAAAAGTTTAAAAGTATAATATTGTTTTGAAAATTTTAAAATATAATGTAAATGTAAATGTAAAAGTTGTATACCACTTCATTTGCCTAAATTTCTTTTAAAATATAATGTAGTGTTCAATTTTGTTCCTATTTACTTAAAATTTGAGTTTGTAATAAGAACTTAGAGTTTGAAACTATGCATAAGACAAAAAGATTGAAGAAAAAATGATTAGTGGAGGGATGGAGACATTGGAGATTTATTGCCATGAGAAAGAATTGTATTAAAAAAAAATTATTGTAAATTTTAAAAATAGAATAGAACGGAGGAAAAACAATACATATAACTGACCTCACTAATTTTTTAGGATCCATATCTTCGAGGAAGTGCATGAAAAATTTTAAATTAGGTTCGGTGGATGTGATTATTTTTAAATTAAAAAGAATAATTATATGAAAAATTTGAATTTCAGTTGTGAACTTAGTTTTTATGCTATCTCTTTTTCCTTGTCCTTTTTTTTGTCCTTTCTTTTCTTATTTATTTATTTATTTATAAATATAGCATGTTTTACTTATTTCTTTATGGGACTCTATATTTTGAAGTATAAATGGCAGAATTTTATTATTATTATTATTATTTTGGGAAGAGGTAGAACTTGATTTAATTATTATTAAAAATATACAAGTATACTGCTTTGTTGGTGTAGCTATATGACTATTTCATATTATTGTCAACCAGCCATGCACTCAACTGAGCCTCAGCCACTGAGGTGTCCTTATTCTACATGAATCTGCATGAATAAAATACAACGTGTATCCTTAGCAATATCAAACCCACCTCCTCGATCGCCCTCCGGGTCCGCTACGTTTGTGATCACGTAGGTAATGTTCCGTGATGCATATTTTATATAACATTATTTTAATAACTTGTAGAAATTTTATTGCATTTTTAACTGAATAACATTGTACATAAGTATATGAATTAAAGGTATATTCCTTCCTAGCTTTCCACAGATTCAAGATAACGACAAGAAGAACCATTTCAACGTGGCTACTTTCATCCCATTTCATGTTAATATAATCTGCTGACACATAGAATGACGAGAATTGGACCATATATGTGATTAAACTAATACATCACCTTAAATTCCATAACTAGAGCGGAAAATTGTTTGTGCAAAATTTATCCCACTATCCCAAAATACTAGCTGAATAATTGTTTTCAAACTTAAATTATCTTTCCACCATTTCTCAACTCGTGTATATATGCCAAGATTTGTAGATTTCTTAGCATTTACATAGTGTTAGTAGTCTCTAACTACTAAGAATTACTTTTAGGAACAAAAAAAAATGTTAGGTTCTAAAAGGTTAGAACTATTGGCAAACCATGAATACAAACTTGTCTAGATATATATTTTAGTGTTTATAGGGTATATTAGAAAAAAATATATTTGTTGAGAGATGGAGACATTCGAGATTTATTGCCAAGGGAAAGTAAGATATAAGCATTTTATTAAAAAAATTATTCTAAATTTAAAATATGGACAAACTACTTTGAGTTGAAGTGTGACTTCAAATAGAATAGAATGAAAGAAAATAATAAATATAACTGACTCTATCTAATCTGTTCAAGATCCATAATTAAACTTAAAAATTTAAAACTAATGTTTTGTTGTTGTTGTTGCTGTTGCTTTGACTTAAAGTGTGAGAAATTTTAAAGTAAGTATAATAGATGAGTTTGTTTTGAAATTAAAAATAATAATTATTTGTAAAATTTGAATCTCAATTGTTAACCTAATTTTTATGTTATCTCTTTTTCCTTGTCCTTTTTTTTTTTTTTTTTTTTTTTTTTGTCTTTAATTTTAATTTTTATATTTAAATAAAGCATGCTTTACTTATATATTTTTTTATGAGAGTTTAATTTTTTGAAGTATTATTGTTAGAAATTTATCTCTTTTTTTTAGAAGAGGTAGAACTTTATTTAATTACGAGAAATATATATACACACACAGTGGTGACAAACTCGAGTTTTAAAAAAATGGTAGATCTCTACATATTTTTAAAATAGTGATAGATTGATATATATTTTGGTAAACAGTGGTATTTGGCCATTTTGACCCAATACAAGTATACCATTAGAGCACTCACAATGAGGTTGCTAAAATAACTAAATAGTCATTTTAGTAACCGAACACTAAAAACACCTGTACAGCAAGGTTGTTAAAATAACTTATTGATATAATATTTTGACTCCTTGCTACAGTGGGCTGCTAGAGATAGCAGCCCACTGTAGTTGAGAGTTACATGCAATAAATAATATTTTAATCACACAAATCACATACACACTCAGCTTCTCCCACGCGTGTACATCATTTTTAGGTCTCGTTTGAGAAGAGGGAATGGAATGAAATGGAAAGGAATGAAAAGAATAATTTTAAAATATTCTTCCCTTCTCTTGTTTGGGAGTTTTAATGGAGGGAATGGAAAGCCCATTCCCTTGTTTGGGAGTTTAAGTGGGAGAGAATGGAATGGGTAGGAGGGAACACTCATTCCTCTCTATTCTCTAAAATCTCAAATTTTCATTCCTCTTGAAATTGGGAGGAATGAGAGGGAATGAAATTAGATTTAATGATTTTTTTAATAAAACTGCCAAAATACCCTTATATATTCAACATTTTATTTTAAAATAGGGGTCTAATAGTAATATTGTCATAAAATGATTCCATTCCATTCCCTCCATGTTGCTCCCAAACAAGATTACTTATATTCCATTCATTTTCATTCCTTTGTTTTAAAACATCCAATCAAGGTTACTTAATTTCATTCCATTCCATTCTTTTCCATTCCTTTCCTTTACTTAAATACATTCCATTCCATTCTATTCTTTTCCATTCCCTTATGATAATTCCATTCCATTCCATTCCCTTATGAACTCCCAAATGGAGCCTATTAGTTCCGACCCTATTCCTCATCTTATTATCTCTCTCTCTCTCTCTCTCTCTCTCTCTCTCTCACGCAGAAACCAACACGCTCTGCCTCCATCTCACTATCTCTATCTCTCTCTCACGCAGCCAAGGTCGATGCCACCATCAGCCCAGCCCTCCCTCCACCTAGCCCCCTTTCCCTTCGCCTAGCTCCATCTCTTCTCTCCCTTTCGCCCAGACCGAAGCCTTATTCCTTTGGGTCCATGGATTTATTTGGGTAAAGTTTTGGTTTGGGTTAGGTTTAGCTTTGGGTTAAATCAAATGTGATAATCGAATGGGTATTGATGGGTATTGATAATCGAATATTTTGGGTTTCAGATTTTTTATGGGTATTTTTGCAGTGAGTTGTGGCTGCCACGGTGGTGGTGGGGGGTAGCGGCTGTGCTTGCTCATTTTAGTGGGTGGTGGGGCACTGGATTGTGGTTATGGGTCTTGGGTCATGGTGAGTGTGTGGTTGAGATTTGGTGGTGGATCGGATTGGAGGTGGATGAGATTTTTTGGCTCAGGTCAAGAGTCCGACGGCTTTTCTGAGTCGTCAGAAAAAGAAACGTCAGCCCAATCCCCTAGTATTGACGTAGAAGACCATGTTGAGGGAGTTAGGGAGAAAGTGTTAAGTGAGGTTGAGGTCGAGGGGGGAGACGAGGAGATTGTTAGTGATGGGAACGGGGACGAAGGTGACGAGGAGGTTGATAGTGACGGGAATAGGGATGAAGGTGACGAGGAGGTTAGTAGTGACGGGAATGGGGATGAAGGTGACGAAGAGTCCTGTGAGGGAACTTTAGGGAGTTCTGGAGGTAACCGTCCCTTCATTCTTCCAATGGAGTGGGCCGTCAATAAATTCCTTCCAAAGATGAGCAACAGAGTTTTTAATGAGTTACGTACCCATTTCCAAATCCCAGATCACATTCCTATCCGTCTCCCTAGAAAAAACGAGAGGTGTTATACAGGGAGGACTGCAGATGTTGGGATGTACGATGCCATGTTCGCAGCAGGCCTCAGATTACCACTGACGGCTTTACACCGTCAGCTAGCAGATTTCTTGGGATTGTCCGTCAGCCAGATTGCTCCGAATGCCTGGAGGATCTTCATTGATGCTGAGATCCTTTGGGGTCGATTGAGTGGGGGGAACCGTCGCCTTTTGCTAGACGAGTTCTTTTATTGCTACAGACCACAGCATAAAGTATCTGCCAAGGGGACGTATCATTTTGCTCCTCGTGAGAAGAGCTTAAGATTAGTGTCTGATAAGCCAGACTCAAATAGGAATTGGAAGAGTAGATTTTTCATTGTTAAGGGCATGGACTGGGTGTGCCATTTGGACGAGTGGGATACGCTGCCCGGTGGTTATTTTGATAACACTTGGGCTTATATTAGGGATTCAAGTCGCCCCTTCTCTTTCTTTCTACCGTCTCTTTTCACTTGTTATGGGGTTTTTTTTTTTTTTTAACACCGTCAATTCCCTTTTGTTTCAGGTAGCGCTCGCTCGGAAATATCTGACGAACAAAGGGAATTCATCCGTCGGATACTTGGCATCCCGCTTGAGCAACGAAAGTGTAGGGGTTTGATCACCCTAGACACTCTTCATCTGTATTGTGGGGGTCCAGAGCCGACGGCTGAAGCTCGGAAGTTGGAAGAATTTTCCCGAAAACGTAAGTGGACGCCTCATTTAATCCGTCGGCTTATTTACTCTGTCTGCTTTACTGATCCGTCAGTTTATTTTGCGTAGAGATGGAAGCTGCGAAGCAAAGGGTAAGGGCCGCCACTGCTCGTAAGAAGGAGGAAGAGAAGGCCAAGGGAAAGGAAGGAGTGTCCTCGTCAACCCCTCATTCTGCTTTTAAGGGTTCAGTTAAGAGGAAGGCTGACGGAAAGGATGATCCTCCTTTTAAGAAGGTGGCTGTTAGTCCTGGGGATGTGCCCTCCAAGAAGTCGCCCCCCAAGTCTAGTCACGGTGCTGGGAAAGGAGTGATGACCTCTTCCGGCCCCGTCATTGAGGGGCCCCGTTGCTTGTTGACTCACAAGGATTACGCTGTTGAAGGGGTAGAATCTCTTATAAAACAGACGGATCTGGATCCTTGTGCTCAGCTAGGGACGGAGGACCTGGGAGCATCAGCTTTCTTTGATATAGCACGGGTATGCTTCCTACCTTAAATAACTTGATCTTGCCTTGGTTAATAGCTGACGATTGTACTTCCTTCAGGCCTTGGTTCGTGTTAAAGCACTCCAAGACCGGTGCGTGGCCAAAGAGGGCGTCGCCGCTCGGGTTAGGAGGCATAACTCCAACCTGATGGATTAGCAGGCGCAATATAAGGAGGCTGTCCGTCTCTTAAATGCAGATCTGAAGGACGTGAGGGAGAAGTTAGGAGAGGCTGAGCATCAGCAGAAGAAGCTTAAGGAGGAAGTTTCGTCTTTACGCGCGCAAGTAGAGACGGTTGGGACTGACGCGGTCCAAAAATTCAAGACAACCTAGTCATTTATTGATTCCTGTGCTGATTATTATGGCACTGGTTTCGATGATTGTTTGAAGCAAGTAGCGTCAGTTTATCCGGAGTTGGATCTATCTGGAATTACCATGGATGTCTCCGTGCCGATGACTCCTGCTGGCGACACTGTTGCTGACAAAGCTGACGAACCCCTCAATTTGGACCTTTTGCTTAATGATGCCGAAGTTGTTTTAGCCCAGCCTGCCGTCAACACTCCTGCCGAGTCTTCAGATAAAGCACAAACTGCCAAGGATAAAGCTGACGGGGTCTCTAAGGACGTTCCTGTCACTTAGTCCTGGCCTTTTATTTCAATTTTTGAACAATGTTTTTAAGTGCCCTTGTGTTTATTGGGCTTTTACTTGTAACCCCTTCTGCCCTTTTTTATGGCACTTGGTATCCTTTGCTTTGAACATGTACACTGATGTTTTTGTTTCTTTCTTTTATCAACTAATTTCTATGGCCCTATTTATTTGATGAGACCGTTATCTTTTTGATTTTAGCCTTTTTTGATGAGCTCGTCATCTCTACAGGCTCATTGGTTTGAGAACCTTGTTTGTGAGTGAAGTCTCATTTTTTGGTCAGACCGTCATCTATTGGACTGTCATCTTTGTAGGTCCGTTGGTTCTAGGACCTGGTCCATATGATGATAGCTTCATCTAATGGACCGTCAGCTTTTTAGCTTTAGCCTTGCGGGACCATCATTTTCTTAGCCTTAGCCTTGATGTCCTTGACATCTTCGTTGGTCCGTCAGCTTTTAGGACCTTGTCTATATGATGATGGCTTCATCTATTGGACCGTTAGCTTTTTAGCTTTAGCCTTTCCGGACCGTCACTTTCTTGGCCTTAGCCTTGATGTCTTTGAAATCTTCGTTGGTCCGTCAGTTTTTAGGACCTTGTCCATATGATGATAGCTTCATCTATTGGACCGTCAGCTTTTTAGCTTTAGCCTTTCCGGATCGTCATTTTCTTGGCCTTAGCCTTGATGTCTTTGACATCTTCATTGGTCCGTCAGTTTTTAGGACCTTGTCCATATGATGATAGCTTCATCTATTGGACCGTCAGCTTTTTAGCTTTAGCCTTTCCGGACCGTCATTTTCTTGGCCTTAGCCTTGATGTCTTTGACATCTTCGTTGGTCCGTCAGATTTTTAGTCCGTGTGTTATGGACTTAGTCGTTTTGGCTGTGAACTTAGTGGACCGTAGAAAAAATAGATACTTCAGCAATTTCTGAATAAAATCCTTTTATTGCCATGCATTTAAATAAAAGTAATTAAAACCAAATCCTGCCCTTTGGGCTAAAAAGTATTGTTGCAAAAAACTAAAGTAAATGATAAATCTAAGGAGTAAAACTAAAATTTGCTGGAATAAAAAAGAAGTTGGTCTTCATGCTGCCGCTCCTATTGGTAATACTTTCGTAGGTGCTTAGTGTTCCATGGGTGTGGTAGTTTCTGTCATTCCAACGTTTCCAGATGGTAAGTACCTTTTCTCTGCCACGACGTAACTCGGTAAGGTCCTTCCCAATTGGGGCCGAGTTTCCCTTGGGTAGGGTCCCTAGCGGCGCCCATGACCTTTCTAAGAACAAGGTCTCCAACTTGGAAGTCTCTATGTCGGACCCGAGAGTTGTAGTGTTTGGCCATGCGGTCCTGGTACCTAGCGAGCCTTTGTTCTGCTGCTGCTTTGATCTCGTCCACTAGGTCGAGCTGTAGTCGCATAGCCTCGTCATTTTTGTTCTCATCATGGTTGTGCACCCTGTAGCTTGTGAGTCCAACTTTGGCCGGGATGACTGCTTCGCCTCCGTACGTCAGTCAGAACGGTGTCTCTCCTGTGGGTGTTCTTGCCGTCGTCCTGTATGCCCATAGTATACTTGACAATTCTTCGGGCCATATACCCTTTGCCCCCTCGAGCCGAGTCTTGATAATCTTGAGCAAGGATCGGTTCGTGACTTCGACCTGGCCATTAGCTTGAGGGTGGGCGGGGGAGGAGTAGTGGTTCTTTATTCCTAAATGTGAGCAAAAATCCCGGAAGGGGTCGTTGTCGAATTGCCTCCCGTTGTCCGAGACAAAGACTCTAGGAATGCCAAACCTGCATATGATGCATCTCCAGACAAAGCTCCGCACGTTCTTCTCTGTAATCGTGGCCAAAGCTTCAGCTTCCACCCATTTCGTTAAATAGTTGATGCCCACTACCAGGAATTTCAGCTGTCGTACGACTGTAGGGAATGGTCCCATAATGTCTAATCCCCATTGTGCGAACGGCCATGGGGCCGTCATCGGGGTCAGCTCTTCGGTTGGTTGTCTAATAATATTGCTGAACCTTTGGCATTTGTCGCAGGCCCTGACATAGGCTTCGGCGTCCTTCTGCATGGTGGGCCAATAGTACCCTGCTCGCACAAGCTTGTGTACCAACGATCTGGACCCTGAGTGGTTTCCACAGATTCCTTCATGCACCTCTCTCATGACGTAATCTGCCTCTTCCGTACCCAAGCATCTCAAATATGGTCGGGAGAAACCTCTTTTGTACAGGACGTGTTTTATCAGGACGAACCTCGCCGCTTGGACCTTAAGTTTCCTTGCGGCTTCCTTTTCGTCTGGTAAGACCCCATCTTTTAGGTATGAAACTAACGGCGTTGTCCAGCTACTGTCGGAGCATATTTCCTGCATGTTGCTGAGATCTATTAGCGGAGAAAGCTGCACGAAAGAGAGTACATTACCAGGGATGACCATTTGTTCTGCTGAAGCAGCCTTTGCGAGGCGGTCGGCTCGCTCGTTTTCTCCTCTGGGAATTTGGACGACTTTGGCTTCTAGGTCATCCACTCTCGCCCTTACTTCATTAAGGTACTTCTTCATCTTTTTGCCTTTGCACTCGTAGTCTCCATTTATTTGGTTAGTGATGACCTGTGAATCGCAGTAGATGACTACCTTCGCGGCTCCTGCTGCTTTGGCGAGGTCGAGCCCTGCTATCAGAGCCTCATACTCTGATTCATTGTTGGTGGTAGGGAAGTCGAGACAGACCATACATTCAATGGTGTCTCCTTCGGGCGATAGTAGCACAATGCCGGCCCCTGCGGCTTGTCTGTTGGACGATCCGTCCGTATATATGCTCCATTGAGGGGACTCTACTGCAGGGTCTTCGTCATGAGTGAATTCAGCTATAAAGTCTGCGACGATCTGTCCCTTGATGGTGGTCCGCGGGCGGTACTGAATATCAAATTCGCTCAGTTCTATAGCCCGTAACGCCAATCGTCCCGCGGCCTCGGGACTGCTTATTGCCCGCTGTAAGGGCTTGTCAGTCAGGACGTTCATCGTATGAGCTTGGAAGTACGGTTTGAGCTTGCGGGCTGCTGTAACTAATGCAAAGGAAAGTTTTTCCATGGGCGGGTATCTTTCTTTGGCACCGTGAAGCGCTCGGCTTGCGTAGTACACGGGCTTTTGCACTTTCTCTTCTTCTTTGACCAAGGCCGCGCTAACGGCTGCGGGGGAGACGGCTAGATAGAGAAAAAGCTCTTCTCCTGGCTGCGACGGGCTCAGCAATGGTGGGGAGGAGAGGTAAGCCTTCAATTCTTCGAATGCTTGCTGGCATTCGTCAGTCCACTCGAAGGATTTCTTCAATGTTCGAAAGAAGGGCAAACACTTGTCCGTTGCCCTTGACACGAACCTATTTAGCGCCGCTATCTTTCCATTGAGGCTTTGCACCTCCTTCACATTTTTTGGTGGTGCCATGTCCATAATGGCCCGGATCTTGTCCGGGTTTGCCTCGATTCCCCTCTGAGACACCATGAATCCTAAGAATTTTCTTGCCGTCACTCCAAAGGTACATTTTCCTGGATTGAGCTTCATGTTGTAGGAGCGAAGTGTGTCGAATGTTTCTTTGAGATCTTCTAGATGATCTTCCTCCCTCCGGCTTTTTACTAGCATGTCGTCCACATAGACCTGGACATTCCTCCCAATCTGTTGCGCGAACATTTTGTTCATGAGTCTTTGGTATGTTGCGCCTGCGTTCTTCAGGTCGAAGGGCATCACCTTGTAACAGAAGAGGCCTTGGCTGGTCACGAACGACGTTTTTTCCTGATCGGTTTCGTGCATTCGGATTTGGTTGTACCCCGAGAAAGCGTCCATGAAGCTTAGCAATTGGTGTCGGGCCGTAGAGTCTACTAGGACATCGACCTTCGGGAGAGGTAGCTATCCTTGGGGCAGGCCTTGTTAAGGTCGGTGAAGTCCACACACATCCGCCATTTCCCGCTCGCTTTTTTTAACCATTACTACATTTGTTAACCAGTCGGGATAGTATACTTCCCTAATGAAGCTCGCTTCCTATAGCTTTCTGACTTCCTCTGCTATGGCTCGGTCTCGCTCGGGGGCAAACACTCTCTTCTTTTGTCTGATAGGTGGAAAGGCGGGCGATACATTCAACCTGTGCACCATGACTGAAGGATCTATTCCCGGCATATCTTCATGACCCCACACGAATACGTCTCGATTGCATCTGAGGAAGGTTATGAGCTCCTGACGGATCGTGGGGTTAGTGAGCGTTCCAATTTTGGTCGTTCGGCTAGGATCGGAACTGTTAAGGGGTATCTCTTCTAACTTCTCAACCGGCTCCGTTACCGTCTGGTGCTTTTCTATGCTTAAAGCCAGAACCTGATCCTCCATTTCCATCATGGCTATGTAGCATTCGCGCGCGGCCATCTGACTTCCGCGCAGCTCCCCTACTCCGTAGTCAGTCGGGAACTTTATCATCAGGTGGTAGGTGGAAGTTACCGCCTTCCATGAGTTGAGCGTGGGTCGCCCGAGGATAGCGTTGTAGGCTGACGAGCAATCGACTACCAAGAATGTCACGTCCCTGGCTATCTGTTGAGGGTAATCATCTACAATTACGGATAATGTGACCGCGCCCAGTGGGAATACCTGGCTCCCGCCGAAGCCAACAAGCGGGGCATTTGTTGGGATCAATCGCTCCCTGTTGATCCTCATCTGCTGGAACGCTGTGTAGTATAAAATATCTACTGAACTGCCATTGTCGATCAGCACCCAGTGCATGTTGTAGTCTCCTACCCGCAAGCTGACGACGAGCGCATCGTCATGTGGATGGTGAAGGCGTCGCGCGTCTTCTTCTGAGAATCCGATTACGGGACCTTCTCTCTGTGCTATCTTCGGCACGACTCCCGTCAGCTGAACATTTTGTACCATCCGAAGATAGGTCTTGCGGGCTTTCTTGGATGACCCGGCGGCAGCCGTTCCTCCTACGATCATCCTTATATCCCCAATCGGGGGCCTCGGTCGCTCATTGTCCCGTCGGGGGTGTTGGTCTTGTGCGGGGGGATCCGCTTTCTCCTTGCTAACGAATCTCTGCAGCTTTCCTTGTCTGATAAGGGCCTCAATCTGCTGCTTGAGGTCATAGCAATCAGCCGTGTCGTGGCCATGGTCACGGTGGAAATGACAATACTTATCCCGAGAACGTTTGTTGGGGTCACTCTTCAGCTTTCCCGGGAACGTCAGAGCCTCTTCGTCCTTGATTTGCATAAGGACTTGATCTATCGGGGCTGTCAGCGGAGTGAAGCTCGTGAATTTTCCCCCCAGGGGCTTAGGGCGCCTCTCGTCCCTTCGGTCTCCTGTTCTTGCCTTCTTTCGGCCTTGGTCATGCCGAGTGTCTTCCTGCCTTTCTCTTTTCCTGGGCCTCTCTTCCAGAGCTAATAGCGCATCTTCAGTGTTTATATACTTTGTGGCGCGATAAAGTACTTCCGACATGGTCTTTGGGTCGTTTTTGTATAGGGAGAACAAAAACTTACCCTTCTTCAAGCCATTCATGAATGCCGCAACAAGTATCTTATCGTCGGCTTTGTCGATCGAGAGTGCCTCTTTGTTGAAGTGGGAGATGTAGGCTCTTAAAGTTTCATCTTCTCGCTGCTTCATACTCATCAAGCAAGCCGTAGACTTCTTGTATCGATGGCCTCCAATGAAGTGTGCGGTAAACTGAGCGCTGAGCTCTTTGAAGGTGCTGATGGAGTTTGGTGTCAATCGGCTGAACCAAATTCTCGCTGCGCCCTTCAGCGTTGTAGGGAAGGCCCTACACATGATGGTGTCCGCTACTCCTTGAAGGTGCATTAGGGTCTTGAAGGTCTCCAGGTGGTCCAGTGGGTCCGTGACCCCGTCATAACTGTCTATCTGTGGCATGCGGAACTTACTCGGTAAAGGGTAGGAGTTGACGGTGGCGGTGAACGGCGAGTCAGTTCGGTTGATAAGGTCGTCAAGGTCGCTTGATACTCGTCCCTTAAGAGCATTCATAATAACCTCCATTTGTTCCTTCATGGCCTGCATCTCCACGATAACAAGTGGCGGAGTGGTTTCAGCGAGGGAGGGGATGCTTATGTTCTGTCGTTCTGGTTTGCTCGGGGCGCTGCTGGCCTGGGGTCCCTCCTGGTTTCTTCTGTCGGCTCTGGTTCCTTCTTGATCTGCTCCTTGGTTATTGGGAGCCGCATTTTTCTATTTCAGCTGCTCTTCTAGGTCGTGATTTTGTTTGGTGAGGCGCTCCACGGCTGTGGCGAGTGTCTTCACCTGTCTTTCAAGCGCAGTCGTAGGGGCTTCTTCCTCTTGAACGTCGTTAGTGGTCGCCATTGAGCGAGTGAGTACCACGTAACTCTTTTGTCTAGGAAGCGATAATGTGCTACGTTTCCCACAGACGGCGCCAACTGATGATGCCGAAAATAATACCACCAGTGAGTCACACGTTCCTCGCACGTCACAAATGGCACCTGCACAACGAAAAATGAAGAACCTAGCAAAGAGTACCGGTGTGGTACCGGCCAAACACCCTCCGAAGGTTAAGTCAGAACTATTCTCACTGCTCTAGAGTGCTAGAGAGGGTAAATTATGCGTACCTTGGGTTGTGAGGGTGCTTGGATTTTTATAGTAGCGAGGGTTGCCCTTCTTTTCCTTGGAGTAGAAGTCTTTTCCTTATAGGAGTCATCTTGAGCGTATTTTATGGGATCTTTTCCTTATAAGGATCCCTTGAATATTATCTAGCGTGGGAAGCAAGACAATTCCTTATACGTAACGTGGGTAGCAAGTAAACTTATGCTCGGTCTGTCAGCTTCAATTTACTTCCTTCAACTTTTTTGGGCGTCGGTTTAGTAGTGCTGTCAGCCTTGGAGCCAGCTGACCTTATGACCGTCAGCTATAACACCTTCGTCTGCTATGTCCGAAGGATTGCACTAAACTTGTCAGCTTTATGTTCCGCGTGGCTAGGCTCATCTTTTATCCTCATCATTACCTATGGTGGTGAAATCACCTAGTCGCATGTTACTTACCGATGTGTCTGGTGATGCTTTCATTATGCAGTTTTCTTATTTATCTTCCTCTGGAAGTTCTCTTGTGTCATCTGATGTATGCTTTATGAACGCTTCAGGTCACACTACCTATGATGCTTGGTAGTAATGTGTGCTTTATGAAACAGTTTGGGTTACTATGATCCCTTGTAGTTCTTTAACAGTCTTATTTTCATGTCAATTTGGATCTCTTAATATGGTTTACTGCTTTACAAAGATTTTGCATCCCCAGTCCTAGCTAAAACACAAGGCATAGCAAATTGAAGAAAAATACTATATATATCGAAGTTGTTAGAATGTCCGTTAAATGATTAAATTCATTATTTTCTAACCATTTATGATTTTGGAATGGCAAAACGCACCCATTGGCCTAAAGATAACTGTGAACCTATTAGGCTTTTTTGTTTTCTTTTATATTATAATTTAGTTGTTAAATTGGGCATAATGATCCATGTTTATTCCCAAATGGCAGGACCCATTCTGTTCTCTATTCTCATCTCATCTAATAAAAGATTTAGCAGAAATTTGTAATGTGAAGCTTTTTGAGATAAGAAAAAAATTAGGTACAATTTTTTAAGTGTTTTACTTAAGGTTTTTAATTAAATTTAATCATATAGTTGTAATGGCCATTGAGTCATATAATTGAATTTACCTGTCTATGAGCAAAAGTATCGTCTAATACTATCATATGGTTGAATTTAATTGGTGAAAAAATTAATGCTTAAAAAATTATATCTAAGTTTTGTCCCAAGAAATAATTAATGCTTAAGAAATTATATTTAAGTTTTGTCCCTTTACTGTCATCTTTTTATTTTTATTTTTATTTATTTTTATTTAATAGAGAGTTCAAATATAGAGATGTATTACAAATAGTTTTACTGGTTTTTTTTTCCCCTATAATTGAGGGTTTGTAGCTTAATTGACACATTTTCATGTACAAAATGCTTAGGGGTCTAGGGTTGAAAGGGTTCAAGATGTGGGGCTAGCAGCATATTTTAATTATCTAAAAAAAAATTGTAATATGGTCTGTTATAAGTTGCATTTGTAGCAAGGAATCTATCTATAGGAAAATACCATAGAAGATCAAAAAATGGCTTCAGCTTGTACAAAGTACAAACTAGAGTAATTTTCTGTGCTTCATATCCCAACTGAAAGTGGAATATGATCTGATTTGGGTGATGGTCTCTCCTGAACAAGTTTTTGAGTTTAAGGAATCATCAAACTTAGCTTGTGCATTCATGAGTTGTTTTTTTTTTTTTTTTTTTTTTTTTTTTTTTTTTTTTTTTGAAACTGGAATCAAACTTTCAATTAAATCAAGGAAGCATCAGTGTTTACATACTCAACAGCAACTGATGGAACCTCTTCCATCCAAAATAAATCAACATTAACATTTTGGGCATACCTAGCAAGCACATGTGCTACCCTATTACCATTTCTCTTAATGTAACTCACAGAAGCCCATTCCAAAGCTCCTATCAGATGCCGGATGTCTCCAACAACATGTCCAATAGCTGACTGGTTATCTGTACTTGAAGCAATCCACCTTGTAGCATTGACACTGTCCCCTTCCACTATAAGCATCGTGAAACCAGCATCAATGGCGAATTCTAGCGCTTTACGACATGCGAGTAGTTCAGCCATATCACTTCCCTGGACTGCCGGGCCCTTAACTGTCATCGCAACCATAACTTCTCCAGTAGAGTTTCTGATCACAGCACCGAACCCAGAACTAGCAGAATCCTCAAACACCGCTGCATCATAGTTGAGCTTGTACACAGCCTGTGGTGGGGGTATCTAGCGCGTTCCATCATTCTGCAATACCTGCTGAGTCGCACCTACCGCCACATCCGCATGTAAACTGACTTGTGACTGCTGGAACTCCTCAAGCAACTCAGTTGCACGCCTATTCAAGCAGCTCAATTCCATTAATTTGCCTCCATGCATTACTCTGTTCCGCTGGTTCCAAATCAGCCATGCCTGCACTAACCACAGCTCCACCTTTGTTTTGTCCAGCCGATCCAGCAGATACTCCAATAGAGCTACAAAATCAATTTGGCCCGTCCCACACTTCTGCAAAGCCCTTACACTACCATGCCAAACATCCTGCGCTACTATGCATTCTCATAAAGCATGAATAGTTGATTCTTGGAATAAGGCACATAACGGACACACATCATCCAACAAAATCCGTTTCTTCTTGAGGTTCCTTCTAGTAGGGAGAATATCATGACACGCCCTCCACCCAAACACCTTTATCTTGTTGGGGATCTGTAGCTTCCATATAGCAGCCCACACCTTACTACCTCCACTACCTGATGATGATTCAGCCCAATCCACCTTCTTTAACTGAGCTCTTGCAACCTTGTAAGCTAACTTCACTGTGAAAATGCCATCCTTATTATGCTTCCAATAAACAGAGTCAGAGACTTGCCTTCGACTTAAAGGTATATTACATATAGCTTCCCCCTCTTCCTGATTGAAGTGAGCCATAATAACTTCTCGTCGCCATACAGGGGGTCTTGGTTAATCAAACTGGACACCCATACTTCCTATTCATCATCCCTCACCAACAAAAAAGGCTTATTAGTAGGGTACTCTGGAATCCACCTATCCCGATAAACATTAATAGAAAGTCCATCACCCACTCGCCAACAATGTCCCAATCTTAAAATAGGTAAGGCCGCCACTAAACTCCTCCACACAAACGAACCATTAGGTGACTTTGTAGCCTCAAGTACTGAAGTCCTAGGGAAGTACCTTGCTTTAAAGCATTGATAGACAAGAGAATTTGTATCTTTTAATAGTCTCCACCCTTGCTTGGCCAACATGGCTAAATTAAATGCTCTAAGGTCCCGAAATCCCATTCCACCATCCTTCTTTGACAAAGTCAGTTTATCCCAACTTTTCCAATGAATTTTCCTTTCATTCCCTATTTGGCCCTACCAAAACCTAGCACTTAAGCCATCCAACTCCTCACATAATTTCGATGGGACATTTCCTTCACTCCCAAATATGATTCGAATCGGGACACTTCCTTCACTCCCAAAATCCCCAAAGCCTCCTGCTTCTGGCTAAAAGTGGTGTTATTACTGAAATAGACTGAAGACTTTTCCAAATTTATGCATTGTCCAGAGGGTTTAGCATAAACTTGAAGGATCTCAACTATAGTATTAATCTCCGCTGATGCAACCCTGCCAAAAATCAATGAATCCTTTGCAAAGGGAAGATTAGTAATCTTTGGTGCATTTCTACAGATAGATACCCCATGCAAAGTCTCTCCAATCTCTGCTCTGTCCAATAGCGAAGTAAACCCTTCAGTGCATAACAGAAATAAATATGGTGAGAGAGGATCACCCTGACAAATTCCCCTAGAAGGCAAAACATTACCAAATGGTCTCTCATTTACAAGAATAGAGAATGAAGTCGTTGTGACATAACTCATTACTCTTTCTATCCATGTTTCAGGAAAACCCAACCGCTGCATAACCCCCTGAAGGAAAGGCCACTCCTTATCATATGCTTTACTAACATCCAGTTTCAACGCCATATACCCTTTCTTCCCTTTCTTCCTGCAGTGCATAGTGTGTAGTGTTTCATATGCTAGCAACACATTATCAGTAATAAGACGCCCAGGGACAAAAGCACTCTGAGTGGGAGATATGATATTAGGTAACACCTGCTTCAGTCTATTGGCCAATACTTTAGAAATTATTTTGTAAATCACATTACAAAGACTTATGGGCCTAAAATCAGACATTTTCTCAGGGTTCTTCACTTTAGGGATCAGCACAATGTAAGTATGATTAATATCAGGCAACATATGACCATTATTCAGAAAATCCAACACAGAATCAACTACAGTATCACCCACAACATGCCAAAATCTTTGGTAAAATAAAGCGTTTATACCATCAGGTCCAAGTGCCTTTGTTGGTCTCATTTGGAACAACGCCATCTTAACTTCTTCAGCACTAAACTCACTACACAGGGTATCATACATCTTCGGTGTCACCATCCTTGGGACTGCATTGAGACATTCCTCCATCTGATCACAATTATCTGCACAAAACAAATTGTCAAAATAACCAGTAGCCACATTAGCTATCTCCTTCATCTCCTCCACCCAATGCCCTTGTTCACTTCGAATCCCCTTAATATAATTCTGTCTTCTTCTCTGGGAGGCTTTAGAGTGAAAGTATTTAGTGTTTTTATCTCCATGTTTAAGCCACGGGATCCCAGACCGTTGTGCCCTGTTAATTTCCTGCTTCAATAGCAAGTCATCCAATTGTTTGCTAACACTCAAGTATTTGGCCTTTGATTCTTCAGTCACCACTTCAGCACTATTTAATACCTTCACCCGGTTTTGAAGACTTTTAATGGCTACTTCATTCGGCTTTGACTTTGAAGACCCTTAAGCTTGCAATTCCTCACCACAGAACTTAATCTTCTCCTTTATTGAAGTTAAACCCCTTTTTGAATTTTTGTTGAAACCTCTGAACACTCTTCACATGCACCAGAATTGACAAATGATCCGAAGCATGGGGTGGAAGATGAGAAACTGTAGTTATCAGGAATTTTTCCCGCCACTCCATGGTTGCCACAGCCCTATCAAGTCTTAATTTGGTATTAGCTTCACTAGGCCTCTTATTAGACCACGTGTAGGTATACCCTCTGTATCCCAAATCCTCCAAAGTACAGGAATCTAACACATTTCTGAAAGCATTAATCTCTGCTGAATTAGGTGGCCTTAAACTTAATTTCTTTGCACTATTTAGAATTGCATTGAAATCTCCTACACAAAGCCATGCACCATTAACAAAACTCCTTAGATGTTCCAGCAGTTGCCAAGACTTTTCTTTATGCTGAGCCTTAGGCCAGCCATAAAATCCAGTAAAAAACCAGACAAACCCATCCTCTTCAATGACCTTCATCAGAATGTGATTAGGCGAATAATTAATCAGCTCCATCCCGACCTCCTTCTTCCATAATAAAGCCAAACCACCCCCTGCATTTGGCTGTTTAACTATAATTTTATTCTGAAATTGCAAATCTCCATACAAATTATCAAATCCTTCTTTATCCAGATGTGTTTTCATAAGAAAACACACATTGGGAGCTTGGTCCCTCATAAGTTTGCGAAGGCTTCGACCTGTCCAAGGGTTCCCAAGCCCTTGGCAGTTCCAGCATAACAACCTCATTGCTCTCGGCAAGGGTGGTCATCCACCCCCGCCGATCTCTCAAACACAGAAGCTTCCTTATTCTCTAATTTCCCCCTCTTAGTTCTTCCCTCATCTCCCTTAATATTCTAGTTCCCATCAAAGTTTGCTGGAAGTGGCCTTTTGCCATTAGACGGCAACAACACCTTTTGCAAACCCCCAAGCCCAATCCATCCTGTGAAATCTAGTCCAAGATGACTTGGGCTTTAAAGCATTCGGCCCATCTGATTGTTTTTCTAAACCAGCTTCAACACCACTTAAGCCCATCACGTTACTCTCACGTGCCTTGCCCTCCAGCCCACTAGGTAAGCCATCCACCTTTTGTGTCGAGTTTTCCTTCAGCTCAGGTACTGTTTGTGCACGTTAGTAGTACCACTCACCACGTAATTTGCATGGGTGTGATTACGTTCCTGAACATGTGGCGTGATTCCTAAAAATTCGGACTGTCCTTCATCATCGTTTCTAGGGTTTCTACACTGTCTATCTACCGCCGCCACAGCTCTACTCTGTTGCAATGGCACTTCACACCTGATTGGACCCCCCTTAGACCTGAACAAACTAGCACCGGATGTTTCACCACCCCCCTCTGGACCGTATTCAACCCCCCTGTCTTTCTTTCAAACGGACCACCTCTTGCTCGCCCTCCCATGGCTTTAAGGAAGTCTCCATATTGGTAGTCCACAAAGTATTTAGCACAATTCTTTACATCATGGCCAAGCATGCCACAATAATGGCAAAACAACGGCAACCGTTCGTATTTAAACTTCACCCAGTGTTTTCTCCATTAGACCCTACAATAAAGCTTCCTCTGTGAATGGGCTTTGAGATAGGTAACGCCACTCTAACCCTCATGAAATAGTGCAACTTGTCCTACCCTCTTCTCTGCTCAACTTCCTCAACAGCCCCAAGTCTACTCCCCACCTCCTTAGCAACCTGTGATGTAAACATGTCTAGCGACGCCCCCCAGATCTGAACCCAGAGAGATGCCGTCTCCATGCTTATATTCTCAGCAGTCATACCTCTCCTCCAACACTTAAGCAATAATAATTGATTATCAAAAATCCACGGGCCACTTCTTAAGACTTTATTCAGATCAAATTCAGATGTGAATTTAAACTAAAAAAGATTTGGCCCTACCTCTGTTATTAGAAGCTTCCTGTGTGCAAGGAGTTGGCATGAGCTAGAGTATTAAACTGTCAGCACTTGGATAACAACAAAATGCCGATCGGAAGCTTCTGCTGCCTATTAGAGCAAACTGTTTCCTGATCGGCAGTCCACCTTGGTTAGGTGTTTTCGATTATTTGTTTTGGCTTTGTTTGGGCTCCTAACAGACATGTTACCTCTATGTGAGTTCTTTGGGACATTAGGAGACAGTCACTGTTTTTGTTGATGACAATAAGTAGATTGGACTTCAAATGAACTTTCTCATCTGATATTTATTTTGAATTTGATTTATCTACATATTTTGAGGATGCTATTGTTTGGTTTAACCCATATTTTTCTTCTTTAAAGTCATTTTGTTTGTGACTCATGTTTAACACTTTTTGGGACAGTCTGTACTCAATCGTGTGGGCTATACCCAGAAATTAGCCATGGGATGCTGGTTGTAATGGATGAGCACGGGAAGGAGTTGGAGAAGAAAACGAAGCCCATACTTGAAACCTTGAGGAGCTACCAGGACTTGCCGCCGGTAAGTTTCTATTTCAGTAACAAAGAACAGTTGGCATGTGTTGGATTTCTTTTATTTTTGGAAAGATTGTGAAATTTTAATTTGTTTTTATTATGTCATACAGGATAAAGCTTAGGTTGCTTTGGCAATTGAGGACAAGAAAAGGCAGTATGCTGCTGCTGAGAAGTATCTTGAAGATGTACTGCATTCAGCTCTTTCCACTTCAGAGTAAATTCACTAAGGGATAGCTTTTGTTATTATTTAATTGTGGCTTATATCTGGACAATGGATGAGTATATTGTTGATCTGATGATTTCTACTGAAGGATGTTTGCTTGTTGAATTTACGCAATTGTCTTTGGCTTCTAACAATGAAATTTTCTTTATTATAGATTTAGTGGAAGAGAAAAACTGACGGAGACTACATTGTATCTATTATAAGTTATAACAAATTGTTGATATGTTCCTGAAGAATTTTGAACCATTTTTATTCATTAAAAAAAAAAAAACCCACCATTTTTGGCTTATTAAATTCGTACCATATCAAGTTTCCTTGAATTAACACTATTCATTTCAGTCAGGGCATGTAATCTGAATGCCTCACAAATGATGCTATTTGATTAAAAGCCAGTACTTACTCAGTTAAGAGCTTTTTTGGTTTCACTGAAAACACTTCATTTTCAGGTTTCATTTCTTGTTTGCTGTGAGCCCCACCACCTCAATGTTTGTATGGTTTTCATTTTAATTCTCAGGTCCGTTTGGATATAACTTATTTTACTGAAAACTGAAAACATTGTAGTAAAATAATTTTTAAATGTGTGAATAGTGCCGTGGGACCTATGAACAGTGCGTAAACAGTGTACTTTGTCTCCTGCATAGTGAATCCATGTGATACTGTTCATACGCGTTGGGGAAAAAAAAATGCAAAAAATGCAAACGTGAGCCCAAAAACATGAATCCAAACACTCACTCAGTCTTTGGAACCCATTACCCAAAAAAATGAGAATGAGAACAACATTTTGGAGTCTTCAAAAATTGAGAACTGAGTTAAGTGCCATTTTTGTAATACATACACCTGTGCCATTAATTGAGCCTAATGGATCTTTTATTTTTGTTTTTATTTTTACTTCCTTAACAGTTCTCCCATCTCTCTCTCTCTCCCGGTTGAGTTCACATCTCTCTCTTGGTTAAGTTCAATTGGTGGTTTAGGTGTGGTGTGATTGTGGCCGTTTGTGGTGGGGTTTGTGTAGGTCTTGCCATTTGTGGTAGTGATGGGTTTGCTGTTGGGTTGAGTTTTGAGTGGGTTTATGGATGGTTACGTGGTTGTTGCTGAGTTTGCTGGGTTGTCCCTGTAGCTTATGCCAAAGTAATGAAAAAGCTCAATGTTTGTAGTTAAAACATTGGGATTTTACAATAGGTGCTGCCAAATCCTGGACTTAAAAGAGGGAAAAATTCGCCTCCAGCCTTGTGCCTTTTCTTGCTCTCCTCCCATTGGTTGCATTTCAATCCCTTAATCAAGTATGTTGTAGAATAGGGGTGGAATTTTCTTTTTTCCCATTGGTGTGGGTGTGGCTGGTAGTGCTTAGATATGTCAAAATGGGTTAGAATTGTGACTCGACTTGAAAAACACTTGACCTAAACCTGAATTTTTTGATCCAAAGCAAAAACGGGTCAACCTATGACCTGACCCATTTACATAAAAAAAAAAAAATCACTAAAAAATATTTAGACTATGCCATGGGTACTAGTTGCATAAAGCACAAAGCATGGCTAGCTAGCAACCTACTGCCTAGTTAATAGCCAATAAGAGTCACATGATAAGTTGATAACCCATTTATTAAAAAAAGAGTTAAAATAAAAGTAAAACCAAAAACAAGTAAACAAAACAAGACATTTGATTTGACTATACATTAGTTTAACATTACTAAGTTACTTACACAATAACATTACTTGTCTACTTACACAAAGTGACAAAACAAGTTGAAGCTACTAAACTTAATTAAAAAAAAAAAGTCCAAACAAGCAAACCTAACATCTAATCTTCAGACCACGCCTACGCCTCCACCAAGAGAGCACTATTAAAATTTTCAATATCTTTGAACCCCGAACCTCCCACTTCCTTGGCCTCTCATAATCTTTCCCAACTGACCCAATGCACTTTCCTAGAGTCTCTACTATAACCCCACCAAAATTTGTGAATAAGGACTTCAATATGTTTAATCAAACCTTTTGAGAGTTTGAAGCAACTCATTGTTTGAACTAAAGAAAATATTAGTTTTCTCTTCTTTAATTTTTTGACTCGACCCTCTCTCATAAATGGCAAGATGTCCAATACATGTTGGCACTCCGTTTCTGTGGCACGACAAAAGATCACACTATCATATGTAAAAAATAGGTGAGATACCCGAGGGCCATTTCTACAAATAGTGACACCCATTTCTATAACGTAGTATTTAATTTTTTTTTCTTTATTCTCCTATTTAATTATTTTGAAAAAAAAAAAAAAAAAAAAACAAGTATACGGCTTTGTTTGGTGTAGACGCGTAGCTACTATATAATATTATTGTCAACCAGCCATGCACCCAACTGAGGTTTCCTTACTCCATACTCTTTTATGAATCTTCATGAATAGAATATAACGTGTATTTCTATCGTTTGTCTCAAAAAGAATATAACGTGTATTTCTATCGTTTGTCTCAAAAAGAATATAACCTGTATTTCTATCGTTTGTCTCAAAAAGAATATAATGTGTATCCTTACCTTAGCAATATCAAACCTAACTACTATACCAAATATATATACCTCCTCGCCTTCCGGCTCCGCCTATGTTTATCACATGGGCAATGTTCTGTACGTGATGCACTGTCATGTCCGTTGATCGATTACCACGATCATTAGTCTTTTGTTTCACAAAGGTCAACATCCCTGTTATACTCGTTTTGGCTAGCTACTGCAATCTACTACCTAACAAAGCATTTAATGGGTTGACTTACTTTAAGAATTAATGTTTTGTTTTGTAGGCAGGTTTGTAATTAATTTGTTTTCCGTGGCAGGGAGGTTCCTTATGCTGGTACCTTCATTAATTTGTAATTAATGATTTTTCCACAACTTATTTTATATCTACTCTTTCATGTTTTGAATGTGGATGTTATCTTTTAGTCTTTTGAAATATGTACATCAATCAAGAGCTGGGAGAAATTAAAAGATAATTTTAGAAGCAAAATTGATCCAAATAATATTAGTTGACCTCAATAAAAATAAATAAACTGTTAAGTTTTATATGTTGGCAATTCATGAGAAAAACATAAGTCTTAGGTGTCTTTAAAAGTTTATTTTTGAAGATAAGATTGTTGTAAAGTTTTGCAATTTAGAGTGCAAAATTTCGACCAATCGAAAATCTCAAATCGGATTAGTTGGCAAATTTCAAGCCCAAGTCCATTGTTCAATTTACTAGGTTTTCATGCCACTTATTTTACACTATAAAAGAGACTATAGGCACTACAAGAAAAAGGGCTTTTGCGGCGGTCCAAAACCGCTGCTAAAACCCCAAAACCGCCGCTAAAGGTACATACGACCTATAGTGGCGGGTGCTATTGTGGCGGGCAGTCCCGTCGGTGATGCAGTGCTGCTGTAGGTTAATTGCGGCGGTCCCAAAAACCGCCGCTATAGGTATATGTTTTAGCGGCGGGGAAATGCCCGCCGCTATTGTCCCGAGCTTTAGCGGCGGGTAAAGAGCACCGCTATAGCCAATCAATCAAAATGGCAGATTGCACTTTTAGCGGCGGGTCATGCCCACCGCTATTGGTCCCGACCTTTAGCGGCGGGAAAAAAGCGCCGCTATAGACATTAGATCAGAACGTCTAATTATACTTTTAGACCGCTATATGTTTCAACCTTTAGCGGCAGGCGATAAGCGCCGCTATAGGTATTTATTTAAAGGGTTAAAATGTGCAGCTTTAGCGGCGCTTTTTGACCGCCGCTATAGGTTTTTTTTTTTTTTTTTTTTCCCCAGTGGGTTTTAAAACTGCTGTAAATTGTTCACAAACCTGTTACAAAGGACCTGTAATATTTTTAACTCTACTAACATAATACCACAAATATAATTAATTAACAATACCACAAATGTCTTGAAACTAACGTAATATTAACATAGAAATGTATTATCAAATACATAGCATTATCTATAACCACCATCTTCAAATTAACAAAAAAAAGATGTGGTGATTTGAATAAAACAACCGCTGAAATTAATCTAATACTATAATCAAAATTTCAAAGTGTTTAAAATTATCTTTCAACACTTGCAAAAAATGCGGTTGTTCTTCCATAGTTCTTCGTACACAAAAAAGTCCAAGAACTCCAAGATAAAACTTATAAGCTTCTTGGTTGATGAGATGCAGCTGATGATCTGGGGAGAGGTGGAGATTGTTCGACCGGAGAAGGATCCTACATACAAAGTATGATTATTTAATAAGTGCGTACAAATGAAATAGAATGACAAGAAAATATTACCAAGGTAAAAAAAATGGAAACAAGTTAAATTTAGACATGTTTCTTGATCTTTTATGGGAGGACCACCTCTCTTTGCAGCTTCCTAGTTTTGAAATTACAAAGCAGTGGCACAAGAAGACAACTAATGAGATGAAATCAAAATGATTGGTGTTGGGAGGTCCTTTGATATAGAATTCAAAGGATGCAAAGGTGTCACCACATAATTCCATAAACATCTATTAATAACATGGTGCTTGTAGAAATCTTTTTCCTTCACCACCCTTTATCAATGTTACAGATCAACAGATTCATACCGTCACAATTCACAAGTAAATACTATCAATAAATATCTTTCTAGCTAATGTAATTACTAAATATGTAATTATCTTTCTAGCTAATTACCACAAGTAAATATTAATTAGTAACCATACATTTAACGTTCCTTTCCTACTACATATAAATTGACACTCAATTCATTTATCATACCTGATTGCATTGTGTAGTTTGTTGCATCTGTTGAAGCAGGCGAGCCATTCTTTGCTCCATTCTTTCCTCCATTCTTTGCTCCATTTCTTCGAATTGACTAACTTTTTCCTTCATTTCGTCAAAACCTGCTAGTTTCTCCTCCATAGTAGCCAAGGAAGCCTTCAATTGTGCAATTTCGTCGTCCCTTGCTTTACTTAATCGTATTTCACTGTCCGTGAGAGCAGTCTTGCTACTTTGACCACTTGGGGTTGGACCAAATCCTACCCCACGAATGCGACCTTTGTGCTCCTTATCCATCACTTTGGCAAACACATCATCTCTTGACCATGCAATACTACCACTTGTGTCAGATGACTGCAATTGATTCTCAGAGTCAGCCAACAATTCCTCATTTTGTCCTGATATGAGTTTGAACAAAACAAAAAAAAGTTAGAAATCATATAGTTAAAATGACCTCATAACATATATATATATATATATATATATATATATATAGGATAAGACAAGCAAGCACCAATAAAACCCAGAACGATGCAAAAATTATGCACACAAAGCTAGTGTCCCCCTCACCATAACCAAAGGCACCAGTGCCAAAATTGTTGGTGCTACTTTGCCACAACAACCAATAACCGTTAAGAGAAAATTGACATTCTACAAGCAACTCACCACATGAACCTCTCCCAAAAAAAAAAAAAAGGAAGTCATATACATCCATTATGTGGTGATTGTGAAACCAGAAAATTTTGGTATTATAAGGTCAACTATGAATGGAAACAAACAGATTTCAAGGATTTAAATTTTATTGTTGTCGACAATGGAGGAAACACTACCATATGTGGTCTATTTTAAGCTTTGTCCCTTCTTGAGATCAATGTATCACAACTCATCTCCTTAAGAAAAAAACAATATTGCTAATTATTACATATGTTAATACCAAAATATATGTAAGATTAAAACTAATAGTAAAATTAAAACAAGTATAATTTATTACATAGGGTCTATTATTTTATTTATAAAAGAAAAAAAGACAAAAAATGGTCTATTATTTTATTTATAAAAGAAAAAAAGACAAAAAATGGGAAGAATTTTGATAATCTCTGCCTACACGTTGGCTTGTATGTATAGCATTTTTCTTTATACATGTACTTTTTTTTTAGTTTAATAAAGTTTCTGACCTGTTGTTAAAAAAAATGAAATAAAATTGGCATCCCCTTTATACACTCAGAGTTCCAACATACTATAAAAGAGAAAAAAAAGAATTTTGGGTTTGAAGGAAGGAATTCACAAAGGGATTTATAAGCTCTTTCACTGTAAGTCATATCATGGTTTGGTTAGCTTCATATATTTCAGACTCAAATTATTAGTAAAGAATAAAATATATAAGAATTCAAGCTTATTCAGCATTTAAAAAAAAAAAAATCTAAATAAAGGATGAAATATATTAAAAACCTATAAATTATACATACAACTAATACTAACAGCATTTTCAATGTATTTCAGAAAAAAAAAAAAAAAAAAAACTAAGACCTACGCTTATCCCAATTCCCAAACCCTCCCCAATACGAAACTAGTTTAAAGCTCAACTACATCAACCTTCATGATTAGGAAGCCAAAATTTGAAGCTTTTAGGGAAAAAACTCTACAATTCACTAATCATGCTTTAAAAATCTACCACTTTAAAGCATTGTTTAACGCAATTTGTCAAACACTCAAAAGCCAAAAAAGCTAAACAACTCAGTTAAAACTCTATATTACAAACTACTAAAACTCTATAATTAAAACTCTCTTCCTAAAGTAATGCCAAACATGCATATAATTTTATCGATTTCATTTGATTGTCAAAATTTCTCAGTGGAATAGCAAGTAAAAAGTTCAACATTGCAGACAGATCATATAAAAAGAGGTTAACTTTTTAGAAAAACATTCCAAAAAAAATCAGTGAATAGAAAAATCCAAAAAAAATAAAACCACTGTGAATGATTCAAATGCACTATACCAATAGCAGCAAAACAAGAAACAAAAAGTTAAATAGAGTAAACTTTTAAACAAGTGAATCCTAGACAAACTTCCACATGTTAGATGCATTTCAACCTGGCAGAACCTAAAATTTGCCAATCAAGGATCTCCAGCACCAACACATGTGCAACAGATGACATCAGCACTTTGAGAAATCTCCTTTTCAGTTGCCCGCTTCAGTGCTACAAAACAAAGATAGAGAAGGAGGAAAAAATAAACCTTGCGATTCAGAGATGAGAAGAAGACAGACGTTGAGAGAACTATCACCGGTAAGGTTTTTTTTTTTTTTTTTCATTCTTTCTTAGATCTGGGTATGGGTATGAAATATGAATTAGTTTTGAGAAATTTGGTTGGATTGATTTTAATTTAGGTATTTGGGTTACATTAGATTTTGATTTGATTTTTTGAAATTTGGGGTTATATATGATTTAGGTTTGGAGAGGGCAAAAACAGAGAAATAAGAGAGAAACAAGAGTTCGTTATTTGGAAAGAGCAGAAACCTTTATCGGTAATTGTCTTTTTTTTTTTTTTAAATATTGCTTTAAACGTTTGAATTAATTTAGTATTAGGTTTGGCTATTTAATTGAATTGATTTTGATTCAATATCTGTCATCCTTTTTTTTTTTTTCCCATTAAACTAAACTCTTAGATACCATTTGGAGGACAGAAAAACAGCGAGTCGGAGATTGAAGAAGTTTGATTTTTTTAATTTGATTTTGATTGTCAATTTGTCAATTTGATTTTTTTTTTTTTTCAATTAGTTTGTTCTGGGAATAGGAACAATTAAATAGGAATGTTGATTGAAATCACTAGCAGACAACTAACTTGCGGAGAATGACTTAGTTTTGGTTGATTAGTAGTTTGGATTTGTTTTGATTAACGTTTTTGGAATCCATTTATATATATATATATATATATGGGCATGTTGTTCCTTTGGGAAGGTTACCGTGTAAATTTTAAGGATTTCTCTGTTTTTCAGCATTGATAAAGATTACTGATATAGACGCTTTTATGCTATGAGCGCATCAACTTTTATATGTCTATCCAAGTCAATGATATGGACATGCAGTACCATGACAAAGATAAGATAATCATGGCCTTTTATGAATCAAGTTCTAATTCAATAAAAAACAATATATCACATGAATGAATCACGGCACACATGAATAAATCTAATACTTATGCGTTACTGCAAAATTTTTAATATGAAGAAAAGAACTTTTCTTTCATTCTAAAACACAATTAACACATTAGTGCTGTTTTGTTCTCAAAGCAAATTGACCTGTAAAATTGTTATGATTTCATTAATTTTTTTCCCACCTTTTTCCAGCAGCCAAATAGATTGTTAGAGTTCTCTTTTTTCTTTTTCTTTTTAGGCTATGCTTTGTAGCAAATTTGGCTTATTTGTGTTTGTATAGTTTTACAATTCAGTCTGCCTCTAAGATTACATATAGTCTTAGTTTTGCGAAATTTGAGTTTCTATTAGTCATATTTCTGTAACTACTAAATTTAAGTCCAAACCAAGTTTTATATATATGGTTTGTGGTCTCTAGCATTTTTTCCTACAAAACAAATACATATGTATAGTTTTAAGTTTGACTAAACCATGTTTCAATAGATTTTCATACTATACGTATTTTTTTAATTTATAAATTGACATTTAATGTAATTTTTCTCTTTAGTTAAATATGGATGATAGAAAGGTTATAGCGAATGTGAAGATGAGAGACATACTTTGGTTTATGGTGGTTGACTATTTCAGCAATTACATGTTGGTGCATACACATGTATAGAAGGAAATCTATTTATGTGGGTGAGGTTGAACCAACATATATCGAAGACTGAATTATATAATGGATTGAATGGTGTGATTAGAATCCTAACTTTGAATAAGAAAAATCTTTGAAGAGGAATGAGACTAACTTATTACTAAAAATTTTATGATATTATGATTTTGTTTAGCTATTTTATAGAGTTATCTTAGAAGTTTTATCATATCATGTTTATATTATTAGATTATGATAGTAGTAGGTTTAACATTATCACTCAAGAAAAGCAAAACACATTTAATAAATGCAGTTAAAAGCAGCACATTCATATCTGTTATTCAGTTCCTTTTATCAAAAGAAATATCTATCATTCAGTATGAAATAACCATATAAGAAAAATGCTATCCAAAAATCACTATCTTCACAAAATGACATATACATAAATTAAAAAAATTATCATTCAGTATTCATTTATTCTTAAAGAAGCAAAATTGCAATATTCAATGTAGAACAGAGGTGTATGTATAACCTTTAGTCTCAATTAGTTACAAACTGTATAGTGCGAACATGGAAAATAACATTATGATACCTCTTGCACAAAGGTAAAATGTGTGCTTTATGTGATTATAATTATTCATTTTCCACTACGCATATAAAATGGATTGAAAAGCACCACTGACATACCATCAGAAGGTTGCCAATATTCTCCTCCGAATTGATCCAGGGTTGAACCGCAAATGGTTTTTTCAATTTCACCGACTTAGGTGGGAATGCACTCAGAAGATCTACAACAAAAATGGAATCAGATCTGATCAGAAAAATTAAAACAAACTAACCACAGCAGATAAAAACACAATGCAAACCAAATTGTGGGGAAAAGACCATCTCTTCGGCAAAAGACTTTGTATCTGTTTAAATAGAATCAACACCAAAGATGGGTTTCAAATTCATAGACTCCAGATTCTTTGCTCAAAAACACATAATTAAAAGTAATATGGTACAAACGCAGTATACATGTGGAATTGAGTTAAAGTAAAACATGAGCCCCAACCTTTACTTTCCAGCCAACTAAAAAGAGTTGAGAAGACAATAAAATTATGCTACTACCAGCACAAATTTTTTAGTTAAGTACCACTGCCACCACCAAATCCAACACCAGCACTTTATCTCTTAGATGACAATTATTGTCCATTCCTCCTCAGGCAACATCATCACAACGAACAAAGTCAATCCCATATAATATAACACACCCAACAAAAAGCAGACCTTGATTTAGGATTCAATTTAGTTGAAACAAGTATAAGCATTCTCTCTTCATTCCTAATAGAATGCAATATCACATTCAAAACCATCAGAGAAGGGACACTGATTAAATCTAAAACCTTATTGAAACAACATGAAAAAACAGGACATAACACTATGAGTGGTTTGAATTTTTGGGTGTTCCCCAGCTAAGAAGGGTATTTGCAGAAACTGGGGCATTAAAAGGAAATGTCTGAATTTTCCTTTTGCCATGGTTTAGGAGGATTAGAGAGTGGTAATTATCAATTTCATGAGGAAAGAGTTATATTTTTATTCTGGTAGCCAGAATCCAGTACTGCTGTTCAATTGAGAGAGAGAGAGAGAGAGAGAGAGAGTTATTTTTAACATGAGATTTTCATATTCTGGGAACCAAAACAATGTGAATAAGAAGTTAATATTTAAATCATTTTTATTTCCTCAAAACTATAGAAGACCAGATTAGGGCTTAATGAAAAGCAGTCATGTAAATGCATGAAGACTGAACCAAAAGTTCTCAACGGAATGCCCACCTCTGAATGATTCAATATTTTGCAGTGTGTCATGGTCAAGATGGATCAATATTCTGCATTTATTAAAAAAATTAGACTTTAAAAAGTTGTCTATTCTATTTATAAGATTAATCGACCAAAAAAAAAAAAAATCAAACAAGCACTAAGTATACCAAAAAAAGAGGAATTTTACAATATCTATATAAATTTGGGTATGGTAATCCAAAAGTAAATTGGTTGCATTTGACTCAAATTTCATTGAGTAGCAACTTCAAAGTTTTTAAAAATAATTTATTTTATTTTTCCTTATTATTTTGATATGATCAAATAGAGTTTATATTAAATCCAATGATAGATTTAGATTATACCATGTCACAATAAAAACTTGTGTTTTTTTTTTCCTTTTAATTTTCATTTTGTTGCCATTTTAAGAAACATGGCAGTAACTTTAACTTTCATTAGTAACTTATGTTATAATAAAGAGTAACTCTTCCATGTGCGTTGCTATCATAGACACATCCTTTAAAAAATTTGAGGTACCATAGAAAGCCCCCAAAATAAAATAATGCCAAAATTTTCCTCAAAGTCAACTAAACTAGAATGCTCATAACTTAGACACGTTTAAAAAGAATTAGGAAAATGCTAAAGCTACTATACAAATTATCAGATCAACAACTTAATAACTTTCTTAATTTATTTGTTGTGTTCTGTTTAAAATACAACAACCCAGTTTGTAAGAACTATGTATTTTGTTTTGGGATCATGACAATCTAAATTTTACAAAGCAGAGGAGACAAAAACACACACACACACACAAGTACAACAGCATTCCAGAGGCATTTAAGAACAACAACAGAGAAGCTGAATAGACCTAGTATTTGTGTAATTTGTAAACTCTAGCCTTTCCCCCACACTCCATATGAACTTTATATTTATAATGTGATTATCATACCCAAGATACACGGTAGTGAAAATCCAAATACATTCAAACTTCTAAACATTCCTTCCTTAAAACTTAAAACTTAGAGAATTGAATGAATGTTATAAAAATAATATTTTATTTATTTATTTCCAATTAGATTCTTTATCTTCTTCCAAGCCGAATGTAAATTATTTTTACGATCATTGCTAAAGTTAAAACCATACACGATAAAAGAAGTTATTTTTTAATATTAAAAAAATTCCATTCAAAATACTATTGTATGGCAAACTATTTTAACAAATAGTCAAATAGAGGTAAAAATAATAATAATAATAATAATAAATAAATAAATAAAAGGGTCTTTTTCTTCCCTCTTGCACAACACAATTACAACAGCCAATTTTCCAAGCTCGGCATTCTCTCATGCCCCCTCACACCCACCTTCTCCAACAACCCCAACATGTTGCTCCGCAAATCTCAATCTCACTGTATCCCTCTCTAAGCTTTCTTCTCTTCACTCCCATCTCTCTCTCTCTTTCTCACCCTCTCAAATTCTCTCTAAGACCCTACCCTTCCCATCTCAATTTTATCATTTAAACCCCCCCAAGAAAAATCACAGTCCTTAAACATAGTTCAGACATGTAGTTGATGGGTATTTTGAACAATTTTATACTTGTGTCACTCCATCATAGAACAATTTTTTCACACAAAAATAAATAAATAAATCACGAACACAGAGAGAGTTTTTCCTTTACCTTTTTAGCAGAGACACTGGAATCGTTGATGGGTATTTAGAACTTGCTGTTTGTAGAGACACTAGCTTTGCAATCTCTGAAATCGTCAACAACAAAAAAATAATAAGCATACCTGAGAAAGCCCTTACCCACCCGTTAATTAAAATTACTTAATTAACCAAAGAAAAAAAAAAAAAAAAACATCGTTACCTGAGAAAGTGAAGGCTTTACAGTGCCATCGACCTCACTCAACAGCTCTTGAATTTCCTCTAAATCCCTAGCCGCTATTAAAAAACCAAACAAATAATCAAACCAAAATAATAATAATAACAGCAAAGAATCAGAGAGAAATAGAGAATCAGACCGAGTGAGAGATAGACAGAGCGATGAATGTCTCGCGAAGCGTCAATCGGTGCCTTCGGTCCTGCGGTGTACCAAACAAGAAATTAGGGTTTCGATAACAATAAACAGAAAAAAGAAATAGGAATCTCGGTAAGGCTTTTTGCTGAGGAGCAAGCCGCCTCCTATGGTGGCAGTGCCGGTTTGAGGTGATGAGATCAGGTCGCTCAAGCCATGGGTTTCTGTCAAGAGAGCTCGGATGAGATAACAAAACGAGGGAAGGTTCTAGATTAGGGGCATGAACCGTTAGGGTTAGAAACGATAAGACAAATGGGTCGGGCTAGACCTGACCCATTTGTTTTTGGACCTAACTAGGCTCGATTTTTGGGTGGTCGTGGTGGCTGTGGTTGGGGCTTGGGAGGTGGTGGTGGTGGCGGCTGTGGTTGTGGGTTTGTGGGTAGTGGAAGAGATGAGACAGTGAGGAGGTTTTCAGCGTCTGAGAGAGAGAGAGAGAGTGCGTGGGAGACTAGCTAAAAACGAAACGGCGGTAAAAATGAATAAGGACAAAGGCTTAGGAGGTGGTGGTGGTGGCTGCTGTGGTTATGGGTAGTGGAAGAGATGAGACAGTGAGGAGGTTTTCAGCGTCTGAGAGAGAGAGAGAGAGTGCGTGGGAGACTAGCTAAAAACGAAACGGCGGTAAAAATGAATAGGGACAAAAAAATCAGAGGGAAAATTTAGGTCTGGGTGGGGGAAAATGTAAGGCCTATTGCGGCGGGTCAATCACCCGCCGCTATATCTAGGTTTGGGGCTGCTGAAACAGATTTATTACTGCGGGTCATTGGCCCGCAGCTGTAGCGCGCCGCAATAGCTATAACTATTGCGGCGGGATATTGGCCCGCCGCAATAGATCTCCTCTACAGCGGCTGGCCCAATTCACGCCGCAATAAGGCCACCTATAGCGGCTGTTTTGCCACCCGCCGCAATAGGTCCGCCGCAACTGCCTGATTTTCTTGTAGTGAGGAGAGAGAGAGAGAGAGAGAGAGAGAGAGAGGAGTTTGAGAGATGAGTTTGTTTTAAAATAAAAAATAACAATTTTATGGAAAAATTGAATTTCAATTGTTAACATAGTTTTTATGTTATCTCTTTTTCCTTTTTTTTTTTAATATATATTTTAATTTTTAAATATAGCATGTTTCACTTATTTATTTATGGGAGTTATTTTTTTAAGTATAAATTTAGTTTTTTTTTTTTTTGAAGAGGTAGAACTTTATTTAATTATGAGAAAAAAAAAAAAAAATACAAGTATACTGCTTTGTTTTCTGTAGCTATATCATATCATGCATATTATTGTTTTCCTAAAAAATAAAAAAATCATATTATTGTCAACCAACAATGCACACAACACAGGGTGTCCTTACTAGAACGTGAATCTGAATGAATTGAATACAGCGTGTATCTTAGCAATTCCACAATTCCAAACACACCACCTTGCCCCCCGGCTACGCCTATGTTTACGATCACGTAGGCAGTGTTCTGTGATGCACTGTCATATGCATGCATGTTCTCCGGTGTTCTTTGAGGGTGCGAACGTTGTTAAGTTGGTTAGATAAATTTACCAAAAAAAAAAAAAAAAAAAAAACAATTTCCAGAAGAAGAAGAAGAACCAAAAAGCAATGGGGGGATTGAATGAGGTTATGAAAAAAATAGTATTTTACTATATTTTTAACAACCAACGTGTGGGCTTTGTTGTCTTATTCCTGAGAATAGACTTTCTTGTCTTATTACATATAGGCATATTAAAAAAAATTAAAATTAAAATAAAAATAATTTGCGGTCGTTTCGCCCATCGAGTTTTGCTGCTCTGGATGTGAAGATTCTTTTTTTTTTTTTTTTTTGAGGGGGATGTGAAGATTCTCAACAATGAAGAAGAACTCTTAAAAAGAAATAATGACATAATTTGCTTCCAGACAGTAAGGAAATGACAAATATATTCTTAAAAAACAAAACCCAGAAAAGAATTATAGAAACAGGGCATAAGGTTCAACTTTCAAATGTCACCTAAATGTTTGTGATCTCTAAAAAGCCAATTGAAAAACTTGGGTCAGGAATGGGAAAACCAATTGAAACACCAGCGTTTGAGTTCGATAACAATATGAATCAGAAAACAACATAAAGAACACAAACACTTTTATGCGATCGAGCAAGCAAGCTTACTGTGAGCAAAAATAGTTGGAACTGATATCAAACTCACAATCAATCAAACTGCTACATATAGAGTTAGAACAAACATGTTATAATTGTCATCAATGACATCATGTAAAAACATCACCTGGGTAGTATCTATCTGGGACTGAAATTCTTAACAAACCAAGAATATTAAAAAAAGAAAAGAACCAATTCACACCGCAACAACAAGAAAGAAGACATTTTTACTTAAATAGAAAGCAATGCAATAAGACAGACCCACATAGCAAAAACGCTTCTGATAAAGACTGATTCTACTAAGCAATGAAAATTCAACAGTTTATGCATGTATTCCAATCTCTGGCCTAAAAAATCGCCGAAAAAACTTCTTGGAGAAGATCATGATCCAGGTCAAAGACTGCAACAACCGCACACTGCTCCAACATCTACGGCTAGATCAAGCCTGCCATGTGTGTTGATTTCAATCTCTTAGAATTCTTATCTTTTATTGTCATGGGATGGCGACATGTTTCGATTCAAAATAAATAAATAAATAAAAATCTATCCTTTAAAAAACATTCACAACTAGGCAAATATAACGTCATCCGTTAGCAATGCAAATTGAACTTTTGGTTCGAAAATATTGCGTATGTTTCCGTAAAATTGATATGGAAACGGGAAATGCGAGTTTCTTTAAATTTTTCGTGCTAACGTGCATGTATTGTACGGGTATATTACGTGTAATAACTAACTATGATTTCCACTGGTAGCTAACTTGTGTAATGTACAATATAATTTTAATTATTTGTTTTTCTTGAAGGGAAAATGACTTAAAAATAAATGAGAATAAGTAATTTAGATATATATATATATATATATATATATATATATATATATATAAAAGTTTGGTAAAAAATACAAATTTCATCCTGCTGAGAATACACTTTGATCATCAAATATAATTATGTAAGAATTACAATTAGAAAGAGAATTAATTAGCCTCATGCAATTCACCTCAAAGTAATAGACTTAAAATAATTTTGACTACACAAAGGATAACATTTTTATAAAGCAATCTATATGCTTGGAAAGACTAAGAATGCGAGAAGAATGTAATATTTACTTCAATGACACATTCACTCTTTTGAAGCTACGTAAAATACTAAAATTCTCAATATTTTGCATTTGCTCAATAGAGGCTCACCAAAATAGGAAGTGACACACAATTCTTGAATCTTTGGGTGTATCTCTTTGAGTAGCATTTATTATGAAACATGTGAGTTCAAATTCATGATTTTCAAATATATTTAGAATTAATCACCGCATACTCTTGGTGCGATGGTCACTTTACAAGTATAAGTACTTGTGGGGTGTGGGGGGAAATGGTTGAGGTTCAAGTTTCTAGGAATGAGCTTTACACACATATATACTTAAATTAAATTAGAGTAAAATTTATATCTTGTATATAAAAAAAAAAAAAAAAAACTTTAAAATTTGTGTACGTTGCATTTTAAGCAACATTATACTTGAAATATATATATATATATATATATATGAAAATAAATGTATTTAAAATTATTTAGTAATAAAAGAACTTTTAATTTAACCATCATGATTGATTTTTTAATTATCAAAATACTCTTGAATCTTGATAAACATTTGACTTGAATGAAAAATATACTTGAAAAAAAAAAAAATCCACTCCATGTTTAGATAATTTAGGGGAGAGTTGTCATTTGTTAGTACGCGGTGGAGTTAAAAATTCCCACGTTTCACGGGTATAGTTCGGTGGTTGGCGTAGTCTGTAAGTTGTTATTGATCTTTAAAGAAATAATAGAAAGAGGTAGTAAGCAGGTAAGCAGTTCTTCAGTGAAGGTGTTTTGACTCTTTATAAAAGGGGGTTCAATGTGATCATATCTATCTTCAAGCGAAAAAAGAAAAAAGAAAAAAGAAAAAATGCCCAAGAAAATGGCAACGAAACCTGAGCTTTTTAGTAAGGCTCCGTTACCAAAGCCTCCTGGCAACGGAGTGACAAATAACGCTAAACCTGTTGTCCTAAGTCCTTATGATGTGGGAAATAAAAAGAAAAAGAAAAACGATTCAGACAAACCTACTAAGCTAATGGGTGACAATAATATTCCATGAGACATTGACGAGCCGCAGCGAACAGGAAAGGAAGAACCGGGTAAGAAAAATAATTGTGATGGCTCATATGCATGAGACATGCATGCATGCAGTCGTGGCTTCTCGATCGACTCACATGATGACTTCATTTGGGTTCGTATCTTTCCTAGGTTATTGTTGCAACTGTTGTCGTTCCCTTGCCGTATTTTATTTTTCCTTGTTTTCTGCTCAATAACCCTACTCCTACGATAAGTAGGAGGAATGCTAGTGTTCTGTATTTTTATTTCCTATCATGTTATAAATAAAACTACATTTCAATCAAGAAAAAATACTCCATAATTTAACCCACACAATACTAGTATCTAAGCTGCGATCTTGTTATCCTTGGCATTATGAGATATATTAAATTGATGAAGATTTGGAATCAAAGGGATGTGCTATAGCCTCGGTTCCTGAATCGTAATCCCTGACATCAAACCCTCATTGCTTCACAGTAGACAATATATTTTCTAACATCTTTTCTTCTATAGATATGAATGATAGATTTTCAATTTATGAAATCTACTTGATGATAATTGCGCGACTTTGCTAATTAAGTTAATTGGTACTATATATATATATTTTCCAATATTAAGACATATATATTCCTCGTCGGTGTGGAAACTCTTATTGCATATCATACACTATCATGAAATTAAACCATATAAGCTTTTTTCGTTTAAAGTTGCAACAGCCTAGTGCAATTCCATATTCTAAATACCAATTGATGATGCACGAAAATCAGTAGACTGGAATGCTTCGAGTTATAATGATAACTTTTTTGTCTTGAAAAGAAAAGAAAGAATTGTCAAGGGTAACTGATGTAACTCGGTTAAGGATTCTCTGACTGTTAAGTCAATTTTCTCTCTAGAGCACAAGGATGAAAAATTGTGAATGGTAAAACTTACCTTAGGTGAATGGGACTTGTTCATTTTATAAAGAGTTAGAAGTAAGTCTATTGGTTCGGATCCACCACCATCATGGGTGATGTGTGTGGTTAATGGAGATAATGGGGTACGTATGTTGAGTAGTGCATCATGGTCTGACTATATGGAGCTCTTTTGAGAACTTTCCCGTAGAACTCACTAAGTGTCTTATGGTCGTCCATGCTCTTGGGTCATGGATGACCTTCTTGAAATTGGATGACTTTATTACCTATGAATGAGTTGTATTTCCACCTATGATGCCCACCCTGAGTTCTTTTTTCTCCACAAAGCTTTTTGGACGTGGTCTAGTTATGGACGACCACTATGGATGAGTTGACCTTAGATTGATTCCCATCACCAATAATCTTCCTTTTGATTAATCAACATTCTTTATTTTTTTATTATTTATTTATTTATTTTTTCTGAGAAGGGATTAATAAACATTCAAGATTCAAGAATGAATTATATTTTTTTTGCTAAGATGAACATTGCATGTAGGCCAATAGATTTGGATTCTACTAAGCACATATTGAATAATTTGAACACGCCTTGCAATGAAGAGCTATTTTGGCACCAGTCTTTTATTGCAGAATTTTAAAATATCAGTTATAAATCATTCATAAAACCTAACGGGTGTCATTATTCCACTGTATTGTATGCCTTTGTTAGGTGAAACACAAGAGGGAAAAGATATTTTCAGAAAATTAAGATAGAAAATGAGAATGAAAACATTAAAAGTGGATTATGCCTCGATGACTAAATACATCATTTTAGGTACAATTGTGAGGCATACGGACGAACTTAGTTTTGGAAAGGATTAAACGTATTTTACCCACCTGATAAGCTCAAAAATAGCTGTCCCTCTTCAGTATTAGCCCAAATAACAACAAACATAAACTAAACAAAAACAAGACAAGACCAAACAACATCAAGTGATCAAATTATTCAACAAAAAGCCTATTATAAAACAAAAAGATAAAAATTGCTAAATATTCAAATTTGTAGTTTGTTCAACCTTTTCAATAAAAATAATTTCTAATTTCATTTTTTCCTAAAAAATGATACCAAGAAAAATATTGTGGTTCAGTGTTTGGCTATCTACAAGTGATACAATATATATACAGTTTAATCCTATCATAGCATGACAAAATTTAGCTACAAAATTGGTTGTAGCCTAAAACTACAATCTTACTCAATAAAATAAACATTGCTACATATTTTGAAAATCTAACCGTTGAATTGCATATTCTTTACACTCTTAATACATATGTCAAATTTTGTGGCAATCGAATATTATTTAGTATATGATCTATAAGCTTGTATTTTATGCATAATCTTAAACTATCAAAACTAACAATTAAAACAATTTATTGATGGCATAGCTATTCATCTTTAATTTTTTTGAAATTTTGCAAGCATAGAATTATATTCATTTTGGCTTTGCAGTCACAACAATTTTGCTCTCCTTAGCGATTCGACTCACAATTGAATCAAAAATTCAAGTTATCGCTTTATTAGATTTTGTATAATTTAAATTTTTTAGTGACCACCCTAAAAAAAATTCATAGAACCGCCATTGTTTTGATTGTAAATCACTTTCTTATAGTGAATATGTTCACCTCGGGATTGATAATGTCAAGTTCCCAAGGTTTTTCCTATGAAACGGTTTGTTTCATTGGTTTCCTTGGTCATCATGTCATGCCTCTTTTAAATTTTCACACTTGCAAGGTATTGATGATGATGTGTTTAACCTAAAACATTTATAAGAAATCTAATTATTAAGTTAACTTTAAAATTTGTTAAATACAATGTTTTGATAGGATTTTATTTAAAACCAACAATTGGTATCAAAGTAGATACACTCTATTTGGATTAATGTCTTGAGTATAATTCTTGACCCCTACTGTTATGGATAATTTTAAGTGTCTTGTTACTCATGCCTATAAAAATTAAATAAAGAAGACACTGATTTGTATGTTGATTTTATTGATATTTGTGAAACTCTCTGTAAGAAATGATTTAAATGTTTGAAAATTTCTGAGAAATTCTAGGAAGAGTTAAAAAAGGCAAAACATGAAAAAAAGGAACTAATTGTGAGATTGGATGAATTAAATAAAAAGAATGAAATTTTTAGAAAATTTTTTTCCTCTCAAAATGAAAAGATGAAAAGCTTGGAACGATAGTTAGTTGAGTCTAAAGCTAAAATAGAAAATTTATTCTTGTTTGTCATTTTTGTGGTATTTTTGGTCATATTCGTCTTAATTGTCGTAAATTAAAATCTAAGAATTCTGTGTTTCAGTTTAGGACAAGAGATCATATACCCCAGGCCACAAGTCCATAAAAATTATTTGGCATGGTTTTGAAAATTTCAAGATTGTTGGCTTGCAAAAGAAAATTACAAGATTTTTGACACTCTCAAAAGAATTTTATTCTCCCTTAAATACACTCCATTTTTCATGGTTTTTCACTTACAAAGCCAATGTCATGTGTTGTATGGGTGAGAAAAGATTTTCTAAAGTGAGTGTTTTTTGCTTTGTCCTTGATTTATTTCCTTCAATTATTTGTGGACCTGTTTACTTTCTATTTTTGTTTTTTTGTATTTTTTTTATTGGTTCTTTTTGCTTGTTTTGATTATTCAAAAATGTCCAAAAACATTAAAAATTTCAAAAAGATAAAAATATTTTATTTTATGTCTTGTTTTATTTTTCTTGACGTGTATTACATGAATTCTAATATCTCTATCTTAATTTAGACAAAGCAATTAATAGGTAGACTTTTATGTCTACCTTTTCATATTTTTAATGTGCGTATCATTTTTTTCGTTTTTTATAATGGAGAAATTATATGCTAAAGAATAGTAGGTTGTTAATGATTATTATTAGTGAGTAAAAAAATAATTTCAATGATCTATTCAAATTAGAACTCAGTTCATTTTTTAATACAAAAGGAATATGTGTAAGGACCAATCCTACCTGTTTGAAACACAAACTTGTTCCTTTGACCCATATGCATGTGCTTCTATATGACTACATATGTGAAGGTTAGGGTTGGATAAAGATTAAAGAGTTTCTCAATTTAATAATGTCGGATTGGGCTGAAAAGAAATTCTGCAACCCTACCTCATATGTGCACAGTTCACCCCCTCATGCACATATTTAATCAAATCAAATAAATAAATATAAGAAACTAAAAAAAAAAGAAAGGAACAAGCAATCGATTTTGAAATGATAAAGCATCGTGCCTGCGAGTGGATGTTTTTAATTACAATTCAATTCGGTTTGTAGTCCTCTATTCCGCATTAAAAATTACTTTTTTTTTTTTTTTTTGGTCCTTTTTAATCAGGCATTAACAATGACTTATTCAAGGTGAAACAATTATATCAGATGTTCACACATGACAACATCACAATGACGTCTTTATGCTCAGTTAACGTAATTGCGTTGAATATGAACATAGTATTTCACAAGTGGTGAGCAATGAGATATTATACCAATTATTATATTTAGGATGATTCATTTACAAGGAGTGAATGTAGACGGAGATCTATGAGGACTCTTCTTTTATTTTTGCAGAAGTATTAGTACTAAACTAGGTTATTAAATTCCCAATCATTACCTTAAAAAATTGAAAAAACACTCCTCTGATGAAGACAACAAATATAATATTTGCTACATTTGTTTTTTTGGTAACCAATCCGTTATGAAAGCTGGGAAAATTATAAAATAACGGCGAGCATAACAAGTGTATATTCTCAGGGCCATGATTTTAGCCCAGAGCGATAAGGTAAAAAGACAGGATTGCAAGCAGAATTGATTCAAAAGTTTTTAGTGAACATTAATAAAAATAGGTAAACAATTATAATAAAAAACAATCAATTATTTCTAATAACAATCAATTGAAGGGACAATCTAAGTGCATAAAGTTTAAACGTATAATTTATAATTACTCAAAATAAACTGAGATAATGTAAATGTAAAAGTTTAAAAGTATAATATTGTTTTGAAAATTTTAAAATATAATGTAAATGTAAATGTAAAAGTTGTATACCACTTCATTTGCCTAAATTTCTTTTAAAATATAATGTAGTGTTCAATTTTGTTCCTATTTACTTAAAATTTGAGTTTGTAATAAGAACTTAGAGTTTGAAACTATGCATAAGACAAAAAGATTGAAGAAAAAATGATTAGTGGAGGGATGGAGACATTGGAGATTTATTGCCATGAGAAAGAATTGTATTAAAAAAAAATTATTGTAAATTTTAAAAATAGAATAGAACGGAGGAAAAACAATACATATAACTGACCTCACTAATTTTTTAGGATCCATATCTTCGAGGAAGTGCATGAAAAATTTTAAATTAGGTTCGGTGGATGTGATTATTTTTAAATTAAAAAGAATAATTATATGAAAAATTTGAATTTCAGTTGTGAACTTAGTTTTTATGCTATCTCTTTTTCCTTGTCCTTTTTTTTGTCCTTTCTTTTCTTATTTATTTATTTATTTATAAATATAGCATGTTTTACTTATTTCTTTATGGGACTCTATATTTTGAAGTATAAATGGCAGAATTTTATTATTATTATTATTATTTTGGGAAGAGGTAGAACTTGATTTAATTATTATTAAAAATATACAAGTATACTGCTTTGTTGGTGTAGCTATATGACTATTTCATATTATTGTCAACCAGCCATGCACTCAACTGAGCCTCAGCCACTGAGGTGTCCTTATTCTACATGAATCTGCATGAATAAAATACAACGTGTATCCTTAGCAATATCAAACCCACCTCCTCGATCGCCCTCCGGGTCCGCTACGTTTGTGATCACGTAGGTAATGTTCCGTGATGCATATTTTATATAACATTATTTTAATAACTTGTAGAAATTTTATTGCATTTTTAACTGAATAACATTGTACGTACATAAGTATATGAATTAAAGGTATATTCCTTCCTTGCTTTCCACAGATTCAAGATAACGACAAGAAGAACCATTTCAACGTGGCTACTTTCATCCCATTTCATGTTAATATAATCTGCTGACACATAGAATGACGAGAATTGGACCGTATATGTGCTTAAACTAATTCATCACCTTAAATTCCATAACTAGAGCGGAAAATTGTTTGTGCAAAATTTATCCCACTATCCCAAAATACTAGCTGAATAATTGTTTTCAAACTTAAATTATCTTTCCACCATTTCTCAACTCGTGTATATATGCCAAGATTTGTAGATTTCTTAGCATTTACATGGTGTTAGTAGTCTCTAACTACTAAGAATTACTTTTAGGTACAAAAAAAGTGTTAGGTTCTAAAAGGTTAGAATTATTGGCAAACCATGAATACAAACTTGTCTAGATATATATTTTAGTGTTTATAGGGTATATTAGAAAAAAATATATTTGTTGAGAGATGGAGACATTCGAGATTTATTGCCAAGAGAAAGTAAGATATAAGCATTTTATTAAAAAAATTATTCTAAATTTAAAATATGGACAAACTACTTTGAGTTGAAGTGTGACTTCAAATAGAATAGAATGAAAGAAAATAATAAATATAACTGACTCTATCTAATTTGTTCAAGATCCATAATTAAACTTAAAATTTCAAAACTAATGTTTTGTTGTTGTTGTTGCTGTTGCTTTGACTTAAAGTGTGAGAAATATTAAAGTAAGTATAATAGATGAGTTTGTTTTGAAATTAAAAATAATAATTATTTGTAAAATTTGAATCTCAATTGTTAATCTAATTTTTATGTTATCTCTTTTTTCTTGTCTTTAATTTTTTTTATATTTAAATAAAGCATGCTTTACTTATATTTTTTTATGAGAGTTTAATTTTTTGAAGTATTATTGTTAGAAATTTATCTCTTTTTTTAGAAAAGGTAGAACTTTATTTAATTACGAGAAATATATATATACACACACATAGTGGTGACAAACTTGAGTTTTAAAAAAATGGTAGATCCCTATATATTTTTAAAATAGTGATAGATTGATATATATTTTGGTAAACAGTGGTATTTGGCCATTTTGACCCAACACAAGTATACCATTAGAGCATTCACAATGAGGTTGCTAAAATGACTAAATAGTCGTTTTAGTAACCGAACACTAAAAACACCTGTACAGCAAGGTTGTTAAAATAACTTATTGGTATACTATGTTAGGTTTTAAGAAATTAGGAACTAATGTATTAGAATTTCAATTTGTATTATGTTGGCAAACCATGATCAAAACATAGAGTCTAGGTTTAGGTTTGCTCAAAGTATGTTTATTTGTAAAATTGGAATCGAGTGATTGCAGAATTTATTGGACTAAATTTGCAAGGCTCGATCGATCGAAAATTAGATTCGATCGATCGAACCACGTGCAGATTTATTTTTCTGTAGAGTTCCAGTTCAGCCCAAACTCTACTTAAATGTATTAGGGTTCAAGTAAAACTCTCCTATATATAAGGGAAACCCTAGAACGTTTTTCAAGAGCCATTTAGAGAGATTAGAGTGTCTCTTGTGCCTCTTTTTGTATTTAGGGTTTTGTACCCAAAGACTCTCTATAGGTTGCTCATATTGCGGTTTGTGTAAATCTCTTGTGAGATCTAAAGGAGTTTTCCTTTACACAAACTTAGGGTTTTCAAGGAGGAGATATTTTCTACACCATGATGATCAATTTAGTTGCTGCCATTAAAGCTTAAAGAATACACAAGCGGGGGTGCTTGTAACTGGTGGGAATCCAAGAAAGAAGGAGTCCGTGGATTCGGAGCTTGCACGTGGTTGTGTCAGTAAGTTCTACTGGTTGGTAGCATTAGGAAGTCGAGCGGGGGTGCTTTTAAGTCCTTTTGTATGGACTTCGATTCTTTCAAGATAGTGGATTCAAGTTTACCTTGAGGATAGCTAGGTCAAATCCTCCCCAGGTTTTTACTGGTTTGGTTTCCTGGGTGATCATATAGTGTGTTATTTATTTTCCGCTGCTTTGCATGATTTGATCTTTTATATTGTGATAACCTATACTTGTTTAATTGGACTAAGTAACAACTTGGCTAATTACCTAGGTTTAATCAATTGTTTAAGGGGTCGAAAAACCAACAAGTGGTATCAGAGCGGGTAGCTCTGTTGTTTTAGATCTTTTGATCTAAGAGCTGATCCTTGACCCCTGTTGTCATGGATAATTTGAAGTGTCTTTCTGATCATGTTTCTGCTCATGCTTCTATTGATTTTATTGATGCCTGTGAAACTCTCCGTAAGGAATTATTGAAATCTATGAAAATTGCTAAGAAATTCAAGGAAGAGTTAAAATTGGCTAATCTTGAAAAAGAGGAATTGGTTGTTAGATTAGATGAATCTAATAAAAAGAATGAATTTTTGAGAAATCAAATTCCTCTCAAGATGAGAAGATGAAAAGCTTGGAACAAGAGTTAGTTGAATATAAAGCTAAAATTGAAAATTTGACTTGTACTAAGTCTGTTGTTGATAACAGAAGTGTTTCTGTTTCTTTTAAGCCTAAAACTGAGAAAGTTTATATCCCTCATTTTAAGAGGAATAATAAAGAAAATGCTTATTTTGCTAGGTTAGACAAAGGTAAAAGTTCTGATGTTGATGCTGAAGTTTCTAAACCTAAGTCTAAATCTACTGTTAGAGAGCATAATAAATATGTTTTTATGCCTACTTGTCACCTTTGTGGTGTAGTTGGTCATATTAGACCAAATTGTTCTTTGTTGAGGCAAAAACCAAAATCTGAGACTAGACTTGTTGTTAGGAATACTGATGTTCCTAAATTTGTTCCAGTCTGCCACTTTTGTGGTGTCCGTGGTCACATTCGTCCTAATTGTCATAAACTGAAATTTAAATATTCTATGTTTCAGTCTGGGATTTGTGATGATATTTCTCCTGCCATAAGTCCATATAAATTGTTTCATATTATTTTGAAAAATTTAAGCTTGTTGGCTTATGAAAGGAATTTGCAGGATTTTAGTCTTTCTCAGAAGATTGGTGTAATCCCTCAAATACACTCTGCTTCTCATAGATTTTCACCTACGAAGCCGAAGACTCGTACTATATGGGTGAGAAAAGATTCTCCAAGGTGAGTGTTGCTGACTTGTCCCTGATTTAATTCTTTCAATTGTTTGTGGACATGTCTTGTTTCTGTTTTTGGTTGTTTTGTTTCTTTTAGAATGTTTTTTATTTTTAAAAAAAAAATAAAAAAACATTGAAAAATTTTCAAAATGACAAAAATATTTTATTTTGAGTCTTGTTTTATTTTTCTTGAGGATTACATGAATTATGATATCTCTCTTGATTTAATACATGCTTGACATTGTGGAGAAACTTGAATAGTATGTGTTATATAAGTGCTAAGCTATTTCTAATTTTGTGTGAGTATGTACTAATGTGTACATGTACTCAAGGGTTAATTAAGAAATTGATATTTCTTGTTTGTGTACCCTCTATAGCTTAGTTAAGCACTGTCATGCATTGCATTTGCATTGTTCTTTTAGCATAATAGGTGCTTTTTTAGTTTTTGGTCATAAATTTTTTTAAAAAAACCAAAAAGTTTTTGTGTTTTGTATTTCACATCTTGGATTTATAATCAAGGATTGGCCATATTATCTTTACATAACAAGTTTATGTACCTTGTTTAGCTTTGATGAGCTTATTTATTGCACTTGACTAGCTGAAACTTTGTAGTGCATGTTGTGTGGGAAAGATGTTTATGGTGTTTATCACTTTGTCTTAATCTTGAAGTCACATGTTATTTGACTGTCGGACTTGATCCTTTTGAGAAAGGCATAAATAACCATCTCACCACTGTTCACTAGCCAATCATGAACACCTTAGTGCATATCGTAAGATTTTGTGCTCGAGAAAGTGTAGCACATGCACAAAAAGAACACAAGGTGTAGCCTCGGTTTAAATTGCTTAATGCTTAAAATTGGTGTGTACTATTAGGCTTGATGCCAAATCACATAATTAAAATTGGTGTGTATATTATGAGGCAAAATTCAAGAAACTTACATGATTGCAAGCTTGTTTTCTAGGAGATGTGGAGTTATATGATGTAACTCTTTAGGTGATAGTCTCTTTTAAATTCTATGTGATGAATTTTGTAGACTTTGTGATTGATTGCTATTCACATATCACCTTACATGTATCTCAAGCTTTTGCTAGTCGCACACACTACACAAGTTTCCTTGCTAAACTTGGTACATTATATTGTGTGTGATCTTGTTGTGGCCATCTAAGATTAAAGTTCCTTGATTTTGATGCAAAATGTCTTTAATGTTTGAGTTTTGGAGACAAATTGGTTGAAAAACTTGTTTTTGGAAGATCTGGGTTAAACTCTAGTGTTTTTGAAAAACTTTTAATCTCATACTCATGCATTTTATTCATGAAATATTGTGCTTTGAGGAGTTTCTGCATTAAATTGCTCTGTTTTTCAAAAATTTAATTTTTCCATGCATCATTTATGTTTAGGATTCACATGCATTGCATTGTTTTTGTATCCATCTTGCAGTTTTGCAGTCATATCTCTCATTGTTTTCACACATAACATGCATACACTTTGCTACATTGGATACTCAACTTGATTTAAAAATTGACTGATTAATTTTTGAGCTATGTACTTTCTAGTATATGCCTTTTTTATGTGTGAACTGTAGAAAATATTTTTCTTAAGAGATATGATGGATAATCAATGTGCAAATATTTTCTCTACTCATGCAACTGTTTATGGGTCACATAGTGCCATGTTTGCATTTTATTGAAAGAGAGAATATTTTTCTTCATGTGTATCCTTAACTTAGTTTTTAAAACTTGGTTTGTGTCTTTTTATTTATCCCCACTCCCTTTATTTTTCCCTAAAACTGTTTTTCCCAAAACTTGTTTTGTTTTTTCTATTTTTATAGGGGGAGAAGCTTGTTTTTAACCTTTGTTGTTCATAGGGGGAGTTGTCTCTATTTCCTATGGAGTTGAATTGTTTTGTGTTCCATTCTTTCTCTATTTTCTCTTACTCTGTTGCGTATGTTTTCTGTCAACTCTTTGTTTGAGTTGTCTTTGTCAATGCGTGACAAAAAGGGGGAGAGATTTAGATGAAATGTGTGGAAAATACAAATGTTCTGTTTAGGGGGAGTTAACATTGAGTTAACATTGTTTTTGATGTATCTAACTTAGGGGGAGAGTTAGATTGCATATTTGTTGATTTACTGTTTTTGTTTTTCTGTCACACATGTGTTTATGCGTTTTGTTTAGTGTTTCAGGAAATATACAGGTTGATTCAGTCATGCTGCTGTCTACACTTGCAACTGATAGATAGTAGTTAGGTTGAATTGTTTTTGGGCTATATGTAACTTTGAGCATTTCATGTTTGTGATGTGTTTTGTCACGGATTGCCAAAGGGGGAGATTGTTAGGTTCTAAGAAATTAGGAACTAATGTGTTAGAATTTCAATTTGTATTATGTTAGCAAACCATGATCAAAACATAGAGTCTAGGTTTAGGCTTGCTCAAAGTATGTTTATTTGTAAAATTGGAATCGAGTGATTGCAGAATTTATTGGACTAAATCTGCAAGGCTCGATCGATCGAAAATTAGACTCGATCGATCGAACCACGTGCAGATTTATTTTTCTGTAGAGTTCCAGTTCAGCCCAAACTCTACTTAAACGTATTAGGGTTCAAGTAAAACTCTCCTATATATAAGGGAAACCCTAGAACGTTTTTCAAGAGCCATTTAGAGAGATTAGAGTGCCTCTTGTGCCTCTTTTTGTATTTAGGGTTTTGTACCCAAAGGCTCTCTATAGGTTGCTCATATTGCGGTTTGTGTAAATCTCTTGTGAGATCTAGAGGAGCTTTCCTTTACACAAACTTAGGGTTTTCAAGGAGGAGATATTTTCTACACCTTGATGATCAATTCAGTTGCTGCCATTAAAGCTTAAAGAATACACAAGCGGGGGTGCTTGTAGCTGGTGGGAATCCAAGAAAGAAGGAGTCCGTGGATTTGGAGCTTGCACATGGTCGTGTCAGTAAGTTCTACTGGTTGGTAGCATTAGGAAGTCGAGTGGGGGTGCTTGTAAGTCCTTTTGTATGAACTTCGATTCTTTCAAGATAGTGGATTCAAGTTTACCCTGAGGATAGCTAGGCCAAATCCTCCCCAGGTTTTTACCGGTTTGGTTTCCTGGGTGATCATATCTTGTGTTATTTATTTTCCGCTGCTTTGCATGATTTGATCTTTTATATTGTGATAACCTAGACTTGTTTAATTGGACTAAGTAACAACTTGGCTAATTACCTAGGTTTAATCAATTGTTTAAGTGGTCTAAAAACCAACATAATATTTTGACTCCTTGCTACAGTGGGCTGCTAGAGATAGCAGCCCACTGTAGCTGAGAGTTACATGCAATAAATAATATTTTAATCACACAAATCACACATATGCTCAGCTTCTCCCACACGTGTGCATCACTTTTAGGCCTCGTTTGAGAGGAGGGAATGGAATGAAATGGAAAGGAATGAAAAGAATAATTTTAGAATATTCTTCCCTTCCCTTGTTTGGGAGTTTTAATGGAGAGAATGGAAAGCCCATTCCCTTGTTTGGGAGTTTAAGTGGGAGATAATGAAATGAGTAGGAGGGAACACTCATTCTTCTCTATTATCTTAAAACCTCAAATTTTCATTCCCCCCGAAATTGAGAGGAATGAGAGGGAATAAAATTAGATTTAATGATTTTTTTACTAAAACTCCCAAAATACCCTTATATATTCAACCTTTTATTTTAAAATAGGGGTCTAATAGTAATATTGTCATAAAATGATTCCATTCCATTCCCTCCATGTTGCTCCCAAACAAGATTATTTACATTCCATTCATTTTCATTCCTTTCCATTCTTTTATTTTAAAACATCCAATCAAGGTTACTTAATTTCATTCCATTCCATTCTTTTCCATTCCTTTCCCTTACTTAAATACATTCCATTCCATTTCATTCTTTTCCATTCCCTTATGATAATTCCATTCCATTCCATTCCCTTAAAAACCCCTAAGCGGAGCCTATTAGTTCTGACCCTGTTCCTCATCCTATCATCTCTCTCTCTCTCTCTCTCTCACGCAGAAACCAACGCGCTTTGCCTCCATCTCACTATCTCTCTCTCACGCAGCCAAGGCCGACGCCACCATCAGCCCAGCCCTCCCTCCGCCTAGCCCCTTTTCCCTTTGCCCAGCTCTGTCTCTTCTCTCCCCTTCACCCAGACTGAAGCCTCATTTCTTTGGGTCCATGGATTTATTTGGGTAAAGTTTTGGTTTGGGTTAGGTTTAGCTTTGGGTTAAATCAAATGTGATAATCGAATGGGTATTGATGGGTATTGATAATCGAATATTTTGGGTTTCAGATTTTTTATGGGTATTTTTGCGATTGTGCTTGCTCATTTTAGTGGGTGGTGGGGCAGTGGATTGTGGTTGTGGGTCGTGGGTCACGGTGAGTGTGTGGTTGAGATTTGGTGGTGGATCGGATTGGAGGTGGCTGAGATTTTGTGATGGTGGTGGAAGACGAAGGTGGATGGGTTTTATGATTTGGAAGAGGAAGGATAGAGGTGGTGGCTAGGTCCATGGTTTTGTTTGTTCGTTTGTTTGTTTTTTTTTTCCTGTGGTGGGTTGTGGTTGCCATAGTGGTGGTTGTGGCTGGTGGAGCGATGGCGGGGTTTTGATTTGTAGAGGTTGTTGGTGCTGGTGATGGTTGTTTTGGGATGATTGTGTTGGTTGTTTACTGAATTGAATATATTATTTTATTTTGTTGTTTATATTGTTTTAATGCGTTGAATGCTAAAATAAAACTTTTTGATGTTGGGTGTTATAAATTGAGTTGTTAAAATGAATAAAATGACTTTTAGAATTGCTAAAAATTATATTTTTTACATGTCTACTGTGAATGCTCTTATGTTTTCTATAGCTATATGATATTATCGTCAAACAGCCATGCATGCAAGATAGGTGTCCTTACTTTACATGAATAGAAAACAACGTGTATCCTTAGCAATATCAAACCCACAATACCAAACATATATACCTCCTCGCCCTCCGGCTCTGCCTATGTTTATGATCACGTAGCTAGGCAATGTTCTGTGATGCACTGTCATGTCCTCCAATCGATTAGCACGATCATTAGTCCTTACTTTTACTAAGTTTACGTTTTTTTAAGGGTCATGTTAACGAGTACCCTTAGGGTATTGGTTAATAATTCATTTTAGGAAAGTTTTGACATCACTTTTATAAAAAATTGTCAAAACATTAATTACTTTTTTTATTTTCTCGTTTTTAAATGGATTATTAACCAATACCCTAAGAGCATTCGTTAGCATTTCCCTTTTTTTAATATAAAAAAAGAACATTATAACACAGGTTTTGTTTTTTGTTTTTTGTCTTTGTGTTTTAAATCAATGCCAAGTGGCATCTAGTCTGACATCCCAAATTATTTTACTTTCTCTATTTCCAACCTTGAATTTTCTATCAATTGCTTATCAACAATGACAAAATGTCAAGTACTAAAATGAAATATATAAAAAATTATGGACCATTTCTTACAAGTTCCTAGCCAAAATAAATTGCTTTTCGAGTTAAAAAGAAGATATTTTCTGGAGTATATATTGCTTAATAATGACATAATATTCATAAACGAGACTATGTATATAAATAAGTAAACAATCAAACCTTAATTTATATTCTCAAATTGAAATAGAGTGCCAAACACAATGCATATAAAATTGAACATAATTATTAGATTATTTTTCATGATATTAGATTATGAAATTAGTTTTCAAAATTGTAAATTTCCTATACGTATTTATTCTTTGTTAAATTAGTTATCCACTAGGGTATTTGTAATTTTTTTTTATGTTTTGGATGTTGATATTGTGTAGAAGTGAAACTTTAATGTTTATTTTAATTATACTCCTTTGTGTTTGTGCTACCTTATTTTGGTTAGTAAAGTTTTGATTTGTTTAATTTTATAATTATTGAACAAGTATTAATTTGCTGATTTGAACTCTTTCTTGATATGGATGATGAATTCAAAGTAATGCATTCGCACCACATAATATGCTAGATGACTTACCAAGTTGCAAATAGTTCAAAACATGTTTTCTTTTATAAAAAATTTCATGTAAAAAATACAGGTCAACCCAACCCACCTTATTTCTAACCTGCTTAAAATGACCTGTTTTTTACCCAAATCTGATTGACTTGACCTAAACCCAACCTAGCTCGCCCATTTTGCCACGACTACTAGTAGAGCTCTACGCTGATGGTGAGAGTTAGAAGAATGGAGGGTCTACAAATTTCAAATCTTGCACAAGACAACATGTTACTAAAATGAAAAATATGAAAAGTGATGGACCATTTTAAAATATAGAGCAGAGGTTGAAGAAAATGATAATTCATAAAAAAAGAAATTGGTAGTGGGGCCTTTCTATGTAGTAGCCTTTAATTACTCTCGGGGCTAAGACCTCATTTATGATGAAATATAAGTAACACCAATACGTGACTAGTAGGAGAGGCATAACTCAAACACACTCCATATAACTAGTCTTGCTGGCCTAAGGACCGTTCCACTAGTTCACCAGACAAGTTGGAAATTCATAAAATTTTTGCTACAATATACTTTTGCACATGTAAGTCTAATCGATCATTAAAATTTCCTTAGTCCTCAATGTTTGTTTTTAGACCCCTTAAACAATTGATTAAACCTAGGTAATTAGTCAAGTTGTTACTTAGTCCAATTAAACAAGTCTAGGTTATCACAATAATAAAGATCAAATCATGCAAAGCAGCGGAAAATAAATAACACAAGATATGATCACCCAGGAAACCAAACCGGTAAAAACCTGGGGAGCATTTAACTTAGCTATCCTCAAGGTAAACTTGAATCCACTATCTTGAAAGAATCGAAGTTCATACAAAAGGACTTACAAGCACCCCCGCTTGACTTCCATGCTACCAACCAGTAGAACTTACTGACACGACCACGTGCAAGCTTCGAATCCACGGACTCCTTCTTTCTTGGATTCCCACCAGTTACAAGCACCCCCGCTTGTGTATTCTTTAAGCTTTAATGGCAGCAACTGAATTGATCATCAAGGTGTAGAAAATATCTCCTCCTTGAAAACCCTAAGTTGGTGTAAAGGAAAGCTTCTCTAGATCTCACAAGAGATTTACACAAACCGCAATATGAGCAACCTTTAGAGAGCCTTTGGGTACAAAACCCTAAATACAAAAAGAGGCATAAGAGGCACTCTAATCTCTCTAAAAACTCTTTAAAAAACGTTCTAGGGTTTCCCTTATATATAGGAGAGTTTTACTTGAACCCTAATACGTTTAAGTAGAGTTTGGGCTGAACTGGAACTCTGCAGAAAAATAAATCTGCACGTGGTTCGATCGATCGAGTCTAATTTTCGATCAATCGAGCCTTGCAGATTTAGTCCAATAAATTCTGCAATCACTCGATTCCAATTTTACAAATAAACATACTTTGAGCAAGCCTAAACCTAGACTCTATGTTTTGATCATGGTTTGCCAACATAATACAAATTAAAGTTCTAATACATTAGTTCCTAATTTCTTAGAACCTAACACTCAATTTTCTGGGTTTAAAACTTTGAATAAAAAAATCATACGCGTTTTCACAGGTCACAGTCCCTTGGTCCTTAACTATTATATGCTGTGATCTTGTTTTCACTTACGGGTCACAACGCTATTAGACAAAACAATATTCTTTGGCTAGCTACTGCAAGCTATAATATATATATATATATATATATATTTTTTTTTTTTGAGAAATGCAAGTTATAATATAAGACAACACATTATCGGTCTTTCTTTTTTCTTTTACACAAAGTCGTACTTACCCCCAAAAAAAAAAAAAAAAAAAAAAAAAAGTCGTACTTACCGTTGAATAATGACATAGTTTTGCTCTATGAATGATTTGTAAACAGAAAATTTTAAGAAACTGAAATTATAAAAGACAGGTATACCGGTGCCAGAAAAAGTAATGTCCACATGAAAGGGTATGTGAAAAAAAATCGGATGTAAGAGAATAAAAGCCTGGGTTCATGCCCTTGGTTACAAATCCTGTTTTTGAAAATTTGAATGTCTATACCACCGTAATTCTAAGCAGTAAAATAAGGATGGGATCCTGCTATCATTGCTGGACTAGTAGAACTAGGGGCACCAGCTAAGTATTTGGATCTTTGGTGTAATTCGGTTTATCAGGATTATGTTAAGCTGCTCAATCGTTGACCTTTACTGGGCTTTGTTAGGAGTCAAAATGACCAAATATCACTGTTAGCTGAAATATGTAATAATCTACCACTGTTTTGAAATTAATTGGCGATATACCACTTTTTTAGAACTCAAGTTCCTCAAACTCGAGTTTGGCACGTTACTTGAGTTCCAAGAACTCGAGTTCCATTAAAAATTGCCCCTATGGCAGTGGTTGAGTTGGAATTTTTTAAATTAAAAATGGCACCTTGAACTCGAGCTTGTGGAGCTTGATATGAAGTGCTTGATATGAGCAGAATTCTAACAAATTCCTTGCATAAGTCAGACATTCCTTGGTGCTCTTTGGTAGCTTTGTGTCAAATTGATGCTGTAGTTCTTCAGTGGCAAGAATCATTTTATAGGTAGATTTCACTTACAATCCACTAGACCCACTTAGCAAATGAAATCAAATATTCAAAAATCAAAATCTCTCTGAAATCGCTGAAATCGCTCTCTCTGCTTAGATTTGCTTTGTTGAAATTGTTGATTGAACTTTGTACACAAAATCTAATCGCAAATCGATCGATCTCTAAGATTGGGGTTTTTGGGTTTAGTTCAAAGAGATCAAACCAAGTTGAGGAGAAATGAAGTGAGAGGGGGAAGAGTTTCCCATATCCCTGAGTATCTTTGGTGGAATGATTTTGACTCGTGGGATGATCCTGCATGTAGTAGAAGCCTTTAGTTTTGGTTCTTCACTTCTTCTTGTAATGGAGAAGATTTCGATTCTGTATCTGCAGTGGCAACGGGTTGAGAAAACCTCTTCCTTTTGATGTTCAAAATTGACAATTGGGGATTGGAATGAGATTTAGAAGAACCAAGATTCCTTTTAGAAGAGCCAGGATTCATTCCAATTGGGGATTGGAATGTATTAGAGTTTCAGTCCTTATAAGCCTAGGTTACTACTCCAAAGGTTAGGCCATTTTGTAGTGGTACTATGGTTATGTAATGTATTATAAGACTGTTTAAAAAATTCTATATATTACTTTCGTGTTTGTGTGTTTTAATAAGTATTACTATTTCCTCAAAAAAAAAAAAAAAAAAGATTCATTCTTTTTTGGTGGGCGCCTCAAGTGGGTTTGAAACAATATTGAAGCTTCTTCTCTTGCAAAGGAGTGTCATCGTTTTTTGTGTTCATGTTTTTCTTTTGGGTTCATATTCTTCCAAGTCTATTTTTCTGCGATGTCTATTTTTCTGGGTTCATGTTTTTCTATTAGGTTCAAGGAATCTTACAAGGTACTCAAGTTTATAAAACTTGAGTAACACATTGCAAGGAGCTCGAGTTTCATAAACTCAAGTTCCGCACGACATTTTTTAATTGAAATAATCAACGTTAGTGGCATTTTTTTATGGAACTCGAGTTTTTGAAACTCGAGGTTCATGTTAAACTTGAATTTCACAAACTCCAGTTTCAAAAATTAAGGTGGTAGACTACTGAATATTTCTCAAACAATGGTAATACACTACATATTTAGGCCAACAGTAGTATTTGGCCATTTTGGCCCTTTGTTAGGTGGTGTTAGGTTTGGAAGATATGCTTCATCAAGACCACGGAGTTAGCTAGATGAAGTCTTCTCCTTCCCTTTACAGTTTCAAGGTCTTGATCACAGACAAAGGATTTTCATGGGAGGTAATAAATTAATAAGGATATGGTACCTAATGTCTCCCAAATAGTAGGATGGAAGAAGATAGTTTCAAACAGATTTGTAGCTAAATTTTTTCCCACATAAAATATATCACTCTTAAAATTTAAGGATAAACTTAATTATATACAGTACCATAAGTAAAGTATATTAATTAGATTCTCTAATTGAATTCAAATATTTGGTTATTTTAAATTCTGTTATTCTTAAAAAATATAACATTATTTTTATCTTATTAGTCAATGTAGTGAAGTTTTTAAATTCAATTGAGAAACATAATGTATAGCACTTAAGATACTATATCTAAATTTTACCCAAAGCAATAAAAAATTGTTATGTTAGATCGGTAGTTCTCTCTCTGCAACTTGGCCATTATCAAAATAAATGAATAAATAAATAATTCTACAACTTGCCCAGCCTGGTTTTTACTTTTTATATTCACGAACCTCTTGTACGTAACTAGGAATTGTCACATGTCACAAATGCATGATGCATGGAGAAGGTCAGCAGCTAACGTACGTTGCACCTCTATATTATGTCACGTTGAATCTTAAGTTGTTTTATATGGATAAGGTCAGCATGCTATTACTTACATGAGTTATATGCATTGATGAAGCCCAGTAAATACTGTTCACTTCTTTTCTGCTCTAGGGAAGTTATATTCAATATTCACACATCGAATCTCTAATAGTTTATTTGGACGGAAGTATTTAAAGGGAAAATTGTTAATTTAAATTTAATTAAGTTAAACTAGAATCTTCTGTAATAAAAAAGGTTCAATTTGATAGTATGAAAATTATAAAATACCATCATTTAACAGTTGTACATAGCACCACTAAGGCATGGGAGAATCCATATAAATGGTTGAATTCGGACTCTACACGTGGAGCGGCTATGAGATAAGGGAGAGAAGTTGTGTTAGGAGTGTATAGGTGTATGTGTGTGTGGGGTGCTGATGAGGCATGCGTGTATTGCTGCATGGTGAGGTGCTGCAGGGTGTGCTTGGGTTGTTGATGAGGGGTGCGTCTATTGCTAATGGGGCATACGTGCAAAACTGATGAGGTGTGCATGTGCCAGTGCAGCCTGAGTGTGTAACGTGTCTGTGCTTTAGATAATGTTGTATTTGATTAGCTGACATTGTATACTTGTATTTTAGTATAGATATACGTGTATTATTTGTATTGGTGATGTGTTTACACATTAGACTTGTGTGGCATTAAAGTTAGTTGATATAGGGTCCGTTTGGATTGAACTTATTGTTGCTGAAACTGAAAACTGAAAACACTGTAGCAAAATAATTTTTAAATGTGTGAATAGTACCGTGAGACCCATTTTTAATATTTTTTAGTATGTGAACAGTACTGCTACAGTGATAAACAGTGACAGAATAGTGATTTTTGTCCCCTGCACAGTGAACCCATGTGAGGTTACTGTTCACGCGCAGGGGAAAAAAAAAACTGGAAAACGTAAAACTGGAAAACGTGGACGCAGGATTCAGTTGAATCCAAATGCTCACATAGTTAGTTAGTTGGAGGGAATGGGCTAGCAAGGAGGTTACACAGCTGGCTTGGAGTTAGTTACTGAGAGATATTAGACTAGGGAGATGTGTATGGAAAGGGAATGAACTTGATTGTTGTTGTTTCCAGAATTCTTTTATCTATTCTCTCTATTCTCACTAGCTCTCTGTTCTCGCTTGCTCCCTGTTCTTGGAGGCTTGTTGTCCTCGAATTCAACTGTCAAATTTTTCCCAATTCCTAGCATTTGGTATTAGAGCAAGGCTTTCCTCAACCATGGCTGAGACACGATTAAGCATTGCTACTACTTAGGAAGCTCTTGCTTCGCTTAGGACTACGTCTGATCATTATGCTAAAGAAATTCAAGAAATGCGAACAATTCAAGAAGTGCATACACGGACTTTGAATGAGATGAATCAACAATTAGCAATTCTGGTGCAGAGGCGTAGTGGTTCTGATCAAGGAGGATTGCCTTAATCTCCAACAAATGGTGAATCCAGATATGCTAATTCTTCAACCTTAACTCTGTCTCGACCTGTGAGGTTGGAATTTCCAAAGTTTTCTGGGGAAGATCCTGCAAGTTGGGTTTACAAAGCCAACCAATATTTCAAGTATTATAATATCCCAATTGTAGAGAAGTTGATGCTTGCTTCGTTTCATATGGAGGGTGAGGCTATGATATGGTTCCAAGATAGTGAAGAAGTAGGACTTTTTGTTGATTGGGAGTCATTGATTCAAGCCTTGCACATTAGATTTGGTGCCACAGCTTATGATGATCCTATGGAAACACTCACTAGGCTAAGGTAGACTGCTTCAGTGTCTTCGTATAAAGCCTAATTTGAGGTTTTGTCTAACAGAATTAAAGGGTTATCTACTGCTCATAAGCTAAGTTGCTTCCTTAGTGGATTAAGGGATGAAATAAGGCTGCCAGTGAGGATGCTCAACCCTAAGTCATTGAATGAGGCTTTTGGTTTGGCAAAGATCCAAGAAGAACATAATTGGAGTTGTAAAAAGAGTGCTAAGGTTCAAGTGGATCAAGGAAAGCCTTCCATTTTAGGTGCTCCTCCTAAATCTACTTCTTTTTTGGAGTCTAAAGCTAGGCTGCCCATTAAAAGAATTTCTCTTACTCAAATGAATGAGAGGAAGAAAAAGGGGCTATGTTATAATTGTGATGAGAATTGGGGTCTTGGCCACAAGTGCAAGAATGCAATGTTATTTCTTCTGGATTATGTGGAGTTGGCACAAGAAAACAACAATTCTGGAGTTTATATCACTAAATTGGAGGAAAATGTGAATGTAGATCAGATTGGGCAAGATCAAGAGGATGCTGAGATCACTCTCTATGCTTTGAGTGGCACTCCTACTTCAGGAACTATGAGAGTCATGGGAAGGATTAAACATAGGTCCTTTGTGATCCACATTGATTCAAGAAGTAGTCACAACTTCATTGATGTTGCTTTGGTGTCACAATTGCATATTCATGTTGATACTTCTCAAATTCTAGAAGTTAAGGTAGCTAATGGTGATCTAATCAAAACTCAAGGTGTTTGTGAGGAAGTGCCAATCTTGTTGCAAGGGCATGAGTTCTTGGTACACTTGCATGTGTTGCCAATGGGGGGGGGGGGGTTTGATTTAGTTTTGGGAACTTAATGGTTGGGCACTTTTGGGGGTAATTCAGTAGGATTTCAAGTTGCTTACAATGCGTTTTTGTCACAATCACAGGCAGGTTCTGTTACAAGGGTTGAGGAGTGCAAGGTCTCAATTGCAAGATGGAGATACATTCTTGAAGTAGTCAATTAAGATGGGATTGGTTCTCCAAATTTCACTTCAGCCTCATTTGTTGTCTGCAGAAGGTTCAGCTTAGTAGCCTGAAGAAGTTGCTACTTTGTTGATTGAGTTCAAATCTAATTTTGCTACTTCTGAGGGGCTACCTCCCTTAAGAGATCATGAACACCAGATTAGCTTGAAGAAGGGAGCTCAAGCTATTTGTCAGAGGCCTTACAAGTACCCTTATTACCAAAAAAATGAAATTGAGAAAATTGTCAAAGAATTGCTATTTGTTAGGTTTACTAGAAACAGTAGTAGTCCTTTTGCTTCACCAGTTCTCTTAATTAGGAAGGTTGATGGCTCTTGGAGAATGTGTATTGATTATAGGGCCTTAAATCAAGAAACCATTAAGGATAAATACCCTATACTTGTTATAGATGAACTGTTGGATGAATTGTTTGGTGCTACTATTTTCTCTAAGCTTGATTTAAGGTCTGGTTACCACCAGATCAGAATGAAGGAAGAAGATATCCCTAAAACTGCCTTTAGGACTCATGAGGGTCATTATGAGTTTTTGGTGATGCCATTTGGCTTAACCAATGCCCCTTTAACCCTCCAATCCCTCATGAATTCCATTTTTAAGCCTTACCTAAGGAAATTTGTCTTGGTGTTTTTTGATGACGTCCTTGTTTATAGTAAGAATCTGATTGATCATGTGGAAAATCTCGTTTGGTGTTGGAAGTTTTGGTTAAACATTAATTGTATGCTAAGAAATCTAAATGTGTGTTTGCTTGTAAGGAGGTGGAGTATTTAGGACATCTTATCTTAGGTGATGGGGTCAGAACAGACCCAAGAAAGACTGCTGTTATGCACCAGTGGCCTATTCCCAAGGATGTTAAGTCCTTAAGAGGATTCTTAGGCTTGATAGGCTACTATAGGAAGTTTGTAAAGGGGTATGGTCAAATTGTAGCCCCTTTGACAGCCTTGTTGAGGAAGGATTCCTTTTTTTGGACTTTTGAAGCTTCTTGTGCCTTTCAACTTCTTAAGGATGCAATGTCAAATCCACCAGTGTTGGCATTACCTGACTTCTCCAAGCCCTTTGTGGTAGAGTGTGATGCATCTAGATTAGGTGTTGGGGCTGTCTTAATGCAGAATCAAAGGCCAATTGCCTTCCACAGCCAGGCCTTGAAGGGTAAAAACCTTGCTCTTTCCACTTATGAGAAGGAATTGTTAGCCTTGGTGGTGGCAGTGAAGAAGTGGAGACCTTACCTTCTTGGAAGACCCTTTGTGATCAAGACAGACCATCAAAGTCTCAAATACTTGCTAGAACAGAAGATTGGAACTCCTGCTCACCAAAAATGGATCACCAAGCTTCTTGGTTATGCATTTTTGGTTGAATATAAGCATGGCAAGGAGAATTTGGTTGCTGATGCACTTTCTAGAAGGGAGGCTATTGTGGATGTTGTTGCTGAGTTTGATAATGTGGGCACCTTATGCATCATTTCTTTTCCCATTCCAACTTGGCTTGATGATCTCAAGACTAGCTCTGAATCTGATCCTACTATTTAGAAAATCATTCTTGCCATTAAGTCAGGGCAAAATGTTCCTGTTGGTTTTACTTTTTGCAATGACTTTTTGTTTTATAAAGGAAGACTATATTTGGGTGGTTCTGCCTAGGATTTAAAAGCTCATGTGTTGCAACAGGTGCATGCTAGTCCTTTAGGGGGTCATTCTGGATATTTGAAATCTTTTCAAAGTCTCAAGAAGGATTTTTATTGGACTGGTATGGTGAGGGACTTAAAACAGTTTGTTAGGGAGTGTGATGCTTGCCAAAGGTTGAATAGTGATACCTGTTTCCCTGCTGGTCTGTTGCAGCCCTTAACTGTTCTTGATAGGCCTTGGCTTGACATTAGTATGGATTTTGTGGAAGGGTTACCTAAGTCTCAACAAAAGTCAATGGTATTTGTTGTGGTGGACAGGTTCACTAAGTATGTTCATTTCATTCCATTGACTCCCTTACACTGTTGCTAAAGTTGCTTAATTATTCGTGCAGTTTGTGTTTAAGTTACATGGAATGCCTTCTACTATTGTTAGTGATAGGGATCCAGTGTTTACTTCAAAATTCTGGTCTGAATTAATGAAATTGCAAGGGATTAGTCTGGCTATGTCTTTTTCATACCACCCCCAAACTGATGGACAAATTGAAGTGGTGAATAAGAGTTTAGAGCACTATTTGAGAGCCTTTGCTGCTAACAGACCTCATTCTTGGGTGGACTGGCTTCCTTTGGCTAAATTCTGGTTTAATACTAACTTTCACACTTCCATAAAGCTCACTCCATTTGAGGCACTTTATGGATATCCTTCTCCTAAGGTTGTGGAGTATGTTCCAGGTACTACAAGGGTGGCAGTTGTTGATTCATATTTGTAGGATAGGTAGCAGCTCTTTTCATTACTTAAGCACAATTTGAATGCTGCTCAAGAGAGAATGAAGTGGTTTGCTGACAAGAAGAGAGTGGACAGGTCCTTTGAGGTGGGGGATTGGGTTTATCTTAGGCTGCAACCATTCAAGCAGACCTCAGTTCAGTCCAGGAAGTTTGGGAAGCTAGCCCCTCATTTTTATGGGCCTTTTTAGGTTGTGTAGAAGGTGGGAGAGGTATCTTATAAGCTTAATCTGCTTGCAGGGTCCCAAATTCATCCTATGTTTCATGTCTCCAATCTCAAGGCTAAATTGGGTGCTCATGTGGTTCCTAGACCTTCTTTGCTTGCTGTGACTGAAGATCCGATCCTTGCACTTGAGCCTATGGCTGTCTTGGACTCTAGGTCTCATCAGCTGAGGAGCAGACTCATCACTCAAGTGTTGGTTCAATGGTAGGGTGAGAGTTGGGATGATGCTACTTGGGAGAGTTTGTTTGAGTTGCAATAGAAGTTCCCACACCTTGTGGGCAAGGTGCATTGAAGGGGAGGGAATTGTTAGGAGTGTATAGGTGTATGTGTGTGTGGGGCGCTGATGAGGCATACGTGTATTGCTGCATGGTGAGGTGCTACAGGGTGTGCTTGGGCTACTGACGAGGGGTGCGTTTGCTGCTGTTAGGGCATGCATGCATAGCTGATGAGGTGTGCATGTGCCAGTGCAGCTTGAGTGTGTAATGTGTCTGTGCTTTAGATAATGTTGTATTTGATTAACTGGTATTGTATATTTGTATTTTAGTATAGATATACGTGTATTACTTGTATTGGTGATGTGTTTACATCAGATTTGTGTGGCATTAGAGATAGTTGATATAGTTAGTTAGTTGAAGGGAATGGGCTGGCAAGGAGGTTACACAGCTGGTTTGGAGTTAGTTATCGAGAGGTATTAGACTGGGGAGATGTGTATGGAAAGGGAATGAACTTGATTGTTGTTGTTTCCAGAATTCTTCTCTCTATTCTCTCTAGCTCTCTGTTCTCACTTGCTCCCTATTCTTGGAGGCTTGCTGTCCTCGAATTCAACTGTCAAATTTTTCCCAATTCCTAGCAAGTTGATGGCTAAGAGACTTTGTCTTGGTCAGTGATAAAGGCGTGACTACCTTGGGAAAGAAGTAAGATTTACGCTTGACATGGTACTCAAGTATTAACAAAAAGGGACATAGTGACTTTTCAGAGTTGAAGGCTATGAGGACATTCCTTATTGGTTGAATGCATAGTGAGTCACCTTGGAGATACGTGTACCAATCACAATATTTCTGATGTCCCTCTTGATGACCAAGACTTATCTCCCAAACAGTGGCTAATCTACCTACCCTCGGGTCCCAGTGTCACGTTGGCACAATTCTTATCCCTTAGTCAGCAAATTACATCACAACTATGAAAAGATCTTAAGAGAGACAATATAGTAAATTGACACCTGTCCTTGTACTCAGCCATGTGCCTTAGAGTATAAAAGGAGCATGTAGCTGAACTTCTAGGGCAAGAAACCAAACTAGATATTTCGAGATGAAAGTAGAGAGTTGGTAGGAAGGAAAGACAACTTCATTGTAAATTAACCTCTTTTTGATACATAATACAAGCTAAGCCGAGCAAGAATGTTGTGTTCTTGCTCAAATCGTGGTTTTTATTTTTTTATTTTTTATCCCTTCTCTAGGGTTTTCCACGTACATCTTGTGTTGTTTTGATAATCAGATTCTTCTTCTTCTTCTCTAAATATGCATCTTTTTTCATGTCCTACCATCACTTTCTTTATTTCTTGTTAAGTGTTATGTCAAAACTTGCATCTTTTCGAGCTTTCTCATGTAAATTTACTGTTAGATAACTTATTTCACTCTCATAAATGAGCTTAAATCTAACTTGCACGTACAACAGTAGAGACCATTTTGATACAATATCAAAAGGTTATAAACCAACTCATTTGGAAGGGCAATGACTAAATTGAAATACAACATAAAACTTAGGGACCAAATTCGTAATTTACCCAAAAAAACAAAAAAACTATTGGGAAATCCATAGAGAAATTTAAATTTTATTGACACTAATGACCTCAAATATTATGCATATAAATGGATTAAAAACAATAGAAATAATTAGATGCATATTAATATTCTTATCTAAGTCTGAATACTACTGAGGATTGGGGATTTATTAAGTGATAGTTCAATAGTACTATGGTTCAAATTTCACCTCCCTCTCTTGCTATCTATCTAAAAAATATATCGATCTAACTAAGAGTCTTTGATGTATTTTTCTCAAATCTTAAAAAAAGATTTTCTTGATTGGTTTATTTTACAATTTTTTTTTTTTTATTGTGACACAATAAATTTATTTCATGTTTACATAATAAATTTATATTTGAACTAATAATAAGTATTTATAAGATCTAATTTGAAATCTTGATTAAACTTTCACTTTAATATATTATATATTTTGTGGGTTTGAGATGATTAGATGTAATATGCAATCAAAACTTATAATATCACAAGTGCTATTATTAATTACAAAGAATTCCTAAAACTCAAAAATATTATGAGCATGTTATTTAGATAGTAATAGACAGTATAATGTAATAGTTATTTTTATGATTTAGCTATTTTATAATTTGGTTATGTTTTTATTACAGTAGAATAATTATTACTCATGAATAGTTATTCTTTAAAACGAGGAATAACTATTCCAATATAAAAGTGTTGTAATAATTTTTAAAATTAATATATTTTCAAATATGCAAACTTCCCATATATACATAACAATTATAAAAATTTAACTTTAGAATTAATTTAAAAATAATATCAAATTATGGGGCTTAATTAATTGGCACCTTTCCATATATGCACAAAGTACTTAAGGATTTAGGGGGAAAGGATTCAAGTTAAGAGGTTAGCAGCATATTGTAAATATCTCAAAAAAAAAAAAAAAAAAACTCCCATATTTATGAAAAAAGATAATTGCACAAATAATTTCATCTTTAATACTTTAATTTGAAAGTTATAATTTTTTTTCTCCTCAATTGAAAATTTTGTTTATTTATTTTATTCTTTTATAACTTTAGAACCTTAAAAACATTATTGACAAAATTGGAAATATTTTCTTCAATTTTTTCCAATGGAGTTTTACATATAAAAGTTATATATAGGAATTTAATATATATATATAATCAGAAAGAAAGAAGGAGATGGCTACACTAAACCAAGAAAATCCGTTACCAAGACTTCTAGTCCTTTATACCTTTCCAATTGCCCATACTTGAGAAATTATTTACTTTCAAATACTAATATCACTAGCTGTATATATATTGTAGGCCCAATTTTGAAATAGAGATCAAAAAGCTTTGGAGGGACCAAAAGATTGGTTTTGCAGTTGGTGGATCGACTTGCGGCAATAAGTAATGTTGAAGGGACAAGGTAGAGATTTTGTTTGGTTCTAAATGTTTAGGATTAAATGTTTAAATTTCAAAATTTATGTATGTTGACAAACTAAGATCAAAACATGTCTAGATTAGGTGTTAGACATTGCTCATGATAGTTCAAGTCAAGATTCAAGAACATGTAAGCGGCAGAAAGAAGAGTTCAGTTTCTATGAAGCTTGACTGATCAAAAGATAGGTTCAATCGATTGAGAATTGTGTTATGCAGGTTTTAAATAAAGCTCAAGCCCGCGAAAACGTTTAGGGTTTGAGTCCAATACTACAAGGTATAAAAGGAAAACCCTAATTACGTTTTAGAAGCTCTTGGAAGTCTTATGAGTTACTCTTGTGAGATTCGTGAGGTTTCTGTAACCTTCTAACTCTACAAGCGTCTACTGGAACGAGTTCTACAATCAAGAATTGGTGGAAACAAGTTGCTGCATAAAAATCTACTTCTGATAGTGATTTGAAACTTTTGAGTGGGATCTCAAAGTCACAAACGGGGAGTTTGTGTTCAGCAAATCTAAGATAGAAGAGTCCGTGGAGTCGGAGCTACATGTGGTTGTGTTAGTAAGTTCTACATGAGGTAGCTTTAGATTTAGGGTTTAAATTTATTTTAATCTTCCATTCTATTATAGTGGATTTGTTTACCTTGAGGATAGTTAGGTTAAATCCTTCCTATATTTTTACCTTGAAATGATTGGTTTCATTGGTTTTCCTAGGTCATCATATTACTGTCTTCTTTACTTTTCCGCACCAAGTAATATGTTTGCATGCGTTTAACCTAGATCTCATAATTAACCTTGTTAGGACATATGTGTTTCACTTGTTAGGAACATATGTTAATATTTTATGTAATTGGCTAATCCTTTGACAAAATGCACCTTACTTGTAATTGGGTAGATTTAGGATGTGTTTAAATACTTCAAGAAACATGTTTCAAGATCAAGTTTTGAAGCCTTCAAGTCTATCCAAGAAAACAAGCTAAAAGTGTAGAGTTACTAAAGCTCGACAGCTAGCTCGATAGCTAGCATGTGTCGAGGTTTAAGGAAGCTGGTTAGCCCGTGTTGTCGACAGCTACTCGACAGCTGCTCGACACCTCCTATTTGTCGAGGTTTAAGAATTTCAGAATTCTGATATGATTTTCTTGGGATCTGTGAATGTGTCTTTGGGCCTTCTTTTCTCCTAACCCTAGACATATAAAAGGATTGTTTTAAGGGCCATCAAATAGTTCACAAGTTGCATAAGCATTGAGCAAACTTTGTTCAAGCAAATTGTGACCGGAGACGAAGTTCTTGCCCTAGGTCATCTCTTTCTCTTGAAGAAGTTGCTGTGTATGTGCACCGTAGGGTTTTGTGACCAAGCATCTTCTTGATCTTCATCGTGTGGATGAACTGAAAAACTTTGCAGGCAACAACCTTCTTAGTTGGTGATTGAAGTCGCGTACTAGGATCCGTGCAATTGGTTAGTCACGTACTTGGGAGCCGTGCATCAAAATGGGAACTGTCACTACAAAACAAGTCCAATTGGGTATTGGGGTAAGGGTTCAACTGTAGGTTGGTAAGGTACTTGAGATTCCTTTACTTGTAACCGCTTGTTGTGATAATAGTGGAGTTTCGGGAGTGGTGACTTGAAAATCATCCGGTGGGGTTTTTGCCATTAGGTTTTCCCCATTTGTAAACAAATCACCGTGTTATTTATTTTCCATTGCATAATTAGTTTATTAGTGATTTGTTTGTGCTACCACGCGTTTGCATGTTAATTAACTTAATTAATTCACTTGACTAAATTAATTGGTTAATTTATCACAAGGGGTCAACTCGTTTTTGGCCTTTCAAGTGGTATCAGAGCAGGCACACTCTGATTAGGGTTAATCTTTGCAGTGTTTGATCCGTTGACCCCTGTTTGTCATGGATAGAAGACAGTCATTAATTATACCTCCTTTATTTGATGGTACTAACTATGCATACTGGAAAGTACGCATGAGAGCTTTCTTGCAGTCTTTAGATAATAAGGTGTGGCAAGCTGTCGAGATTGGCTAGACTAAGCCATAGGAAGCGCCGGCCGATTAGGATGCAGCCAAGATCAAGGTGCAAACTTCAACAGCAAAGCATTGAATGCTTTATTCAGTGCAGTCACCAATGAGGAGTTCAAGAAGATATCCTTTACTAAAGCTGCTAAAGAAGCATGGACCATCCTCCAGACAATCTATGAGGGTACAAAGGCTGTCAAGGATTCAAAGCTTCAAAGGCTAACTACAAGCTTTGAAGAGATAAAGATGGAGGAGGATGAGTCATTCGATGAGTTCTATGCCAAGTTGAAGGACATAGTAAACTCAGCCATCAATCTTGGGGAAACCATTCCTAAACCCAAGATTGTAAGAAAGGTGCTCAAATCTCTACCCAAGAGATTCCATGCCAAGATCACAGCGATAGAGGAATCAAAGGATATTGACAAGATTCCTTTGACTGAGCTGGTTGGAAACTTGCAGACCTACGAGCTAGAGTTAACAAGAATAGGCAAGTCAGGTAAAGGCAACAACATGGCTTTGAAGGCCAAGAGCAGTGACATAGATGAGTCTTTCGATGATGAAGATTCCAAGATGAAGTCCTACATCACCAGGCGTTTCAAGAAGTTTATGAAAAATGCCAATGGAAAGGGCTTCGACAAGGACTGTAGGCAATCTAGTTCTTCTTAGTTCAAGAGTCAAAACAAAAGGAAGAAGGATGCTTGGGATGGCAGTCAGTACACTGTTCCCGTAGCACCTAAGTGCTTTGGGTGTCAAGGCTTCGGTCGTATGAAACATGAGTGTCCTACATATCTCAAGAGCATTGGGAAGAGTAAGGCACTTGTTGCTACCTTGAGCGACACCGAGCCTGAGGATGATTCTGACAATGAGGATGACGGAATCTTGAATGCCTTCACTGCCACTGTTAATCCTACTAATGGGATTGTTGAAGATGTGATTGAAGAAGAGGAATTGGTAGAATCCAAGTTTGAGAAGATGGATGATCAAGATGACATCCATACAGCCTATGAGAAACTGTACAAGCTTTTTGAGAAGCATGAGAAACTGTATAGGCTAACCACCAAGAAGCTCAGTGATGTGGAACTTGACTGTGAGGAGCTTTCCACAAAGTTTGATGAGGCTAATTAGACTATTGGAGCACTGAGGTTCGAGAACAATTTCTTGGCTGAGAAGACCAAGAAGCTTGAAGCGGAGCTGTTTCAAGTCAGAGCTTAATTGGAGAGGACTTCAAGTGCAAAGTTTGATGAGATGCTCGGTCTTCAGAAATCTGCTTCTAACCGAACAGGTTTAGGGTATGGTTTCTCCTCCTCTAATACTACTTCTACTAGTACTACTATTTTTGTTCCTCCTAGCAATAATGTTGAAATTGAGAACAATGGTGTTAAAACTGATTTAGCTAGTGAGAACTTAGACAGAGGTAAATCTATCTTAGGAGCACCCTCTAAGCAAGATAAGAAGGAAGCTAAGAACCCTAGGGCTAAAAAGGCTAACTCTCAAAAGCCTAAACAGAAGAAGCAGCATCTCTGTTATCATTGTGGAGTTGCTGGTCATACTCGACCAAATTGCTATAAGTGGCTAGCCACTCAACAGAGCAATGGCATGATAGCATCTGGGAACCAGAATTAGCTTCAATCCTTTCTTGCCCTTCTTGGAGATATTCTCAAAGCCTTCATGTTCCTTTCGAAATTAAACGGTTTTAGTTCTTCCCCCTCATCGCTGGTTCAAGGGTTTGCTAGACGGAAAGGTTCTTCTAAGGTGTAGAAGGAAAAGAGCTCCAAGTGATTCTATCACTTTTCTCCTTGTCGCTTCTTGTTTTTGTATGTGCATTACTTATGTGTTTTGATTTCAAGTTTTGAGTCAATCTAGTTTTTATGCTTTGCTTTGTTTACTATGTTTTTGTTTGATTTTTTTTTTTTTTTTTTTTTGTTTTTGTTTTTGTTTTTGTTTTGTTTTTCATATAAAAAAAAATTGAAAAATAAAAAAAATACAAAAACAGTGTGTGTTTTGTGTACATTGGTACTTGTGTACCTTGGATGGCCATTGAAATATAGTTTTTTAAACTTTGTATTTTTTGTAGCTTAGATAAGCATCTCTATGCACAACTAAGCAAGTGAGCTTTGTGGCTCTTGTTTGTGATGAGTAAGATTAAGTTATCTTTTGTACTTAACACTCGTATCACTCTTTTCGACGGGTAGGACTAAAAAATCTTAAGAGAAAGGCATAAATAACCATCTCACCACTGTTGCCCGCCAATCATAATATGACACTTGTATGCTTCAGTATAGCAAAAGTGTAGTGTCAATGACATTTGTGTGCTTCGGCATAGCAAAATTGGAATGTCAAATGCTTACCATCATTGGGTATTTTCTTTTCTCTCTCTTATATACCCATGCATGATTTGCTTAAAAGAAAATTATGCAAAGGAAAAAAAAGCAAAAAGATAAAAAATGCTTTAAATATGATTGCAAGCGTGTATTCTAGGAGATGTGAGAGTTATAGGATGTACCTCGAAGGTGATAGTCCCCATCAAACAGTTATGATTGTGTGTGAGTTAAGGTGATTTTCTCATATCTTAAATAGTCATAAAATGTATACACTTATGCAATCTTGTGATGTTTTTCACACGCAACATGCAATATTCTTTGCTACTCTTGATACATGTGCAGGTACAATGTGATTTGGCCATTACAAGATTTTACATGTGTTAATGTATATTCACTAAACTGTCTTGACTTATTTTTGAAAAATAAAATCGGTTAGACTTGTTTAGTGTGTGTGTGTGTTTTTGGGATCCATGTGCTTAAAATTGCTGTTGAGAGATGATTTTGAAAGCTTAATATGTTGATTGGATCATTTGTTGAGTTGCATGTTGGATTGCATTCATGTTTGTGTTTCTCACTTCTCAAAAAACTGCTTTTTAAAAGCTAGCTTGACACCTCCTCGACACCGCCTCGATACCTTGCTATCTGTCGAGCTTCTTAAGCTTTTTCTTATCGCAATCTCGACAGCTTCTCGACACCTGGTGGATTGATCAAGAAAGTTCCTGCTTCCTCGATAGCTTCTTGACAGCTGGTGGATCGATCGAGCTTCTATTCTTGTATCTGATGGTTTGTTTCTCGACACCTCCTCGATACCTGTATCTATCGAAGACCAATTTCTCGACACCTCTCTCAACAGATGGCTCGACACCTCTCGACACCTCATTTGTCGAGATTTACTGAGGGTCTATTTATAGTTCCTCGTGCGATCCGACCCTCATTTCTTTCGATCTCTCTCTCGATAGCTCTCTCTTTTCTCTCCCAATCAAACTCATCTCACTCCAATCTTGATTCTCAAGGTTTCTTCAAGCTTTTTCAAGATTTTCTTCACTTGGTAAGCTTTTTATCTCTCATTCTTCATGCACTTCATGGTTTGAAACCTAGGTTTTGGGGTTTTTGAAAATTTTTGGGGTTTTTCAAAATTGATGAGTTTTTGTTGAAATTTTGGGATGAGTTTTCACTTAAATGAGTTTAAAATCTCATGCATTGCATCATATTAGCATTATAATAGTATTGTCATTCATTTAGATGTATGCAAATTGTTTGTGTGTTGATAGGTTTGGATTGGGCTGAGCCCATGATGCAATTTCTTTTGCATGTCACATGTTCATGCATTTCCCATGCATACGTACTCTCTTTTTAATATACTTGTTATATTTGAATTGCTTGGGACTTTTTTAATTGTCTTTCTTTCTCTCCCTCTCTTTCTGTTTACGTTAGTCGTGTCTATGGCACCTAAGCGTAAATCTACCCCGGCTTGGAACCCTCTTCGTCCCGAAGCTTCTTCATCTTCTGATTCTACTCCTCTCTCTCTTTGGTTCCGTGATGATGATGCCCACAAGGCATTCTTGAAGAACTTTTTCTAGATGAGGTGTTCATTCGGAATGCCAAGTCATTTTGGTGGACTTCGCCGACATTGACCTTCCCATTGTCATTCACAGTTGGGAATGGGAGTCACTGTGTAACGTCCCAATCACTTGTCTTCTCGTGCTTATCCAGGAGTTTTACTCCAACATGCACAGGATTGATCGTTCAGTACCTCTTTTCTTCACTCGCGTTTGAAGTACGCGCATTCCTGTCACACCACAACTTGTTGCGGATGTGCTTCGGGTTCTTAGGATAGAGTTTCTTGACTATCCTAGTTGTGAGCGTCTGCAGACTGTGTCCAAAGATGAGCTTATGGTTGCTTTTTGCGAGTGCTCTTCTGATTGGGATGATCGTCGGTTTACACCATGTAGGCCTTTTGCTAAAGGTCCTAGATTCATAAACATGGTGATGACTTTTGTACTCCATCCACTCTCTCACTACAACTCCATCACAGAGCCTCGTGCTCGGTTTTGTTGTCTCTTCTAGAGCGTCTTACTATAGACTTCCCTTCTCATTTCATTCTTTCTATTATAGATGTTCATCTAGATTCGGCGTCCCGTGATAAGCTCATCTTTCCTTTCGCTATCACGAGGATCCCATGATAAGCTCATCTTTCCTTCCGCTATCACGAGGATCTTACGCCATTTTTATGTTCCTTTTCCCTCTTCCGACCATTTTTCTATCATGTGTGTCATAGACTACGCTACCATTAAACGTAGCAAGGCGTAGTTTCGGTCTAGGCAGTCGGATTCAGTAGCTCCTCCCTCCCATTCACCTCCATCCCGTTCTGCTCTATCCACATCCGTTCCCTCCTCTTCTTCAGGCGATGTGACTCTAGGAGACATCATGGCGCAGCTTCAGTGCATGGATGCTCATCTAGATACACTCTCTACGGAGATGTATCAGATGAACGTTCGTGTTGGCTGTATTGCTTCCGAGGCTACTCCTTCACCACCTTTTGTTGATTCTGATTCTGATGATGATGATGGTGATGACGATGATGCTTTTGAGGATGATGATGATGGAGATGCTAGCTCTACCGATGAGATGTCTACTTGACACTCTTACCCTTTGTCACTCGTGACAAAAAGGGGGATGAGAGAGGAATGCTTTGAGCTATAGTGATGACTTTTTTGTCTTGAAAAGAAAAGAAAGAACTGTCAAGGGTAACCGGTGTAACTCGACCAAGGATCCTCCGACTGTTAAGTCAGTTTTCTCTCTAGAACACAAGGATGAAAAACTGTGAATAGTAAAACTTACCTTAGGTGAATGGGACTTGTTCATTTTATAGAGAGTTAGAAGTAGGTCTACTTGTTCGGATCCACCACCATCATGGATGATGTGTGTGGTTAATGAAGATAATGGAGTACGTACGTGGAGTAGTGCATCATGGTCTAACTATATGGAGCTCTTTTGAGAACTTTCTCGTAGAATTCACTAAGTGTCTTATGGTCGTCCATGCTCTTGGGTCATGGATGACCTTCTTGAAATTGGATGACTTTATTACCTATGAATGAGTTGTATTTCCACCTATGATGCTCACCCTGGTTCTTTTTTCTCCACATAGCTTTTTGGACGTGGTCTAGTTATGGACGACAACTATGGACGAGTTGACCTTAGATTGATCCCCATCACCAATAATCTTCCTTTTGATTAATCAACATTCTTTTTTTTTTTTTTTTTTTTTGAGAAGGGATTAATAAACATTCAAGATTCAAGAATGAATTATATATTTTTTTTGCTAAGATGAACATTGCATGTAGGCCAATAGATTTGGATTCTACTAAGCACATATTGAATAATTTGAACACGCCTTGCAATGAAGAGCCATTTTGGCACCAGTCTTTTATTGCAGAATTTTAAAATATCAGTTGTAAATCATTCATAAAACCTAACGGGTGTCATTATTCCACTGTATTGTATGCCTTTGTTTTTTTTTTTTTTTTTTTTTTGATAAGTGTATGCCTTTGTTAGGTGAAACACAAGAAGGAAAAGATATTTTCAGAAAATTAAGATAGAAAATGAGAATGAAAACATTAAAAGTGGATTATGCCTCGATGACTAAATACATCATTGTAGGTACAATTGTGAGGCATACGGACGAACTTAGTTTTGGAAAGGATTAAACGTCTTTTACCCACGTGATAAGCTCAAAAATAGCTGTCCCTCTTCTACTGGAAATTTTTGTAAACCACAAACCAAGGTTTCATTACTATGATGGATAAAGTTTAGTTACAAAATTAGTTGTAATCTAAGACTACAACCTTACTCAATATCTTTTTATTGGAGGTAAATTTTGAGAATTCCATCATTGGATTACATCTTCTTCTTATATCTTCTATGCTTGCAAAATTTCAAGAAAATTAAAGATGAATAGCTATGTCATCAATAAATTGTTTTAATTGTTTGTTTTGATAGTTTAAGATTATGCATAAAATATAACTTTATAGATTATATACTAAATAATATCCGATTGACACAAAATTTGACATATGTATTAAGAGTGTAAAGAATATGCAATTCAACGGTTAAGTTTTCAAAATATGTAGCAATGTTTATTTTATTGAATAAGATTGTAGTTTTAGGTTATAACCAATTTTGTAACTAAATTTTGTCCTACTATGATAGGATTAAACTATATATATATATATATATATATATATATATATATATATATTGTATCACTTGTAGATAGCCAACCGCTTAATCACCAGATATCAAAAAGACCAGTCCTCTCTATAGTTTCATTGTTTCAGCCAAAGCATATTATCTATAAATAAATAAATAAACAAATACAGACAGATCGTCAACAAGGAAATCAATATCATACTAGTCATTAAAATGGTACCAATACTCCTTTAAAATGTATCAAATAAAATACTGCACTATACCGGTCTGTACTAGCTGTACTAGAGATTTCTGGTGTTTTAGTCAGTACAATAAAAAAAAATTAAAATAAAAAATGTTAAAAACAAGTTATTTAAATTTTAATCTAATACATTGGGTTAATGTTCTTACACTAATATTTAGCTTATTAAATATGTGGATTTTTAATTTATGTTGATAAATATAAAAATTAAAAAATAAATATACATAAATAAACACACACACACATATTTACAAATATATAAATAACTGTAACCTTGAAATGGTACACCGGTATGAATTGGCATTGAAATTTATCGTTTCCTATGCCAATCAAAATAGGCTCCGATATAAAATTGACTCCTTTGATCTTTAACCTAATAATTGCTTTGTCTAATGGTATTGGCTTAAGCTTAAGGGTTTTTTTTTTTGGTAGTTCCTAGATCTCAAGACATCCATAAAATCCTAGATTCAAAACCTCTAGCTTCTTAGCATCTTAGAGCCATCTTGAAGCTATTCCTCCTTATAATAAGTTAGCATGTGTAGGACAGATCAGGGCCTATACATACATGAAAGAACGTTCGATACTTAAAGAGATTTGGATACTTTCGTTTTAAAAAATAAAATAAAATAAACAAAAAATTAGCTCGCAACAATGCATTGACTTTGTGTAACTAACATGGAAACATAAAGGACTAATCGATTAGCACATCACACATATAGTGTATCACAAGTTACAACACTGCCATAGGTGATAAATGAAGCTTGATTACTACTAATGGCTAATGTAGTTAGGGAAAATTATTATGTACTCTAGAAGTATATTTCCTTCCTCTCACATAAGGGTGGACCCCATGGTGGGTGGGACTCACCCTTTTGTGAGAGGGAGAGAGTATACATTTGGAGTACACAATAACAACCATGTAGTTAAAGTCCATTTATAATCGATGGTTTGAGGTGTTATGCTTCAATTATTGTGTTCCTATGTCTCTGCAAAAACTAGAAGGGAATAAAAACCAATATGAATGTTGGATAAAAATTGTGTTATGAAATTAGAATGTATCCTAATGTTTTAAGAAACATCTCAAGTAGTTTAGTAGTTGAACATAGCATTTTGTAACCATCAACGTTTAGTAAGAACTTTCAATATCTAGCCTAATTTTCAAACATATTTTTTCAATAAGTAGCCTAACCTACATATATGACAGCTTAGCAACTGAGAAAAGAGTTCCACTAAAACTTCTGTGGCACCATCAAATGCCAAACTTTTTAACATGCGCTAGTAGCTTTAGAACACCTGATACTAGTACTTTAATACTGGGCTGACTAGGATTTTTTATTTTTTATTTTAAAATTTTGTTTTTGTTAAGTTTTTTAGTTGAGTAGTTACTACTTGGGTTAGACTAATTAAAAGGGATAGGGTCTAAGTTTTTGGAAGAGGGAGGCAAAACGCTATAAATAAAAAAATATAACCAGTAAAAAAAATTTCTTTTTTTCTTTGGGCCAGGGGGCCAAATTTTTTTATTTCTTTTTTTTCTCTGGGCCAGGGGGGCCTAGGACCCCTTGGGCCCCCCTAGGTCTGTCCCTGCTGAGGACTTTTTTTTTTTTTTTCGAGAATCAAAGGACTTTTCTTTTATGTTTGCAGAAGTTAGTACTAAATTGGGTTATTAAATTCCCACTCATGACATTTAAATATTGAAAACACTCCTTGAATTGAAGACAAAAATACTATATTTTCCAGTATAATAATTTTGATTTTGCACTTGTAAGAGCATTTACATTGGTGGAGTTATAATTTTAGCTATTTGGCACCACAAAAAGCTACTTTATTTATTTTACCTTCTCACTTTACAAAACATCCAACATCAGTGGTTTTATTTTAGTTTTCAACACAATAAAATAATATAAACAATACAATAAAAAAATATATCCACTACAATAAAGATAAAAAGAAAGAAAAGAAATTAGTAAAATAATTAAAGTAGTATGTGTTAGGACATATGTGATTCACTTGTTAGGAACATATGTCACTATTTTATGTAATTAGCTAATCCTTTGACAAAACGCACTTTAATTGTATTTGGGTAGATTTAGGATGTGTTTAATACTTCAAGAAACTTTGTTTCAAGATCAAGTGTTGAAGCCATGCAAGTCTGTCCAAAATTCAAGCTGAAAAGTGCCTGCCATTAAAGCTCGACAGCTAGCTATCTATCGAGCTTAAAGAGCTGTTCAGTCCCGAGGCTCGACAGCAGCTCGACAGATAGGGTATCCGTTGAGGTTTATGAAAAACAAATTTTCAATTCTGTTTTGACTCCAATTCGTGTTTATGTGTTTGGGCTTTCTTTTCTGACAACCCTAGACATATAAAATGATTATTTTAAGGGCCGTCAAAGTGTACACAAGTTGCACAAGTGTTGAGCAAAGTGTGTTCAAGCAAATTGTGACCGGAGACACAATTTTGCCCTAGTTCATCGTTCTTGTGAAGAAGTTGCCGTGTTTCTGCATCGTAGGGTTTTGTGACCAAGCATCTTCTTAATCTTTATCGTTGGGATGAACTAAAGGAATTTGCAGCCAACAACCTTCTCTAGTTGGTGATTAAAGTCACGTACTGAGATCCACGCAATTAGTTAGTCACGTACTGGGAGCTGTGCATCAAAAGGAGAAATTGTCACTGTAGAATAAGTCCAATTAGGTATTGGGGTAAGGGTTCAACTATAGGTTGGTATAAGGTATTGAGATTCCTTTACTTGTAACCGCTTGTTGTGATAATAGTGGAATTTCGGGAGTGGTGACTTAAAATCACCCGGTGGGGTTTTTGCCATGTTGGTTTTCCTCATTCGTAAACAAATCACCGTATTATTTATTTTCTGCTGTATACTTAGTTTAATTGGTGATTTGTTTGTGCTACCACGCGTTTGCATGTTAATTTGATTAATTAATAAACTTGGCTAATTAATCAATTAATTTATCACAAGGGGTCGATTCGTTTTTGGCCTATCAAGTGGTATCAAAGCAGGCACACTCTGATTAGGGTTAATCTTTATGTGTTGATCCATTCCTGTTTGTCATGGATAGAGGACAGTCATTAATTATACCTCCTTTATTTGATGACATTATCTATGCATACTGGAAAATACGCATGAGAGCTTTCTTGTTGTCTTTAGATGAGAAAGTGTGGCAAGCTGTGGAGATAGGCTGGACTAAGCCTACAGAAGCGCCGGCCGATTGGGATGATGCCAAGATCAAGGCGGCAAACTTCAACAACGGGGTATTGAATGCTTTGTTCAATGCAGTCACAAATGAGGAGTTCAAGAAGATATCCTCTATTGAAACTGCTAAGGAGGCATGGACCATCCTCCAGACAACCTATGAGGGAACCAAGGCTGTCAAGGATTCAAAACTACAAAGGCTCATTACAAGCTTCGAAGAGATTAAGACGGAGGAGGATGAGTCGTTCGATGAGTTCTATGCCAAACTCAAGGACATAGTAAACTCAGCATTCAATCTTGGGGAAACCATTTCTGAACCCAAGTTTGTGAGAAAGGTGCTCAGATCTCTGCCTGAGAGATTCCATGCCAAGATTATGGCGATCAAGGAATCAAAGGACATTGACAAGATTCCTTTGATAGAGCTGGTTGGTAATCTGTAGACTTACGAGCTAGGGTTAACCAGGATTGGTAAGTCGGGCAAGAGCAAGAGCATGGCCTTAAAGGCCAAGAGCAGTGACACGGATGAGTCTTCGAAAGATGAAGATTCTAAGATGAAGTCCTACATCACCAGACAATTCAAGAAATTCATGAAGAATGCCAATGGGAAGGGCTTTGACAAGAACCGTAGGCAATCCAGTTCTTCTCAGTTCAAGATCCAAGATAAAGGGAAGAAGGATGCTAGGGATGGTGGTCAATACACTGTTCCTGCAGGACCTAAGTGTTTTGGGTGTCAAGGCTTTGGTCACATGAAACAGGAGTGTCCTACATATCCCAAGAGCATTGGGAAGAGCAAGGCACTCGCTGCTACTTTGAGCGACACTGAGCAAGAGAATGATTTCGATAATGAGGATGATGGAATCTTGAATGCCTTCACTGCCACTGTCAATCCTATTGAGGGGATTGTTAAAGATGTGGATGAAGAAGAAGAATTGGTGGAATCCAAGTTTGAGAAGATGGATGAACAAGATGACATCCACACAGCCTATGTAAAGTTGTACAAGGTCTCAGAGAAGCATGAGAAGATGTATAGGTTGACCTCCAAGAAGCTTAGCGATGTGGAGTTTGAGCGAGAAGAGCTTTCCACAAAGGTTGATGAAGCCAATCAGACTATTGGGGCACTGAGGTTTGAGAACAATTTCTTGGCTGAGAAGACTAAGAAGCTTGAAGCGGAGCTGTTCCAAGTCAGAGCTCAATTGGAGAGGACTTCAAGTGCTAAGCTTGATGAGATGCTCAATCTTCAGAAATCTGCTTCTGATCGAACAAGCTTAGGGTATGGTATCTCTTCTTCTAATATTGCTTCTATTAGTACTACCGTTTTTGTTCCTTCTAGTAATAATGTTGAAATTGAGAATAATGATGTTAAAACTGATTTAGCTAGTGAGAACATAGACAAAGGTAAATCTATCTTAGGAGCACCCCCTAGGTAAGATAAGAAGGAGGCTAAAAACCCTAGGGCTAAGAAGGCTAACTCTCAAAAGCCTAAACAAAAGAAGCAGCATCTCTGTCATCATTGTGGAGTTGCCGATCATACTCGACTAAATTGCTATAAGTGGTTAGCCACTCAACAGAGCAATGGCATGATAGCATCTGGAAGCTAGAATCAGCTTCAATCCTTTCTTGCTCCCCTTGGAGATCTTCTCAAAGCCCTCATGTTCCTTTCGAACTTGAACGGTTTCAATTCTTCCCCCTCACTGCCGATTCAAGGGTTTAATCAAAGGAAAGGTTCCTCCAGGGTGTGGAAGGAAAAGAGCTCCAAGTGATTCTATCACTTTCTTCTCTCTCTTTGTGTTTTTGTTTTTGCATAACTTGTGTGTTTTGCTTTTATTTTGAGTCAGTCTAGTTTTTATACTTTGCTTTGTTTAACATGTTTTTATTTGTTTTCAGTTTTGTTTATTTTGTTTTTAATATAAAAATAAAAAAATTGAAAAAATTCAGAAAAATACAAAAACAGTGTGTGTTTTATGTACATTGGTACTTGTGTACTTTGGATGGCCATTAAAACAAAGTTTTCTAAACTTTGTATCTCTTGTAGCTTAGATGAGCATCTCTATGCACAACTAAGCAAGTGAGCTTTGTGACTCTTATTTGTGATGAGTAAGATTAAGTTAACTCTTGTACTTAACACTCGTATCACTCTTTTTGACGGGAAGGACTAAAAGATCCTAAGAGAAAGGTATAAATAACCATCTCACCACTGTTGCCCGCCAATCATTAAATGACATCTGTATGCTTCGGCATAGCAAAAGTGCAATGTCGATGACATTTGTGTGCTTCGGCATAGCAAAATTGGAATGTCAAAAGCTTAACATAATTGAGTATTTCTTTTCTATCTCTTATATGCCCATGTATGATTTTCTTAAAAAAATATGCAAAGAAAATAAAAGGCAAAAAGATAAAAATGCTTTAAATATGATTGCAAGCGTGTATTCTAGGAGATGTGGGAGTTATAGGATGTACCTCGAAGGTGATAGTCCCCATCAAACGGTTATGATTGTGTGTGAGTTAAAGTGATTTTCTCATATTTCAAATCGTCATAACATGTATACATTTATGCAATCTTCTGATGCTTTTCATACACAACACGCAACATTCTTTGTTACTTTTGATACATGTGGAGGTACAATGTGATTTGGCCATCACAAGGTTTTACATGTGTTAATGTATACTCACTAAACTGTCTTGACTTATCTTTGAAATATAAAATTGGTTAGACTTGTTTAGTGTGTATGTGTGTTTTTGGGATCCATGTGCTTAAAAATTGTTGTTGAGAGATGATTTTAAAAGTTCAAAATGTTGTTTGGATTTTTGGTTGAGTTGCATGCTTTGTTGCATTCATATCTATGTTTTCCCTTCTTGAAAAACTGATTTCAAGCTATCTCGACACCTCCTCGATACCTCCTTGACACCTGGCTATCTGTCGAGATCCTAAGCTTTTTCTTATCGCAATCTTGACAGATCCTCGATAGCTGGTGGATCGATCGAGAAAGTTCCTAGACCCTCGATAGCTTCTCGATAGCTGGTGGATCGATTGAACTTTTGTTCTTGTGTCTTTGCTTTGTTCCTCGACACCTCCTCGACAGCTTCATCTGTCGATGTTGTTTTTCTCGATACCTTCCTCGACAGATGGCTCGACACCTCTATCTGTTGAGAATTACTGAGGATCTATATAAAGGACAAGTGCGATCTGGGCTTCATTTTCTCTCGATACCTCTGTCTTCTCACCTCCCAAATCACTCTCTCTCACTCCAAACCACTTTTCAAGTGATTTTCAATCTTTTTGAAGGTTTTTCTTCACTTGGTATGTTCCTAATCTCTCATTTTCATGTTTTGAAACCTAGGTTTTTGGGGTTTTTGAAAAATTTTGGGGTTTTTCAAAATTGATGAGTTTTTGTTGAAATTTGGGATGGGTTTTTCCTTACATAAGTTTAAAATCTCATACATTGCATTCCATGTGCATTATAATTGTATTTTCATGCATTTAGTTGTGTGTTATACATGATGAACTGCTTGTGTGCTGTTAGGATTGGATTGGGTTAAACCCATGATGTTTTTTTTTTTTTTACTTTGCACGTCACATGCTCATGCATTTTCATGCATACGTTCTTTACATTCAGTATATTTCTATATATATTTGAACTGTTTGGGGCTTTTTTGATTGTCTCTTTCTACCCCTCTCTCTCTTTTCGTTTGTGTTAGTCATGTCTATGGCACCAAAACATAAATCCACTCCGTCCTAGAACCCTCTTTGTTATGTGGCATCGTCTTTCTTTTATCCTACTCCTTCTCATATCCGGTTTAGTGATGAGGATGCCCGAAAGGACTTTCTAGAGAACTTTTCTCGACGAGGTGTTCATTCGGAATGCCAAGTCATTTTGTCGGATTTCTCCAATACTGACCTACCCACTGTCATTCACAATCAGGGTTGGGAGTCACTATGTGACGTTTCGGTCACATGTCCTTTCGTGCTGATCCAGGAGTTTTACTCCAACATGCATGGAATTGGTTCTTTAGTACCTTTCTTTCGTACTCGCGTTCGAGGTACGCACATTGTTGTCACACCGCAGTTTGTTGTGGATGTGCTTTATATTCCGAGGGTAGAGCATCCTGACTACCTCGGATGTGATTGTTTGAGGACTGTGTCCAAAGACAAGATGATCTCTGCTTTCTGCGAGCACCTTTCTGATTGGGGTGACCGTCAATTTACACCATGTAAGGCCTTTGCTAAAGGTCCTAGATTCATAAACATGGTGATGACTTTTGTTTTGCACCCACTCTCTCACTATAACTTTATCATAGAGCCTTGTGCTCGATTTTTGCTTTCTTTGTTAGAGCACCTCACTATTGATTTTCCTTCACATTTTATTCTTTCTCTTATAGATGTGTTTAGGGATACGGCTACTCGTGATAAGCTCATCTTTCCTTCGGCTATCATGAGGATCTTATGCCATTTTTCTGTTCCTTTTCCCTCTTCCACCCATTTTTCTGTCATGTGTGCCATAGACGTCGTTACCGTTAAACTTAGCGAGGTGCAGTTTAGGTCATGGCTAACGGATTCAGCAGCTCCTCCCTCCCGTTCGGCTCCATCCACATCCGCTCCCTCCTCTTCTTCGAGCGATGTGTCACTAGGGGACATCATGGCGCAGCTACAGCACATGGATGCTCGCCTTGATACACTCTCTACAGAGTTGTATCAAGTTAATGTTCGTGTCGGTCGTATCGCACGGTGGCAGGCGACTATGGGCGGTTTTACTCCTAAGGCTTCTCCTCCACCTCCTCATGTGGCTTCTGATTCTGAGGATGAGGATGATGATGATGGCGATGACGATGATACTTCTGATGATGATGATGGAGATGCTAGCTCTACCGATGAGATGTCTACTTGACACTCTTACCCTTTGTCACTCGTGACAAAAAGGGGGAGTAGTTTTGGATATGAGAGTAGTCATTCTTAGGGGGAGAGTTAGTATAGGACATTTTTTTTGTTAGGGGGAGTGTTGATATTTACGAGGGATGTAGTGAGGGTTACATGTATATTCTTTTCTCTACTTTAGATACATTTATTCTTGCACACTAGTCTTGTGACCATTATTGACATACATTGTACTTATTTTCTTTATATGTTGATGTATGCTTCTTTCACCTACCCTTACACGTGTTGTTTCTTTTCTCTTTTTATGCACATGCTTCTTATTACTTGTATGCAATCTATTATTTCTGTTTTACACAAAGATGCCTTGATGAGTTTTGTTTAAAGTGTTTCAGAAATACAGGTTGTCAAAGTCTACTTGCCATAAACTCTCTTCTTGCAAAGTTTTTCAAGAGTTTGTGTTATGATAGATTTTATTGTAATCAATAAGTGAATATGAGTTGAGTGATTTATGACTTCTCTCATATCTCATATGCTTGTTGTGGTTTTGTCACGGATTGCCAAAGGGGGAGATTGTTAGGATATATGTGATTCACTTGTTAGAAACATATGTCACTATTTTATGTAATTGGCTAATCCTTTGACAAAACGCACTTTACTTGTATTTGGGTAGATCTAGGATATGTTTAATACTTCAAGAAACTTTGTTTCAAGATCAAGTGTTGAAGCCATACAAGTTTGTCCAAGATTCAAGCTGAAAAGTGCCTGTCATTAAAGCTCGACAGCTAGCTATCTATCGAGCTTAAAGAGCTGTTCAGCCTTGAGGCTCAACAGCAGCTCAACAGATAGGGTATCTGTCGAGGTTTATGAAAAACAGATTTTCAATTCTGTTTTGACTCCAATCCGTGTTTATGTGTTTGGGCTTTCTTTTCTCACAATCCAAGACATATAAAAGGATTATTTTAAGGGCAGCCAAAGTTTTCACAAGTTGCACAACTGTTGAACAAAGTGTGTTCAAGCAAATTGTGACCGGAGACACAATTTTGCCCTAGTTCATCGTTCTTGTGAAGAAGTTGCTGTGTTTGTACATCGTAGGGTTTTGTGACCAAGCATCTTCTTGATCTTTATTGTTGAGATGAACTAAAGAACTTTGCAGCTAACAACCTTCTCTAGTTGGTGATTAAAGTCGTGTACTGGGATCCGCACAATTGGTTAGTCATGTACTGGGAGCCGTGCATCAAAAGGAGAAATTGTCACTACAGAACAAGTCCAATTGGATATTGGGGTAAGGGTTCAACTGTAGGTTGGTATAAGGTACTGGAATTCCTTTACTTGTAACCGCTTGTTGTGATAATAGTGGAATTTCAGGAGTGGTGACCTTAAAATCACCCGGTGGGGTTTTTTTCCCCATTCGTAAACAAATCACCGTGTTATTTATTTTCCACTGCATACTTAGTTTAATTGGTGATTTGTTTGTGCAACCACGCGTTTGCATGTTAATTTGATTAGTTAACAAACTTGGCTAATTAATCAATTAATTTATCACAAGGGGTCAATTCGTTTTTGGCCTATCAGTGTGAATGAAGGAATAAAAAAGTGTTTTTTTTAAAAAAAAAAAAAAAAAACCTTTGAGCTACAGTGCACAACCATCTTTGGCTGTGCACTGTAGCAAAGAAGCCAAAAATTTTGGCTATAGCTCCACCAATGGAGCCTTTTGCATTTGATGGTGCTAAAAATAGCAATATAGCTTTTTAGCACCACCAATACTAACGCTTTAAGTTAAAGCTGAGAAAATTATTACAAAATGGGTCATGTTAATGGATGCCTTTAGCGTAATTGTCACACTTAGGATACTTTTCCATGCATAGGAACTCAAGGTAAAATCCATAGCATCAAGAATAGAACAATTTGGAGAGAAGCAAGCTTTGAAAACTCTAAAACATAGAGAGTTCGGATTATTCATCATCTACCAAACTTGTTTAGCCAAGAGAGCACTATTAAATTTTTCAATATCTTTGAACCCCAAACCTCCCACTTCCTTGGCCTCTCATAATCTTTCCCAATAGACCCAATGCACTTTCCTAGAGTCTCCACTATAACCCCACCAAAATTTGCGAATAGGGATTTCAATTTCTTTAATCAAACCTTTTGGGAGTTTGAAGCAACTCTTCGTGTACGTCGGGATGGCTTGGATAACAGACTTAATAAGGACTTCCCTACCTACTTGGGATAGCAATTTGCAAATTTCAAGCCTAAGTCCATTGTTCAATTTACTAGGTTTTCATGCCATTTATTTTACACTATAAAAGAGACTCTATAGGATGTGAAAAACTGAGAGAGAGAGAGAGAGAGAGAGAGAGAGAGAGAGAGAGAGTGATTCTTGTGCCTCTTACTTAATTTGTATCTATGGTTTTTATACCCAAAGCTTTCTCGTATCTTCTGCCAGTGATATTTTTTTGAAGAAACTCAAGACCGAGTGTTGAAGCTATTGCCTCGTACTAGTCATCAAAGGTGTTAGAGATCTACATTTTCAAGAGAACATTGAAGTTGTGGATTGGAGGTTCATAGAGTAGCTAATTGCTATTAATTAGCTTATCAGAGATGTATGAGGGATTTAGAGCTCAGTTCAGTAACTATAGTCAGATTTACAATGAATAAGGTTATTCTAAGTCACTGGCTGGCGGCTCCACATGCAAGCCAGGGTGGTCACAGGACCACCCTGATTTACAAAAAGAAATGCATATATACACTTGTCAAAAAATTATTATATGTTAAACTAATCTATTGTGGCCACCCTAATAAAAATGTTGAACACCCTGACTTGAGAATTACAAAAAGTTTGGTTCAACAAAAATAAGAATAATGCTACATTCAATATTTTCACAATACTTTTACAACAAATTTAATGTGGTAAGCTATTACAAAAAGACCAAACAACATCAAGTGATCAAATTATTCAACAAAAAGCCTATTATAAAACAAAAAGATAAAAATCGCTAAATATTCAAATTTGTATCTTGTTCAACCTATTCAATAAAAATAATTTCTAATTTCATTTTTCCCTAAAAAATGGTACCAAGGAAAATATTGTGGTTGTTAGTTCTCTTTGATAGTGATGACAATTATATTCCTTTTGGCTTTGCAGTCACAACAATTTTGCTTTCCTTGGCGATTTGACTCACAATTGTAGCAAAAATTCAAGTTATCGCTTTATTAGATTTTGTATAATTTAAAGTTTTAGTGACCACCCTAAAAAAAATTCCTAGACCTGCCATTGTTTTGACTGTAAATCTCTTTCTTATAGTGAATATGTTCACCTCGGGATTGATAAGGTCAAGTTCCCCAGGTTTTTCCTATGAAACATTTTATTTTATTGGTTTCCTTGGTCATCATGTCGTGCCTCTTTTAAATTTTCGCACTTGCATGATATTGATGATGATGTGTTTAACCTAAAACATTTATAAGAAATCTAATTACTAAGTTAACTTTAAAATTTGTTAAATACAATGTTTTGACAGGATTTATATAAAACCAACAATCGGTATCAGAGTAGATACACTCTATTTGGATTAACATCTTAAGTGTGATACTTGACCCCTGCTGTTATGGATAATTTTAAGTGTCTTGTTACTCATGCCTGTAAAAAATTAAATAAAGAAGACACTGATTTTTATGTTGATTTTATTGATATTTGTGAAACTCTTTGTAAGGAATGATTTAAATGTTTGAAAATTTCTGAGAAATTCTAGGAAGAGTTAAAAATGTCAAAACATGAAAAAATGAACTAATTGTGAGATTGGATGAATTAAATAAAAAGAATGAAATTTTTAGAAAAAATTTTTCCTTTCAAGATGAAAAGCTTGGAACGATAGTTAGTTGAGTTTAAAGATAAACTAGAAAATTTATTCTTGTTTGTCATTTTTGTGGTGTTTCTGGTCATATTCGTCTTAACTGTTGTAAATTAAAATCTAAGAATTTTGTGTTTCAGTTTAGGACAAGAGATCATATACCCCATGCCACAAGTCCATAAAAATTATTTGGCATGGTTTTGAAAATTTCAAGATTGTTGGCTTGCAAAAGAAAATTACAAGATTTCTGACACTCTCAAAAGAATTTTATTCTCCCTTAAATACACTCCATTTTTCATGGTTTTTCACTTACAAAGCCAAAGTCATGTGTTGTATGGGTGAGAAAAGATTTTCTAAAGTGAGTGTTTTTTTTTGCTTTGTCCTTGATTTAATTCTTTCAATTATTTGTGGACATGTTTACTTTCTATTTTTGGTTTTTTTTTTTCTTGTTTTGATTATTCAAAAATGTCCAAAAACATTAAAAATTTCAAAAAGATAAAAATATTTTATTTTCTGTCTTGTTTTATTTTCCCTGAGGTGTATTACATGAATTCTAATATCTCTCTCTTAATTTAGACAAAGCAATTAACATGTTGACTTTTACATTTATATATTTATTTAATATACTTCTAGGTAATTATTTTCTAACAAAACTTATTTTATATCTACATTTTCATATTTTTAATGTGCGTATGATTTTTTTCGTTTTCTATAATGGAGAAATGTTATGCTAAAGAATAATATGTTGTTAGTGGTTATTATTAGTGAGTAAAAAAAATAATTTCAATGATCTATTCAAATTAGAACTCAGTTCATTTTTTAATACAATAGGAATATGTATTAGGATCAATCCTACCTGTTTGAAACACAAACTTGTACATTTGACCCATATGCATGTGCTTCTATATGACTACTGATGATGTGGAAATCGTCAGCCGAGTAGGTTCGTCTAGATGAGTCGGCAACCTCGTCCCTCTACTTGAAATTGTTGTGCAAGGCCTTTTACATGGTCACAGGTGTGGTGCCTGCCATAGAGTCTCCGATGATTGAGTCAGATAAACTGGAAGCCTTAAGAAAGTATAAGAGTTTGGAATATCAAAGTTGTAACGTATTTGTGTATTAAGATTGTGTACCTTGTCTGGTTTTGAGGGGTGTATATATAAAGCTTCATTGCTTCTAGCCATTGGGGCCTTTAATGCGGCTTTAGTGCCTCTTTGTAATGCCTCTGGGCTTAGTAATGTAGGTTTTGATGAGCTTCCAACAGTTTGACAACTTGTCTTGTAACTGTCCGAGGTATTAAATTTCTCGTTTAATGGATTGCCTTACTTCGTCCATGACGTGGCGGAGTGGACGGATGTATATGATTATATCGTCTGGGTAAGTAGGCTTTGGTCCTATCAGCTGCCCCCCCAGGTTCTGTGATCGTCCTTACGTGTCATGACGATCACCATAAGGTAAAAGGTTTCTTGCTCAGACGTGACCCTTGGGGTTTCGTTCCGCATTTAATGCGTAGTGGTGGCGCCGTACACATCGCGGCCACGTGGCGCATCCTGACTGGTGGAATTAATGCCCCACGTGTGTCTCTTGGGTTTCTCGCTAATTTTTCAGTTTTTTGCACTTAGTTTTTAAACTTCCTTTCTTTTCTCTTTCTTCTCCACTTTCCTTTTCTTTTGCTATTGCTGCTCTGTGCTTTTTCTTCTCCGAGCTGTTCTCCCTGTGATTTTCTTTGCACTTTTCCTTCCTGTGGCTGATTTTTCCTTTAAGGTATAGCTTCTTCTTCCTTTCTTTAATTTTCGTAGAATAGGTAATTTGTATAGGTTTCTAATTTCTTTTTCTGTTTTGGGGTTTTAGGATTTTGTCCCTCTTTTTTCATTTCTGAGGTTCCATAGTTAGTAGCTCTAAAGTTAGGACACTTTGCCCCTCTGTTTCGTTCCTTTTTGCGTGTTTGAGGGCTTCTCTAGGAATTTCTGGCACCTTTTGTCCTTTAGTTGAAGGTTCTGTGTTTGGGGGTAGTGGCTTAGGTTTTGCTTTGGCTGGTCTGCTTCCTTTGCTCCGTGAGTCTGTAAATTGGTTTAAGGGGGTTGTGGGTGAGTGAAGAGTTATTTATGAGGTAAGGTCTAGTGAATTTGAGACGGGATTGTCATCTAGTGATGATCCCGTCGAGAGGGAGGAGGATACTACAGTCTCTGGCCTAAGGGAGGTTAGGGCTTTCCACGCCCTCGGGGAGGTGTGTAGCCTGGACGCTGAGACCCTTTCTAGGTTTAGGGATAGGTTTCAGTTTCCTGAGAGAGTTAGGGTTTGTCTTCCTCACAAAGAGGAACGAGCTTGTCATTTCTTGCCTGGGGAGGTGTGCTTCTACAAGGCTGCGTTCCAGTGCGAGCTTAGGTTTCCCGTCCACCCCTTTATTATTGAGCTTTTGGGTCACTTCAACATCGGTCCTAGGCAACTTATGCCAAATTCGTGGAGGATTTTGATTAGTTGTATGGAGATATGGCTGGCCGTCATAGAGGGAGACATGATTAGGGTGGACAGGTTCTCATATTTATACCGTTTGAAGGAATCCAAAGAGTATGGGTACTATGACCTAGTGCCCTGGGTTAGGAAGGCTAGGATCATCACCGATTTGCCTTCGTCCTTCAGATATTGGAAATCCAGGTTCTTCTTCGTGTCCGGGGATGATTGGGAGCTCCTTCCAATGGAGTTAGGGGGACGTCCCTAGGCTGCTTCGTCGGTGGAGAGCCACGAGTCTGGTGCGTCATCCTTCTGCTAGTCTTCTTTCCTCCTTTGTCATTTTCCCTTCATATATATATATATATATATATATTGATCGTTGCTGACTTTTCTATCTTGTGTCTACGCAGTTAAAAAGCGTCCAAAGCTTAAGAGCAGATACAAGGGTCGTGTAGAGGCAGCTATAAAGTACATAAAGACGATAGACGACTTTGACGACCTGGTCAACCCAAGAAATCCGGCTCATCACTGTCTGGGTCCAAAGCCTTCTGCCTACGTCCTTCGAGCCATCGAGATTGAAGAGAAGAGTAAGTGCTCCTTCAGTTTGTTGCTGTTTTGAATTCTCTTCATTCTTTTTTTTTTTTTTTTTTTTGGGTGCCCAGTATGTTTTTGGGCTTTTAATTCTATCAATGTTTTGCTGCATGGTGTTTTTAGGCTTTTAATTTAAACAGAATGTTTTCATGTTTACTTGTTTGCTTTTCTTGTTTTCGTTGGTCTGTTCTCTTCGTTGGTTTGTTTTTCATTGTGCTTAACACTTTTTGTTTGTATGAGATTCATGCTTTCTGTCTGCCTCTTTGCTTGTTCACCCTTAGCTTAGGGGTTTGGTTGACTTATACCCGTTTAAGGGATTCTCACTTGGCTTTTTTAGTAACTTACATCTGTCTAGGCAGAATCTTATTACCTAGCCAATTCTTAAGTGACTTATACCCATTTAAGGGATCTTGTCAATTGGCTTTGTCAGTAACTTACATCCGTCTAGGCGGAATCTTGTTACTTAACCAATTTTAAGGTGACTTACACCCATTTAAGGGTTCTTGTCAATTGGCTTCGTTAATAACTTACATCCATTTAGGTGGAATCTTGTTACTTAACCAATTCTAAGGTGACTTACACCCATTTAAGGGATCTTGTCAATTGGTTTTGTCAGTAACTTACATCCGTCTAGGCAGAATCTTGTTACTTAGCCAATTCTTTGGTCTTAGGCTTCTAAATTTGCACACATCACATTGGAATGTTGGCTGAATAGTTCTTTTATTGCTTTATTTCAAATACGAATACAATCGTCAATTACATTTATTGATGGTACTTCTTCAAATGCTCAATATTCCATGGTCGTGGTAGTTTCTTCTCGTCCAATGTTTCCAGGTGATAGCTGCCTTGCCTGGAATAATAGGTGACCTTGTATGGTCCTTCCCAGGTTAGGTCGAGCTTCCCTTGGGTCAGGTCCTTGGTAGCAGGTGTGACTTTGCGCAGAACGAGGTCTCCTATGTTAAGTCGTCTGAGCTTCACTCTCCTGTTGTAGTACTCGACCATCTTCTGCTGGTACTTCGTCATCTTATGGGGTACTCCGTCTCTGAATTCATCCAAGCAATCCAGGTTGACTCTTAATTGATCGTCATTGCTGCCTTCATGGAAGACTTCTCGTCTCATGCTAGTGACTCCCACTTCGATTGGGATTATTGCCTCTGTCCCATAGGTGAGCCTTAAGGGGGTCTCTCCTGTCGGGGTTCTTGCTGTAGTCTGGTATGCCCACAGGACATTGGGCAACTCCTTTGGCTAGGCACCCTTTGCATCCGACCAATGTCCAACCGAGCTTTGATCATCTTGAGCAGTGTCCGGTTCGTCACTTCTGTCTGACCGTTGGCTTGGGGGTGACTTGGAGACGAGAATTGGTTCTTAATCCCAAGCCCTAAGCAGAATTCCCTGAAGCCTTGACTGTTAAATTGCCATCCGTTATCCGATATGATCGTCTGTGGTATCCCGAATCGGGAAACTATGTTCTTCCATACGAAGTTCTGGATCTTTGCCTCTGTGATGGTTGATAGTGCCTCTACTTCAACCCATTTTGTGAAATAATTAATAACGACCAGTAAAAACTTTACTTGTCTCTTACCTTGGGGTAATGGGCCGATGATGTCAATCCCCCACCGGGCAAACGGCCATGGGGAGGCTATTGGCGTCAGTTTCTCTGCTGGGACACGTTGAACATTCCCAAACCTTTGGAATTTGTCGCATCTCTTAACGAACTCTCGTGCATCGTTCTGTAAAGTAGGCCAGAAGTAACCTGTTTTGATAACTTTGCTTACCAGGGATCTTGGGCCTGCATGGTCTCCGCAAATTCCTTCATGGATCTTATCTAGAATGTATTTGTATAGGGCATCGTTCAAGATCGTAAACCTGGCTGCCCTTTTCTTGATCTTCTTGGCCTCTTCGACGTCCTGTGGAAGCTGTCCGTCTTGAAGGAAGGACAGGATTGGGGTCATCCAGCCACTTTCGCTTTGGATTACGAAGGTGAGGACCTCTTCAATGCGGGGACATGTCTGGACTTTCATCTTTATGTCTGTACTCATTGGTCTTGCTTCTGACGATGCTTGCTTCTCTAGCTCGTCTGCCCCCATATTCTGGCTTTTGGGGACCTGTGTGAACTCTACCCGATCAAACTCCTGTGTCAAATGTTTCGTCAGCCTCAGGTAACTTTGTATTCTTTCATCCTTTGCTTCATATTTCCCATTTATCTGCCCCATAACCAGCTTTGAATCACTCTGGAGGAGTAAGTTTTTTCCTCCTAGCACCTTCTCGACCCTTAAGCCCATCAGTATTCCTTCATACTCAGCTTCATTGTTGGTGGCCAGGAATGTTACCTGAACTCCATAAAGCGTCTCTCCTTCCGGGGTGATAATAATGACCCCTACTTCACCTTTCTTTCGAGTTGACGAACCGTCAGTCTAGATCATCCATCTTTTTACCACGTCTGATGCCCCATCCTTGTCTGGGATTGTGAATTCGGCGATAAAGTTTGCCAGTGACTGTGCCTTAATAGCTGTCCTGGGGTGGTACTCAATGTCAAACTGGCTAAGTTCGATTGCCCATTTGATTATCCTTCCTGCAACCTCAGGCTTGTTCATAGACTTCTTTATGGGTTGGTCTGTCATCACCAAGATAGGGTTCGCCTAGAAGTAGGGGCACAGCTTGTGTGAAGCTACAATTAAGGCAAATGCAATCTTCTCGATCCGTGGGTATTTGGCTTCTACCCCTTGGAAGGCTTGATTGACGTAGTAAACTGGGAGCTGTGTTCTGTCTTGCTCCCGGATCAAGGTTGCGCTCACAGCTGTAACTGACACTGCTAAGTATAAATACAAGTTTTCTCCCTTCTTAGACGGGCTCAGAAGGGGTGGATTGCTCAGGTAATGCTTGAGCTCTTGGAAAGCTTTTTCACACTCGTCCGTCCAAGCGAAGGCCAGCTTCAGCATCTTGAAGAATGGCAAGCATTTGTCCATTGCTTTAGAGACGAACCTGTTGAGTGCTGCTATCCTTTCTGTGAGTTTCTGGACTTCCTTCACGGTCTTGGGTAACATCATGTCTAGTATAGCTTGTACCTTCTCTGGGTTCACTTCTATCCCTTTCTAGGACACCATGAACCCTAAGAACTTCCCTAATGCTACCCCAAAGGCGCACTTGCTAGGGTTCAACTTCATTTGGTACTGCCTGAGAGTGGTGAACGTTTCTTGGAGGTCATCCAGGTGAGCAAGCTCTTCTTTGCTCTTGACGAGCATGTCATCCACATACACTTCCATGTTCCTCCCGATCTGTTTGCTGAATATTTTGTTTACTAACCTCTGGTAGGTTGCTCCAGCATTTTTCAATCCGAAAGGCATCACCTTATAGTAGTAGAGCCATTGGCTTGTAATGAAGGCAGTTTTCTCCTATTCCTCCTCTGCCATTTTTATTTGATTGTACCCCGAGAATGCGTCCATGAAAGTCAGGAGCTTATGTCCTACTGTGGAATCCACCAGCTGATCTATCCTTAGCAGGAGAAAGTTGTCTTTTGGGCAGGCCTTGTTTAGGTCCATGAAGTCTACGCACATCCTCCATTTTCCATTTACGTTCTTTACTAGGATGACGTTGGCAAGCCAGTTTGGGTAATAGACCTCTTGGATGAAGTCTGCTGTTAGCAGTTTGTTGACCTCGTTCGTGATTGCCTGGTTTTGTTCTGGAGCAAAGACACGTCGTCTCTGCTGGACGGGCTTTTTCTCGGGATCTACGTTTAGCTTGTGTTGGATGATCTTTATGGATATGCCTGGCATATCCTCGTGGCTCCATGCGAAGACGTCCAGGTTCTCCTTGAGGAATTGGACTAATTTCCTCCTCATCTCTGTACTCAGGGTTGTCCCTACCCTTATAGTCTTTGTTGGCTCTTCGTCTACTAGCTCTATAGTTTCCAGGGCTTCCACCTTCTCTTCTTCTTTCTACTCAATCATCCATGTATGGTTTTCCTTCGCAGCTAACACTGCTCGCTAGTACTCCCTAGCCAGCACTTGATCTCCTTTTACTTCACCTACACCATTTTCTGTTGGGAATTTTACCTTCAGGCAATAAGTGGATGTGGCTGCCTTCTAACGATTGAGTGTAGGCCTCCCAATGATCACATTATATGAAGAGGGACAATCTACCACCAAGAAGTCCAGCTAACGAGTCAGTTGTCGCGGGTAAGACCCGATTGTGACCGTCAGTGTCACTATGCCTTTGGGCTACACTCTGTCCCCACTGAAGTTGATGAGAGGGGACTCGAAGGGATGCAATCTTCCTGGATCCAACTTCAATTGTTGAAAAGCAGAGAGGTAGATAATGTCCGCAAAGCTACCGTTGTCCACAAGGATACTCCTGGTGTTGAACCCCTCTATCATAAACATTATAACTAGGGGGTCGTCATGCGGTTGCTTCACTCCTCTGGCGTCGTCTTCTGAAAAAATCATGTCCCTGTCTGTCCGTTTCTGCTTCAAGGGCGGTATCCTATGGATGCTCTTCACCTGTCTCTGCTGTGATTTCTTGAGGGATCTAAACGATCCTCTTGTGGATGGCCCACCTGTGATCGTCTTTATTTCCCCGATTGCACTCTGTAGACGATGGGACGTGTGATCTTTGACTCTGTAAATGATGGGACGTGTGATCTTTGTCCCTCGGAGAGTCTTCGCGCTTGTCCTTATTGTTATCTTTGGACCTACTGGAGTCTCCTTTCTTGACATATTTCTGCAACTTTCCTTTCCGGATGAGTTCTTCTATTTGCTCTTTCAGTTTTCTGCAATTTTTTGTGTAGTGGTCGTGATCCTTGTGGAAATGACAGTATTTCTTCTTGTCACGTACATTGGGTGATGAATGTAATGGCCTAGGTCATTTAAGGTAGTGCTCATCTTTAATCTGCGCTAAAATTTTATCAACAGGCATAACTAAAGGAGTGAATTTTACCGTCCGAGGGTTTTTATCGTCTTTTTGTTTGTTCCTGTTAGTATTCTGACGATCTTCCCGTTCCCTCTTGCGTCCTCTCTGGTTGTCTTCCTTTGTTTCCTTCTCATTTGGCTTTTCTACCCCTTTAATTGCTGCTAGGGTGTCCTCGGCGTTCATATACTTCTGTGCTTCAGGAGCATTTCTGCCATCGTCTGAGGGGATTCTTCGCGAGCGAGACCACGAACTACCTGGATTTCAACCCAGCTTTAAAGGTCATCATCTTTTTTTATCATCTGCTTTGTCCACCTCTAAAGTTTCTCGGGTAAAACGCTTCACATATGACCTCAGGGTCTCATTTTCTCCTTGTCTAATAGTAAGCAGGTGGTCTACCGGCCTTTTCGGGCATTGCCCCCTGACAAAGTGACGTAAGAAGGAATTACCCAATTGCTCGAAGTTGTCGATGGACGACGTTGGTAACTTCGTGAACCACTCCTTCGCAGCTCCTTTGAGAGTGGTAGGGAAGGAACGGCATAGTATCTCGTCAGGGGGCTACTGGAGACTTAGAGTTGTCTTTAAAGCATTGAGGTGATCCAGAGGGTCCTTTAGTTCGTCATACAGCTCAAGTTGAGGTAGACGAAACTTTGACGGCATTGGGCACTCCAGGACCACCGTCGAGAAAGTTGAATCTGTCCTCCTAACCATCCTATCCAGGCTCCGTTTTGTCTTTTCCTTGATTGCACTTCTTAGCTCGTCCATCTCTTTTCTCATTTCTCAGAGAAGGTCCAAGTTCACTCTTTCTGGATTACTTTCTCGTCGGCGGTCATTCCTTTTTTGGCTGTCTTCATCGTCGTCCCGATTGGTCCTAGAACGATTGTCCTCTTGCTACAACCACAGCCTCATCTCCTGGTTCTGTCTGGTAAACTCCTCCATGCTGGCTGTGAGTGTTTGGATTTGCAGAGCTAATGCTGTAGAACATGGGGAGCGTTGGGTTCCATTTGGAATCTTGAGTTGAAGGGAACTACACTCTCGAACCTAAGTACGAAGATGTCGTCCCCACAGACGACGCCAAGCTGATGATGTGGAAATCGTCAGCCGAGTAGGTTCGTCCAGATGAGTTAGCAACCTCGTCCCTGTACCTGAAAATGTTGTGCAAGGCCCTTTACATGGTCACCGGTGTGGTGCCTGCCACAGAGTCCTCCCTCCTTGGATCAATGAGCCTACTTGCCCACACGATATAATCATATACATCCATCCACTCTGCCATGTCATGGATGAAGTAAGGCAAGCCATCAAAACCTACATTACTGAGCCCAGAAGCGTTACAAAGAGGCACTAAAGCCACAATAAAGGTCCCAACGGCTAAAAGCAATGAAGCTATATATATACACCCCTCAAAACTAGACAAGGTACACAATCTTAATACACAAATACACTGCAGCTCTGATATTCCAAACTCTCATACTTTCTTAAGGCTTCCACTTTATCTGACTTAATCATTGGAGACTCGGTGGCAGGCACCACACCGGTTACCACGTAAAGGGCCTTGCACAACATTTTCAGGTATAGAGACGAGGTTATTGACTCATCTGGACGAACCTACTCGGCTGACGATTTCCACATCATCAACTACATATGTGAAGGTTAGAGTTGGATAAAGATTAAAGAATTTCTCAATTTAATAATGTCGGATTGGGCTGAAAAGAAATTCTCCAACGCTACCTCATATGTGCACAGTTCACCTCCTCATGCACATATTTAATCAAATCATATAAATAAATATAAGAAACTAAAAAAAAAAGGAACAAGCAATCGATTTTGAAATGATAAAGCATCGTGCCTGCGAGTGGATGTTTTTAATTACAATTCAATTCGGTTTGTAGTCCTCTATTCCGCATTAAAAATTACTTTTATTTTGTCCTTTTTAATCAGGCATTAACAATGACTTATTCAAGGTGAAACAATCATATCAGATGTTCACACATGACAACATCACAATGATGTCTTTATGCTCAGTTAACGTAATTGCGTTGAATATGAACATGGTATTTCACAAGTGGTGAGCAATTAGATATTATACCAATTATTGATGATTCATTTACAAGGAGTGAATGTAGACGGAGATCTATGAGGGCTCTTCTTTTATTTTTGCAGAAGTATTAGTACTAAACTAGGTTATTAAATTCCCAATCATTACCTTTTTTTTTTTTTTTGGTTAAACAATCATTACCTTTAAATATTGAAAAAACACTCCTCTAATGAAGACAACAAATATTATATTTGCTACATTATTATTATTTTTTTTTTGTAACCAATCCGTTATGAAAGCTGGGAAAATTATAAAATAACGGGGAGCATAACAAGTGTATATTCTCAGAGCCATGATTTTAGCCCAGAGCGATAAGGTAAAAAGGCAGGATTGTAAGCAGAATTGAATCAAAAAATTTTAGTGGACATTAATAAAAATAGGTAAACAATTATTAAAAAACAATCAATTATTTCTAATAACAATCAATTGAAGGGACAATCTAAGTGCATAAAGTTTAAACGTATAATTTATAATTACTCAAAATAAACTGAGATAATGTAAATGTAAAAGTTTAAAAGTATAATAATGTTTTGAAAATTTTAAAATATTTTGTAAATGTAAATGTAAAAGTTGTATACCACTTCATTTGCCTAAATTGCTTTTAAAATATAATGTAGTATTCAAATTTTTTTTTCTATTTAATTAAAATTTGATTTTGTAATTGTTAGGGACATATTTGATGTAAATTGGCTAATACTTTGACAAAATGCACTTTATTTGTAATTGGGTAGATCTAGGATAGTTTAAGACTTCAAGAAACATGTTGTTCAAATTAAGTATTGAAGCCATGCAAATTTGACCAAGAAATAAGTGAAGAAGTGCTATTCATTAAAGCTCGACAGAATCCTTTCTATCCAGATTTAATGTTGAAGCTTGACACAAGCTGTATCTGTCGAGAATTACGAAATCAGACTTTTCAGATCTGATTACACGCATATTTTTATGTATTTGTGTAGGGTTTCTTTTCTCACAACCGTAGACATATATAAGGATTATTTTAAAGGCCGTCGTACAAGAAATTGTATCCTTGAATGCATTGTGTAACCAGAGGTAGAAATTGCTCTAGTTCATCATTCTCTCTGTAGAAGCTACTGCGTCTTTATGCCAAGGGTTTTGTGACCAATGAGCTTCTTGATCTTTATTGTTGATGAACTGAAGAACTTTGCAACCAACATCTTCTTCAAGTTGGTGGAGTTAGTCAAGTACTAGTGTTAGGTTCTAAAGACTTAAGATTTTATGTATTTAGAACTCTAATGTGTATTGTTGGCAAACCATGATCAAAACAAGATGTTTAGTCGTGTTTAGACTTGCTCAAAGTTGGTTCATTTATGTAAAGTTGGAATAAGCTGATGCAGAAATCATTTATGCTTCTCGGCCTGGTTCGATCGATCGAAGCTTAGGCTTGATCAATCGAAAATTGGGTCAGATGCGTTTTCTGCAGAATTCTGACTCAGCCCTAGTTTTGTTTTAAAACGTTTAGGGTTTTCTAATTTGCCCCAGGTATATAAGGTAAACCCTAGCCACGTTTTAGTGTGGCTCATATTGCTGTTTGTGTAAATCTCTTGTGAGATCTGTGAGGAGCTTTCCTTTACACAAGCTTAGGATTATCAAGAAGGAGATTTCTTCAAGAGCTTGATGATCATTCAGTTGCTGCCATAAGAACTTAAAGAAACACAAGCGGGTGTGCTTGTACTTGCTGGAGAATCCAAGAAAGAAGGAGTCTGTGGTCTTGGAGCTTGCACGTGGTTGTGTCAGTAAGTTTCTACTGGTGGGTAGTAATAGGATGTTAGTGGTCTAAGTCCTGTTGAACAACTTCGATTCTTTCATAGTGGATTCAGGTTTACCTTGAGGATAGTTAAGTTAAATCCTCCCCAGGTTTTTACCGGTTTGGTTTCCTGGGTGATCATATCATTGTGTTATTTATCTTTCCACTTCTTTTGCATGATATGATTGTTTGATTGTGATAACCTAGATTTGGAATTTGGACTAAGTAACAACTTGGCTAATTACCTAGGTTAATCCAGTTGTGTTTTTAATGGGTCTAAAAACTATCAACTAGGATCCGTGCATCATTGGTTAGTCACGTACTAGGATTCGTGTATTGAACAGAGAGATTACCGCTACAATACAAGTCCAATTGGGTATTGGGGTAAGGATTCAATTGTAGGTTGGTATTTCGAGATAGGCCAAAGGGTTTGGTAAGATTCCTTATACTTGTAACTGCTTGTGATTGATAATAGTGAATTCTTAGAAATGGTGACCTTAAATTCACTCGGTGGAGTTTTGCCTCGGTGGTTTTCCCCATTTGTAAACAAGTCACCCGTGTCAAATTTATTTTCCGCTGCATTAGTTATTTGGTGATTTGTTTGTGCTACTATTACATGTAATTTGACTAATTAATTAACTTGGGTAATTAATTAATTTGCAAGGGGTCAATTCATTTTAACCCAACAAGTGGTATTAAAGCGGGCACACTCTGATTAGATTTTAATCTTTGCTGCGTGATCCATTGACCCCTGTTTGTCATGGATAGAGGATAGTCTCTTATTATACCTCCTTTATTTGATAGTACTAACTATGCATACTGAAAAGTACGCATGAGAGCTTTCTTACAGTCTTTAGATGAGAAAGTGTGACAAGCTGTGGAGATTGGCTGGACTAAGCCAAAGAAAGAGCCAGCTGATTGGGATGATACAAAGATCAAAGCGGCAAACTTCAACAGTAGAGCATTGAATGCGATATTCAATGCGGTCACGAGTAAGGAGTTTAAGAAAATATCCTCGACTAAAACTGCAAAGGAAGCATGGACCATTCTCCAAACGACCTATGAGAGAACTAAGGCCGTTAAAGATTCCAAGCTTCAAAGGCTTACTACAAGTTTTGAGGTGATCAAGATGGAGGAGGATGAGTCATTCGATGAGTTCTATGCCAAACTCAAGGACATAGTTAACTCAGCCATTAATTTTGGGGAAACTATTCCTGAACCCAAGGTTATGAGAAAGGTGCTCAGATCTCTCCCTGAGAGATTTCATGCCAAGATAACTGCAATTGAAGAATCAAAGGACATTGACTCCATTCCTTTGATGGAGCTGATTGGAAACTTGCAAACCTATGAATTGGGTTTGACCAGACTCAGGAAAGGAAGCAAAAGTAAAAGCATGGCACTGAAGGCCAAAAGCAATGAGACTGATGAGTCTTCAGATGATGAAGATTTTAAGATGAAGTCCTATATCACTAGGTAGTTCAAGAAGTTCATGAAGAATGCCAATGTGAAAGGTTTTGACAAGGACTGTAAGCAATCTAGTTCTTCTCAATTCAAAAGTCAAGATAGAGGGAAGAAGGATGCTAAGGATGGCGGTCAGTACACTATTACCTCTAGATCAAAGTGCTTCGGATGTCAAGGTTTTGGACACATGATGTTGACGTCGGGCCACGAGTGGACGGTGAAAAACCGCAGTCGGGCCTTCGTTTGACCACCCGCCGTGGCGATGCTCTCGCATGCGCGGGGCCCGTTGGAGGCCCCTCTTGGTAATGGTGATCTGTGCGTGTGTGGTTCGCTCGGAGCTTCGGGTGCTCTCTCTCTCTCTCAGTGGAGGAGGGTAGGTGTCTACCTTTGGTGGTGTGGCAGGAATCTTGGCCAAATTTTAAGGGATTACTAAAGGTAAATGAAATCGCCTCCAATCATTGGGTTTTCTAAGGTGTGATTGGTCACCTGTTTCTAGTTGATTTTATTACCAATCCTAGGCTAAGAAAAAGGGCATTTTTCCTAATCTAATGTGGATGGTAAAAAATCTTGATTCTTGAGTCCGAAAGTTTGGTTACATGTGGGGTAGGTGTTAGGCACCCCACAACGCCTGTTCAAGGATAGTCCTTTGTTTTGATAAAGCCTTAATTTTCGGAGATTGGCAGTAAAAAACCTGATTTTGGCATTGGCTTTTGAGGCTTTGCATGCATGGGGGCTTTGAGGTTTGGCTTTTGAATAGGTGTGGTCCCAATCTATGCTTTCCTAAGGCATTCATGCAAAGTACCAAATTTCCACAGCAAAAATCCAGCTAACCACTTGTGATTTGTTGTGAAAATGTTGTAAAAATGTTGTGGACATAGCATCTATCATATAGAGAAATGATATGTCTGACATGTCACCTTACTTTCGCAGAGGAAATTAGGCATCGCTTTGCCTTAGGTGACACGGACTGTGACAATCACATCGGAAGGGGGGGGGGGTGAGCAGGTATATATATACATACATCATGTACAATGCAAGCACACAGAGCAGGAAAGTAAATGCCTATATCCCTAAAGCATGACCCAAAATATAGGTATAGGAAAGTAAACATGGGTCACCATACTCTAGAGATGAGGACGAATGGTACACTGCATGATATACCTAATACAACCCATCTAAGAGAGAAAGAAGGGAGGAAGAAAGGGGGTTTAAAAGAGTACATAACCAAATGGGATAAGCTAGACCTCTAAACCTACTGAACATGGCTGCTTGGCTCATATCTACATGCTTGCAACCATGCCCTTTTTGCTTGCGCCTGGGAGACGATGCCCTAGCTCCAAGCTTCCTCGCTCTATATATGTACATGCAAAGGCAAAGACAAGAAACCAACAGACAAGCCATGGAAGGAAAAGATGCAAAAAGCATATGAAAGAGGTATAAAGCAGATAAATGTTATAGACATGGCAAGCAAAAGACAAGGAAGCATGCAAACAAGTGCAAAGGTAAACAAGCAAGAACGTAAACAAAAGGTGGTGTCTGCAAGGGACAAATGTAGGTTTCGATCGAATGTCCATAACTTCATTATGTAGAAGCTTGGACGACACACTAGCAAGCAAGACTCATGCATGGACATGTAAGTAAGTGTGTAAAGATGCATAGAAAGCCAATAGGTGGCACAAACAAGCATGGCAAGCATATCATCGCACGGAGTGGAAAAGGGGAAAGGTATACACGAAGCAACGCGGCATCTAGAGACACATCCCAAGTGGTTATACCCAAACAAGGCCTCATGGGCATCAGATGTAACCACACAACCACAAACCCGCTAAGGGCATCAAGCGTGGGAAAGCCTTGAACTAGAGAGGCTAACATGGACAATAAAGCATGGAAGCAAGCGAACATAGACGTGCAAATAAGGATGATCCAAACCCTTTGATATGGGCTAAGGTGTATGGACGATGACAAAGACCATAGGGTCTAGATCGGGTCCAAACCAATAGGCCAAAACTCAAGAAAGAGAGACGAAAGCGACAAAAGGACTACAATAGCACATGGCATGTCAAACACAGCCTAGGTCTAGGCACACAAACATGGCATGGGGCCCACAAGCACATGGAATATAGCATAAAGCATGTAAGGAGCATAGATCTAGGCATGTAGGCATGTGAAAACATGAATCTAAGCATGTGGATGTAAGAATAAAGGCGTGGAAGAACACAAATCCAAGCATATAAGCATGTGAAGACAAGGATCCGACCATATAAACATGTAAACATAGGCATAAACACATAGATCCAAACAAGGCATAGCCAAAAACATCATACAAGCATGTGAGCATGTAACCCTAACATCAACATAGAACAAAAGGAGGAACAAAGCATGGCATAAAGCATAAAGCATGTAGGAAAGACAAATAAACATGTAAACAAGCGTAGAAACATGTGGACCTAGCCAAACAACACATGGGAAAGGTAGATCTAAACATAAACACATGGCATAAAGCATAAAGCATGTAGATCGAGACAAATAACACATGAACATGGATCTAATCTAAGAACATGAAAGAAGCAAGATAAAGCAAGAAACATGTCAAGGAAAGCAATAAATCATGTTATTAAGGCATAAAGAGCAAAAAACATGCTAGGGAAAGATTTAGGAAGTTAGGGGTGTGGATAGTAGCTAAAAAGTTACATCCATACCCCTAAACCCCAAATCCAAGATGTAGAACGAAGGAAAAGGAGATTGGGTATAAGAATAATACCTTGTATTTTTTGGTGAAAAAGGAAGAATCAAAAGGCTTTGAGGTGTTTTTTGTGTTTGGAATAGAGAAAATGTCCAGCAGAGAGAAGATAGCTCGGGGGTCCTTTTTTTGGGTCTGGAAGGTGCCTGGGGCTATTTATAGCCCCGGCACGAATCACGAAGCGGTGGCCCTTCAAGGGCCGCTACCTTCAAACTTCCTCTGATCGGGTTGATCTTGACACCCTTGGAAAGATTTTGACTTCCTGATTCTGAAAAGTTATGGAACTTGAAAATCCAATGGTCGGATTAAAAGTTATGGCTCTGGGAAGTTAGTGGCACGTAGATCGGTGCATTAACTCGGTTTTCATGATATCTCGACCTTTATAACTCTGATTTTGACCCGTGAATAATCGTTGGAATGAGAGTTTGATTATCTTCGCAATGGCATTGGTTTCAATCCATTCTATTGGCCAGATCAAAATTAGGGTTTTTGGGCCCACCAAAGGTCAACTCTAGGTCAAACTTGGTCAAAGTTGCTAAAAATCTTCGAGGAGCTCCGGTTTGATGTAAAATCATGAAAACTATCATTTTGTAAGGACTTTTAACTTTTTTGACCTACAATCAACCTAGGGCTGACCAGGGGTGTTTTGGTCATTTTGGCTAAAAAAGGCACTTTAGGTGTTCCGGTGTCCGAACTGGTTACGCCACATCATTCTGGATGTTCTCGTGGCCCCATGGAGAGAAAATAACATTTTTGGATTTTTTGGGGTCTGGCACGCAAATTGAGGGCGGACAAAATACGGTATCAACACATGAAGCAAGAATGTCCAACATATCTCAAGTCGATTGGGAAAAGCAAGGCTCTTGCTACTACCTTAGGTGATATCGAGCTTGAGACTGAGTCAGATGACAATGATGACGGGGGAATATTAAGTGCTTTCACTGCTACAGTTGATCCTACTGAGGGGATTATAGAAACAGTAGATGAAGAAGAGGATTTGGTGGAATCTAAGTTTGAGAAAATGGATGAATAGAATGACATCCATACAACCTATGCTAAGTTGTACAAGGTTTCAGAGATGTATGAGAAACTGTATAGGTTGGCCACCAAGAAGCTGAGTGATGTGGAACTAGATTGAGAGGTGCTCTCTACCAAGGTGGATGAAGCCAATCAAACCATTGGAGCACTACGGTTCGAGAGCAATTTCTTGGCTGAAAGAACTAAGAAGTTTGAAGCAGAATTGTTCCAAGTTCGAGCTTAATTGGAAAGGACTTCTAGTGTAAAGCTCGATGAGATGCTAAGTTTTCAGAAAGCTGCTTTTGACAAAACCGATTTGGGGTATGATTTCTCTTCTCCTTATATTGCCTCCTCTAGTACAACTATGTTTGTCTCACCAATGATAATATTAATTCTGAGAATAATGAATCTAAAATTGAAATAGCTAGTGAGAACTTAGACAAGGGCAAATCTATTCTAGGAGCACCCCCTAAGGTTGAAAAGAAAGACACTAGAAACCTTAGGAATAAGAAGGACAATAATAAAAAGTCTCAAAAAAAGAAGCCGCATTTCTGTCATCACTGTGGAGCATCCCAACACACTCGTCCAAATTGCTATAAGTGGTTAGCCACTCAACAGAGCAATAGTGTGTTATCATCTGGTGATCAGGGTCAGATTCCATCATCTTTGGGTCCTCTTGGAGATCTTCTCAATACCCCCATGTTCCTTTCGAACTTGAACGGTTTCAATTCTTCCCCCTCACTTCCAAATCAAAGGTTCGCGCAAAGGAAAGGCCCTTCCTCAAAATCTAAAATATGGAAGGAAAAAGGTTCAAAGTGATTCAGTCACTTTCTCTCTCTCTCTCTCTCTCTCTCCCTTTTTATGATGTTGCATTACTTATTTGTTTTGCTTTCTTGTTTTTGAGTCAGTCTAGTTTTATGCTTTTTGTGTTTCTTTATGTTTTTGCTTGGTTGTTTTCAGTTTTGTTTTATTTTGTTTTTATATAAAAATAAAAAAAAAATTGAAAAATTGGAAAATACAAAAACAATGTGTGTATGTGTATATTGGTACTTGTGTACCCTGGATGGCCATTGAAACAAAGTTTTCTAAACTTTGTATCTCTTGTAACTTAGATGAGCATCTCAATGCACAACTAAGCAAGTGAGCTTTGTGGCTCGTGTTTGTGATGAGTAAAGATTAAGTCTATCTCTTATATCTCATACTCATATCACTCTTTTTGACGGGAAGGACTAGAAAATCCTAAGAGAAAGGCATAAATAACCATATCACTACTAAAGCCCGCTAATCATGAATGACATCTGTATGCTTCGGCATAGCAAAATTGGGATGTTAAAGTTTACATAATTGGGTATTTCTTCTCTCTCTTATAGGCCCATTCATGCTGTGCTTAAAAGAAAGAAAAATATGCAAAGAAAAATAAAAGCAAAAAGAATCAAAATGCTTTTCAAATGGTTGCAAGTGTGTTTTTAGGAGATGTGGGAGTTATATGATGTACCTTGAAGGTGATAGTCCCCATCAAGCAGTTATGATTGTGTGTAAGTGTATTTGATTTTCTCATATCTCAAATCGTCATAATATGAGACACTTATGCAGTCTTACTATATTTTCACACACAACACGCAAATTCTTTGCTACTTTTGATACATGTGCAGGTACAATGTGATTTGGCCATCACAGGAGATACATGTGTTAATATATGCTCACTAAACTGTCTTAACTTGTTTTTGAAATATAAAATTGGTTAGATTTTTTTAGTGTGTGTGTGTGTGTGTTTTTGGATCTATCTATGCTATGCATATTTATTGAGAGATGTTTTGAGAGCTTAATATGTTGCTTGGATCTTTGTTTGAGTAGCTTGTTTGTTGCATTTATCTTTATGTGTTTTTCCCTCCTTGAAAAACCTTCTTTCTTCAAGCTTGATAGCTTCTCGACAGATTCTCAATAGATTAACTTCTTTCGAACCCTTCTTTCTCTTTTCTCGATAGCATCTCGACAGCTTCTCGATTCATCGAGCCAAATTTCCTTGCTTTCTGTTTGCTCGATAGATTCTCGACAGATCCTCGATCCATCGAGACTCACTTTTGCCGTCAACAGATCCTCAACTGCACCTCGACAGATTCACTTTTGTCGAGATTTAGTGCTTGATAGATCCTTGATAGCATCTTCGATCCATCGAGCTACGTTTTATATATAAAGTTGAGACGCGATTCAAACTTCACTTTTTCACTTCTCTCTCGACAGAAAAACCATCTCTCTCCCCCCAAACACTCTCTTATCTCTCAAATCACTCAACCCACTATGTTTTTGGCCTAATCCAAGCTTAATCCACTTGGTAAGTGTTCTTAATCTCTTCATTTTCATGCATTCATGCATTTTTAGACCTAGGTTTTGGGTTTTTGAAAATTTTGGGGTTTTTGAGTTTTTTGTGCAATTTTTGGGTTGGGTTGTGTTGTTTTGATGTTAAATGCTCATGCATTGCATTCTTATTGCATTATAATAATGTTTCATGCATTTTAGATGTGTGATTGGTTTTTGTTGATTGTGTGCTGGTGGGTTTGGATTGGGTTTTGCCCATGATGTTTTTAAATTTTGCATGTCACATGCTCATGCATTATTCATGCATACGTTATCTCTTTTCTTTCCTATTCTGGTTGTGATGAGTTCTGTTTCTGTTTCTCTTTCTCTCTCGAAACTGCGCTATGGCACCAAAAGCGCGTATATCCACTCTGGCTCGGAATCGTCTTCAAGGGTCCGGGTCTTCTTCTTCTGATCCTCACGTCCCTCTCCACATTCGGTTCCGTGATGAGAGGCCCGAAAGGACTTCTTGAAGAACTTCCAGAGCCATGGTGTATATCCGGAACGCCAGGTTATCTTGTCGGACTTTGTCGACACTCCTCTGTCATTCGAACTCGGGGCTGGAAATCTCTTCTTGAGAGTCCCTTGAGTTGTCCCATCGTGTTTATACATGATTTTTACTCCAATATACATAGCATCGATACCGATGTACCTCAATTTGTTACTACATTTTGAGGTACACGTATCGTAGTTGCCCCAGATCTTATATCCGAGGTACTACATGTTCCCAGGGTAGTGCATCCTGACTGCCCTGGCTGTGAGTATCTTCAGACCGTGTCCAGAGACGAGCTTCTCTCTCACTTTTGTGAGAGACCTTCCATATGAGGTGGTAAGCTAAACACCCCATGCACGAGCTTTGCAAAAGGCCCACGCTTCCTTAACATGGTGATGACATTTACTCTTACTCCTCTGTCTCACTATAACTCCATTACTGAACTAAGGACTTCTATATAGACTTTTCCTCTCACTTCATCACATCTATTCTAGATGTGTACTTGGATATTGCCACCCGTGATAAGCTTATCTTTCCTTTAACTATCACGCGGATCCTTTGTCACTTCTCCATCTCCATTCCTTCCTCTCCCTTCTTCACCACCATGGGTGCCATTAGCCCCGGTTTTGTTCAGTGGAGCGAGGCCCAGCTTCGATCAAAGCGGCCGCGAGTGGAGACCACAAATCCTGCAGCTTCTGCTGTTCCGCCATCTTCCTCGACTCCTTCTACCTCTACTACTGGTGGCGTGACCCTGGAGGCCATCATGGCGTAGCTTTAGTGGATGGAGGCTGACTTTGGTGGTCGTCTTGACTATCTCACAGATGAGATGTGTCAGATGAACACCCGGGTTGGTCGCATTGCCCACCGACAGGCTCGCCTTGGCAGTTTTGCTCCATCTCCGTCTCCATCTCCTTCTCTAGAGGCCTAAACTGATGAGGATGATGCTAGCTCTTTCGGTGATGACGAGATGACGACCTTTCAGTGACTTGCCCTTTGTCATTCACAACAAAAAGGGGGAGTGGTTTTAGGTTGATAGTAGTCTTGTATTTAGGGGGAGAGTTAGTATAAGACATTTTTTGATAGGGGGAGTGTTTATAGATTTTGAGGGATGTAGTGAGGTTTATATGTACTTTTATTTTATTTTTTACATTAGCCTCTTGTACACCAGTCTTATGACATTTTATTTACATACATTGTACTTTACTTTTCATATATATGATGATGATGTATGCTTTTTCTTCACCTATCTCTACATGTTTTGTTTCTTTTCTCTCTCTATACACATGTTTCTTTATATATGCAATCTTTATTTCTGTTTCACACATGATGCCTTGATGAGTTTTGTTTAAGTGTTTCAGAAAGGCAGGTTATGAAAGTCTATCTTGTCATGAACTCTCTTCTTGCAAAGTTTTTCAAGAGTTTATGTTAGGGTTAGATTTATTTTGTAATACAACAAGTGATTATGAGTTTAGTGATTTATTTACAGCTCTCTTAAAGGCGATATCCGGAATCATACAGTAGCCCTCTTAAAGGCGCTTTTCCTAAAGTCGTACATCAGCCCTCTCAAAGGCAGTTTCCAGAATCATACATGTAAGTCCTAACAACAAGCATTGTTTTCTACATACATCATGAAGCAAAGAGACAATATCATACATCGAGGCCCACTGTGGGGCAATATAGTACACATATGTCCAGGCCTATCTAGAGGTGATACATAATATACATACATAGCAAGCCCGCCATGGGGCAATGTCTACAAGATACATGAAAAATACATACATGCCCACGCAGGGGCTACATCATGCTACACAAAAAAAAAAAAAAAAAAAAAAGGCTAAGTCTAAGGGGAATGTAGACTTTAGGAAAAGTGCCATTAAGAGGGCTGTCGTCGTGTGTGAGAAACAATGCCTTTGATTAGGACTTAAATGTACAACTTTGGAAATTTCCTTTGAGAGGGCTGATGTAGACTTTAGGAAAAGTGGCTTTGAGAGGGCTGTCGTCGTACGTAAGAAACAATGCCTCTGATTAGGACTTATATGTATAACTCTGGATATTGCCTTTAAGAGGGCCGTAAGCATATGTGAGGAGCAACGCCTTTTGGGTAGGGCTTACATGCATGATTCTGGACACTGCCTTTAAGAGGGCTGATGTATGACTTTAGGAGAAGTGCCTTTGAGAGGGCTGTCAGTATGTATGCAAAACAATGCCTTTGATTAGGACTTATATGTATAACTCTGGATATTGCCCTTAAAAGGGCCGTAAACATATGTCAGGAGCAACACCTTTTGGGTAGGGCTTACATGCATGATTCTGGAAACTACCTTTGAGAGGGCTGATGTATGTCTTTAGGAAAAATTCCATTGAGAGGGCTGTTGCTATATGCATGAAACAGTGCCTCTAATTCGGACTTATATGTATGATTCTGGAAATTGCCTTTAAAAGGGCTGTAAACAATTGTGAAGAGCAATGCCTTTTGGGTAGGGCTTACATGCATAGTTCTAGGAGATCGCCTTTGAGAGGGCTATTGATGTACATGCAAGACAATGCCTCTGATTAGGACTTACATGCATGACTCTAAAAAATTGCCTCTAAAAGGGCCGCTACTGTATGCATGAAACAATGCCTCTGATTAAGACTTATATTTATGAGTCTGGATATCCCTTTGAGAAGGCCGCTGTTATATGCATGAAACAATGCCTCTGATTGGGACTTATATGTATGATTTTGGAAATCACCTTTAAAAGGGCTGCTGCTGTATGTATGCACTATCGCATTTTCATCATAGATGGTGGTTTTGAACCAGCTTGTGTCACACTCATTTGTATTGCACCGCAATTTCACGGGTTTATTAGTGAATTTTGACAATGATCATCCTACTGGAGGGGAAGAGAAGATTGAGAGATCACGTGAAATAAACTGCCCTAGTTTAGGGTTTCTTGTAATTCTCGACATGAGGGACACATCCTCGGCGGGACGGACCTATTCTGGCATATTGGACAAGGTAGAGGGAACCGCGTGAAATAAAACTGCCCCAGTGTAGGTTTTGTGTGGTTCTTGCTATGAGAGGAAAAGTTCCTGGCAGGATGGACTCGTTCTTGCATACTGATTAGCACAAAGTGGACGGAACCGCTTAAAATAAAACTACCCCAGTTTAGGGTTTTGTGGGGTTCCAAGCTTGTTAACCGGCTGAAAATGGCCTTGACTCCATAGACCATACCAAATGCTGGTAATGAAAGTGGACATTCTGAACAAAATCTCCTTAGACACGCCATGAGGCGATATGCATTGATTGCTCCTATTATTGCCCGGGCGGGTTATCAATTCAAAAACAGGTTCCTTGAGGGTAACCTTATGGGATACGACTCCCTCTATCCTCCAAATAAGCTAAAACAAGTTGTCGGATTGCTGAGAACGGGTCCTAGTACCCTTCTGTTGTAAGCTATGACTACTGGGGCTGAATCGACCCTGAACCAGGCTTAGAAAAATGAGGTTCAAGATGTTTGGAAGTGATGAACGAGACGCACAAAGATAAACTGCCCCAGTGTAGGATTTATATAGTCTCGGATGCACGAAAGAGAATTTCTAACAATCTGGTTCACTGCTAAACCGACCGCGCACTACTGCGAGTGCTAAAACAGAGGAATCTTTGCTCCAAGGTGGTCAAAAACATCCCAAATAGGTGGGTAGTGGTCAGAGTACAGTAGGGTTTGTGCCTGGGGACTAAAAAGCCCCAACATGTGTCCTGAGGTTTAGTGGCCCTTCTAGGACCGTTGCCTCAGTTTGCGTGCATAAAAAGCTGGGCTCAGCCTAGCCCCAACTCATTCTAGTCTGCGATTTCTTGGGGTCTTCTTCTACCCTTTTCTTCACCCAAAGAGAACGCTGTTCTTCATCATTTTTTGCGTAAATTCTTATCAGATCATCAGATTTAGCAAGATCCGTTCATGGATGTTCTTGGTGCTCACTTCTACGACACTTTGGTTGAGCTTGAGAGGGAGTCTTACTATGAGAAGAAGCTTAGGAGATGGTTGAATTCCTTTTCTTGTAGTGACCGGGCATTCATCCGGCGACTTCTTAGAGATGCTACTGCTCTTCTTCACACCTCACTAGACTGGCATTTGTTGGAGGTCATTACCTCTTGTTAAGACCCTGTCTTGAGATGTGTCACCATTGGAGACGTTGATCTAGTGCCCACCTTGGAGGAGTATGATCATTTTCTTTCTCCTTCTACCCTCTGAGCACTATCTTTGTTCCACCAGTGTGGCAACGCTACCTTAAGAGACTCACTGATTTGTTGGGCTTGAAGAGGCTCATTGTGGAGGCGTTGACTTGGTATGGTAGTGGGAAAGGAGGGAGCATGTCTTTCAATTTTTTGTATGATCAGTTTCTCCCATCGGAGTGTCCAGTTGGCTATAGATGATTTTGTGGACTTAGAGGAGTGGTGGACATCCTATCGGCATCAGGCCTTCTTGGTGGCCTTCCTTGGTGTAGTGTTGTTTCCTTCATCGTTAGGAGCTATCAGCTTTACCGTTCTCCCTCTAGTGAGTGCCCTACCTCATGGTACCTCTTTCATTCCTGCTGTACTTTGTGAGACGATTAGATCCTTGTCTTTGTGTCGGGAGACCGGTAGGGGTAGGCTAGGTTGCTGTGTTCATCTGTTACAGCTGTGGTTTTATAGCCATCTAAATGTCATTGCTAGGGATCAGCCTGAGGGCTTTTCCATTAGGCGTAGAGTCCGGGCTATTGTAGTTCTTAATCTTCCTTTCTCTGGAGATACTGAGGGTTGGTTGAGGTACTTGTGCAGTCTGAGTCCTACTAACTAGGCCTGGAGAATCAAGTGGGGTATCACCAAATGGCAGGAGCGGACATTGTGTCAGTTTACTTGGCATTCCCCTGGTGGGTATCTGGGGGAGCACGGGGTACTTTCCAGGCATGGCCATGCGGCAGTTCGAGGGTATCCAGCATTTCCTTTGACTTAGTGATCTCTTTGTTGTCACTTGTGAGTACGGGCTCGTGGATATTGATGTGGCAATGACGAGGCATGCCTCAAATTTCTGGGAGGCACACAAGTTGAGCATTGACTTCCCTCTTTATTCTAGGAATTACTAGGAGTGGTTTTCCAGTTGAGTTTAGAGTGTGGTGAGATAGCAGAGATCCCAGTTTTATGTTTGACTTGTCATCACCAGTCTCAACCGAGTTGCCACTTCTAGCTGATGTTTTGAGAGACTATACTCTGGAGTTCGAGATTAGGGTTAAGAGGGCCCTTGTGGATTTGAGGGAGTGCTTGAGGGAGGTCGTCAGGGATAGAGACTGCTGTAGGGAGTTGACTGACACCTAAATGGAGGATATTGAGGAGATGAGCATTGCTCATGAGAGTGAGCTCGCTACTCTTAGGGCAGATCTTGATTGGAGAGGGCTGGCCCGTCTCGGTACAAAGGCAGAGTGTGCTCAGCTGAGATCCTGAGTTGCGGGTTTGGTGGATAAGCTTGCAGATCTTACTCAGAGGTTTACCACTTTGGATCATACTTAGGATGAAAAGAGGGCCACACTAGAGGCCGACAGGGCTGAGCCTAGCAGCAGGGTCGATGGTTTAGCATTGGAGCTAGTACATGCGAAGGCCTACATTCATTCCACTTTGAGCATGGAGTATGGGCGAGAGGGTGATGAGCCTAGTGAGCCACAATTGGACTTCCATCGCCTTAAGACTGAGCTAGCTGAGAGGAAAGAGGCTTTGAGAGTTGCTATTGTAGAGGTGGGCACCTTACAGGCGTTGTTGGAGACCGAGAGACAGGGGTCTACTTCTAATTCCATGATGGAGGAGGAGTTGGTCTGTCTTCGGCATTCACATGACAGACTTAAAGGGTTGCCAGAGACCTGGGCTTTGATGTAGCCGGGTTACTTCGCACTCATGATCAGTTTGACCCAATTTTCCATACTGGTTTTGGGCGTTTGTGTCAAGTCGTGTCTGATCGCTTGGCCATGTATGACTTGCTGGTGTTCTTTTCTGTTTATTTTGTTTTTGCACATGAGCTATGTAGTTAGTATCCCACCATGTATGGAAAGGTCCTTCGTAAATTGCTAGACAATTGTGTAAGGCCTTCCTTTTCTTGTTTGAGTTCTTAAAGCATAGTCTAGTCTGTTAGGCATGCTTAGAAATTGGGAGATAGTGGAGAGAGATGTTTATGATGATATTCAAGATATATTTATGGGATGAGATTTCATGTTTTGTTATCAGAATGCATGAAAGAAACTGAATGGCACAACACAGGCATGTTAATGAATACGTAGGCAAAGGTTTGAAAATGCAAGATTATACAAATAAGTGATAAATGTAAAATCCATGCATATCAATATCTTTTTTTTCCAAGGATACACCCTATTCTAGACGGATCTTTTCCTTTTCCCATTGAGGTACATTTCCCATTGGCATGAGCCAGGATATCTTTGAGCAGACCATCGGGTCATGGTAGTACTGTAGACAAAGAGAAATCTCGGAGGTGTCTTCATATCTTGTCTTGGATACTAGATCCATCTAATTTTCTGATCTTGAGCAGGAATTCAAGGAAGCACAATTGACTGATTTTTATTTTAAGACGTGATCGAACCAAGATGGCTGCTTACGTACCTCCACTAGGAAGGATCAGGTTAGCACGTTGTTCAACTAAATTTGGATTGCCTTAATTTTTGCCTAGACCGCCCTTTCGGGTTTTCAATCTAGCAAGCTCTCTCACTCTTTCTTTTGCTCTCCTTTTGCGTAGACCGCCCTTTCAGGTTTTCAATCTACCTTTTGTATTTTCTCACGCTCTCTTTCGATCTACCTTTTTACATATATATATATATATATATATTTTTTTTTTTTTTTTGACATAAAAACATAGAAATGAGGTGCACTGAGAGGCTCCTTCATGCAAAGTATCGGATGACGGCGTCAGAATTGGTGGGCATATTGAAGTCATGCCTGTCCATGTCTGCTAGAACCAAGGCTCCTCTGGAAAAGGCCTTCTTCACCACATATGGGCCCTCGTAAGTTGGGGCAAACTTTCCTCTGTGATCAGGCACGGCCTGGTTGCGCTTCTTCATGACTAGATCACCTTCTTCAAAGACCTTGGGTCTAACTTTCTTATTGAATGCTCGCATGACGTGGCATTGGTACAATTGTCCATGGCACATTGCGGTCATGTGCTTTTCATCTATCATGTTCAGTTGTTCATATCGAGAATGGGCCCATTCAGCTTCTGACAGCTTTGTCCGAGATAAAATCCTGAAAGACGGGATCTCTACCTCTGCGGGGAGGACGGCCTCCATGCCATACACTAATGAATACGGGATCGCACCCGTGGAAGTATGAATAGAAGTGCGATATGTGCACAAAGCAAACAGAAAATACTTGTGCCAATCCTTGTATGTGTCGGTCATCTTCACCAAGATTTTCTTTATGTTCTTGTTAGGGACTTCCACTACACCATTCATCTGAGGGTGATAGGGAACGAAATTTTTGTGCTCAATCTTGAACTATTGGCAGAGTTGCTGGATCATTTTCCCATTTAGGTTCACCCCATTATCTGTAATGAGCTCTCCCAAGACATCGTAGCGGCAAATAATGTTATGTTTCAGGAAAGGGGCTGCCACTGCTTAAGTGACGCTTTTGTACGAAGCGACTTCCACTCACTTTGTGAAATAATCAATGGCCACAAAGATGTACTCATGACCATTTGAAGCTTTTGGAATCACGGGTTCGATGACATCCATAACCCAAGCTGAGAAGGGCCATGGTGCTACTAAAGAGTGCAAAGGTTGAGGAGGAGCATTCTTCCTATCTTGATAGGCTTGGCAACGGTGGCATGTCCTCATATGTTTAATGCAATCACTTTCCATGGTGAGCCAGTAATAACTAGCTCTCAAAATCTTGCGGGCCAACAGGGGTCCATTGGCATGAGCTTCAAGAAAGCCTTCATGCATCTCTTCCATCAGATAATTAGCCTAGGGGGCATCTATGCATCGAAGCAAGGTAGAATCGTGGTTCCTTTTGTATAGGACTGTTCCACCCAAGAAAATTTGGCAGGCCATGCACCGGATAAACTTATTTTCACTATCTGTGGCATCGAGTGGGTATTCATTGTTCTTAATATAAGCCTTGATATCATGGTACCATAGCTTTTCGTCGGCTTTGACTTTGACACTCATGCATTCTTCGATGTTCATGCAATGGGCCGGCACACCCCAGACTTCTATGCGCAATTGCTGCATATCATCTCATTCTGATAACTTGACCATACTAGCCTGGGTAGCCAAGGCGTCTGCAAACTGGTTGTGTGCTCGAGGCAAATAAGCGAATGTGATGTTTTGAAACTTCGGAATCGAGCGGCTGATACATTTCTGATACAGAATCAACTTGGTGTCTGGGGCTTGCCATTTTCCTTCAATTTGGGAGATGATCAACAGGGAATCTCCAAAGACACTCAAGTCATAGACGCCGAACTCTAGGGCCACTTACAGGCCGACTATGCATGCTTTATATTCTGTGACATTGTTGGTGCAATCAAAATTCAGCTTGACTGAAATAGGGCTTTTTGGCCCTTAGGGGAAACAAAGACTGCTCCCAATCCAATTCCGGTAGAATTGGCGGCTTCATCAAAATAAAGCTTCCAACGCCATGGTTCCACACTGTCTGGTTCTAGCTTTAGTGCCATGACGTCCTCATCAGGGAAGAGGGATTCTAAAAGTTCTGGATCATTTAGCGGCTGATCCGTTAAGTAGTCGGCTATGGCCTGGCCCTTGATGGCCTTTCTTGTCGTAAACCCAATGTCGAATTTAAAAAGTAACATTTGCCAATGGGAGGTCTTCCTTGTAAGAGCTAGCTTTTCAAAGATGTACTTAATGGGATCCATGTGGGAAATGAGCTGCATGGTGTAGTAGAGCATGTACTGCCGCAATTTGTGTGAGGCCCACACTAAGGCGCAACATGTCTTTTCAATGGCAATGTAGTTGATCTCACAATTGGTGAACTTCTTGCTTAGATAGTAAATTGCCTTTTCTTTCTGGTTGGGCTCAACCACTTGGCCTAACATGCAGCCTGTGGAGGTTTTGTGTACCGCTAGGTAGAGGATCAACGGATATCCCAGCATCGGGGGAACCGGAATAGGAGGGTTCAACAAATATTGCTTGATCTTGTCAAAGGCCGTTTGGCACTCATCTGTTCATTCTATCTTCGTGTCTTTCTTTAAGAGCTTGAACAATGGGTCACATGTGGCGGTTAACTTCTCTATGAAGTGAACTATGTAATTGACTTTGCCTAAGAAGCTGTGAATCTGTTTCTTGGTTTGTGGTGTCGGCATGTCCCGGATAGCTTGGACTTTTGCTGGGTCCACTTCGATTCCTCTTTGGCTGACTATGAAGTTGAGCAATTTCCCTGAACTAGCACCAAAGACGCACTTGTTAGGGTTTAGTCTCAACCTGTACTTGATGATACGCTTGAATAGTTTTCTCAAATCTACCAAATGATCATAGACCGAATCCTCCTTTGTTATCTGGGGGTTCAATCAAAGAAGCCTTCCCATGTCCTATGGCACCGAGGCCTCGGCCTAACTGATAGCCAAATTTGAGCATCTCCTTGGCAGCCATTAAAGTAGTAGAGGGCCATGCTGACTCGAGTTTCGAAGCTCTGGAGATCATGGAGACTATCTCGAAACTGTGAAAAGTTGCCTCCAGAAAGGCATTAGCACCAATGTAGGGGATAGAAGTCTCCTTGAAGATGGATAAGGGCTCTTCAGCCATAATAATGACCAACTAGCCCTGGAAGGGGAACTTAAGCCTCTTGTGAAAGGTAGAAGTAACCACGCCTGTGGCGTGTATCCAAGGCCTCCTTAGGAGAATATTGTATAGGGAATCCACCTTGATGAGTCTCTGGAAAGACCTGAAGAGATGTTGGAGCAGACCTCCTCTTTTCCAGTTCGTGCGAAGATCAAGGACACCTCGTATTTCCATGGGACATGATGGTCATCCTCATAAGGGAAAGGCTTCGGCATGTGAATGATAACACCCACCTGAGATTGCAAATTGGGCGTTGTGGAGAACATCTTTGGATTAATGACTACCGGACTTGGTAAAATGGCTTCGAGGGCCTTTAAGCCAAATATCCTAGAGATTCCTGAGGAGGGCTTTGGCAGAATAAGAGGATCGAAACTTAGATAGCGGGAACAATAGTGGTTCCCTCCTGAACTGATGATGAAGCTGGCCTTACGACTGCAGGCAATGCAAGAACTAGAGGAGTGAATCCCTTGACGGCTGGTAGGGCTTGCCCTTTTCTTGAATTTGATGACTCTGAATCCACAAGAGATTCTATGATCTCCTCAATGACTACTGAAGAGGGTAGCGCTGAAGTAACCTTACCAAGGCATTTTTGTAGATATTCGTCCTAATCTTTCCTTGACTCAACTGATATAGCTTTACAGCTAGTTCCTGACTGGGTAGCTAGAGGACACAGGCTGGTTGCCATGCAATCACCTCTTCCTACGATTTCCCTTTTGATCTAGATAATATCACGGTCGACTAGACTCTGAACCTGTGCTCGGAGCACTTTACCATCAAATAGGGCATGCCTGTCTCCACTATCACAGAATGAGCAGATTCCCTAATCAAATCCTGGGGTTCACATACCTTTAATATTAAGGTCACTCTCTTGGACCAAGGTTGGGAGCAGGGCCTTCCATGGGAATGACGGCGAGGAGAAATTCGGAACCTTTTTTTTCCACTGTGATGATGGCGTTCACATTCCCTTCCTGATAAGGAGGCAAAGGGTTGGTGATGATGTTCAGACCGACTGTATTATTGAACTGTATCAACCTGTTGTCGATGAGATCCTGGACACGGTCTCTCATTTGGTAACATTCTTCCAGAGTATGCCCCTCAGCCCAAAAATGGTGTTCACACTTCTTGGATGGATCAAAGTCGGATGGTGGAGGGCCATCTTTGGGCCTGGCAAACATCGGGGTCACCGGTTTCCTCTCCAGCAAGTAAGCATAAAGATCTGTCATGGGCATGGGTAACGGAATATACTTCCAGTTTTTCCTCCTAAAGGGACGAGGTGGGTCTAGCCTTTGTTTCTGATTAAAGGCTCGGTTAGGTGCTTAAGTAGGCTGAACTTGTTGCTGATAAGGTCTAGTAGCTGGGGTTGCATAAGCAGAAGTAGTACCCCTAGGCCTTTCTGGTGCATTGTTAACCATGTAAACGTCGGCTTCCTTAGTCTTGCGGCCGGTCAATTTCTTAACTTGTCGTTCGACCATAGAACTCAAAGACTCAGGCCCCATGATCTTCTTGCTCCTGATACCCTCGTCAATATGCTCCCCAATAGGGATGAAGCTAGCAAAATGAGTGACTTGGGTCTTGATCATCTTCTCATAATAAGGAGACTTGAGGTTGTTAGTGAACCATTTGATCATATCATTTTCCATCATGGGGGGTTACACTTGTGCGGCTAGCTCATGCCACTTCTAGGCATACTCTCGGAAAGATTCCCCATTCTTCTTCTCTGTTCTCATAAGGACTGTGCAGTTAGGAGCAATCTCGGTGTTGAACAGGTAGTATTTCAGGAAAGAGTTGGCCATTTCCCTCCAATTAGAGGTCTTTTCCAATCTCGCATACCACATGGCCGCGGGGCTGGTCAAACTCTTAGGGAAAATCTGACAAAGTAGAGGATGATTGTCCCTATAAGGAGTCATCTTCCTATAAAATGTGTGCAAGTGTGCACAAGGGTCTTTAGTACTATCATACTTGACGAACTTTGTGATAGGACATATGTGATTCACTTGTTAGGAGCATATGTCACTATTTTATATAATTGGCTTATCCTTTGACAAAACACACTTTACTTTTATTTGGGTAGATCTAGGATGTGTTTAATACTTCAAGAAACTGTGTTTCAAGATCAAGTGTTAAAGACATGCAAGTTTGTCCAAGATTCAAGCTGAAGAAGTGCTGTTCATTAAAGCTCGACAGCTAGCTATCCATCGAGCTTAAGAAGCTGTTCCAGCCCCGTGGCTCAACAGCTGCTCAACAGCATCTCGACAGACAGGTATCTGTCGAGCTTTATGAAAAACAGAATTCCAGTTCTGTTTTGACTCTAATCTGTGATTATGTGTTTTAGGCTTTCTTTTCTTCTAACCCTATACATATAAAAGGATTATTTAAGGGCCTTCAAAGTGTACACAAGTTGCACAAGTGTTGAGCAAAGTTTGTTCAAACAATTTTGTAACCGGAGACAAAGTTTTGCCCTAGTTCATCATTCTTGTGAAGAAGTTGCTGTGTATGTGCATCGTAGGGTTTTGTGACCAAGCATCTTCTTGATCTTCATCATTGGGATGAACTGAAGGACTTTACAGCCAACAACCTTCTCTAGTTGGTGATTGAAGTCGCGTACTAGGATCCGCGCAATTGGTTAGTCACGTATTAGGAGTCGTGCATCAAAAGGAGGGTAGGTGTCTACCTTTGGTGGTGTGGTAGGAATCTTGGCCAAATTTTAAGTGATTACCAAAGGTGAGTGAAGTGGTGGGTTTTTCTAAGGATTGATTGGTCACCTGTTTCTAGTTGATTTTATTACCAATCCTAGGCTAAGAAAAAAGGCATTTTTCCTAATCTAATGTGGATGGCAAAAAATCTTGATTCTTTAGTCCAGAAGTTTGGTTATGTGTGGGGAAGGTGTTAGGCACCTCACAACGCCTGTCCAATGACAGTCCTTTGTTTTGATAAAACCTTAATTTTTGGAGATTGGCAGTAAAAAGCATGATTTTGGCATTGGCTTTCGGGGCTTTGCATGCATGGGGGATTTTGAGGTTTGGCTTTTGAATGGGTGTGGTCCCAATCTATGCTTTCCTAAGGCATTCAGGCAAAGTACTAGATTTCAACAGTAAAAATTTGGTGACATGTCACCTTACTTTCGCGGCGGAAATTAGGCATTGCTTTGCCTTAGGTGACACGGACTGTGACAATCACACTGGAGGGGGCGAGCAGGTATATATATACATACATCATGCACAATGCTAGCACACAAAGCAGGAAAGTAAATGCCTACATCCCTAGAGCATGGCCCAAAATATAGGTGCAGGAAAGTAAACAGGAGTCGCCACTCTCTAGAGATGAGGACAAATGGTATATGACATGATATACCTGTTAGGATTAGTGCCCTTAAATCCTATTGTATGATGCTATGTATGATATTATGTATGACATTATGTATGACTTAATATTGTGATTAATAAAGTTGTTTTATTATTATCTAAAATAATAGTAACATGAATATTCAGACATTATCATATAGTCAATGAGATGCATAGTATGTGATTTATGTGAAAAGACATAGAAGATATAAATCACAAGTTCTTTGTAAATTTAGAATTTTAGTTCGTAGTCGATGATGAAATTGGGCATTTCGTCTGCGAAGACTATAACATATCAACTAAGATGATTTGTCTTGATCATGGAAGTGGAGACTTCTAGTTGATATGTTGATATGTTTTAAGAGTTAAGACATATTGAGCTGGACCGTTGTGAGATTTATTATTCTCCTAACGACTATTAAATGAATAATAAATTTCACGACTTCTATTAACATGAACTCTTAATCCTGAGAGAGTAATGGACCTGATCATGAAATGTAGGTTGCTTTGATATATCAGGAGTGAGATCTAAAGTTACGGTCAAAACCTCATGTAAGGTTGAATTTAATCAACCATTTTGTTGGCTTTATTCCTTGCCAATTTGCTTATAATTCAGCATTTAGAAACCTTGTATTTAGGTGGGATTCATGTAAGGGTAGTGTGTGAGAGAGTGTGAAGAAAAGCTCAAAAGAGTGCACTTAGTAGGGCCTTGCGACTAGCTCGCGGCTGGCAAGTCACCAAAGGAGGAACACATGTGAAACATGCAGGGGAGCTGAAGAGTCACGCCAACTGGAGCACTACAGGACAAAACTTCCAGTCTGGCCAAACAGTTGGCTCGCGACTTAGACACGCGACTCAGTCAAGTCACGAGGCCAAGTCGCTAGACCACTATGTTTGGGAAAAATTGTCCTTTCACATTCCAAACACACACCAGTATAAATACCCCTTATACCCATGTATTGTAGAGAGCTTCCAGAGAAAATTTTGAGAGAGAAACCCTAGAGAAAAACAAGATTGACTCATCCACAATCTTTATACTTTGATTCTCCAAATTCCTTTACTCTCACCATCTCCATTGTTACATCCTTGAGAGGTACATTTAGCCAAATCCTTTTCTCACCATACCCATATTTGTGAAAAGGTTATTTGGTGCTTGGGAAGCAGTTAGGAAGGGACCAATTGATATTGGTTGATGCTATGGGCTATAGCGGAATTCGGTAAGTTAGACAAGACAAAAGTTACTATCAAAACCTCATGTAAGGTTGAATTTAATCAACCATTTTGTTGGGTTTATTCCATGCCAATTTGCTTGTAATTCAACATTTAGAAACCCTGTATTTAGGTGGGATTCATGTAAGGGTAGTGTGTGAGAGAGTGTGAAGAAAAGCTCAAAAGTGTGCACTAAGTAGGGCCTCGCGACTGGCTCGCGATTGGCAAGTCACCAAAGGAGGCACACATGTGAAGTATGCAGGGGAGCTGAAGAGTTACGCCAGCTGGAGCACTACAGGACAAAACTTCTAGTTGGCCAGGCAGTTAGCTCGCGACTCAGACTCGCGACTCAGTCAAGTCACGAGGCCAAGTCGCTAGACCACTCTGTTTGGGAAAAACTGACCTTTCGCATTCCAAACACACACCAGTATAAATACCCCATATACCCACGTATTGTAGAGAGCTTCCAGAGAAAATTTTGAAAGAAAAACCCTAGAGAAAAACAAGATTGACTCATCCACAATCTTTATACTTTGATTCTCCAAATTCCTCTACTCTCACCCTCTCCATTGTTACATCCTTGAGAGGTACATTTAGCCAAATCCTTTTCTCACCATACTCATATTTGTGAGAAGGTTATTTGTTGCTTGGGAAGCAGTTAGGAAGGGACTAATTGATATTGGTTGATGCTATGAGCTATAGCGAAATTCGGTAGGTTAAAGAAGACAAAGGTTCGGCGTAAGTCGTAATCTCGTTGGAGCAAGAAGCTTGAAGGTCTTAGGTACATTGGGTAGATTAGGCTTAGAGGGTCTTCTGCTGTTCATGTATCCTAACTTCATTCTCTAGTAGATTATTGACTGCTTGGAGGGCGGCGGAGAGGTTTTACGCTGAGGACTTCAGTTTACTCTTCGATAACACATCGTTGTGTTGTCTTTGTGTTTGCATCTCTCTTCCCTTAATCTTTGCCATTTTATTTCTGCTGTGGTTGTAATTTTATTTGGTTTAGATTGCTTTATCAATTATGCTTTAGCTTATTTTCATATTCCGCACATATATTGTTTGATAATAAGCTTGAATTGGTAATTTGTAATTTGGGAGTCTAAACGTTCATAGGTGTTTTACACACTATTTGAACATTCACCTCAGTATGTTGGGCAGTCACATTTAGTGTTGATGAAACATATATTTTCATGATGGGATTCATAGTCTCTTAACGGAGATATAAAATATTCTCTTGAGATAAGTTTAATGGGTTTGGTTATTCAGAATGTTAGGCTTAACTACTTTAGTAAATAGTTACTAAAGTATATATTTATGAAATTGGATTTCATAAATATATGATGAATAACTTGAAGGATTAAACCGGGTACTTAAGGATTAAAATGTAGTAATCTACAAAGTGGCAGTCAACATTCATGACTTTGTATTACTACGAATATTTTATAAAGGGGTTGCATGTACAATAAAGTCTTGGGATATAATTTATTAAAAAGGCCTAGAGTGGAATTATATTTATATAGTGATATTAAATATAATTAATGGTAAATTTGGACTTGTCTAGAGTTGACAGAAAAGCCCAAGGCCCATTGGAGCTAGTGTCTTATTTGTTCCTTTTTGGTCCCACTCCAAGCCACATACTAAAGCCCAATTGGAAAGGCCCAAAAGGCTAACCCAATTAGATAATCAATTATAAGGAGAGAAACATGCAAAATTTTGTATGAGAATGAAATGGTTTGTATGTGAGTGTTAGACACTCTCTAATTCTCTCTTGAACATATTCATATAAATTGATTGAGAGACCATACTTCTTGGGTTTTAGTGGAATTGGAGTGAAGATTAAAAGTGTTCCCAAGTACTTCTAATCTTCTAAAATTTACATAGTACATGTTATCGATTGCGAATGAAGTAGATTCGTTAATTTTCCGTTGTGTATGTTTTTATATGCGATACAAACATGTATTATTCCATTAAATGGTATCAAAGTGGTCTTCAATTTCGAATCTGTATAACATGTTTTGTGAGTTTTGGAATTAGAGATAATAGTTTCATGTTGTTAGAAGATTATGCATTTGATTTTCTGCATGGTTGTTGAAACTATGGTTTGATGAAAATTGATATTGATGTTGTGATGTTGTTTAATTTTGAATTTAAGTGTGTTAAATTGAACTTTAAGGCTATGGCATCAATGGAATTCAATTTTGACATCAATCTTTGTCTATCATGTTCATATGATGGTTGTTTGTTCATGAAAAACCGTTGAAAACTGTCTCAGAAAATTTCTGGAAAATTTAAATTTAACGAGATTTGATCGATCGAGTGGAATAGTGACCAATCTGCTTGATTTGATTGATATTCGATTGCTAGTCGATCGATCTAATTTTCTTTTTCGATCGATCAAGAAGCGATCGAGTACCGATCGAGCCAGGAAAATTGTTAAGTTTGATTCGATTGATATTCGATTGCCAGTTGATCGATCAAATTTTCTTTTTTGATCGATCAAGGAGCGATCGAGTATCAATTGAGCCAGGCAGATTGTTTTGTGACAATTTTTCTATTTTTTGACCGATTGAGATACACATTCGATCGTTCAAAAATTGGGAATTTTGAATTTTTTCTAAGTGTTTTCACATGTATTAAGTGCAAGGCTATGTATAATGAGATTATGCATGTTTACTAATTAAAAACCTTTAATTTAAAATATCTAGTGGGAGAGAGATACAAGGGTTTTATCTCAAGGCCTTCACTGTCGGTTCATAGTAGTGTGAAATATATACTTTGTCTTTACTTCGAGCTTAGCATTCCATGCAGAGAGTATTTATTTCATGGTCCTACAAGAATGAACTTCCTGGTTTATAGTGGTTTGATCAAACACCTTGTCTTAGCCTTTGTTAGGATATATGTGATTCACTTGTTAGGAACATATGTCACTATTTTATGTAATTAGCTAATCCTTTGACAAAACGCACTTTACTTGTAATTGGGTAGATCTAGGTGTTTTTAATACTTCAAGAAACTGTGTTTCAAGATTAAGTGTCTAAGTCATCAAGTCTGTCCAAGAAACAAGTTGAGAAGTGCAAGTTCATTAAAGCTCGACAGCTAGCATGTGTCGAGGTTTAAGAAGCTGTTCAGCCCGTGTGCTCGACACCTGCTTGACAGCTACTTGACACCTCCTATCTGTTGAGGTTTAAGAAAGAAACAGAAATTATGATATGTTTTCTTGGAATCCGTGAATGTGTCTTTGGGACTTCTTTTCTCCTAACCCTAGACGTATAAAAGGATTATTTTAAGTGTCGTCAAAGAGTACACAAGTTACACAAGCTTTGAGAAAAGTCTGTTCAAGCAAATTGTGACTGGAGACAAAGTTTTGCCCTAGTTCATCTCTTTTGAAGAAGTTGCTGTGTATGTGCACCGTAGGGTTTTGTGACCAAGCATCTTCTTGGTCTTCATCGTGTGGATGAATGGAAGAACTTTGCAGCCAACAACCTTCTCTAGTTGGTGATTGAAGTCGCGTACTGGAATCCGCGCAATTGGTTAGTCACGTACTTGGGAGTCGTGCATTAAAAGGAGAAATTGTCACTATAGAACAAGTCCAATTGGGTATTGGGGTAAGGGTTCAATTGTAGGTTGGTATAAGGTACTGGGATTCCTTTACTTGTAACCGCTTGTTGTGATAATAGTGGATTCTCAAGAGTGATGACTTTAAAATCACCTGGTGGGGTTTTTGCCGTGTAGGTTTTCCCCATTTGCCAACAATTCACCGTGTTATTTATTTTCTGCTGCATACTTAGTTTAATTAGTGATTTGTTTGTGCTACCACGCGCTTGCATGTTAATTTGATTAATTAATAAACTTGGGTAATTAATCAATTAATTTATCACAAAGGTTCAATATGTTTTTGGCCTATCAGCCTTGAGCTTTGCATTCCATGCAAAGGGTGTTTTAAATCATGGTACTACAAGATAAACCTGTTAATGGTAGATGAAATGTGGCTACACATGATTCTAGACAATGGTATCCACTAGACTAAATATTATAGTATCCTCTATGCTGAGTTCTTACTATTATTTTTTAGAGGCTAAATGTATAACGACATATTATTAGTGTTTGATAAGAGTCATCAAGATAGCACTAATAATGAGAATAGTTCTCAATCAATCATAGTATTTAATATTCACTCTATGTTGAGAGATATTGAATATGGGATTGGGTTGTTGTTGCATATATTATATTATGGTTTTATTAAGGTTCCATAATATATTTTTGTATGCTAAATTGATAATGTCCAGTTAACTTATTATATTCATGTTTATTGTTTTCATATTTGATCATGGCATTATTTACCCTGCTTGTTACTATTCTTAATCAAAACAAACTGATTGGATCCAACTATATTGCCTGGAAAAGAAATTTGGACATTGTTCTTACAGCTGAAGAGCACAAATATGTGCTTACTTGACCATGTCCTAGCTTTCCATCATTAGATGCTCATTTTGAGGAAAAATAGTGATATGATCGTTGGCAGAAATCTAATGAGATGGCCAAGTGCTATATCCTAGCATCTATCTCAAATGTTCTACAACATCAAATGCAAGATGTAGAACTAGCTTCGGACATTATGCTAAGTCTGAAGGAGATGTTTGGTGAGAAAGGCCGTTCTGCAAGGCAAGAAACTATGAGGCAAATTTATAATACCAAAATGACTGATGGCACTTCAATAAGGGAGCATTGTCTTAAGATGATCTCTAATTTGAATACATTGGAAGTTTTAGGTGTCGATATTGATGGAGAATCCCAAATGGATATGATACTCCAGTCACTACCAGAATCATTCAAGGAATTCAGACTTAATTATAATATGAACAAAAAGATTTATTCATTGTCTAAATTAATGAATGAATTGGTAGCGGTGGAAGGCATTCTTGGTACATCCAGTGCTGATGCCAATATGGCTGAAGCTTCTACTTCTCAACCTAAGTCGAAAGGCAAGGGTAAGAAGAAGAAGAAGAAGGACTTCACCAATTAAGATGGTAAACAAATTGCCTTAGGAGTTGCCAACAAAGGAAAGTATTTCCATTGTGGTGAGAAAGGACATTGGAAGAGGAATTGTCCAAAATTCAGAGCTGCCAATAATAAGGGAATGAAAAGTTCATTCCTCCTTGAAATATGTTTAGTACAAAATTCCATGGATTCCTGGTGTGTGGACTCAGGTTGTACTAATCATATCTGCAATTCTTTGCAGGGGTTCCAAGAGACCAGAAAACTAAATGAAGGGGAATTGTTTCTTACTTTGGCTGATGGGAGCAGGATTCCGGTTGTAGCTGTTGGAGTGTTTAATTTATGCTTTGATTCTAGGGTTTTAATATTGGAAGACTATCTATATGTACCTAATGTTCGTAGGAATTTAATTTTTGCAACTTATTTAGGTAAACATGGATATTGTGTTATCCTGAAAAACAATGTTGTAATAAAGAAGGGTAAAGTGTTTATCTGTTCTGGCAATATTGTTGATGGTCTTTATATTTTAACTCCTGATAAGCATGAATTATATAATTCTGAATTAGATAATAATTCACATGTGAAATCATTAAAGAGAAAGTTTCCTTCTACTAGTGATGCGTATCTTTTGCATTTACATTTCGGTCATATTAATTCAAACAGGATTCAAAGACTGATCAAAGATGGACTCTTAGAGCCATTGGATTTTGATGGATTTCCAATTTGTGAATCTTGTTTAGAAGGTAAAATGACCAAAAGGCCTTTTAATGCAAAAGGTAGAAGAGCCTAAGATTTGCTAGAACTAGTGCATTCAAATGTATGTGGTCCTATGTCAATCCAAGCAAGAGGTGGCTATGATTATTTCATTAATTTCACTGATGATTACTCTAGATTTGGTTATAAATATATGATGAATAACTTAAAGGATTAAACCGGGTACTCAAAGATTAAGATATAGTAATCTACAAAGTGGGAGTCTACATTCATGACTTTGTATTACTACTAATATTTTATGAAGGGATTGCATGTACAATGAAGTCTTGGGATATAATTTATTAATAAGGCCTAGAGTGCAATTATATTTATATAGTGGTATTAAATATAATTAATGGTAAATTTGGACTTGTCAAGATTTGACAGAAAAGCCCAAGGCCCATTGGAGCTAGTGTCTTATTTGTTCCTTTTTTTGTCCCACTCCAAGCCACATACTAAAGCCCAATTGGAAAGGCCCAAAAGGCTAGCCTAATTAGATAATTAGCTATAAGGAGAGAAACATACAGAATTTTGTATGAGAATGAAATGGTTTGTATGTGAGTGTTGGACACTCTCTAATTCTCTCTTAAACACATTCATATAAACTGATTAAGAGACAATAAAGGGAACAAGAAAGCAAGCAAACAAGCAAGAAGGCAATCGAGCAAGCAAACAAACAAGAAAGAAGACAAACAAGCAAAAAGGCAAACAAAAGGTGGTGTCCGTGAGGGACAAATGTAGGTTTGGATCGAATGTCCATAACTTCATTGTGTTGAAGTATGGACGGCACACTAGCAAGCAAGACTCATGCATGGACATATAAGCAAGTGTGTAAAGATGCATAGAGAGCCAATGGGTGGCGCAAACAAGCATGGCAAGCATAGCATCGCACGGAGCGGAAAAGGGGAAAGGTATGCATCAAGCAACTGGCATCAGGAGACGCATCCCAAGTGGTTACACCCAAACAAGGCCTAATGGGCGTCGGATGTAACCAAACAACCATAAACCCGTTAAGGGCATGAAGCGTGGCAAAGCCTAGAACTAGAGAGGCTAACACAAGCATAAAACATTGTGAGAGTGCCTTTTTCAGGATACTCAGGCCCAAGGATCCCGGGCCTGAGTGAAAAGGAAGGATTTGGTGGACCGGGCCTTGACTCACCGCAGCTAACTGGTTGTTTAAGAATCAAGTAAATGCAGAGAATACTTCTGACAATATACAGAAAAATGACAAACAAGGATATCGAAGAGTGCCAAAAAATTAACAACGTAAGTTCAGAAGGAAAGAAAAGCAGGATTAGCAAGACGATAAAGAAAAGGTGCTGTGGGGATCTCGGGAATTATTTCATTAATACATTATATGTTTGATTACAGAAAAAGCTCACTAGGACGTGATACAAGGTCCAATCAAGCTCAAAAATTGCAGTCTTGAATGGCTATTCCAGCCTTCAAAACTTGCAAAGTTTGATTCTCGTTGAATCCGAGTATGTGCAATAGTGGCCTTTACAGGATATCGGGAAGCAGTATTTGTTTTTTCCTTGATATTTTCTCTTCACTCTTGATTTCTTTTCTGATAATTTTTTTTTTCTGGAGAATTTCTTCTTTTCTTTGTCCTTTTCTCGCTGCCTTCTTCACAACCCATCCCCTCCTTTTATAGTGGAGTTTTCTGGGCGTCCCGGGGAACCGTTGGTTCCCCTGTTTTGTTCTTTTGCAAACAGAGCATGTTCTGTCCCCATCGTCTCGGTAAGTCCCTTTTCCATTTTCTATCATTCTTTCCTTCTCTTAGTTCTGATTCCTTCGAAAGCTTCTGGTTGGCCATCCTCTTTGGGACGTGCTGAGGTATGCCCTTCTCGGCATCCCCACTTCTGGCGCCTTCTACTTTTCTGTTTCTTTCCTATTTGGGTGGAATCCTGTTCTGCCTTTTTGAAATCGTTTTGTTATCATTCTTCTTCCCTGTCTTGGTTCCCCGACGCCTCTTCTGTCTGTGCCATGAAGGGTCGCTTGCGTTCTTTTGTTTTCTTGTTTTCTTTTTCTGTCTTCTTTCTATCGATCTGTCCCGGTCTTCTTCTTTTTTTGCGCTTATTGATGGTGCTTGAGGATCCTTGCTTCTTATACTTTGCTGTGATCTTCTCTCTTTTTTTTTTCTTTGGATGCTTTTCCTTTTCTGGGCTTCGGGATCCTCAGGGCCTTTCGTATAATCCCTTTGGACTTGAGTCTTTTTCTTCTGGGCTTAACTCATTCTTTTTGGGCTTAGCTTATTCTTTCTTGGGCTTATTTTACTATGATCTTTTTCAGACCTCAACATTTAGCCCCCCGAGCTCGTGGGTTGCCTGAAGCCCACGCGTGAGTGATTTAGGTTTCCTAAGATTTTCGTGGGATCCCAGCTCTTTTCTGCTGCCTTTGGTCGCCTCCTTTTTTGCGTGTTGCGTTCTCTTATAATTATTACTTTTCGCAGCTTCCTCTTTACACGGGACGTGGCAGTTGAGTATTTGAGGTAAGACTCTCCTACCCACTTATCTCGTTTCCCATTGCTTCTCATTAATAACTGCTGATTAATCTCCTCTTCAAATTAAATTTTTTGCAACTGGCGTGTCTTTTCATAAACTGTTTTTCCCAACTGCTACTTGCGCCTTTATTGTAGCCGTTTCATCTTATCATCTTGCTTCTCTGAGCTTTTTTTCATTCCTTGAGTTTTTCTTCTTCTTTGTTACTCTGGTTTTCCCCTTTTCGCACTTTCAATCTCCTTTCTTCTCATTGTACGTGTTGTTCCGATGGCTTCCTCTTCTTCCCGAAAGAGGAGAGAGCGTACTCCCAGTCCTTCTGAGGGTGAGGGTTCTTCTGGTTCTGCTCCGAGTGATTCTCACGAGGTTTCCGAACGTCCGGCCTTCCCTTTACGGGATCCTTGGTATTCTCTCAGTTTATTTTTCCCTCATATATCTCATGGTGATGCTCCTCCATCCCCTCACGTTTGGATGTTTTCCGGCCAAGCGGGTTTCGTTGGTTCCGCCCAGGTTCCCGACCCTAGAGAGATTTTCGATCTCCAGATCAGACAAGGAATCCGAGAGGCGGTTCCTATTTTCTTTGATTTTGTTCCGGGAAAGATTCAAGGTTGGCCTATATGGGTAGACAAGGAACTGTCTGATGCTGAGTTCGTGGGTCGTTTGGAGTGCGCCGGTATCCTAAAGGCAGTGGCTATTTCCAGAAACCTTGAGGGTTTCAGAGACACCAAAGGGCTCAGGCATCTGGTACGTCATTGGTGTCCTTCCCTTCATACTTTTTTCTTTTCTACTGGTGAATTGACGATCACCTTGGAGGATGTGGTTAATAACTTCCTCCTCCCGGTGTTTGGTGAAGAGAATCCCTTTGATATTAACCTTTCTGGTGAGGATCTCGTGGTAGAAGAAAAATTATTTGGTCATTTTGGTGGTCGCTCCGCCTCTTCTGGTGGTAAGCCGGCTAGGATGGGGAGATGGGTGATGACCCTCTCTCGTGAAAAGGATAAGGAAGTGAGGTGGGCCGGTTTCCTGGCTTTTTGGCTTAGCAAGTTTTTGTTTAGTGAGTTCCCTGGGTACGGAGTTAAGTCTTCATTTTTTCCGTTGGCAATTAAGTTGGCTCGAGGTACCCAGTATCCTTTGGCCCCTCTGTTTTTGGGTCATGTTTATTCTCAACTGGACCAGCTTCATGGAGATGAGGCTGAGGGTGATTCTTGTTATGTGATCACTTCATCTCTTCACTGTGCTATTCTTCAGATTTTCATGTGGGACCGTTCTGCAGCTACTTTGGCTAAGTGCAGGAATTTGAAATTTGTGAAGGACAAGTTCCAAGGATCCCCCGACATAGTGAAGGGTCTTTGTGGCAATTCTACCGATGCCTTTCCCATTATTTTTCGTTGGATTAGCTTGAAAGGTGGTGGCCTCAATCTTATGGAGTTGTTTGACCAAGCAGGGAGCTTATATTGGAGATCCCCTCGTGAGTTTGGTCTTGGCTTTACGTGTGATTCTGTGTTGTCTTCTTTTTTATCTTCTACGGGTAATACCTTTGACCTGCGCCGTGGTGATGAGGGCAGTCTGGCTTATCTTGCCTGCATTAGCCCCTCCTGGCTTCCTGTGCCTTCTTCAAGTGGCCCAAAATATACTCATTATTCAGCACACCGGGTGCTCCGACAATTTGGTTTTGATCAGGACATTCCGCCAGTTTTTAAGGATGTGGTGCCATCCCTTCCTTCCTTGGATCCTTTCTTGAGGCTGCAGGCCTTTTCTTATTGGTCACGGAGGAGCCCCCAATTTGCAGTGCCTAACTCCCAGAGAGGAGTCTTTGCTTCCAGTGGCTATACCAGTTATTGGAGAAGAGTATAAAAATCTTTTGTTGATTATGTTGGCACTGGTACAGTTCGGGAAGCCCCAGGGGAGGTTGGGTGGCTTATGGGCAGGATTTTCCTGAGACCTGGCTGGGTGATAGTCTCATCATTGGTGCTTCCTCTGGGGTGCCCATCAAAAAGGGTGCAACAGAGACAATAAGTGCTGCCACTGCTCCGAGTAAAGGTAAGGATGTCAAGTCGAAGAAAATGAAAGCTGTTGATGTTGGTGAAAGTACAGGGGGTGTGGAGATAGGCTCTGAGGCGAAAAGAAGGAAAACGGGGAAATCTCAGACACACTTGGCATCTCAAGAAGGCAAGGATGTCAGGGAACCTTTAGTTTCAAGGACCCGGAAGAAGACCAAGGTAGAGTCTTCTTTTCCCCAGGTTCCTGTGACTGCTTCAGTCCATGGTTCTTTAGGATCCTCTGGTTTGGTATCCCAGCCTCCTTTAGGACCCTCTGGGCGTACTCGTAGTAAGCAAAAGACTTCCAGAGAATCTGTAGAGAGAGAGAGAAGGGCAAGACTTCTTTCCTTCTTCTCTTTTTTTTTTTTTACCTGTTCACCTTATTGCATTTGTTTCTATTTTGCTGACGAGTGGTGATTTCCTTTGCAGTCCAAGCGCAAGTCTGATCACAAGAAGGGTAAGAGCCAATCTTCTGGAGACGACGTGGTACGTGTGTTCCCCCTTCTTTTGTTCTTTCCCTTTTGTTCTGACATTGTGTTGTTAGCATTTCCTGCTGTTGTGTTTTTCTCTTTTTTTTTGTTTTCACTTGGTATTGCCTTCTCCGCTTCTTCTTCCTTTAGGTGGAGGTATCCCCTCCTATGACTGACAAGGCTCTGGGGGAGGAAACTATCACAGCTCTTTCTGTCGTTTTTCCTGTTATGGGGGAGGAGCCCCCTACTGATGATCCAGCTGAGGAAACCGGGCAACCGATGCAAGGTTCCCAGGATTCTCAGGATCCCAAAACTTCTAGGATCCCGTCATCTCAAAGTCCCCATCTTGAACGCACTCCTAGTCCTATCAGGACTGTGTTTCCTCAATCCTTGTCAGATAAAGGTGCTTTGGGAGACACTCCTTTATCCAAATAAACAGGTAAACCTTGTTTCTTTGAAATAGCGTTATATTTTACTTTCTTTTCCAGTTTTTCTTGAGTTCCTCCTTTTCCTTTTAGGTCAAACCAGTGAGAAATCCGCTCCCAGTGTTGCCTCTTCTTTAGAATCAGAGAGCTCAGAAGGTGAGTGCAAGCTGCTCCCATCGTGTTTCCTTTTTCTTCCCCCTTTTTTTTTTCTTTTATATGGCGAAGCCCCCTGCATCTATCCCTTCCTTTAGCCACTTTGCCATTGGTCCTTCACCTTTTCTTCAACTTGCTTTATGTTCCCTCCCAGAATCTTCGGGGAAGTCAGGAGATCAGGAAGAAGAGGCTCTGCCCCAAGAAACTGGAACCGATTTGTTCTTCTTTTCCTCCCTTTTTTTTAAAAAACTAAATCTGTTCTTCCTTTTCTTTTCTTCTTTTTTTTTTTCGAATATTGATACAGGCTTTGCAGGTTCTGAGCCTGTTATCCCTGAAGGAATTGTGAGGCCTGTTCAAGTTGCTGACCTTCACCCAGAGCAAAAGGCTGCAAGTCCTCCTGTCTCTACAAGTGGTGACACAGTGATGGGGGATGCCTCGAAGATGGCTGCTTCAGATCTTGATTCAAGGCTTTCTTCTTTCCTGGCTCGCTTTGATCTCTTGGAATTCAACAGTCTTCCTGCCAGCGACTTCCATGTTTTTGGGTCTTCTTATGGCAGCTTCCTGCGCTTCTCTGTTCCTGTGGAAGGCCTGCCGCTGCTAGAGAGCCTGCTCAAGAGTCACGGGGATTTTACCAGCGGCTTCAGGGGAGGCATTTTTCTAGGCAATATTTTGATGGAGTTGCTGTGTGCTGTGCTGATTTCCCTAAGGAATTCCTCTGTAGATTCCTTGTCTGAAGAAAAGCTCCTGGAGTGGAGAGGGGTGGTGCAAGACCTTCTAAAGGCCAAGTTCAATTTGTCTTTTCTGCTGAATCACTTGCGTCTGCTGGCTCATATGCTGTTTCAGAGGCAATCATTCAAGAGTATAGACACTGAGATAGCTGCTACTGAGGAAGCTTTGGCTCATGCTCACAAGATTTTACAAGACTTGAAGGTCAAGCGGCAGAGGATCCTTTCTACTTTGGCTGTGCTTGTTATTTCTCCGGATGCCTCCCTGTTGGCCGGCCTCATTCCTTAGCTTATCATTTTTTTTTTTGGATTTTCATGAACAATTTGGGGTTGTATAAGTTTTTTTTTTTTTCGAACATTGCTCTGCTCTTTGCTTTCTCTTTTGTGTTTCAAAACTGCTTCTTATTTCTTAGCATGTGAATCTGTCTTTTTCTTTGGTATATTGCCTTTTCTTTCCTATAGCTCCTTTCTTTCCTGAGTCCTGGACCATGGTTTCCACAGGCTTCTCTGTAAATTCTGGTCCAGGTACCCGGTAATTTATTATGCAAGTACTGAACTGGGTACACTGGTATCCTTCCACATGTATATTTTTTTTTCTTTGAGATACGGTCCCAGTTCATGAACTTTGACAGGTTCCCCTTTTGCCAAGTGCTAGGCTAGGTATCCTAGATATTTTACTTTTATTCTGTGATCCTAGACCTATGCACTTGGGACTGTTTGTGGGATATTTGAAATTATCTATGAGGTGGATCCTGGGCCATATGTAAAAGGGTATTACATACTCTCCCCCTTTTTTTTTTGACTCAGGTATCCTTCCTTAAATTTATCCAAATTTGGTCTTTGCAGTATTTAAAGAAAAACTTAAATATTGAAGAAACAGGAATTTCATTAAAACATGGTCATTTTTAAGGAACAAGAAAAAAGTCTTTTGGTGCAGTATTGACCACAAAGTGTCAATCTATCACATGTTCCTAAACAAAATTATCTTAGACCAGAATTCATGATAAAGGCTGAAAAATAAAAGACAAAAAATAAAAAGAACTTAGCAGATAGTGAAGCTGGTGAAAGGACCCTGAGGTACCGGGATCCCCTTGTCCTTATGCATAGTATTGTTTCAGCCATTTCTCGTTTATGGGCTCTGTCAGGACTGTTCCATCTTCTTTGGCAAGGTAATAATACCCACTTTCATGAGCTGCATTGATGATGTAGGGTCCTTCCCATTTTGGGGTGAACTTGGAAGGCCCTGGCAGGTTCCTCCTCACGTGCTCCGCCATCCTTAGCATCAATTGCCCTTCAGTGAACACTCTTGGGCGTACTGCTTGTGCATATGCTCTGGTCATTCTTTGCTGGTATCTCTGGCTCCTTTTCTTGGCCAGTTCTCTTTCTTCTTCTACTCTTTCCAGATCTACTAGCCTCTTTTCATTGCTTGCGTCCTCACTTTCTCCCTGATTTTCCTTCAGAACTACCCTTGGTGTAGGAATGACTAACTCCACAGGGCTGATGGCTTCTGTTCCATAAACCAGGGAGAATGGGGAGAATCCTGTGGCTGTCTTTACAGAGCTTCTACATGCCCAAAGCACGTCTGCCAGATGGTCACTCCACTTTCCTCCATACTCATGCTTCATTTTCTTAAGGATTTTTAATATTACCCTATTAGTAGCTTCAGCTTGGCCGTTTCCTTGTGGGTAGTATGGGGTAGATCTTCCATGCTTGATGTGGTATGCTTCAGTTAATCCCTTCATATCTTTGTTTATGAATGGGGTTCCATTGTCGCTGATCAATCTTCTGGGGATCCCGAACCTTGTAATGATGTGATCTCGAATGAAATTTGCTACAGCTACTCCAGTAGCTTTTTTCAAAGGGGTGGCCTCTACCCATTTTGTAAAGTACTTCGTGGCTGCCAGGATCCATATATAGCCATTGGATGGAGGATTTATGGGCCCTATGAGATCGAGCCCCCAAGTATGAAAAGGCCATGGCGTCGTCATATCCTGTAGGACATTTGGGTGAGTGTGAATTGCATCTCCTAGGACTTGGCAAGCATGACATGTTTTAACCAGCTCCTCAGAGTCTCTTTTCATCGTTGGCCAGTAATATCCCAACAACAGTAACTGCTTGTACAGCCTTCTCTTCCCTGGGTGACTTCCGCAATCTCCAGAGTGCACCTCTTTGAGTACTTCTCTAGCTTCCTTTGGTCCCAGGCACCTGAGGGGATCCCCATGATATCCCTTTTTGAATAAAATGTCGTTCTGCAAGAAATACCTGCAGGCTAGTTTTTTGAGCTTGTGGGCCAGTTCCCTGTCGGTTGGCAGGATCCCCCGAGCCAGGTATCCTATGAAAGGAACCCGCCAATCTTCTGCAATAAACACCGCGTAGCTTTCTTCTTTATCAATTGCCAAACGACATTCCTGGCATTTCCCCTGTATGATTGCTGCTTCCTTGTCCATATCTGGCCAGTAATACCCCACGCGTTGCATCCTTCTATATAGGCTGACTTTTTCTGCAACTCCACATGCTTGGGCGTGTAATTCTTCTAATTTCGACTTTCCTTCCTTCTCGGTGATACATCTGGACAGTATTCCTCCTGGCAGTCTTTTATACAATTCTCCTTCTATCTGAGTGTAATCCATTAATTCTTTGATGTTCCCTCTAGGGCTCGCCTCTTTCATCCTTTCCTTAACTTCGTCCCTCCAGTCCCGCTGTTTGGATTCCCCGGGGTACATCCCTTGGAGGACCCTTACAATAGAATGTTCCTGCCTTCTTATTTTTATCAGCGTATCCCTCCCATTAAATGGTATTTGGGATCCCAGGGTGGCGAGAGCATCTGCAAACCTGTTTTCACTTCTTTGAGTGTATTCTATGCTGAAGGTTTGAAATTCCATTTCCAGCCTTTGTGCCCAAGTCCTGTAGGCTGCTAAGCTTTGTTTCCGTAATGCAAAGTCACCTTTCACTTGGGAGACTACAAGATTAGAATCTCCCAGCACTCTCATATGTTTCACTCCAATACTGAGTGCTATAGTCAACCCAGTTAAGTATGCCTCATACTCAGCTGCATTATTAGAGCATGAGAAACCAAGCTTGAAAGACAGGGGCATGATATCCCCATTTTCACAGCTTAGTACAATTCCTACCCCATTTGAAGTTGTTGTAGCTGACCCATCAAACCTCATGGTCCATTTCTTCCCTGGGATCTCCATCACTGCTACCTCACCAGGGATTTCTTCGCTCAGCGGGCCTTCTTCCTTCCCTGGGAATTGAGCTAGCAAATCTGCTATGGCCTGGCTCTTTACAGCCTTGGGGGTTCTTGTACCTATATCATATTGTGAGAGCAACACTAGCCATTGTGCCATCCTTCCCGTGAGAAGGGGCTGGTGCAGGAGTGCTTTTATGGGGTGGGACTTGGTTACCAAGAGGATTTAGTGAGCTGAGAAGTACCTCTTCAACCTTTGGGATGCATAAACGATCACTAGGCAGGCTTTCTCTATTCTGGGGTACCTAGTCTCGGTATCCTTGAGTGTTCTGCTTACATAATATATGGGCTGCTCATTTCCTTGGTCATCTTCTTGTGCCAGCAAAGCTCCTATTGCCTGAGAGTTTGATGCTAAGTATAGCAACAGAGGTCGCCCACGTACTGGTGCCTGGAGGGTGGGCAGATGATTCATAATGCCCTGAATTCTTTGAAAAGCTTCCTGCTGCTTTGTTCCCCATGTAAATTCAGTTCACTTTTTCAATAGTTTGGATAGGCCTGCTGTAGCTGAGGCTAAACCAGGCACAAACCTCCTGATATAAGAGACCCTTCCTAGGAAGCTTTTGAGTTCCCTAACAGTGGTTGGTCTTCTCATCGTGGCAATAGCTGTGGCCTTGGCTGGGTCCACGCTTATGCCTTTGTGATGTACCAGGAACCCAAGGAACTTTCCAGCAGACACTCCAAAGGCGCACTTCATGGGGTTCATACGTAACTTGTATTTCCTGCATCTTTCAAAGACTTGCTCAAGTACTTGGAAATGTCCTGTTCTGGTTTTTGACGTGACCACAATATCGTCTACATAATCTTCCATCTCCTCATGCACCATGTCATGGAAAATGGCTGTCATGGTCCGTTGATACGTAGCCCCCGCATTTTTGAGGCCAAAGGGCATTACAGTGTAGTAAAAGTTCCCAATCGGAGTTCTGAATGCCGTCTTCTCTGCATCTTTGGCTGCCATGCGGATTTGGTTGTATCCACTGTACCCATCCATAAATAAGAACATTGAGTTTCCTGCAGCTGAATCTACAAGGAGGTCGATATTGGGCAAGGGGAACTCATCTTTAGGACATGCCTTGTTCAAGTTGCGAAAGTCTACACAGCAACGGATTTGACCATTTTTCTTCTTCACAGGTACAATGTTGGAAAGCCATCTTGGGTGTTGGATGGGTTTGATAAAACCAGCTATTAGTAATTTCTTGACCTCTTGGACTATTTGAGCTTCTACCTCAGTGTGGAAGACCCTAGCTGGTTGGACTACTGGCCTCATTCCTGGGTCCACATTAAGAGAATGGACTACCAACTCCGGGTCTAGACCAGGCATCTCATCATAGGTCCATGCAAACACATCTCTGTATTTTTGAAGCAAGGTTACCAGTTGTTCTCTTTCTTGAGCCATCAATTGACTGCTAATGAAAACAGGTTTTCGGGATCCTAGTTCTGTTCCCAAGTCTACTTCCTTTAGTTCTTCCTCAGGCTGAATCTGGGCCTCCTTAACTGGTTCTTCTGGGATTTCTTCTTGGGCCATCATGCAGCTTGGTGGTCCGGGACCTTCCTGCACAATGCATTCGGGTCCCGCGCACCTTTACAAACGATAAATTAGCCTTCCCCCAGGTTCCCGCACCACCACACATTCTTGGGATCCTGAAGAGCTGGGCTCCCTCTTTTGTCTTTTTCTTTCTAGAAGGTTCCTCAAGTCGCGGGTGCCCTTCCCTCATTCTTCTTCTTCTAGGATAGGTGCCCCTAGGGTTCCTGGGGCGGGGCTCTCATCATCTGGCTCCAACTCATCATAAAACATTGTTTCTACAAAGTTCACTTCTCCCTGGCTGAAAGGATTATGGTTGGCAGGGATCCTTATGGGCCTTCCATTCAGCCTCCCTTTAATGCATTGATGGAACGTGGATGGAATAAGGCGATTTTTATGAAGCCACAGGCGTCCCAACAACACGTGATAAGAAACTTCTGCATTAATCATATGAAATCTTGTCAAAGCTACTATTGGCCCTACCCTTAAGGCTAGCTGCACGTATCCTTCTGTTGATTTCACCGATCCTCCAAATCCTGTTATTTCCATGGGAGCCCCCAGGATCCTTCTATCAGCTAAGCCAACAGCTTCCAGGGTACTCAAGGCTATGAGATTGAGTGATGCCCCTGTATCCACCAGTGCCCTTCTGACTTGAACGCCGTTTATGGTGGCCATTAGATAAAGGGGTCTACGGTGGTCTGGGTGCTCAATCTCCATGTCTTCATCAGTGAAAGTTATTGCATTGGTTGTCTCCAGGAAAGCTCGACTAGCATGTGACTCAGCTGTAAAGCATTCCATCCCTGAATTTGCTGCTATACTCATGAGAGACTCTGTGGCCACTCTTCTTGCTTCTGGTCCGAATCCTAATTGATTGAATAGTGACCTGAACTTAGGATTCTTCTGGAGGGTCCTGACTGTACTCGGGTGGAAGGATCCTTCAGATTCTCCTGCCTCTGCCGGGTTCCCATGTATTACTACTGCTACCACCCCTTTTCCTTTGTGGTTAGGCAAGGGGTTCCTCTGCACTTCCGGCTCCTTCTGAGTGAGCTCCAGGGTTCCTTCTCTCAACTTTTTGTGGAAGAGTCTGCGAAGGGTCCAGCAGTCCTTAGTGGAGTGCTTCACATAGTTATGGATTCTGCAAAATAAAGGATTCTTCCTTTTTTCTTCGGTTGGTGGCCTGGACACAGTGAATGGCCTGACAACCCCATCTCCAATCCATTTGTCTAGGACATGGCTTAACTCCTCAGCCGTGCATGGGATCACCGGTGGTTCCTCAAACACCTTCCCATCTGGTCTCTTCCTTTTCTCTCCTACTGATGCTGTCATAGCTTGGGACGCGGGCAGCCTTTTTGTTCTCATGGTTTGCGCCGTCCTTCTGGTTCTCTGTAGCAGGTCAGCAAACTGCGTGATACATAAATTTTCAAGGTTGAGCCTGTAATCAAAAAGCATGTTGGCTATACAGGTTTCTACGAGCTCCTTTTCTTTATGGTCTCCATAGCAGTCTAGGGACACATCTTCGAATCTTTTAATGAATTGAACGGGATCTTCTCCAGGTCTCTGCCTCACCATTTACAAGTTCTAGAAAGTGATTTTGTCTTCACCAGGGTAATATTTGGTGCAGAATTTTTCCATCATCTCATCCCAGGTCTTGATGGACCCGGGTCTCAGCGTGGTGTACCAAGTGTATGCCCTATCCACTAAGGATTTGGCAAATTCCCTTAGACATAATTCTTTGTCTCCTGCATAGGGGCCCATAGTGTGGACAAACCTGCTCACATGTTCCACGGCACTTCCATTCCTCCCATCGAAAGGATGGAACTTTGGGGGTTCGTATCCCTTAGGATATGGTTTGCCAAGAAGTTCTGGAGGGAATGGGGGATCCTGAGAGAATTGCTTGGGGATCCCTGAGAGTTTTTCCCTTTCTTGCTCCAGGAGGGCATTGACGTTTGCTAGTGTCAAGTACTGAGGGTTGGCTCTTCCTCCCACTGCTGACCCTCCTTCTGGCTGTGTCCCCTCTTGGTGGCCAGTAGGGGGAATGTTGTCTCTAATTTCCTGTGTCCTGCCTTCTTTGAGAAGGCGAACTTCTTGCTCCAGATCCTTTAACATTGTTGTCATCCTGGCCATTAGGTCTGGTTCCTGTCTTGCGTGTCTTTGTTCTAACACAACCTCCTGTTCTCCCAAGGGTATCCCACCTCCTTGCCTAGAGACTTCCTCGTTTTCTCCTACAGGCTCAGAGGCCGTAGGTGGCACATTAGTTCCTTTGCTGTTTCTTTGTCTTGGAGGCATCCTCTGCGAAGGGGTTGTTTCTTCCTTCTTCTTTGCCCAGTCCCTAGTGGAGTTGCCAAAATGTGAGAGTGCCTTTTTCAGGATACTCAGGCCCAAGGATCCCGGGTCTGAGTGAAAAGGAAGGATTTGGTGGACCGGGCCTTGACTCACCGCAGCTAACTGGCTGTTTAAGAATCAAGTAAATGCAGAGAATACTTCTGACAATATACAGAAAAATGACAAACAAGGATATCGAAGAGTGCCAAAAAATTAACAACGTAAGTTCAGAAGGAAAGAAAAGCAGGATTAGCAAGACGATAAAGAAAAGGTGCTGTGGGGATCCCGGGAATTATTTCATTAATACATTATATGTTTAATTACAGAAAAAGCTCACTAGGACGTGATACAAGGTCCAATCAAGCTCAAAAATTGCAGTCTTGAATGGCTATTCCAGCCTTCAAAACTTGCAAAGTTTGATTCTCGTTGAATTCGAGTATGTGCAATAGTGGCATTTACAGGATATCGGGAAGCAGTATTTGTTTTTTCCCTGATATTTTCTCTTCACTCTTGATTTCTTTTCTGATGATTTTTTTTTCTGGAGAATTTCTTCTTTTCTTTCTCCTTTTCTCGCTGCCTTCTTCACAACCCATCCCCTCCTTTTATAGTGGAGTTTTCTGGGCGTCCCGGGGAACCGTTGGTTCCCCTGTTTTGTTCTTTTGCAAACAGAGCATGTTCTGTCCCCATCGTCTCGGTAAGTCCCTTTTCCGTTTTCTCTCATTCTTTCCTTCTCTTGGTTCTGATTCCTTCGAAAGCTTCTGGTTGGCCATCCTCTTTGGGACGTGCTGAGGTATGCCCTTCTCGGCATCCCCACTTCTGGCGCCTTCTACTTTTCTGTTTCTTTCCTATTTGGGTGGAATCCTGTTCTGCCTTTTTGAAATCGTTTTGTTATCATTCTTCTTCCCTGTCTTGGTTCCCCGACGCCTCTTCTGTCTGTGCCATGAAGGGTCACTTGCGTTCTTTTGTTTTCTTGTTTTCTTTTTCTGTGCATCAAAGAGGCAACTCGCGACTGGAGCTTGCGACTGGCCTCCAAAATTAGGCACACGTGTGGAGCATGCAGGAAGTTGAAGGGTTCGGACAGCTGGATCACTACAAGACAAAAAGTACAGTCTAGCCATTCTGTTTTCTGGCGACTGGAACTCGCGACTCATCCCAGTCGCGAGTGACTCACTAGAACACCCTGTTTTACAGAAAAATGACTTTTCACATTCCTCTCATACCCTACTATAAATACCCTTATACCCATGAAATGTAGAGAGCTTCCAGAGAGAATTTTAAGAGAGAAACCCTAGAGAAAAACAAGATTGACTCATCTACAATCTTACACATTTGATTCTCCAAATTCCTCTACTCTCACCCTCTCCATTGTCATACTCATGAGAGGAACTTAGGCCAAATCCTTACCTCACCACATTCATAGCTATGAGAAGGTTCTTGGAGATTGGGAAGCAGTTCAAGAGAGAACCAATTCATTTTGGTTGATGCAATGGGATTATTGCAAGATCTAGTAAGCTAAAGAAGACAAGGTTAGGCGTAACCCTGTTGGAGTAAGAAGCTTGGAGGGCTTAGGTGCATCGGGTAGATTAGGCTTGGAGGATTTATTGCTACTCATGTATCCCAACTGATTTTCTAGTGGATCATATTACCGCTTGGAGGGCGGCAAAGAGGTTTTTCACCGAGTACTTCAGTTTCCTCTTCGATAACACGTGCCAGTGTTATCCTTGTGTTTGCATCTCTCTTCCCTTACTCTTTAACCTTTAATTGCTGCTGTGTTTGTGATTAAATTATGTGTTAAAATAGTTTGCCAAATTGGGTATTGCTTATATTTCATATTCTGCACATCTATTGTTTGAATATAAGCTTGCTTTGGAAAATTTGTATTTGGGGGTCTAAACATTCACAAGTGTTTTATGCACTAAGTGAGCTTTCAATTGGTATCAGAGTAGGTACACTTTGACGGATTTCTATATCCTTAGTGTGATCCTTGACTACTAGGATGGATAGGTCTCAATCCCTCAATGCACCTCCCTTCTTTGATGGGAGTAATTACGCATTTTGGAAAGTGTGCATGCATGCATTTTTGTGCTCCATTGATGAGAGCGTGTGGGGTGCTTTTGAAAATGGTTGGACAAGGGTGGAGGCTACCAAATCTACTTGGGATAAGGCATCTTTTGCGGTGGCCAATGCTAATAGTAAAGCACTTAATGCTATATTTTGTGGTGTTTGACTGGATGAATTTCATAGGATTTCTCATGTATTAATTGCCAAGGTGGCATGGCAAATTTTGGAGACCACCTACGAAGGCACCAAGAAGGTGAAGGATCCAAGCTTCAATTGCTTACCACTCAGTTTGAGGAATTGAAGATGAGCGAAGATGAACCATTCAACTCATTCTATGGAAAGTTGAACGAAGTGGTAATTGGGAAATTGAACTTGGGTGAGAAGACAAAAGACTCCAAAGTAGTGAGAAAGATCCTTAGATCATTGCCGAAAAGCTTCTATGCCAAGGTGACCGCTATTGAGGAAAGCAAGGATCTTGATGAGATAAAGGTCCAAGAACTTATCGGTTCACTCCAAACATATGAGTTGTCTCTACCATCTCAAAGGAAGAGCAAATCTCTTGCTCTTAAGATGACTAATGAGAGAATTGAAACTCAAGATTCCTCGGATAAGGATGAGGTTGAAAAAGAATTGGCATACCTTCCAAAGAACTTTCGCAAGTTCTTGAAATTCAAAAGGGAAGGAAATCCTTTGAGAAAGGAAAATTCTCCAACTTCAAGAAAGACAAGAAGTACTTCAAAAAGAAGAATTCGAAAGGCTCTTCTCCTTCTCAAGTAGTTACTTATTGTGAGGGTAAAGAATGCCCCACATATTCGAACTCCGATTCTGAAGGAAGCTGTGATGAGGAAGGAAACTACTTTGCCTTCATGACCATTGCACACGTAGACTCTTCGGAAGATATAAGTAATCTAGTGGAAGAGCTTGGTGAGCACACCAAAGTGGAGTCTATGGGTGTTAGAGATGAATCCAATGATGATGAAGAAGAATGCATCTTTAAAGGAACAAATAGATTGCAAGAATCCTACAATGCACTTCTTGAAAAGAGTGGAGAATATGAAAGAGTGGCTAAAGCAGCCATTAGAAAGAGGAAGAAAGCTGAACAAGATTACAAAAGCCTCCTCACACAGTACAAAAAAACCAAGTGTGAAGTTGAAGGGTTGAATGAAGAGCTAACGAATGCCTATTCGAGGATAAAGTTTCTTGAGCTTGAGGTCATTCAAGCAAATGCCAAAGTGGAGCGTGTAGCTTCCAAGAAACTTGATGAAGTCCTTGCCTATCAAAAGCCCTCTTCGGATAGAAGCAGTTTGGGGTATACCAGAGAAAGTAGCTTAAGCCCTAATGTGTCTAAGGAAATAAAGTTTGTCAAGACCAAAGAACCATTGGTAACAACTCCTCTTGTTGAAAATGTAAAATTTGAAAAGAAACCAATTGTGGTGAACCAAAAGGTTTTGACAAAGTCTCCAAATCCAATTATGGCTAAGCCCAAGGCCAAAGGAAAGTCTCTTCCTAAGGCACAAAGAGGTCCTCAAACACAACATTATTGTCATCATTGTGGAATCCGAAAGCACATTAGGCCAAATTGCCACAAGCTTCATGCATGGAAGAATGCAAACCTTCAAAAGCAAAGAAGACAAGGAAAAGGCAATGGGAAGCCCAAGCAACTCAAAGGGCGAGAAGAAGAACCCGTTGTGAATGATGTGATGAAGATGATTAACACCAGCAACTCATGTTTGGCCAACTTCACCCTAAGGTTTGAGAATCATGGCTCAAGTACCCAATCCTCAAAGGATATCACCCCAAATGCAAGTGCCGTGTGGGTGAAGAAGGGTACTCATGCATAAGCATTATAACATGTCCATGCATTAATTCTTTTGATATAATGCGACATTGTTGGTTGTTTGCTTATTTTACATTCTAGCATATTTTTACTTTTTTTACTATTTAAAAGATTTGATTCTTTTGTTTTTGATCAATCTTTATTTGCTTTGTGTCAAAAATACAAAAACACATAAAATGTATAAAATCCAAAAAGTTTGATCGGCGTTGTTATGTATTGTCACATGCATTTTTAGCCTTGTACCTTCATACTAATGGCTTTGTGCATTAATGAGCTTAGTTTGTTCTTTATGCACTTGTATCTTAGTGGGAAACATCTTGACTTCTATGTGATTGTTGTAAATAGATCTTCAAACTTGTCATAAATGATTAGTCAATAGTTTTGTTGATCTTGAGACATGCGTAGTCTTGTGCCTATATCTCTTCCCACTCTTTTCTTTTATTTGCTTATAGCTCAACCAAAGTCAAATCTCGAAAAGAGATATATGAGTTGCAAAAGCCGTCGCACATACTAGTATTTGACTAGGGAAAATGGAAAGCAACTTGTACTTAAAATGTATGGTGCCAAAAGCCAAAAGCTTACTCATTGAATTGAAATATCAAAAATTTCAGGCATCAATCTCAAAAATGGGATGTATAGATCAAAAATGATCATATGAAAAGGAGCCAAATGAAAAGCTTCTAAATGTTATCAAGTTTTTGTGGGAGGTCATATATGTTCATGTCTACAATTGAGATAGGTCACCTAACTTTGTACTAATTGTGTATGACTTGCTTGAATTGATAATTGAAGCTTCACATTAGACTAAGGCCTATCTCATATTTGATACCCACACACATCACACATGTCTATGTTCAAGAAATGCCTTACTCATTTGTGTGATTGTACTTGATTAAATGTGATGTACATGCTCAAGCATATGTTGATCAAACACAAAAAGATTTTTGAGTATTTTAGTTGTTTTTGGAAAGTGTTTTGTTTCAAATTTTTCACAAAAATCCAAAAAAATTTCAACTCTTCCTTTTGGTGACTCACTCTCGAGTCGCGGGTTTTCAAGGCTTAAGTTGCGAGGATTACCCAGAATGGTTCATGACTATTTAACGAGTCAAACTTCCAGTCGCAAAAAACACTTAGAAATTTTTTCAAAAAATGGGCTTTTAGAATTTTTGTGACTCAATTTCGCGAATTATTCGCGAGTCGCAAAGTCATCCAAAGGACTTCAAAATCTGGCGACTCACTGGCGAGTGGAAGTCCCAATCGCGAAAAAGACTTAGAGAAATTTTTTCAAAATCTAGTTCAAGGGATTTTGGTGACTCAGTTTGGTGACTCACTCGCGAGTCGGTTGAGTTGCGAAAAATGCATGTTTTGCAAAAATAGGGTTAAAATCAGACACTTTTTTCAAAAACTTTTCAGTTTCCCTCGCATCACGTGCATACCATTTTGTCTTCTCCGCCTCTCTCTCTCTCAAAACCTCCATTGTTGCTTCAAAAACCTTCATTTTCATCTCAAATATTCACTCCAAATCTCTGAAAAGGTATGGGTCTTCACTTCTTTTCACTTTATTTCAAGTTTAATGCCTTAGTTTTCATGGATTTGTTGTTTATGTTGAGATATTGATTTATGGTTGATGTATATGGTTTTTGTTGTTTTTGTTGAAATTGCTATATGGGTTTTGTTGAGTTTGATAGTATTATGCTTGTTTTACATGTTTTCATTACATGTTCATGCATTATACTATGTTGTGTTGTGATGTGCATACCATGTTGTTGATAAAATGTCTTTTAGATGTTTTTGTGTGTATTTTTGGACTCCATTGAGTACAAAAATTTGGGGATAATCATGTTTCCATGTTTGGAACAACAAATGATTATATGTTCTCACACATTGCCCTTGCATGTTTTCATGCCTTATATGCACATTTTTTCATTATAATGCACACACACACACACACACACACACACACACTCTTTGACATGTTGTATGACTAATGCCATGATTATATCATGCTTTGATGTTTAGCATCTTCACATGTCAATTTTTTTTAATTGCTCTTTAAATTTCAATTTTTAGGGTTTAATTCGTAGTTTATTTTGTTTTGGTACTAACTTGTCTCTAATCAAGTTTATTGCCGTCTATTTTTCATCTTGCTCTTTGTTGTTTCATGATCCTTGCTTGAAGATGTCTCCATTCAAGAAATAGGCTGTGAAAGGAAGTTGTAGCAAAGGGAAAGAACCAGTTATTAACCTCATTAGTTTCTCTCCCAAGTCAAAGAAAACTCGATCCTTGACTAGAGTTTTCGATTACACTCAGTTTAGATCATACACAGCATATCAAGCATATTTGAAATGGTTCAAAGATGCCCCCATGGTGATCGAACGGGTAGTTGAACAAGCTTCTCTCCTTGATACGATCATTCCAAAATGGTTCGCTTCTAAGGATTGGAACTACCTTCTGTCAAATCTTGGAGATCCCTATAAAGAGCTTGTGAAAGAATTCTATGAGAATGCCTTCTTTGATGGGGAAGAGATACGATGTTGGGTACAAGGAAAGGACTTCTCTATAACGCCCTCATATCTCACTATCATTCTGAACATCAACCGACCAGTCTTTGCAAAGCCACCGGTGTATGATGAGCTAGAGCTGGATCTTGACATTCTTTGAGATGCCTTCGAAGAAAACTTGGATGTGACTTCTAATGGGAAATCAATCGGTTTATCATCGTTATCTCCCGAGTTGAGGTTGGTCACAAAAATAATGTTTCATAATCTCTATCCTCTCTCAAGCACCGAACACATGAATCTTGGTTGGGCTCTATTTCTTCATGACTTGATTACCGATGAAGAAATTGATATTTGTTCTCATATCTTTCACATTTTGGGCAAAACTGCTAAAAGGACGGCCTCTACGAACTGTCTTCCATTTTACTGCCTTATCACAAAGATATTGAAGCTCAAAGGCGTACCAACATTGCAAGACGAGTATCCTCATCGCAAGCAAGGACCAATCAATATTCGCACTCTCAATGCTATAATCGGTCACAGCTGAAAGAATATCAAGCAAAAGAGTAATGCTCCTCAAGGTGATACAAGCTCTAGCTCACACTCTTATGATGAGAAGTTGGACAACATAATGGCTTCCGTGCAAGACATTAGCACCAAATTGTCCGGCCTCACATCTATCATGCACTCTCAACACGCCTGATTTGACAAAAAGTTCACCTCTCTCGAAACTCAGTTGGATCAAATCCAAAGGAAGCTAGAAGAAGATGATGACTAGCTATTCCCTAACAAAATGGGGGAGATGGTGAACCATAATAGGTGGAGAGAGAGCTAAATCAAAGGGGGAGCAAGCTAGCAAGCATGCAAATCAAACAACAAGCATTTCTATTTTGTTGCTTTTACTAGTCTATGTTTATATTCCATAGTTTAAACTTTTATTTTGTACTTAACTATATTTATTTTGTACCTTTGCTTATGTATCTTAGTACTTTTAGTTAATATTTTGCATTTACTTTAGTACTCTTGTGCCCTTGTTGGATCTTGTATCCTTGATGCAATTACCTTAGTGTTCTTGCATCGGTTGTGTGTTGGACATGCAAATGATATTTTGCGTGCTTATTTGCTTGCATGTCCGGATGATCATTCACCGTGTGAATGATCATTGTAGTCACTATTTATAGTGATTGTTCTTGTATGATCAAGTTATGCTTAATTGTCATATTCATACTTGCTTGATCGCATTGTGCTTGCTTCATATGCATTCTAAGTTTTTTTGCTTACAATGAACATAATGTGTGCATTTTGTGATATTGTTTTTAGAAAACTTATTCATATGGTTCAAGAGCTTCACAGATCTAGAATTAGGTGTGAGTGAGTTTTGGAAATGTTCCCAAACTCACATTTTTAAGCGTAGAGTCTGTTTTAGGATTTTGTCACGGAATAGCCAAAAGGGGAGATTGTAAGGTTGAATTTATTCGACCATGTGTTGGCTTTATTCCATGCCAAATTTTCTTCTAATTTAGCATTTAGAAACTCTATATTTAGGTGGGAATTATGTAAGGGTTGTGTGTAAGAGAGTGTGAAGAATTGATCAAGAGTGTGCATCAAAGAGGCAACTCATAACTGGCTACTCGCCAGAATTAGGCACACGTGTGGAGCATGCAGGAAGTTGAAGGGTTAGGATAGCTGGATCACTACAGGACAAAAAGTACAGTCTGGCCATTCTGTTTTCTGGTGACTGGAACTCGCGACTCATCCCAGTCCCGAGTGACTCGCCGAACACCCCGTTTTGTAGAAAAATGACTTTTCACATTCCTCTCATACCCTACTATAAATACCCTTATACCCACGAAATGTAGAGAGCTTCCAAAGAGAATTTTGAGAGAGAAACCCTAGAGAAAACAAGATTGACTCATCCACAATCTTACACATTTGATTCTCCAAATTCCTCTACTCTTACCCTCTCCATTGTCATACCCATGATTGGAACTTAGGCCAAATCCTTACCTCACCACATTCATAGTTATGAGAAGGTTCTTGGGGATTGGGAAGCAGTTCAAGAGAGAACCAATTCATTTTGGTTGATGCAATGGGCTAATTGCGGGATCCGGTAAGCTAGAGAAGACAATGTTAGGCATAACCCTGTTGAAGCAAGAAGCTTGGAGGTCTTAGGTGCATCGGGTAGATTAGGCTTGGAGGGTCTATTGCTATTCATGTATCCCAACTAATTTTCTAGTGGATCATTTTACCACTTGGAGGGCGGCAGAAAAGTTTTTCACCAAGTACTTCGGTTTCTCCTTCGATAACACATGCCGGTATTATCCTTGTGTTTGCATCTCTCTTCCCTTACTATTTAACCTTAATTGTTGCTGTGTTTGTGATTAAATTATATGTTAAAGTAGTTTGCCAAATTGGGTATTGCTTATATTTTATATTCCACACATTTATTGTTTGAATATAAGCTTGCTTTGGAAAATTTGTATTTGAGGGTCTAAACATTCATAAGTGTTTTATACACTAAGTGAGCTTTCATCTTGGTAAGTGTTCTTAATCACTTCATTTTCATGCATTCATGCATTTTTAGACCTAGGTTTTGGGTTTTTGCAAGTCACATGGTCATGCATTCTTCATGCATACATTATATCTTTTCATTCCTTTTCTGGTTTAGGATGTGTTCTGTTCATTTTCTCTTTCTCTCTCTCTCAGATAGACTACGCTACGGCACCTAAAGCGCATAAATCTAGTCTAGCTCGGAATCCTCTTCAAGGTTCCGGGTCCTTTTCTTCTGATCCTCCCATCCTCGTCCACGTTCTGTTCCGTGATGAGAAGGCCTAGAAGGACTTCTCGGAGAACTTCCAGAACCATGGCGTTCATCTAGAACACCAAGTTATCCAGTCAGACTTTGCCAACACTCTTCTCCCTACTGTCATTCAGACTCGGGGATGGGAATCTCTACTTTAGAGACCCATGAGGTGTCCTGTCGTGTTTATACAGGAGTTTTACTCCAATATACACGGCATCGATACCGCTGTACCTTAGTTTGTTACTACATTCAGAGTTACATGTATCGTAGTTACCCCAGATCTTATATCCAAGGTACTACATGTTCCCAAGGTAGCTTATCTTGACTACCCTAGCTATGAGGGTCTCCGGACAGTGTCTAGAGACGAGCTTCTATCTCACTTTTGTGCGACTCCTTCTATATGGGGTGGTAAGCTAAACACCCCATGTAGGGGCTTTGCAGAAGGGCCGCGCTTCCTTAACATGGTAATGACATTTACTCTTACTCCTCTGTCTCACTATAACTCAATTACTAAGCCTCATGCTTGTTTTCTTTTGTCTCTTTTAGAGGACCTCTCTATCAACTTTCCTTCTCACTTCATCACATTTATTCTAGATGTGTATTTGGATACTGCCACCCGTGATAAACTCATCTTTCCTTCAACTATCACGTGAATCCTTTGGCACTTCTTCATCCCCATTCCTTCATCTCTCTTCTTTACCACCATGGGTATCATTAGCACCAGTTCTGTTTGGCAGAGTGAGGCCCAACTTCGACTGAAGCGGCCACGTGTGGAGACAAATCCTATAGCTTCTGCTATTCCACCTTCTTCCTCGCCTGCTTCTACCTCGACTGCAGGTGGTGTGACCCCGGAGGCCATCATGGCGCAGCTTCAGCAGATGGAGGCTGACTTTGGTAGTCGTCTTGACTATCTCACCAATGAGATGTGTCAAATGAACACCTGAGTTGGTCGCATAGCACACCGACAGGCTCATCTTGGCGGTTTTGCTCCTTCTCCATCTCCATTTCCTTTTCTAGAGAAGGCCTCGACTGATGCGGATGATGATACTGGTAAGGATGAGGATGATGCTAGCTCTTCCGGTGATGACGAGATGACGACCTCTCAGTGACTTGCCCTTTGTCATTTGTGACAAAAAGGCGGAGTAGTTTTGGGATTGAGAGTAGGCTTGTACTTAGGGGGAGAGTTAATATAGGACATTTTTTGATAGGGAGAGTGTATATAGATTTTGAGGGATGTAGTGAGGTTTATATGTACTTTTCTTTTCTTCTTTTTATATTAGCCTCTTGTACACCGGTCTTGTGACCATTTATTTACATACATTTTACTTTACTTTTCATATATATGATGATGATGTATGTTTCTTCTTCACCTATCTCTACATGTGTTGTTTCTTTTCTTTCTTTATACACATGTTTCTTTATGTATGAAATCTTTATTTTTGTTTCACACATGATGCCTTAATGATTTTTGTTTAAGTGTTTCAGAAAGACAAGTTGTGAAAGCTATCTTGCCATGAACTTTCTTCTTGCAAAGTTTTTTAAGAATTTATGTTAGGGTTAAATTTATTTTGTAATACAACAAGTGATTATGAGTTTAGTGATTTAAGACTTCTCTCATGATTCATTTGTTTGTTGTGGTCTTGTCACGAATTGCCAAGGGGGAGATTGTTAGGGACATATTTGATGTAAATTGGCTAATCCTTTGAGAAAACGCACTTTGCTTGTAATTGGGTAGATCTAGGATGAGTTTAGTTCTTCAAGAAACAAGTGTTCAAGTTAAGTATTGAAGCCATGCAAATCTGATCAAGAAACAAGTGAAGAAGTATTGTTCATTAAAACTCGACAGAAGTCTTGACAGAATCCTTTCTATCGAGATTTAATGTTGAAGCTCGACACAAGCTGTATTTGTCGAGAATTACGAAATTAGACTTTTCAAATATGATTACACGCATATTCCTATGTATTTGTGTAGGTTTTCTTTTCTCACAACCCTAGACATATATAAGGAATATTTTAAAGGCCGTCACGCAGGCATTGTGTGACCTAATGCAAAAAGTGGCCGAGTTTATTATTCTTTCTATAGAAGCTACTGCGTCTTTGCGCCAAGGGTTTTGTGACCAAGGAACTTCTTGATCTTCATTATTAATGAACTGAAGAACTTTGCAACCAACATCTTCTTCTAGTTGGTAGAGTTAGTCATGTACTAGGATCCGTGCATCATTGGTTAGTCACGTACTAGGATTCGTGCATTGAATGGAGAGATTGCGGCTACAATACAAGTCCAATTGGGTATTGGGGTAAGGGTTCAACTGTAGGTTGTTATTTTGGGATAGGCCAAAGGGTTTGGTAAGATTTCTTATGCTTGTAATCGCTTGTGATTGATATTAGTGGATTCTCGGGAGTGGTGACCTGAAATTCACCCGGTAGGGTTTTGCCTCGGTTGTTTTCCCTATTCTTAAATAAATCACCCGTATCAAATTTATTTTCTGCAGCATTTAGATAATTGGTGATTTGTTTGTGCTACCATGCTTTACATGCTAAATTGATCTAATTAATTATCTTGGGCAATTAATTAATTTGCAAAGGGGTCAATTAATTTTAACCCAACATAACTAATGCTATTTTGCATAATATTTCTGTATGATTATTTTAGCTATAATAATACATTTGGGTTATCCTTGTCCTTATATATGATCTGGAGAATTTGTACTGGGTGAAAACCTCTGTAGCAAACTTTTATTAATAAACACATAATATTTGTTAGGACATATGTGATTCACTTGTTAGGAAAATATGTTACTATTTTATTGGCTAATCCTTTGACAAAATGCACTTTACTTGTAATTGGGTAGATCTAGGTGATTTTAATACTTCAAGAAATTGTGTTTCAAGATCAAATGTTAAAGTCATCAAGTCTATCCAAGAAACAAGTTGAGAAGTGCAAGTTCATTAAAGCTCGACAGCTAGCATGTGTCGAGGTTTAAGAAGCTGTTCAGCCCGTGTGCTCGACAGCTGCTCAACACCTTCTATCTGTCGAGGTTTAAGAAAGAAACAGAAATTCTGATCTATTTTCTTGGAATCTGTGAATGTGTCTTTGAGACTTCTTTTCTCCTAACCCTAGACATATATAAGGCTTATTTTAGAAGCCGTCACATAAGAGAATACAAGGAGAACATATGCAAAAGGTGATCGATGCCTTATTCTCTCTGAAAGAAGCTACTATGTCTTTTGCGCCTTAGGATTTTGTAACCAAGTGCTTCTTTATCTTCATTGTTGATGAAGTGAAGAAATTTACAGCCAACATCTTCTTCAAGTTGGTGTGTTAGTCACGTACTGGGAGCCATGCATCTTTGGTTAGTCACATACTGTGATCCGTGCAACAAAAAGGGGGGTGTTCATATATTGAAGAGTTCAGAGGTTATGAAGTGGTAGAAGGTTTCTATTGTAAGTTCATCTATGGGGATTGTAGAGTCTAGGGACAAAGGTTTTGTACTAGATTTGAAACTTCTCTTTACTATAGTGGATTGCTTTTTGGGAAGGTTTCCCCCCAGGTTTTTTTTTTTAACTGTAAAACTAGTTTGTTTCATTGGTTTTCCTAGGTCATCATATCTTGTCTTATTTATTTTTCCGTTGCATGATTTTGACATGATATTGATGTTTGTTTGTTTTAACAAGTTTTATTCATAATAAATCTAATTAACAACTTGGGTTTAAAACTTGTTCATTCTATCAACCGGGGTCTAAATTTCCCAACAAGTGGTATCAGAGTGGGTACACTCTGATTGGATTAATTTCTTAAGTGTGATCCTTGACCCCTGTTGTCATGGATCGTGGATAATCTCTTTTGATTCCTCCTTTATTTGATGGAACTAATTATGCGTACTGGAAAGTTCGTATGAAAGTTTTTTTGTAGGCTCTAGGTGAACAAGTATGGCAAGCTGTTGATGTTGGCTGGATTAAGCCAAAGCGCCGGTGGATTAGGATGATGCAACAATCATAGTCAATAGTAGGGCCTTGAATGCTTTGTTTTGTGGGGTGACCAATGAGGAATTCAAGAAAATATCATCCACGGAAGTTGCCAAGGAACCGTGGACCATTCTTGAGACCACCTATGAAGGTACCAAGGCAGTAAAGACTGTGAAGCTTCAAAGACTCACTAGTAGTTTTGAAGAAATAAGGATGGAGGAGGATGAGACCTTTAATGAGTTCTATGCTAAACTCAAGGATATTGTGAATTATGCCTTCAATCTTGGAGAATCTATTGTAGAATCCAAAATTGTTAGGAAAATCCTTAGGTCCTTACCTGAAAGATTCCATGCAAAGGTCATTGCCATTGAAGAAGCGAAGGATATTGATCAAATTTCTTTGTGAAAGCTCAAAAATGTGTTAAAAAACACAAGAGCTGTTTAGACCCCCAAATAAAAGTTACGGCTCGATAGATTTTACACTAACTTAATTCTAAGTGCGGAAAAGTGTAAATGCTAGCGGATAAACAAACAAGCTACTCTAACACATATTCATATTATCACAGCAGTAAAATGAAATGTAAAAGAGTAGGGAAGAAGAATGCAAACACAGATAACACGCCAATGTGTTATTGAAGAGGAAACCAAAGAACTCGGTAAAAAACCTCTCCGCCTCCCTCCAAGCGGTAATCGATCCACTAGACAATCAGTTGGGATACATGGGTTAGCAAGAGACCCTCCAAGCCCAATCTACCCGCTGTACCTAAGCCCTCCAAGCTCCTACTCCAACAAGGCTTCTCGAAACCGTGTCTTGTTTAGCTCTTCGGATCCCGCAACAAGCTCCATGTTGTATCTGCCATCCTTAGCTTCTTCCAATGCTTCCCAGCAACACCAAACGATCACTTGACACTCTGAAAGGGTGTGATAAGTGTTTGGGCTATCAACCTCTCAATGGTATGGAAATGGATTGGCTAGGGTAACAATCTCTAACTCTCAAGGTGGTTGGCTAGGGTTTTCTCTCAGAAGCACTCTTTAACATTTATGGGTAATGTGGATCTATATAGTGTGGGTATATAAAGTGTGTATCAGATAGTACAGTAGGGCAAAACAGAATGTCTCGCGGATGTCTCGATCTGTACTGACTCTTCGCATTCCAGTCATGTGCAGGGCACATGCATTACTTCACAGGATGCTAAGTCGCGAGATACCTGCGAAAACCTCTTCAGTCTTAAATAGCTTGAGTCTTCACACTCTCTCTCTATCACATAACCCTTACAATCAAATCCCATAATAAATACAGGGTACAAAAGATTGAATAAAATTACAATCAAATTTGGCACGGAATAAAAGCCAACTAAATACATAGTTGTAAATCACAACTTTACAATCTCTCCCTTTGGCTATTCCATGACAAAACTCACTCACACCTAATCTAGAAGCTGTAAAGCACTTGCACTTATATACCTGTAACCTGAAACGCTTGCACACAAACAAAACTTCCATTAAACTTATGACAAGTTGAATAAATGGTACGTATATGAGCAAGTAAAATGCGATCAAGTTAGTAAACACACTAGAGCATGTAAGCAAAAACTTAATCAAACATGATCAGTCATTGAAGAATGACTACAATGAACATTTAGCAAGTAAATGCTCATCCAGACACGCAATGCAATAAAGAGCAATCCCATGGATCAATTGCATGTCCAACACTCGACCCATGCAAAAATACAAGAAGTATATGCATCTAGGAACAAGATCCTACTAGGGCACAAAAGTGAGGTACTCAAGACATATTGGCAATATCTTAAGAGTACAAAAAGATGCTACAAAGCAATAAGGTAAACAATAAACTGAATATAAACTGAAATTAAAAACAGAGTGTACTGAAGTTTTAAACAAAAGCAGTAAAAACTATAAACAAAAACCAGCAATTATAAAAGCTAAAAATAAACACAAGTAAACCGCCTGTGAACCACTAACCAATGTTTCTATGCCTAAACCTATGCTCCCCCTAACACTGTGCAAGCTCTTCCTCAGCTCCCCCATAAAATTTTCTCCCTCTTTTTGACTGGAATGGCCAAAGAGGCTAGAACTGATCAGACCCTGAATCTGATCCCTGCACCATGGACAAGTCCTCGATCTATGAAGACAATGCAGTGATCTATCCCTGGACTTATGCAAACTGGGTCGCGGTGTGCTGCACATGGGAGTCTAGCATGGTGAACATTTGATCCACTCTAGCTAGGAGGCAATCAAGTCTATCTGGTCCTTGTGCTAATGCAGAAGAGGATGGATGTGCTGAAGTCTCTAGAGCAGAAGTGAATCTATCAATCTCCTCCTCTGTATCTCCACCCTCGTCCTCAACACAATCCTGTGGTATCGTATGCACACCTATTTTAGAACCCTTGATGTGAGCTGTGCTCCTAGTGAGTGTATGTGCACCAATGGAATAGTCCCTCTGAACTACTTTGAGGCCACTCGGAATTTTAAAGCGCTCCTTCGCAATGAGGCCCATAATGAGAGAGGGAAAGGGCATTATAGAATGCGTCCACAAATATCAATCTCCTTGTGGGTGAAGAGATCGTACAAAAACATTGTCCTTGGTGCTGACAATGTAGTGAGGTTGGTGACCGGGTACAGGTTATGAATCATCACATAGGCCAAAGTCCTCATCTCTGGTGAAAATGGTATTGTGTTCATGGATGACTTCTTTGGTGTACCCCCAAGTATCCTTATCATCTCCTCTGTAGAACCCAACCTATCCTCATATTGCACTGTGATTGGCTACGAGGGAGGACAAACTTCTAGGAAATCCTGAATACTTTCCCTAGTTATGACAAATTCTTTGTGTCTCACCTAGCAGTTTATGTGATTTTCTTCTACACTGACATTGGAGAAGAACTCTTTGATTATCTCCGAGTACACAACTCCACTCAGGTTCAAGAGCTTTGTCCATGTCCTGTACTTGAACACTTCAGGTATGAAAGTGTCCTAAAGTGATTCCATTTGTACAACCCTTTCCATGATGATTGTTTTATCCTTATAGCAGTCATTATACTTCATATCAGCTTCAGTAGACTTGAAAAGATCAGAATCAGTGCGTGCACGTTTGGAAGTTGGTTTCTTGGTGGCTGCATGCTTAGTAGGAGCCATCTATGCAAAGGAACACAAAATAGAAAAGAAACAAGTGTGCAAACACAAAACATAACACAGAACTTGATTAGATTCAAGTTAGTTCAAAACAAAAGTAAAACAACTTAAAACAGAGCAAAAACAACTCAAAACAGAGTGAAGAAACTCAAACAACATGCTAAAGGTGTTAAACCAAGTAAGCATAAACACAATGCAACTGTGCATGTGTGTGTCTGTGTTGAGCATGTGCTGATGCATGTGTGTGCAGCATGTGATGCATGGGGATGCAGCATGAGATGCATGAGGTGTGCTTAGTGTGTGCATAGCATGGCATTGAGGCACAAATTGGACATAGTGTATAAAAACCACAACCACTGACCAAAACATGATAAGCATGATCAGTCAAGACAAAATCCAAGCATTGGAACTCACTTGAGTCCAATTCAACACAAAAATGTCACTAGGACATTTTGTCAAACACCTGACATGCAACAAAGTACACAGATAATGTAAAATGCATGAACATAATGAAATTTGCCTCAATACATGCTCAAACTGCCATAAGGGGCCAACACAAGAACAATCACAGCAAATGGGACTCAGCCCAATCAAAGATTTTGAAAAAATTTCACAAAAACTAAGAACCCTAACCCATTTTCGAAAAATCCCCAATATATAAAACCCTAAGCTAAAATCTGCATAATCTTAGTAAAATGATAAGAGAGGGTATCGAAAATGCATACCTTGAAGAGATTTTGCAAATATAAACTTGAAATTGATGGGGTTTTGAAGAAAAATAAGTTTTGGGTTGAAGGGGGTTCGAGAGAGTCTAAGCGAGGGAAGTGAGGAATTTTTGAAAACCTGTCACATCTGCTACATAAAAACTAAAAACACGCATTTTTCGCGGGTTAGAAAGTAGCGAACCAGTCGCGAGACATACTGAAGCTTTCGCGAGAAGCCCTTAGTCGCGAAATAGTCGCGATAGCCTCGGTATGAACTTAAAGAAAAATTCAGTTTTTGCCTAAAAACATTTCGCGAGAAGAGTTTAGTCACGAAATACTCGCAAGGAAGTAGCAAGATGTTCTATATGAAAATGTGACTTTTTAATTTCCCTTAAGCACATTTCGCAGGAAGCTCTTAGTCGTGAGCTTCTAACAAAAAGACCTCTGAACCAGTTTTTGAAGAAAAACATAAAAATGCATTTTGAACAAAAACTAAAAGCACGAAAGTATAAAATCACTTTCAAAAACATATAAAACACTCAAAAATATTTTTGGATTTGATCAACAAGTACTTGAGCATACACATCACATTTGAACATGTTCAATCACACAAATGAGATAAGCATTAACTGAATCGAAGTCTTGTGTGTTTTGTGTGAGTATCAAATGAGGAATAGTCCATAGGCCAGAGTGAAGCTTCAATGATCAATTCAATCAAGTCATACACAACTGGTACGAAATCAAGTGGTCAATCTCAATTATAGAAATGAACATATATGACCTCCCATAAGAGAAAGATTACAAAACTTAGAAGCATTTCATTTGGCTTCTGCATAAATCATAGTAGTTGATCCTTTTGGGATAATGCATCTCTCTTTGAGATCGGTGCTTGAAAATTTTGATATTTCAACATGTAGAGTTAGCCTTTGGCTTTTTGAGCACCATACATTTCAATACATAAGTCACTTTCCCTTTTTCCTAGTCAAATACTATTATGTGAGACAGGCTTTTGCAGCTCATTATCTCTTTTCATTTGGAGATTTACATTTGGAGAGCTCTATAGCAAAAACATAAAAATAAAGTGGGAAGAGATATAGGCACAAGTCTATGCAAGTATCAAGACCATCAAGACTATTGACTAATCATTCATGACAAGCTTGAAGATCTATTTACAACAATCACACATAGATTTCAAGATTTCTCCCACACAGATAAATATGCATACATAACAAGCTAGGCTCGTAAATGCACTATGCCATAAGTACGAAGGTACTAGGCCGAACTCACATGTGATACACACAAAACAAGTGATCAAACTTTTTGAAGATTTTTCAATTTTTATGGTTTTTGAATTTTTGAACACACTAAAAAACAAAACAAGAAAAGTAAGATCAATAACAACAAGTAAGAGCAAAACTTGTAAAAAAATACATGCTATAAACATAAAGTAATGCATGATATGATACATGAACCTATGATCCTAAGCATTGGAAGTATTGATGCATAGACATAGGAGATAATCATGCATGAGTACCCTTCTTCACCCACACGTCACGTGTGTTTGGGGTGATATCCCTATAGGATTGGGTATGTGAATTGTGACCTTCAAACCTGCTGTTAAAGTTTGCCAAACATGTGGTGAATGCCTCAATCATCTTCATTACATCCATCACACTGGAATCTCCATTTTGACTTCTTGGTTGCCCAACAGCCCAATTCCACTTGTCATCTCTTAGTCCTCTTGACCTTTGATCCCTAGCATTATTCAATGCTCTCAGCTTATGACAATTAGGTCTGGTGTGTCCTTGAAGTCCACAATGATGGCATACATGGTTCGTTCTCGAACCTCTTTGTGATTTTGAATGTGATCTCCCTTTAGCTTCAGACCTGACTGTTGATTGGTTGCAAGGCTTGTTCAACACCCTTTGGTTAGCCACATTCTTCTTTTTCTCAACCTTTGCCTTCTCCATAGTAGGGGCAACTACAACTGGCTCTTTGGCCTTCACAAACTTCACTTCCTTGGAGATATTCACAGCTGAACTACTTTCTCCAGTGTATCCCATTCCGGTTTTGTCGGAGAAAGGTTTTTGATGAGAAAGGACTTCATTGAGCTTCTTGGAGGAGACTCACTCTACTTTAGCATTGGCTTGAACCACTTCAAGCTCAAGAAATTTTATCTTTGAGTAGGCTTCGGTCAGTTCTCCATTTAACGACTCTATTTCACATTTGGCCTCCTTATAATACACTAGAAGACTTCTATAGTCCTCCTCTGCCTTCTTCATCTTTTTAACAGCTGCCTTGGCCACCCTTGCATATTCTCTAGACTTCTCGAGAAGGGAATTGTAGTTCTCTTGAAGGCCCGCTGAACTTTCATCTTTTTCAACATCTGATTCTTCTACAATTCCCATGGATTCCTCATCACTATGCTTCCCAAGTTCGTGCACAAGCAAATTCAAGTCCTCTGAAGATTCAACATGAGAAATAGTCATAAATGCTGAGAAATTCCCTTCTTCATCACAGCTATCCTCCGAATCTGAATTGGAAGAGTCTGAATCACTGGGAGTTGTGGCTCTAGAGTCAAACTTTCCTACATTTTCTCTATCTTTAAGGATGAAACAAGTACTTCCAAAGATTCTTAAATACTTCACATTTGGCTTTCTTCCCTTCCACAATTCATAGGGAGTCTTCTTTGTACCGGGTCTAAAATATACCTTGTTAACCGTATGACATATGGTGTTGACTGCTTCTCAACATGGCTCTTGCCATCTCCTAAATGACTCTGTTCTTTCTTTCCACTACACCATTTTGCTGAGGAGTAATAGGAGTAGAGAATTCCTGAGATATACCAGATCTAGTGCAAAAGGATTCCATGTATTAGTTCTCGAATTCTTTACCATGATCACTGCGAATTCGATCAATCTTCAAGTTCTTCTCATTTTGCAATCTTGTACACAAAGCTTCAATGTGCCCAGGAGTATCTGACTTGGATCTTAGAAGAATGACCCAAGTATATCTGGTGAAATCATCTACCACAACCATGATGTGTCTCTTTCCTCCAAGAGACTCAGTTCTAGCTGGACCCATGAGATCCAAATGTAGTAGCTCCAAAGGTCTAAAAGTAGCTGATGTCTGAGTGCCCGGATGTTTTGCTTTTGTTTGTTTCCCAAGTTGACATGGTCCACACAAAAAATTGCTAACCCTACTGAGCTTTGGTATGCCCAAAACCAATTCATGCTTAGATACAATTGACAGATGTTTGTAGCTAGCAGACTTCATCATAAAGCACACCTCATGCTTGTAAGACAAATCAGTAGGAACGGTTTTCTCTCTCATCTACCATTTATGGATAAAACCTTTAAGTTTCACCCTTCTCAGATAAACTCATCTGCACATTTTCATTCTGAGACAGTCTAGTTTCTTCTTTGTCATACTAAGACCTTTTTCAATGATCATCAAGATAGCTTTCAAATAACTTTTAGACTTGCATTTTCTGAAACACTTAATCAAATAGAGATTAGAAAAGCAAGATGTATTTGAAATAAAAGATCTTTTCATGCCGTTTGCAGCCATGACAACATGGGTCAATGGATCACACAGTAAAGATTAACCCTAATCAGAGTGTGCCCGCTTTGATACCACTTGATAGGCCAAAAATGTATTGACCCCTTTGGAAAAACTAATCAATTAATTAACCAAACAAATTAATTAGATTCAATTACATGCAATAAGTGTGGTAGCACAAACAAATCACCAACTAAGTTAAATGCAATGGAAAATAAATTTGACACAGGTGATTTGTTTACGAATGGGGAAAACCATCGAGTAAAACCCCACCGGGTGAATTTAAGGTCATCACTCCCAAGAATCCACTATTATCAAAACAAGCGATTACAAGTAAAGGAATCTTAGTACCTTATACCAACCTATAGTTGAACCCTTACCCCAATACCCAGTTGGACTTGTAATGTAGAGACAATCTCTCCTTTTCAATGCACGGCTCCCAGTACGTGACTAACCAATCGATGCACAAATCCAAGTACGTGACTAACACACCAACTTGAGGAAGATGTTGGCTGCAAAGTTCTTCAGTTCATCCAAACGATGAAGATCAAAAAGCTCCTTGGTTACAAAACCCCTAGCGCAAAGATGCAGCAACTTCTACAAAGAATATGATGAACTAGGAAAAATTATGTCTCTGGTCACAATTTGCATGCACAAAGACTTTGCATCAGGTTGCATAACCTTGCATCCAGTTGCATAACCTTTGACAACCCTTAAAATAATCCTTATATATGTCTAGGGTTGTGAGAAAAGAAACCCTACAAAAATACATTTGGACATGAGTGAAATCAGATCTGGAAATCTGAATTTCGTAATTCTTGACAGATACAGCTTCTATCGAGCTGTTGTCGAGCTTCGTCATTAAATCTCGATAGATGTCATCTGTCGAGCTATCTGTCGAGCTTTAATGAACAACACTTCTTTACTTGTTTCTTGGACATACTCCATCCTAAATCTACCCAATTACAAGTTAAGTAGATTTTGTCAAATGATTAGCCAATTTACATAACATATGTCTCTAACAATATCTACATATGTCCTAACACTAAGATCTTAAGATATCCATAAAATCCTAGATTGAAAATCTCTAGCTTCTTAGCATCTTAGAGCCACCTTGAAACTATTCCTCCTTATAATAACTTAGTATGTGTAGGACAGAAGGCCTATACATACATGAAGGAATGTTTGATACTTAAAAAGATCTGGATACCTACATTTCAAAAAATAAAATAAAATAAACAAAAAATTAACTTGAAATAATGCATTGACTTTGTGTTGCTAACATGGAAACATAAAGGACTAATCAATTAGCACATGACACATATAGTGTATCACAAGTTACAACACTGCCATAGGTGATAAATGAAGCTTGATTGCTACTAATGTCTAATGTAGTTAGGGAAAATTATTATGTACTCCAGAAGTATATTTCCTTCCTCTCACATAAGGGTGGGTCCCATGGTGGGTGGGACTCACCCTTTTGTGAGAGGGAGAGTATACTTTTGGAGTACACAATAACAACTATGTACTTAGTGTGCCTATATAATCGATGGTTTGAGGAGTTATGCTTCAATTATTGTGTTCCTATGTCTCTGCAAAAACTAAAAGGGAATAAAAACCAATATGAATGTTGGATAAAAATTGTGTTATGAAATTATAATGTATCCTAATGTTTTAAGAAACATCTCAATTATTTTAGTAGCCGAACATAGCATTTTGTAACAATCATCATTTAGTAAGAACTTTCAATATCTAGCCTAATTTTCAAACATACTTTTTCAATAAGTAGCCTAACTTACATATATGATAGCTTAACAACTGAGAGAAGACTTCCACTAAAACTTTTGTGGCACCATCAAACACCAAACTTGTTAACATGTGCTAGTAGCTTTTGAGACATATGTGACTCTTGCCCTAGACCAAAATGTTTCTACTTTCCTTTAGATCCAATTTTCCCACCATGTTCCACAATGAGGTCCATACAATCATCATAGAACTCCTAATCATTGTTGTATATATAGGTATATACATGGATAGGTTGTAATAATGATGTTTGATTTTGGAGAATATTGTTTCATAAAGTTGTTAAAGTGAAAATTCAAGTTCTGGAATTTTCAAAGTGAAAATTCGAAATTCAACATTTTCAATCGGTCGAAACTTTGGCTCGATCGATCGAAATAGTAAGGAAATAATCCTAGAGCTTCTGGATGGTTCGATCGCTATTTGATTCTTGTTCGATCGATCGAAAAGTGCATTCAATCGATTGAAAGGACCTCTCAACCAATCGAAACTCGAAAAACTGAATTTTCTGCAGAATGTTTTGGTGATTGTTCAGAAAGGTTGAAGACGTTTCAAGTCTTGTGAACAGTTTTTTGAAACTGAGAGTTCAAATAGCGTATAAAACACCAATGAACATTTAGACCCCTAATAACAAAAATACCAACACAAGCTTATACACAAACAATATATGTGCGAATTGATGAATATAAGCTAAACCCAAATTGGTAAAACACTCTAAACCAAAATTAATCACAAACACAACAGTAATTAAAAGATAAAGAGTAAGGGAAGAGAGATGCAAACACAAAGATAACACGGCGATGTGTTATCGAAGAGAAAACTGAAGTACTCAGCGAAAAACCTCTCCGCTGCCCTCTAAGCGGTCAATAATCCACTAGAGAATGAAGTTGGGATACATGAATAGCAAAAGACCCTCCAAGCCTAATCTACCCATTGCACCTAAGCCCTCTAAGCTTCTTGCTCCAACAGGGTTATGTCGAACCTTGTCTTCTTTAGCTTACCGGATCCTGTAATAAACCCATTGCATCCGCCATCCTTGACATCTTCCAATGCTTCCCAAGCTCCAAAAACACTCAACACTCTAAATGGGTGTGGGTAGTGTTTTGGTACAAATCTCCTCTCAATGGGTATAAAAATGAGAGAGGGAATAAGAAGAGACTACAAAGATTTCTTTCTAAGAATGAGTAGCTCTCTCTCTAATGAGGTAGGTGTGTTGAAGAAACCTCTCTTAGGGTTTTTCTCTCTGAATAGCGACACTACATTTCATGGGTATAAGGGTATTTATAGTAAGGTATGAGATGGAGTGTGAAAAGTTAGTTTTCATCCAAACAGGGCATTCTGGCGAATTGGCCTTGCAACTGGAATGAGTCATGAGTTTGAGTCGCAAGATAACTTCCAGGCCAGACTGTACTTTATGGCTTGTAGTGCTCCAGCTGTCGTGACCCTTCAGCTCCCTGCATGCTTCACACGTGTGCCATTCTGGCGACTTGCCAGTTGCAAGCTAGTCGTGAGATCCAGTCACGAGATTCCTCTTGAATGCACACAACTTGATTTTCTTCACACTCTCTCACACAAAACCCTTATATTATTCCCACCTAAATACATAGTTTCTACATGCTGAATTCGAGCAAATTTGGCACGGAATAAAGCCAACACATGGTTGATTAAATTCAACCTTACAGAAACATTTTAACTCTCCATACATACCTTTTGAAGGGTTATAACCCTATGGGTATAAATAGAGGTTAATGTTCACTTGAAAAGAAATACAAGAAATCATGTGGGTATTCTCCAAAATTGCTATTTGTAGAACCCAATAAACTTGGTTGTATCCTGGGGAAAAGTTTGTAGAAACCCTTTAGCAACTTGCGTATGGGGAAAAATATTGTCTAAGGATAACATTCAATTGTACCTCCAAGTCAATCACTAATTTCTATATACTTGATGTGTTCATTTGTTCTCTTATTGTTACTCCTTAATTTGGTAAAATCCCCAACAATCATACTTGAGGCAAGTTTACAAGAACTCCATTTAACTCAACTTTATGGTTTTTTTCCACTCTATCTATGTAGGGGAGTGCACTATTAGGTACATAATCCATTGTAAACATTCGTCCCTAGCAAAAAAAAGGTATATCATATTTAATTGAATAATTTCCATTTAAAATAGAATTTGGATGCATTTTAATTCAAAAAATTAGGATAAAATTATTTAATTAGGGTTTCTTTGAATATATTATGTTGAACCTATAATTATATATAAAATCTATATAAATATTTCAAAGTAACTATGTATTACAGGTTAATATAAATGGAAAACATAAACCTTGAGATCGAAGAAGGTAGCTCATCATCTTCGTCTGAGTCCCCCATATAAAATCATTAACATCTAGGAGAACAATATCGCTCTACTTGTGAATTACAAAACACAAACATAAAAAACTCATTAAATTTTCCCCACAAGAAAACAATAGTACTAATAGAAAATAAGTTTGCCACTGAGTCCTTATCATTGAAACAGTAAGCAACATAAATTAATAAATCAACGAGCTTTAAAAGAGAGCATCAAGAACCATCATTTTCACTTTCATGTTTGTGTATTGAATTGATATCAATTGCATTGAGAACTATAAATAAAATACTTTTAAAACTATAGATATAAAATCAAATACTAATTTCACAAATAAAAAACTCATTAACCTTTTCTTTTCTTTTTCAACTAAAAATAGTATCAACACAAAATAAGTGAATCATTGATTCCATAACATCCAAATTGTGAGCAACACAAAAACAGTGAATCAAAGAACACTAAGAAAAGTGTAAAACGTATTCTAAAATTATTAAAATCACAATTACTTGAATAAACAACTAATTTGAATCATTATCTGAAAAAGGAGAGACATAAAAACTTAATAAGTCTCAAAGATGATGTTCCTTAGATATATTTCAACATCAATGTTAGAGTTCAGCCAGCAAAGTATCCACCGCCTTCCTCCTTTGAATTATGCATGCATCAAAGTAGTTGTTTGCAAATTAAAGTACCACAATGCATCACCCATCAATATGTATCCTAGACTTATCTACTCATTTCATCTTTGTAACATAAGTTGGATCCAACATCATAGATATTTAGTCAAGGGCATCAAATTTGAAGTCATCAAACTAAAAAACCTAAGTTTTTCAAAATGTATGACTACAAAATAGAGACTTATAAGAGAAAAGATGGGTTACCTTTGAAAGAATAATCCAAAGTCCTAGTTGTTGCAAATCTTCTAGTCAGTTTCAGAAAACCAATTAGTTCACAAAAGAATGATACCTAAAATCAAATAAATCTCAATATAAATATCTAAAAACCTATTTTTAAAAAAATATATAACTACAAAACAGAGAAAAGAGTTGTCACCTTGAAAGAATACTCCATAGCCATAGCTATTGAAAATTTTCTAGTTAGATTCAGAAACCAATTAGTCTATAAAAGAATGATTGTTAGGACATATGTGATTTGATGTTAGGAACATATGTCAACATTTTATGTAATTAGCTAATCCTTTGACAAAACGCACTTTACTTGTAATTGGGTAGATCTAGGATGTGTTTAATTCTTCAAGAAACAAGGTTTCAAGTTCAAGTGTTAAAACCATGCAAGTTTGTCCAAGAATCAAGTGAGAAAGTGCTGGATTTTAAAGCTCGACAACTAGCATCTATCGAGGTTTAAAAGCTGATGAAGCCCGTACCTCGACAGCTAGCTCGATAGATGACTATCTATCGAGGTTTATGAAATTCAGTTTTTCAAGTTGATTTTCATCCAATCCGTGAATGTATGTTTGGGCTTTCTTTTCTCACAACCCTAAACATATATAAGGATTATTGTTAGGACATATGTGATTTGATGTTAGGAACATATGTCAACATTTTATGTAATTGGCTAATCCTTTGACAAAACGCACTTTACTTGTAATTGGGTAGATCCAGGATGTGTTTAATTGTTCAAGAAACAAGGTTTCAAGTTCAAGTGTTAAAGCCATGCAAGTTTGTCCAAGAATCAAGTGAGAAAGTACTGGATTTTAAAGCTCCACAGCTAGCATCTATCGAGGTTTAAAAGCTGATGAAGCCCGTACCTCGACAGCTAGCTCGATAGATGGCTATCTATCGAGGTTTATGAAATTCAGTTTTTCAAGTTGATTTTCATCCAATCCGTGAATGTATGTTTGGGCTTTCTTTTCTCACAACCCTAAACATATATAAGGATTATTGTTAGGACATATGTGATTTGATGTTAGGAACATATGTCAACATTTTATGTAATTGGCTAATCCTTTGACAAAACACACTTTATTGTAATTGGTTAGATCTAGGATGTGTTTAATGCTTCAAGAAACAAGGTTTCAAGTTCAAGTGTTAAAGCCATGCAAGTTTGTCCAAGAATCAAGTGAGAAAGTGCTGGATTTTAAAGCTCGACAGCTAGCATCTATCGAGGTTCAAAAGCTGCTGAAGCCCGTACCTCGACAGCTAGCTCGATAGATGGCTATCTATCGAGGTTTATGAAATTTAGTTTTTCAAGTTGATTTTCATCCAATCCGTGAATGTATGTTTGGGCTTTCTTTTCTCTCAACCCTAAACATATATAAGGATTTTTGTAAGGGCCATAAAAGGTTACGCACAGTTGCACAAGAGCACAATTCCACAAGTGTGAAGAAAGGTGTGACCGGAAACCTAATTTGCCCTAGTTCATCTTTTTCTTAAAGAAGCTGCTGTGTTTGTACATTGTAGGGTTTTGTGACCAAAAAGCTTCTTGATCTTCATTGTGTGATGAACTAAAGAACTTTGCAACCAATATTTTTCTAAGGTTGGCAATTAAGTGCGAACTGGGATCCGCGCAATTAGTTAGTCACGTACTCGGAGCCGTGCATTGAAAATGAGAGATTGTCACTATAGAACAAATCCAATTGGGTATTGGGGTAAGGGTTCAACTGTAGGTTGGTATAAGGTACTAGGATTCCTTAACTTGTAACCGCTTGTTTTGATAATAGTGAATTCTCGGAGTGGTGACCTTAAAATCACCCGGTGGGGTTTTTACCGTGTAGGTTTTCCCCATTCGTAAACAAATCACCTTGTCAATTTAATTTCTACTGCATACTTAGTTTAATTGGTGATTTGTCTGTGTTGCCACATACATTGCATGTTAATTTGATTAATTAATAAACTTGGCTAATTAATCAATTAATATATCACAAGGGGTCAATATGTTTTTGGCCTATCAATGATAAAAAATAAAAAAATAAAAAAAATAAATCTCAATATTAATGTCTTAAAAAAAACTAAGTTTATCAAAACATATGACTACAAAATAGAGAAATATAGGAGAAAATAGGGGTTACAGTTGAAAGAATAATTCATAACCATAACTATTGCAAATTTGCCAATCAGTAAACCAATTATTCTATAAAGGAATAATACCTAAAATCAAATAAATCTCAATATAAATGAGGTTACCCTTGAAAGAATAATTCAGGGCCATAGCAGTTGTAACTTGTAAATCTATTTGTCAGTTTCAGAAAACCAATTAATCCACAAAAGAATAATATATGGCCATAAATATGCAAGATCAAAGCAATAGTTGATTAAGACAAGGGAAGTCCATCAAATAAAAGCAAGGTTCTCTTTCATAGAGGGGTTCAATGAAATAAATATATAGCACACATCATATTGCTTCAAGACTTGCTCTATAGTCTATACTTCGAAGAAAGATAGTGGAAAAAGGATTGAGATCTTCTAGAGTTCCTAGAGTACTCTACTGTATAGATTTCTCTTAATTTTAACTTTTCATTTATAATAAAAGGTCCAAATTTTTCCATTTCATTAATCTACTAACAAATCCCCTAAAATAATGGTTTAAAAAATAACTACTGATAGTTATTACCTTAAATGCAAAAGAACCGATAATGGCTATGACATTGCAACGTTAAATGAGAAAGAACTTTGCTTATTTAGAAAATTGATTGTTATGCACATAGACCGTGAAGCATATATCATATATAAATGGTATAGACACTTGGGTTTTCATTCCAACTTTTTAGTCTTCTATTAATTTTTTGAAATTAAGCATATACATGTTTTTTTTTTTTTTCCAAGTAAATGATTGGCACTTTGGATCATAAAATATGATTTTTCTATGTCTCATCTCTGTTGAATCTATGCTTTGAAATTTACCACCAAAAGGATTTGTGGAACAAATTGAAAAAAGAAGAGGGGAAGGAGAAGGTGACCATTGGATGACTTCACGTTTTCTTAGAGACCCGGTTTAGGTAAAAGAGGTAAGATAATAATTATCATTTATGAGTAGTTATTTTTTAACCATTATTTTAGAGGATTTGTTAGTGAATTAATGGCATGGCAAAATTTAGACCGTTTATTATAAGTGAAAGTTTAAAATTAATAGAACTTTATATGGTAGATTACCATAGAAACTTTAGAGGATCTCACTTTGATAAAGAAAAACAATAAAAGAAAAAACCCAGATTTCATAAACAAACAGAAATGGAGATTCCTAGGAAGATTCTTGTAAAACCTATGAAGGATTTAGTAGGTACAAAGTAGAAGGGAGGGTGGCACAGCATAAGAAAGTCAACTATTGGTCAAATGTCTTCAGTTTTATAGTATTTTATAGATTATAGATTATTATGTTTCTATAACATCTTCAAAACTCAGCCAAAAAATATGCTTAAAATTTATATGTTTTTTGACTGAAAAAGATAGATTTAAAATTTATATTAGTTGACAAAGGTAGATTTAAAATTTATATTATTGACTTATAATAACAAACTATGCTAGTTCCTCCTTGTTACTCACTAACAAAATTATTCTAAGTGGATTTTTTTGGCTTTATAGCTATTAGTATATTAGTACACACTGGTTAGTGTATTATTATATATTATTTGTTGACTTGTGCAATGCACGTGCTAATTACAAATAAAATATGTATACATGATTATTTTTAATAATATGTATAAATTAATAAAATGTGAAATTAGACCTTTTGTTAAAAAAAAAAAAAATAACTCACCTAATTTAATTAGAATTATTTATAGAAATTAAAATCTTTAGTTATTATATCAGCACTTGATGACAAAAGCTTTGTCATTTTTTAGGAAGCAAGTAATGCTTATTATCATCAAAGGAAAAAAAAAAAAAAAAAAAAAAAAAAGCAATGGTAAAGAATTGGCAATCACTTCAAACTGATATGTAAGGGGGGTATCGTTTTTAGAGTTAAGAGGTTGAGGTAGTGAGGGGCTACAGTTTTGTATTTAATTTAGAGGCTAATCAATAAGGTGGTGGTCATTTGGTGAAACAAATTTGGCAGGCAAAATAGTATTGGGTTGTGTGGCTATGCGCACATAGTGAAAGTCAGTAAGACCATTTAAACAGTGATGTTCAAAATACTTTGAGGAAATCACAATTATTAGGGTGTTTAATATTTAGTTAATTTGTTCCATTATTTCATAGGCATTGACAAAAATATCCCAATAGCACTGACCACCATCATATTCACCAAACAATCAGCCCTAGTTTCCCCATACGCAAAATCATCACTGAGACCCATTATCAAACACCTCACAGGCATAATAGAAACTCTTTCTTATCATTTTATTTTTTTCAAATGAAGAGTAATCTCCAGTAATTGGATAAAAAAACTGATATTTTGAAAATCCTAATTTTGAGCGCAACTAAGTAAATTTGAAAAAAAAAATTGCAAAGAATTAGGTGAATTTCCGGAAAACGCCATGTTCTTCTGTATATACCCACTAAATAATTAATCTCAATCGAAGCCCATTCCAACGAAGATAGAGAAAGAGTTTTTTTTTTTTTTTTTTTTGAAAACCCGACCAAAAAACTCATGCATTCATAATAACAGAGTTAGAATACAAGGCCTCTAAGGCCGGGGGTGGCGAATCTTCAAGCCATACAGTTTCATTCTCTATTTCTCTAGCAAACTGAGCTAAAGAGTGTGCAACGGCATTAGCACTACGTCGAACCCAGCTCGTGGACTAGCCCCATAGACCAGCTGCAAGGCATCGAATATCATCGTATATGTGGCCCAGACGTGAACAGTCAACCCAAGATGATGAAATAGCCTTAATAACGTCAACATTGTCTCCCTCAATGATCAGGTCGGAGAATCCCGCATCCACTGCGAACTCCATGGCCTTGCGGCAAGCCAACGCTTCTGTTTCCTTACTGTCTGTGACTGGTGGGCCTCGGGCTGCACAAGCAGCCATTACTTCCCCCTTCTCATTTCGGATGACTACACCAAAACTAGATGTCCGCAAGCTTGGAGACACTGCCGCATCAAAATTCAGTTTGTAGAACAAGCCCGATGGTGGTTTCCACGTTGCACTGCTCCCACCCGTGCTCATCCCAATGGCCAACAATTCCTGAGCATTCCGAAAATCCTCCAACAAGTCCTTGGCTCTCTGATTGAGCTTAACTGGGTCTTGAACATGTCCTCCATGAAGAATCGAGTTCCGTTGGTTCCATATTATCCATCCTTGCACCAAAAACAACTCAAACTCTTCCGTAGACAACCTATCCATCATGTCTTCAACAAACTGCATAATATCCCGTTGTCCCAGAACACTCTTTTGGATTTTGCCAGAGCAACCCACCCACACATCTTGCGCCACTCGACATTCCCACAGAACGTGAAGCACAGATTCCGGTCCTCCCTTGCAATTTTCGCATCCACCATCCTCTGTTATCTTACATCGAACAGAGCTTCCTTGGTTGGTAGTATATCCTGACATACCCTCCATCCAAAAATCTTTATTTTTTTGGGAACATGGAGCTTCCACAGCTTTGCCCACAAATGACTTCCCCTGGTTGGCTCAGAACACTCACCCACGCCCATCTCCTCCCTTGAAAGTATTCGTGCAACATGATATCCTGACTTTACTGTATATGCCCCACTTTTATTGTGGAGCCAAAATACTTTGTCCATAACATATCTCCTGCTCAAGGGTATCCGTAAGATCACCTCCGCATCATCCCTGTGAACACTACTCCTTACAAGCTCACCGTCCCAAGTATGCCTTTCCCAATCAATTAACTCTACAACTCTCCATTCCCATTCCTCTTCTACAGGTGGGTGAATCAAATTATTAGATGGGTAATTACGGATCCATTTATCCTGGGTGACTCGAATAGAGGATCCATTGCCAACCCTCCAATAGCAACCTTTCTTCAAAATTGGCTAGGCAACAATAAGGCTCTTCCACGGGTATGAGCTATTTGGAGTATCATAGGCCACCAAAGAACTTGTTCTCGGAAAGTACCTTGATTTGAGGTAGCAATAAAAGAGCGAACTTTGATCTTGTATAAGTCTCCACCCTTTCTTTGCCAGCATAGCTAGGTTGAAATTCCTCAGGTCTCTAAAATCCATCCCTCCCTCCTTCTTAGGTTGTGATAATGCACTCCAGCTCTTCCAATGAATTTTCCTCTCATCCCCAACCTGTCCCCACCAAAATCTTGCATACATAGAGCTCAGCTCATTACAAAGTTTAATTGGAAGTAGAAACCCCCCCCCCCCCCCATCATGTACGTCAGAATGGACTGGGCCACCGCTTTAATTAGCACTTTCTTTCCTGCTCTAGAAAGCATCTTACCCTTCCATCTTTGAATCTTTTTCCAAATTCTATCCTTTAGGTATTTAGCTCGATCAACAAGAGTGGGCAAGCCTAAGTAAGACTCAAATCTGTCCACTTCCTTGACCCCTAGTTCATGCTTAATCCAATCTCTCTGTGCTCCCTCAGTGTTGCTACTAAAGAAAACTGAAGACTTCTCAAAGTTGATACATTGGCCGGATGCAGCTTCATATAATTTGAGAGTTTGGTTAATGACATGGACTTCTTCCTTATTGGCCTGCCAAAATAGCAAGGAATCATCTGCAAACAATAGGTGGGAAATACTTGGAGCTCTCCGGCAAACAGATATGCCATGTATCCTTCCTTCCATCTCTGCTTTGGCAAGCAATGCAGTAAAGCCTTCTGCACGTAACAGAAACAAATAAGGGGACAAAGGGTCTCCTTAACGGAGCCCCCTAGATGGGATAATATGGCCATAAGATTTACCATTAATACAAATAGAAAAAGAAGGTGAAGTAACACAACCTATCACTCGATCAATCCATACTTCTAGCTAGAAAGCCTAGTTTTGCCATGATTCCTTTAAGAAAGGACCACTCAACTCGATCATAGGCTTTGTTGATGTCCAACTTCAATGCTAAGGAGCCTTTTCTACCCTTTTTTCTACAGTGCATACTATGTAATGTTTCATATGCAACCAGCACATTATTAGTAATGAGTCGGCCAGGTACAAAAGCACTTTGTGTTGGGGAGATCAATTGAGGGAGGATCTGTTTAGTCTGTTTGCAATCACTTTAGAAATAATCTTGTAGATAACATTGCAGAGGCTAATGTGCCTAAAATTTCACATTTTTTTTCGGGGATTTATTTTTGGTATATGGACAATATGAGTATAATTAATATCAGGCATCATATTCCCAGTATTCAAATAGTCCAAAACCACAGTAGTCACATCATCACCTACAATATGCCAAAATTTCTGATAAAAAAGAGCATTCATACTATCAGGACTAGGAGCTTTTGTAGGATCCATTTGGAACAATGCTGCTCAGACTTCCTTAGCAGTGTACTCACGAGTTAAAACTTCCTTCATGTTGGTGGTTACTTTATTAGGAACTGCACTGAGGCAATCTGCCATCCGGTCACAGCTACCTGCCCTGAACATATTCTCAAAATATTCAATAGCCACCCCAGCAATGTCTTCAACCTCTTCAACCCAATTATCATGCCTGTCTTTAATCCCCTGGATATAGTTTTTCCGTCGTCTTTGAGTGGCTTTAGTGTGGAAAAACTTTGTGTTCTTGTCCCTATGTTTCAGCCAAGCCACTCAGGACCGTTGTGCCCAATAAATCTCCTGTTTGAGAAGAAGATCATCAAACTGCCTACTTGCTATCAAAAGTTCAGCTTTGCTCTCCTCAGTATAGTCACTAGCATTAAGCCTCTCAATGTGTTTCTGGAGTTTTTTAATGGCTTCTGTGTCTGGGTGGGTCCTAGTAGACCCCCATGCATGTAATTCCGCCCTACATCTTGCTATCTTTTCATGTGCAGTAGCTGAAGGAGATAACACCCTACCTGCTTTGTTCCATGCATCACACACCATTGCCTCACAATCTTCCAAAAGCAACCAAGCTTCCTCAAAACGAAATCCCTTTGGCCCTCCAGTTCTAAAGTCCCTAGCTCTTCTAGTCTACAACAAAATTGGGATACGGTTAGATGCAAGAAAGATGATATACAATGCTTTCCTGAAACTTTTCTCTCCACTCCAAATTCGCCACCGCTTGGTCTAGACGTTTCCTTGTATTTGCGACCCCTGGCCGTTTATTGTTCCATGTGAGAGGGAATCCAACAAAGCCAAGATCAGCCAATCGGCAAGAGTCCAACGCCATGCGAAACTCATCCATCTGCGACTAAACCGGTGGGCATCTACTTTGTTTTTCGGACGTGTGTAGAATAGTGTTGAAGTCCCCTATACACATCCACAGCCCATTAGCAAAAGACAAGAAATGGTTTAACAGAGCCCAAGATTTATGTTTTTAACTTGCCTCCAGCCACCCATAAAATCCAGTTAAGTACCATTTGAATCCATCGTCCTCCACCACCTTTGCAAGCACATGGTTATTTGTAAAGTTAATAACATCAAGTTTACCTCTAGTTTCCAGAGCAATGCAAGTCCACCCCCAGAATCCAGCTTCTTGATAATCAGCTTGTTCCTGTATAGTAACTCTTTGCAATGCCAGTTAAAACCTTCTCTATCCAAGCATGTCTCCATTAGAAAACACACCGTAGGAGCTTTATCCCTCACCAGTTTGTGAAGGTTGTGAACTGTCTAAGGGTTCCCAAGCCGTTGGCAGTTCCAACTTAACAACCTCATTGTGGTCGGCAAGGGTGATCCAACACCCCCACCACTTTACTATCTTGAGAGACATTCTGCACTTTCCCATGCTTCATTGGTTTAAACTCCACCCCTTCTGCATGGTCCTATTCACTTTCATGCAACAAGCTTCTTTTCCCCAGAGTAGTGTTAGTCCCACTTTTCTTAGCTTCATTAAGCCCACAGTCCATATGTGAAAGTCTAGTCCAAGTGGGCCATAACTTATCCATATTTGGCCCATTATGCTTTAAGCCTTCCCCATGCACCATCACGTGACCAACATGGTCTAGCACTTCCTCACATGCAACTTCAAAATTCAAATTTTGAACCTCCAAAGATACGTCCATAGATTTCACAATCATCCCTTCCCTGTCAATCCTGGTTTTCATGCCATCCACCGTGATCTCCTCTTGGAATTTTGGAGCATTCTCGGAAATTATGTTCCCTCCATTCTCAGGTCTGTCACCCACCATAGACTGTGTTTCTATGGGATTCATCACCGCTGCTCCGCCATGCCCACCTCCGCGCTCCTTATCAGTCACCTTGGAGTTCTCATCTCGTTGGTGATCCGACCGGCTCGAATCTCGCCTGGGGGGCGACCGGGTTCGCCCACCCGAGGCTCTCATCCAATCCCCATATTGGCAGACCATTTCGTCGCCGCTTTTTGTCCGTGCAAAATAATGCGCACAGTGCTTGATGTCGTGCCCCAAGATCCCACACCAATGGCAAAATAATGGAAGTCGTTCGTACTTAAAGGTGACCCAAGTTCTCTGACAATCAGACCCAACAAGAAATTTTCGCCGGCGTATTGGTTTCAAAATCGGGATTGCCACCTTAACCCTCATAAACAAGTTTTGAGTGTCTTGCTGCTGATGCTTCTCCACTTCCTCCACTTCACCCAAATGGCTACCTACTTCAGTCGCAACCTTTGGAGACGCCACATCAAACGGGGCACCCCATATTTGTATCCACAAATAGATAGACTCGAACCTAACGTTCTCCACTGTCATCCCTCTTTGCCACCTACGGAGCATAAGTACCTAGTTGTCAAAGGTCCATGGACCACCCCTAAAGACCCTCTCCAGATCATATTCCGTATTAAACTTAAACTGGAATAAGTTTATTCCCACTTCAATGATCTGTACACTATCCTCCAACCCCTAGGCTCTCTTCAAAGTATTCTGAGCAACTTTCTTGTTGAACGGTTTGCATGTAAGGAACTTTCCGATCAAGCTCTGGTATAGCTTTCTTCTGAGCAGCTTTCTTCCTTCCTACCCTCATCCGGTATAGCTATAACCTCTTCCTCTTCTGTCGTCAATGTCATCTTCTCCAAACTGTTTATCACGTCCTCCGCCATCTTTTCCCAAAAAGATAAAAGCAAAAGCAAACCCTTAGTTGGGCACCAAGGGAGGGAGATACCACGCAGTAACGCGGGAGAAGAGCTCCTACAGAGAGGAGAGATGACCTTTGATCGGAAACTTAAAGGATAAATTGACAAAGATAGAGAAAGAGTTTGAATAGGTAAGAACCAGATGTTAGGCTCACCCCTGATAAATAGGGACAATGTTAGGGTAATTTTCCTACCCTAATTTCTGAGCTTTTCACCTAAGCCAAACAACAATAAAAAATTGAAAATAGGTCGAATTAACTATTTATATTAGAAAAGTAGTGAGGGAAAGAAAGGGAACCAAAGAGTGAAGATTGAGACAAAATCGTATTGCAAACATTGAGGAAAGAAATAAGAAAAAAAAATAATAATAATTGAGATTTCATGAGGAAAGTTGCAATGGCTCTAAAGCTAAAGTGGCAAAGTCTCGTGAATTTCAATATACAAAATCGAATCTAGGACCCATTACTGTGGGCTTGATTCTAACCTAGATCAAGACAATTTTCTCTTTCTACAATGTCAACTCCCAGATCAATATATTCAGAGTTCAGACCCTCACAATGTTGATAGAAGGGTAAGGTGGTCATTTCAAACTAATAATGGGCTCACTCAAGGACCAACTGATAGCACAAAATGACCAATAATCCCATGTCGAGAGCACCGTACAATAACTCCAAGGGGTTGGCTTAGTGGTTTTTAAGGCCTCATGATATCCATGAGATCCTGGATTTAAAATTTCTTGCCAGCATTTTAGAGCCCTCTTCATTGGATTCCTCTTTATAATAACGTGGTGCATGTGGAAACCTGATTTGTGTGGAATAAGGGAATTGCATACACTTGAGGGAATGATTAGATACTTAAAGAGGTCTTGACATCCTCATTTGTCAAAAAATAAATAAATAAAAAAGTGCATCATGCAATGATCACTAACTCATGGGAAAATTTAAAAATCTGTTGAACCAATACCCACACTCCACGCGCATCTTAATCTTTCATAAAAGATGCTATAAGCATTTAATGACCATCTTGATCTTCCATTTTTACTATTTTAAATCCTTAAATTTAGCAAATTAGTCAAGTCATTTTCCTTTTAGAAGAAGCACTTCTTGTTGCTTTTGGCCAGGAAATTGCCCAAGATCAAATAGGTTTCAACAACAGCCACAATTTTTACTATCCATTGCCCAAAGCAAGAAGATGCTAAAGTTTGAGTGTTAGGTTCTAAGACTTTAGGAACTAAATGTATTAGAACTACATTTTGTATATGTCGGCAAACCATGATCAAAACAATGAGTCTAGGTTTAGGCTTGCTTAAAGTTTATTTGTTATAGTTTGAATCGATCTGAATGCAAAAATTTACTGTGCAAAATTGCAAAGCTTAATCGATCGAAAGTAAGGTTCGATCGATTGAAACACGCAGTTCCAAAATTCTACAGAAAAGTTTCAAACATAGCCTAAGCCCAATAAACGTGTAGGGTTATGTGTTTTACCCCCAATATAAAAGGAAAAACCCTAACCACATTTTAATAGTCCCTCAATAGTTGTGTGTTTGCTCTTGTGTGAGATTTAAGAGGTGTTTACCTTAGAACACACGAAAAACTTTACCAATATCAAGATTTGGTGGTGATTCAGTTGCTGCATAAAGAACCTTCAAAGAACAACAAAACATTTGAGAGGTGTCTCAAAGTCACAAGTAGGAGAACTTGTGCTTTAAAAGATTCAAGAAAAGAAGGAGTCCATGGATTCGGAGCTAGCACATGGTCATGGTAGTAAGTTTTCTATTTGAGGTAGCATATGGATGTTAGTGGTCTAAGTCCTTTTGTAAAACTTCAATTCTTTCATAGTGGATCTGTTTTTACCTTGAGGATAGCCAGATCAAATCCTCCCAAGGTTTTTTACTAGTTTGGTTTTCCTGGATCATCTGTTCTTCGTGTTCTTTACTTTTTCGCTTTATGTTTATTTGTGTTTAACCTAATCTTGAATAACAATCTTATTAATCAATTTAGTTTAATATTAGGTTAAACATATTGTGACAAGGGGTCTTAAAACCCAACAAGTGGTATCAGAGCAGGTTAGCTCTTGTTTTAGATTTCTTGATCTAATAGTTGATCCTTGACCCCTGTTGTCATGGAACACGGTAACTTCTTGTGATCCCTCCATATTTTGATGGAAGTAACTATGCCTATTGGAAGGTTAGGATGAAATCCTTCTTGAAATCTATATATGAAAGATTGTGGTACTCCGTTGAATACGGATGGGAAAAACCGGCTACTCCTATTAGTGAGTGGTTAACGGCCCAAAAAGATGCAGCCTCTTTTAATAGCAAAGCTATGAATGCTATTTTTAATGCTATTTCTGTGGAGGAGTTTAGGAGAATCTCAAATGTTGAGGTTGCTCATATTGCTTGGAAAATTCTCCAAACTGTGCATGAAGGCACAAAGGAAGTCAAAATAAACAAGTTGCAACAGTTGACTACTAGGTTTGAAAGCATTAGAATGTCTGATGATGAAAGTTTTGATGAATTATATGCTAAACTAAATGATATTGTTAATTCTGTATATAATTTGGGTGAAATCTATGATCAACCTAAGATAGTTAGGAAGATTCTTAGATCCATAACTGGGGACTTTAGACCCAAAGTAACTGCCATTACTGAAAGCAAGGATTTGAACTCCATCCTTGTTGATGAACTTGTAGGATCTCTACAATCCTATGAGTTAGACCTACCCAAAACTAACAAATCCAAATCAATGGCTCTTAAGTCAATTGATGATGTTGATGATAATGGATTTGATGATGAACTCTCTTCTACAGAGATTGTCTATCTTGCCAAGAACTTTAGAAACTTTCTCAAGAATGACAATAGAAGGGCAAGAAGTAAAAACAATGTTGAACCTAAGAACTCTAAGAAAAATGAACCAACTGAAACCAATAATACTCAAAAATCAAAAGAAAAAGTTGGTCAATCTTCTAGTAATCTTCTAGTAATTCTCTAGGTCTACAATGTTTTGGTTGTCAAGGGTATGATCATGTAAAACCAGAATGTCCAACATTCTTGAGAACAAAGGGTAAAGCTATGGTTGTAATCCTTAGTGATGGTGAAGTTTCTAATCATGAGTCTGGAAGTGATGAAGATGGAAACTTCTTTGCTTTCATAGCTACTGTTGTAGTTAATTAAAGTGATTTGGTTGAAGAGAACCCTTCTGATGGGGAACTCTCTGAGAGTGCTGACTTGCAAGAAGTTTATGACAAGCTATGCAAGGTTGCTGCAAATGATGCAATGAGTGTGGATTTAGGGCTAAAGAAGATAGCCATTCTTGAACAAGAAAAGAAAAACTTATTGCTGAATTTGGTTGATGCTAATGAACTAGTAAATAAGGTGAAGGCTGAAAATATTAAGTTGGTTGAAAAAAATTAAGAACCTAGAACTAGAATTGTTTGTTGCTAGAGAGCAGACAAATAAGTCTGCTAGTTCTAAACTTGATCACATGTTGAGTATTCAGAAGTCTCCCTTAGACAAATCAGGTTTAGGTTTTGTTGATAGCATCTCTGAGTTTGAAACTCATTTCACAAACTTTGCTCCTTCTTTTGAACCATCTAAGATAGAAGTTGTAAAGCCAAAAGAAGAAGTTCTTGCTCCTAGGAAGATTAGGGTAGATCTTAAAGAGTCTAAGCCTAAGAGTCCTAACTTACCTAAGGGTAAGAAGCATGATAAACCTTTGTGGGTTTGTCATTTTTGTTAGGTTTTAGACCCCTTAACACAATATGTTTAACCTAATATTAAGCCAAGTTGATTAACAAGATTGTTATTTAAGTCTAGGTTAAACAAATATGTGTAAAACAAATATAATGCAGAAGTAAAGAACATAAAGATCTGATGACTCAGGAAAACCAAACCGGTAAAAAACCTAGGGAGGATTTAACCTAGCTATCCTCAAGGTAAAAACAGATCTACTATGAAAGAATTGAAATTTGTACAATAAGACTTAGACCACTAACATCCTATTGTTACCTCGTGTAGAAAACTTACTATCACGACCACGTGACAGTTCCAAGTCCACAGACTACTTCTTTCCTTCATCTACAACAACCACAAGTTCTCCTACTTGTGACTTTGAGACACCTCTCAAAGGTTTTAGATCTTCTTGAAAGTTCTTTGTGCAGCAACTGAATCACCTACCAATTCTTGATGTGAATCTTGATCTTGGTAGAACTATGCATGTGTTCTAAGGTAAACACCTCTTAGATCTCACAAAAGATTAAACACACAACACCCCAAAGACTCTAAAAACGTGGCTAGGGTTTTTCCTTTTATACTTGGAGTGAAACACTTAACCCAACACATCATATGGGCTTGGGCTGGTTTGAAATTCTGCATAAAATTCCTAATCCATGATTCTTGATCGATCAAGCCTATTCTTCGATCGATTGAGCCTTGCAGAAATAGAACAGTAATTTCCTGCAATTACTCGATTCCAAACTTACATTAAACCAAACTATGAGCAAGTCTAAACCTAGACTAAATGTTTTGATCAGGGTTTGCCAACATATAAAAAATGAAGTTCTAGCACATTTAGTTCCTAAAGTCTTAGAACCTAACAATCTCCCCCTTTGGCAATTCGTGACAAAACACATTACATGAAATAAAATGCTCAAAGTAAAAACAGCCCAATTACATAATAATATTGCCCAAATTACAATTCAAACTAACCACTAACTATCAGTTGCAAGAATAGATAGCAGCTTCGAATGAATTAACCTATAAGTTCCTGAAACACTATACAAACCATAAACGCATGTGTGGAAAATACAAGTAAACCAAAATAAATTTCTTGTTTTCACAAAACATAAAATAAAAGATAAATACCATCAATAACCTCATAATATGAATCAATCATAACTAATGTATCATAGTTTGTGAAACAAGAACATGAACATAAATAAAACTAGAACATAAATCGCATGTAAATAAATACAAAAGCAATGTCTTCCCCTAACATATACAATCACATCATATGCCCCTAAATACAATCACTCTCCAAAATATCTCATCTCCCCCTATCTATGTACTCCCCCTTTTTGTGATGTATTGCCAAAGGGCAATCAATACTAATCTGAGGGTGGAGCCGATGGAGAATCATCAGCTAAATCTGCTCATAAGGCCGCAACCTCATTAAGCAAATCCAACAAAAGTTGTCCATGTGTCGCTTGAACTGTGAGACACATCTCCAACATAGTACGCATAGAAGAAGATGATGATGTAGACGGTGGAGGATCCACGGCAGCAGTGGGATCAAAAAACTATCAGTTGGAGGATTACCAGTAGGAGGGTCTCTAGACGCATTACCTGTAGACAACTCGACTTTAGGGCGTTTAGAGCTAGCTTTTAACTAAGTAGCCCTTTGCCTAAGAAAGGGGCACCTATAGGAGCAATGATATGAACAAGCTCTGAAGTGGGGAAGTCCTCTAAACCTAAATCTGAAAGAATCCTATGCATAAAAACTGGGAAAAACAAAACATGAGATTTAGCACTACTCCTATGAACCTCGACAAGAGAACGAATGAAAAGAGTAGGAAAACTGATAGGAGCATCAATGATGAGAGTGTACAAAAACGTACATCTCTCAATGGGAATGGTATGTATATGAGAAATAGGCTAGATGCTATGACAAGCAATCCTAAAGAACTAAGATTAGTACCCCAACTAATGGTAGTACCAGTAAGAAGAGACATAATGTCATCAAGGGGCGGAAACCCTTTGTAAGGATACACAGATTGCTTTACCAAAGGTACATCAAGAGCTGAAGCCACTACCTCATGGGTAATGACAAACTCTTCACCCCTTATCCAAGTCTTCACATAGTAAATGTTGGAATCATCGGAGTGAATAGAGAGGTTTGAATAAAACTCTCTAATCAAAGTAGCCGGAGGAGGATGCTCAACATCTAGAAGAGGTAACCAACCTTGACTCTCAAAGTTCCTACAAATCTCAAGATTAACCTCATCTAGGATAATTTTCCTCTCAACCTAAACAGACCTAAAAATGCTCAACTTCTCAAAGGCTTCTTGATTAGACCTAAACTGAAATCTAGAATTTTGAAAATCAGAAAAGAAGGAGGTAGTGTTTTTCTCGGCTCTAGTTTTCCTAACCATGACTCTAAGAATAGGAAGGAAAAACACAACAAAAAGAAAACACAAAAACCAAGGGTTGACTGCATTAGAAAGGGTTAGAGCACAATGTATATCAACAAATGACAAACCATATGATGCATGTAATGAGTGCACATATGATGCATGCTCTAATGCACAAAAACTTGTTCATTTTTTCAAAATTTACCCACAATTGACTTGAACAAAAGAGTTTTAACCAAAAACCCCAAATTTTGAAAAACCCATTTTTCAAAATCAAATCAAATTGATTAATTAAACATTATACTAGTTAGAGAACATCATATAATGACTTAATCCATCAATTTCACTAGTCAATTTCATCAATTTAAGCTCAATTGAACAAAAACCCCAAATTTATAAAATTTCAAGCCCTAGAATTTCCAATTCTTCTCAAATCACAAAATTGATCAAATTAATACATGGGAATCATGTATATATCATCTAAGAAATAAAACCCATTGAACAAAATTGACCAAAAACAACCAGAAAATCAAAAATGCCCAAAATTTTTAGTTCGAAAAAAAATGAGGAAAATGCATAAAAAATGTAAATAATTTGAAAAAGAAAGGGTATTTAGGACTTGAGGACAAAAACCCTTGAAGATTTGAGGAGGAAAACGACAAAAAGCTCTTGGATTGGATCGGTCAAGAGAGAATAGGACGAAAAGAAAAGAGTTTTTTGAAAAAGTATGATGAACACGTGCTGAGAATCCTTTTTATTTTTCTTTCTTTTCGAAACTCGATCGGTCGAGTACCGATCGAGTGGCAATTGAACCAGGCAAAATTTTTTCTTTAAAAACATTAAAAATTTTGATCAGTCGAAAATTGGTTTCAATTAATCGAAAAATAGATTCGATTAATCGAGTACCAATCAAGGATCAATCGAACCAACCCGAGGCCAAGCTTTAAAAAACAAGGGATTTTTGATCGGTCGAAAACACATTTGATCAATCAAAATTCTGGAAAACAAGATTTTTTTTGAAAAATTGCAGAAGATTATGTAGAAACTACTCAAACCAAGTTATTTCATGAATGAAATGCATGAGAATGAGTTTAAAAGTTTTTCAAAAACATGAGTTTTTCAAACCAGAACTTCAAAACAAGATTTTCAAACCTTTTTACCCCAAAATTTCAACCCTAGAACATATTTTGTATCAAAATCATAGAATATATAATCTTGGATGGCCACACCAAATTCGCACACAATTTCATGTACTAAGTTTAGCAAAAAATAACTTGTGAAGTGTGTGCAACTAGTAAAAGCATGAGATACATGTGAGGTGATAAGTAGATAGTAATCAATCACAATTTCTACGTTATTCATCAAATAAATTTGAAAGTGACTATCACCTATAGAATTACATCATATAACTCCCAAATCTCCTAGAAAACAAGCTTGCATTCTCTTTTTTTTTTTTTTTTTTTTTTTTTTTTTTTTTGCCTTATTGTATAAATGCTTTTTTTTTTTTAAATTCTTTTTGACTTCCCTTTTTCTTTTTTCTTTTTTAAAGGCTACACCTTATTTTATTTTTGTGCATGTGCTACACTCTCTCGAGCACAAAATCTTATGATATGCACTAAGGTGTTCCTGATTGGCTAGTTAATAGTGGTGAGATGGTTATTTATGCCTTTCTCTTAGGATTTTTTAGTCCATACAATCAAAGACATGTGACTACAAACTCAAGATCATGTGTTCAAAAACTATAAACAACTCACACACAACATGCACTACATAGCTAATGATAGGCCACAAACTGAATGACCCCTTGTGATAGAAATTAATTAATTAATTAGCCAAATTATTAATTAATCAATTTATCATGCAAATGCGTGGTAGCACAAACAAATCACCAATAAACTAAATATGCAGCAAAAAATAAATAACACGATGATTTGTTTACGAATGGGGAAAACCTAACGGCAAAAACCCTATCGGGTGATTTTCAAGTCACCACTCCCGAAACTCCACTATTATCATAACAAGCAGTTACAAGTAAAGGAATCCAAGTACCTTACCAAACTACAGTTGAACCCTTACCCCAATACCCAATTGGACTTGTTCTGTAGTGACAATTCCCCTTTCAGATGCATGACTCCCAGTACGTGACTAGCCAATTGCGTGGATCCCAATACGCAACTTCAATCACCAACTAAGAAGGTTGTTGGTTGCAAAGTTTTTCAGTTCATCCATACAATGAAGATCAAGAAGATGGTCGGTCACAAAACCCTATGGTGCATATACACAGCAACTTCTTCAAGAGAAAGAGATGAACTAGGGCAAGAACTTCATCTTTGGTCACAATTTGCTTGAGCAGAGTTTGCTCAAAGTTTGTGCAACTTATGAATGCTTTGACGGCCCTTAAACTGATCCTTTATATATCTAGGGTTAGGAGAAAAGAAAGCCCAAAGACACATTTACGGATCCCAGGAAAATTAGATTGGAATTATGACAATCTTAAATCTCGACAGATAGCAGGTGTGGAGCAGCTGTCGAGCAAGTGTCAAGCACACCGAATGAAGAACAGCTTCCTTAAACTCGATAGATGCAGCTGTCGAGCCAAATGTCGAGCTTTAATGATTTTGCACTCTGAACTTGTTTTCTTGAACAAACTTGAAAGCTTCAATATTTGATCTTGAAACAAGGTTTCTTGAAGTATTTAAAATATCCTAAATCTACCCAAATACAAGTAAAGTGCATTTTGTCAAAGGATAAGCCAATTACATAAAATCATGACATATGTTCTTAACATGTGAAACACATATGTCCTAACAGCTAAAACTAGCAAAGTGCAGAAACATAAGCTCTTCCAAGCTAAACAAGGTACACAGGCATGTTATGCAAAGATAAAATGGCCAACCTCAACTACACATCCAAGATGTGTAATACAAAACACATCCTTTCACTTTTCCTTTTTTATTTATGAAAAAAAAAAAAAAAAAAAACCCTAATATGAAATGCATGAATGTAATGCAATGCAAATCCTAGAAACAAAAGAAAACAAGAAATCAAGAAAGTGGTCACAGAGGATTTTGAGACGAAGCACAAGGACCATGTCAGAAAGACTCAATAAGATTGAGCCTTTTACATACATAACCTCTTAGATGCAATTTTGGTTTTGGAGTTATTATTCAGATTAGAATGATGAGCAACTCCAACATTGGTATAAAAGTTTAAAGCTTTTACCAATTCACCAATAAGTACCATAGGATCTTGTGCTTGAGGCACAAGTAATTTTTGCTTTTTTGCTCGCTTTACAGCTTGCAACTTGAAACAGTTTGGACGAGTATGCCCAGCTTTTCCACAAAAATTACAAACCCACAAAGGTCTATCATGCTTCTTGCCCTTAGGTAAGTTAGGACTTTTAGGCTTAGACTCTTTAAGATCTACCCTAATCTTCCTAGAAGCAGGAACTTCTTCTTTTGGCATAACAACTTCAACCTTAGATGGTTCAGAAGAAGGAACAAAGTTTGTGGAATGAGTTTTAGACACAGAGATGCTATCAACAAAACTTGAACCTGATTTTTCTAAGGGAGACTTCTGAATACTCAACATGTGATCAAGTTTAGAACTAGTAGGCCTATTTGATTGTTCTTTAGCAACAGACAACTCTAGTTCTAGGTTCTTAATCTTATCAAGCAACATAATATTTTCAACCAAATTTAGCTACCAGTTTTTCTTTTCTTGTTCAAGAGTGGCTATCTTCTTTAGCCCTAAATAAACACTCATTGCATCCTTTGCAGCAACCTTGCACAGCTTGTTGTAAGCTTCTTGCAAGTCAGAACTCTCAGAGAGTTCCCCATCAGAAGGGTTCTCTTCAATCAAATCACTTTCATTAACTACAGCAATAGCTATGAAAGCAAAAAAGTTTCCATCTTCATCACTTCTAGACTCGCGATCAGAAACTTCATCATCACTAAAGGTTACAACCATAGTTTTACCCTTTAATCTCAAGAATATTGGACATTCTGATTTCACATGACCATACCCTTGACAACCAAAACATTGTTGACTTAAAGAATTACTAGAAGATTGACCAACTTTTTCTTTTGATTTTTCAGTATTATTGATTTTAGTTGGTTCATTTTTCTTAAAGTTCTTTGATTCAGCATTGTTTTTACCTCTTTCCCTTCTATTGTTATTCCTGAGAAAGTTTCTAAAGTTCTTGACAAGATATGAAATTTCTGTAGAAGAGAGCTCATCGTCAAATCCATTACCATCAACATCATCAACTGACTTAAGAGCCATTGATTTGGATTTGTTGGTTTTGGGTAGGTCTAGCTCATAGGACTGTAGAGATCCTACAAGTTCATCAACAGGGATGGAGTCCACATCCTTCCTTTCAGTAATAGCAGTTACTTTGGGTCTAAAGTCCTCAGTTAAGGATCAAAGAATCTTCCTAACAATCTTAGGTTGGTCATAAATTTTAGCCAAATTAAAAGCAGAATTAACAATATCATTCAGTTTAGCATAGAATTCATCAAAACTTTCATCCTCAGACATCCTAATGCTTTCAAACCTAGTTGTTAACTACTGCAACTTATTTATTTTAATTGCGTTTGTGCCTTCATACACAGTTTGGAGAATTTTCCAAGCAGTATAAGCAACCTCAACATTTGAGATTCTCCTAAACTCCTCCATAGAAACAGCATTAAAAGTAGCATTCATGGCTTTGCTATTGAAAGCTGCTACATCTTTTTGAGATGTTGACAAAATTCTCCCATCCGTATTTGACAAAATTCCACACTCTCTCATCTATAGATTTCAAGAAGGCTTTCATCCTAACATTCCAATAAGCATAATTCTTCCCATCAAAGTGTGGAGGGATCACAAGAGAGTGACCATGTTCCATGATAACAGGGGTCAAGGATCAACTCCTAGATCAAAAGATCTAACACAAGAGCCAACCTGCTCTGATACCACTTGTTAGGTTTTAGACCCCTTAACAAAATATGTTTAACCTAATATTAAGCCAAGTTGATTAACAAGATTGTTATTTAAGTTTAGGTTAAACAAATATGTGTAAAACAGGTGTACGTTTTTAGACCCCTTAAACATAAACAGATTAACCTAGTTATTTAGCCAAGTGATTAACTTAGGTAAATTATTCAGATCTAGGTTAACACAAGTAAATCATATCATTGAAACAATGCGGAAAATAAAGAACACAACGATATGATAACCTAGGAAAACCAAACTGGTAAAAAATTTGGGGAGGATTTAACCTAACTATCCTCAAGGTAAAACATATCCACTATGAAAGATTTGAAGTTTTACAATAGCGACTTAAACCACTAACATCCTATTGCTACCTTGAGTAGAAAACTTACTACCATGACCACGTGACAGCTCCGAGTCCACGGACTACTTCTTTCCTTGATCCACAGTAACCACAAGTACTCCCACTTGTGTTTTTCTTTAAGCTCTTTATGCAGCAATTGAAACGATCACCAAGTTCTCAACATCAATCTTGATCTTGATAACCCTAAGTATGTATGAAGGTAAACACCTCTAGATCTCACAAGAGATTCATACACACAGCATAAACAACAATAATAAAACGTGGCTAGGGTTTTTCCTTTTATACTTAAAGCAAAACATAAAACCCTACATGTCATATGGGCTTGGGCTTGAGTTAGGAAATTCTACAGAAAAACAATTTGCACAAGCTTCGATAGAGCTTTGCAGATTTACATAATCAATCCTACAGTACACTCGATTCTAACTTTACACAAAAACACACTTTGAGCAGCCTAAATCTAGACTCTAAGTTTTGATCAGGGTTTGCCAACATATACATAATGAAGTTCTAATACATTAGTTCCTGTAAGGTTGAATTTATTCAACCATCTAATTGGCTTTATTCCGTGCCAAATTTGCTTGTAATTCAGCATTTAGTAACCCTGTATTTAGGTGGGATTGTTGTAAGGGTAGTGAGTGAGATAGTGTGAAGATTGCTCAAGAGTGTGCAAGAAAACAGAGAGTCGCGGCTGGGACTCGCGACTGGACTCGCGGCTTCAACCCGCCAGAAGATGCACACGTGCCAAGCATGCTGGAAGATGAACAGTCATGCTAGCTGGAGCACTACAGGACAAAACAGGACAACTGGCCATACGGTTAACTCGCGACTGGAACTCGCGACTTAGTCAAGCCGCGAGGTCAAGCCGCGAGCCACCCCTGTTTTGGAAAAACCTGACGTTTCGCATTCCACTCCTCTTCAGTATAAATACCCTTTTAACCCACGATTGAAAGAGAGCTTCCAGAGAGAATTTTGAGAGAGAAACCCTAAAGAAAAACCAGATTGTTTTACCCACAATCTCTACCTTAGAGTCTCATCAAAATCCCTCACTCTCTTCCTCTCCATTGTCAAATCCTTGAGAGGCCTTTATACCAAACCTGGTTCTCACCATTATCATCTCTGTGAGACAGTCGTTTGGAGTTCTGGGAAGCAGTTAGGAAGGAGCCAATCTTTATTGGTTGATGCTACGGTGAAGTAGCGGAATCCGGAAAGCTAGAAAAGAAAAAGGTTCGGCGCAACCTCGTTGGAGCAAGAAGCTTGGAGGGCTTAGGTGCATTGGGTAGATTAGGCTTGGAGGGTCTATTGCTGTCCTTGTATCCCAACTGTATTTTCTAGTGGATTGATTACCGCTTGGAGGGCGGCGGAGAGGTTTTTCGTCGAGGTCTTCGGTTTCCTCTTCGATAACATATCTGGTGTTATCGCTGTGTTTGCATCTTCCTTCCTCTCTATCTCTGCCTTTACATTATCTGCTGTGGTTTATTTTGTTGTGGCTTAGATAGTTGTTTAATCAATACCATGTTATAGCATATGTTAAGTTTCCGCACACTATTGTTTAACATATTGCATGTGTTGATTAAATTGGTTTTTGGGGGTCTAAACGTTCAAAAGTGTTTTTGTACACGTTTTTGAACTTTCATTTGGTATCAGAGCCAGGTTCACATCTGTTTGGTTTTATTACCATTGTGTGATCCTTGACTCCCTTTCTTTTTGAGATGGATAGGTCTCAATCCCTTAATGCACCTCCATATTTTGATGGAAGTAACTATGCATTTTGGAAGGTTCGTATGAGAGCCTTTTTATACTCTATTGATGAATCCGTGTGGGATGCTGTTGAGATAGGTTGGACCAAACCTGAAGCAGCCAAATCCACATGGGATAAGGCAGCACTTACTGCATCTAATGCTAACAGTAAAGCACTAAATGCTATTTTCTGTGGTGTGTCTCCAGATGAATTTCACAGGATTTCTCACATTATTATTGCCAAAGATGCATGGGAGATTCTGGAAACAACTTATGAAGGCACGAAGAAGGTGAAAGATACCAAGTTACAAATGCTGACCACTCGGTTTGAGGAGCTCAAGATGAGTGAGGATGAGTCTTTCGACTCGTTCTATGGGAAGTTAAATGAAGTAGTTGTCAGCAAGTTTAACTTGGGGGAGAAGATGGAGGATTCCAAGATTGTAAGGAAGATCCTTCGATCATTGCCGGAAAGCTTCCGTGCCAAAGTAACAGCCATTGAAGAGAGCAAGGATCTTGACGACATCAAGGTTCAAGAGCTGGTTGGTTCTCTACAAACCTATGAAATGTCGCTGCCAAATCAACGGAAGGGTAAATCCATTGCTCTAAAGACTGTTAATGAAAAGGTGGAAGATCAAGGCTCTTCGGGAGAAGATATGGTGGACAAGGATGTAGCCTATCTTGTTAAAAATTTCAAGAAGTTTTTGAAATTCAAAAACAATGGAAAATTTGATGATAAGAGAAAATTCCAAAATTCTGGAAGGGAGAAGAGGGATTTCCAAAGGAAAGATGGAAAAGAATCCCAATCCACACAAGGTGTTACTTGTTTTGAATGCAACGGGCATGGACACTTCAAGAGGGAATGTCCTAACTATTTGAAATCAAAAGGCAAGGTGTATGCCACGACCTTGAGTGATTCAGACTCGTCCGACTCAAAATCTGAAGAGAGCTGTGATGGAGAAGGAAACTACTCAGCTTTCATGACTATTGCTCATGTTGAGTCTTCGGATGAATTAAATTTGCTTGTTCAAGACCTTGGAGAACATAGTGAGGATGACTCACTAGGAATTGTTGAAGAATCAGAAGCTGAAGAAGAAGAAAGCACAGCTACTCTTCAAGAAAATTACAACTCACTTTTGGAGAAATCTGGTGAATACACAAGGGTGGCCAAGACTGCTGTAAGAAAGATGAAGAAGGCTGAGGAGGACTACAAAAGTCTCCTAATCCGATATAGGGAGGCCAAATGCGAGATTGAAACTTTGAATGGTGAGCTCTCCGAAGCTTACACTAAAGTTAGATTTCTTGAAAGTGAGGTTGTTCAAGCAAATGCAAAAATAGAGAGGGTCACCACCAAGAAGCTTGATGATGTTATATCATCTCAAAAGAGCTTCTCAGACAAATCCGGACTGGGATATACCGGAGGAAGTAGCTCAACTGGAAATATCACCAAAGAAGTGAAGTTTGTGAAGTCCAAAGATCCAGTTGTAGCTGACTCTACGAGTGTGAACCTCGAGGTGGAGAAAAAGAAGAATGTGGTAGAACAACGGATGCTGAATCATCGAAATCAGTCTATGGGCAGGTCCGAGTCTCGTGCCAAGTCACGTCCACGACCACAAAGAGGTCCTAGAGGAATGTATGTGTGCCATTATTGCGGACTTCAAGGGCACACTCGACCAAATTGCCAAAAGCTGAGGGCAATGAACAGTGCTACTCCTCAAAGGTCAGGAGGACCAAGAGTTGATAGGAGAACTTGGGCAAGTGATCAACCTAGAGAGCAACATGGAGATCCCGGAATGATGGACGTGATGAAGATGATTGGTGCATTCACCAACTGCTTGGAAAGCTTCTCACGAAGGTTTGAAAGCCCTAACTCCCGTACCCAATCCTCTAAGGAAATCACCCAAAACGCAAGTGTCGTGTGGGTGAAAAGGGGTACTCATGCATAAGCATTACAACATGTCCATGCATTAATACTTCCTATGCTTTGTGACTATGTTTGTTTGGTATGCTTGTTGTGTTTGTTTTTGGTTGTTTGTTTGTGAATATTTCTTAATTGTGTTTTATCAGTCTTTTTGTTTCTTGAGTCAAAAATCCAAAAATTACATAAAACTTTGAAAATCAAAAAGCTTGATTGACTGTGTTGAGTTTTTGTCTTAAAACTCGTTTTGCCGTGTACCTTTGTGCTAATGGCTTTGTGCATTTTCGAACATTACTTGTTTTCATGCACTCATATCACTATGGGAAAAATCTTGAAATCTATGTGATTGTTGTAAATAGATCTTCAAACTTGTCATGAATGATTGGTGAATGGTTATGTTGATCTTGAAACATGCATAGACTTGTGTCTATATCTCTTCCCATTTTTTTATTTTTTTTTTTCTAAAAAGAGCTCACTAAATGTAAATCTCCAAATGAAAAGAGATATTGAGCTGCAAAAACCTGTCGCACATTCTAGTATTTGACTAGGAAAAAGGGTAAACGACCTTATATCAAAAGTGAAATTTCTTTCAAAAAAGGCCAAAGGCCTGTTCTTCAAAGAAAAATGTTGTCTATACCTCTCACAATGAGAGATGATTGCCTCAAAAGATCAAATGTTATGGCTGAAAGTGGAGTCAAATGAAAGGCTCCTAGTTATGTTATCAAGTTGTGTGGGAAGTCATATATTCATATTTCTGTAATTGAGATTGGTCACATAATCTAGTGCTAATTGTGTATGCCTTGGTTGAATTGATCATTGAAGCTTCACATTAGACAAAGGACTATTTCAATGCTGATATCCACACACAACACACAAGTTTATGTTTGATAAATGCCCTATTCATTTGTGTGATTGTACTTGATAAAATGTGTTTTCACATGCTCAATCTTTGTTAATTCAAGCACAAAAAGATTTTTGAGTGTTTTAGGTGTTTTTGGAAAGTGTTTTGCTGGAAAAATCTGAAAAATTTCAAAAATACAGTTTTGCCCTGTTTTGGCGGCTCAGTCGCGGGTATGTTAAGTCGCGAGATTCAGTCGCATCTTCGCTGGTCATTTTTGGCGACTTGTTCGCGAGTGGAAGGTCCAGTCGCGAGATTCACTCAGAGATTTTCGCGGCACAGCTCGCGACTCACTCGCGGGTAGACCTTCCAGTCGCGAAAAACACTTAGAAAAATTTTTTTCAAAATTTTCCTCTTGTGTGCTTTGGCGGCTTGAGCTGGCGACTGTGTGGCGACTTGATCCAGTCGCGAAAATCGCGTGTTTTGCAGAAACAGGAGCAGTTTTTAAACCTCTTTCAGTTTTCCCTCGAACTTTTGTAACTGTTCACCTTCTCTTAAAAACTGCTGTTTTCTCCCAAACCTCTTCGTGAATCCTTTTCTCAACCCCTTTTGGTACTTCATTTCTTCTCCAAATCATCAAGAAAAGGTATGGGTTTTGATTTTTCAATCTCAGTTTCTTTTTCCTGCATATTTCTGTTACTGTTTGGACTGGTATTGTGTTCGTTATTCTTATCTCTATGTGTAATGGGTTTGGTGTTCATGTGACTTACTCATTACTCTTGCCTGAATATTGATGTGTGGATGTTAGGTTTCTTCATGATTGAAATATTTTCCCCATGTTCATGTCTCTGTTGGAGTGATGTTTGTTATCTGTTCTAAATATTCATATGCTGTTTGTTATTACATATCATGGTCATGTTAACCTGTCTCAATGACAGTTGTTGCGTCTCTCTTTGTCTTGGTGCACTTTCACCAAGTTTGATGCACGTATTGATTTGTGCTTCTGTGGTTTATTGGAAGGATTGTTTGGGTCTGCACTATATTCAGTCTGGGTTTTTATATTGAAATATTGTTTATACTGAATCTTGTTGACAATCTTTTGTGGGGTATTGTTGCTTGGTTCTTTTCTGTTGGTCTGTTCTCTTGCAGATGTCTCGTCGATCTTCCAGGGGTAAAGACATTGTTTCTGACGAACCAGCAACCCCAGTTGCTAAAAGGACTCGTCTTTCATCTCAAGCATCTCAAGATCCCAATGAGGATAGATTCAGAGTTCCCCTAAACTCACACGCCTACTCAAATGTGTTTGACAAGTCAACAACTATAGTGGAGCGGGTCGTAGAGTTCAACACCTTAGGGACTACTTTCATCCCTCGAATCTTTGAGAAACGAGACTGGGCAAACTTGTTCGGAAACTTTGATGATCCAATGGATGAGCTGGTCAAGGAATGCTTCTCCAATGCATCTGATCTTGGACCTATCCTCATTTTCTGGGTCAGAGGAACAGAGTTTAGTGTTACCCCAGACTCCATCGCAGATCTTCTCGGCATCACCAGACCTCAGAATGTGAACTTAACTCCCTATGATGAACGAAATCCAGAGGTTGGGGAAATTCTACAAATCCTAGGACACGATCATGAGGTGTCTAGTGCAGGAACTTCCATCAGCACCGCAAAGTTTGCACCTGAGTTGACCACACTGAAGTTGATCATGTTCACCAACCTCTACCCACTGTCCAACACTACATTCATCAATCTTGGGAGAGCTATATTTCTGTGTGATCTCATTACCGGAGCCCCCATTGATATATGTGCTCACATCTACTACAACCTGAGGAAGACCGCTTGTCGATCTACAGCTCGAGGAATCATTCCATTTTGCAGTCTCGTCATGAAGCTCATCCTTAATGCAGGCATTACTCCTCCTGCAGATGGTAAAATGTTGACTCGTCAACGTCCCATTTCTTTGTTCACTCTTCAAGCAAGCAGAAGTCACTCCTCCAAATCACCAAGACATGCTCACATCTCTCCGGGTCCTTCATTTGCCCCTGACTCAGAGACACCTGCACATACCACCTCTACATCTCGTGATGTTCCTGAAGCTTCACAGGCTGGTATTCCGCAAGCACAAACTGCTTCTCATTCTGACAGAGTTGGCAGTGTTCTTGAGCATATTCAGAAACGAGTTGATGAGCTTGTGGCACTTCTCTATTCCACAAACAACCATGTCCAAATGCGCCTCGAGCTAAAGACTCTCATCCAACCCTGTGTGTGTGTGCTTTTGTAAGCTTTGAGGGTTTATGTTTTATGCATAGTTTGTAGGCCTTGTGGTATGTACCATGCTTAAGTGCAGCCTTTATGCTATGTACCATGCTTAAGTGCAGCCTTTATGCTATGTGAAATCAGTATTTTAAATCTAAATGTTCAGCATTGTGGTTTATGTACTGTCACTCTTGTGCCCTTGTAGGATTGTTCCTAGATGCATATGCCTTGTGTGCTATGCATTGGTTGAGTGTTGAGCATACAAGTGTCTTGCCTTGTGCTTGTTAACTTGTATGTCTTTGTGTTCATTCCAAGTGTGAATGAACACTGTGAGCACTACCTTGTGGTGTTCACTTGGTTGATCAAGCCATGGTTTGTTCATTAACTCCATCTTATGCTTGATCTCTTTTTGCCTGTTTCATATGCATTAATAATTTTCTGCTTACAATGATCATGGTGTATTGTTGTGTTTCAGGAGTTTATGTTCATATGATTCAAGTGCTTCACAGCTTCTAGAATTAGGTGTGAGTGAGTTTTGATCAACTGTTCCCAACTCACATGTTAAGTCTAGAGTCTGTTTTAGGGTTTTGTCACGGAATAGCCAAAGGGGGAGATTGTAAGGTTGAATTTATTCAACCATCTAATTGGCTTTATTCCGTGCCAAATTTGCTTGTAATTCAGCATTTAGTAACCCTGTATTTAGGTGGGATTGTTGTAAGGGTAGTGAGTGAGATAGTGTGAAGATTGCTCAAGAGTGTGCAAGAAAACAGAGAGTCGCGGCTGGGACTCGCGACTGGACTCGCGGCTTCAACCCGCCAGAAGATGCACACGTGCCAAGCATGCTGGAAGATGAACAGTCATGCTAGCTGGAGCACTACAGGACAAAACAGGACAACTGGCCATACGGTTAACTCGCGACTGGAACTCGCGACTTAGTCAAGCCGCGAGGTCAAGCCGCGAGCCACCCCTGTTTTGGAAAAACCTGACGTTTCGCATTCCACTCCTCTTCAGTATAAATACCCTTTTAACCCACGATTGAAAGAGAGCTTCCAGAGAGAATTTTGAGAGAGAAACCCTAAAGAAAAACCAGATTGTTTTACCCACAATCTCTACCTTAGAGTCTCATCAAAATCCCTCACTCTCTTCCTCTCCATTGTCAAATCCTTGAGAGGCCTTTATACCAAACCTGGTTCTCACCATTATCATCTCTGTGAGACAGTCGTTTGGAGTTCTGGGAAGCAGTTAGGAAGGAGCCAATCTTTATTGGTTGATGCTACGGTGAAGTAGCGGAATCCGGAAAGCTAGAAAAGAAAAAGGTTCGGCGCAACCTCGTTGGAGCAAGAAGCTTGGAGGGCTTAGGTGCATTGGGTAGATTAGGCTTGGAGGGTCTATTGCTGTCCTTGTATCCCAACTGTATTTTCTAGTGGATTGATTACCGCTTGGAGGGCGGCGGAGAGGTTTTTCGCCGAGGTCTTCGGTTTCCTCTTCGATAACATATCTGGTGTTATCGCTGTGTTTGCATCTTCCTTCCTCTCTATCTCTGCCTTTACATTATCTGCTGTGGTTTATTTTGTTGTGGCTTAGATAGTTGTTTAATCAATACCATGTTATAGCATATGTTAAGTTTCCGCACACTATTGTTTAACATATTGCATGTGTTGATTAAATTGGTTTTTGGGGGTCTAAACGTTCAAAAGTGTTTTTGTACACGTTTTTGAACTTTCAGTTCCTAATTCCTTAGAACCTAACAACTCCCCCTTTGGAAATCCGTGACAAAACACATAATAAAACAAAAATGCTCAAAGTTACAAAAACAACCCATTACAATAAAATTGCCCAACCAAATATAATTCAACCTAACTACTATCTATCAGTTGCAAGTGTAGACAGCAGCACGACTGAATCAACTTGTATATTTCTATAACACTTAACAAACACATAAATGCATGTGTGGAAAATACAAGTAAAACAAAATAAATTCTTGATTTCACATAACATAAAATAAAAGACATATATCATGAATAACCTCATAAATATAAATCAATAGCCAATGTAACATAATGTGAAATAGGAAACAGAAAAAAAAAAAATATATATATATATATATATAATGTCTCCCCCTAACATATACAACCCATAAAAAATAAAGACATCAAAATAAATACATCATGAGCCAAAAAATAAGTACAAGATGAAGCACCTAGATACAATCTAAATCTCCAAAAAAAAAAAAAAAAAAAAAAAAAACCTCCCCCTATCCATCCATATGTACTCCCCCTTTTTGTGACGAATTCTTATAGGGCAATCAAGAATCATCATCAAAAGGAGGTGGCGGAGGTGACCGTCTAAAGCTCACCAAATCTGCACGTAAAGCCTGAAGCTCCGTAAGTAGATCCACCAAAAGCTGACCATGAACCGCCTAAACGGTTATGACATTGTCCAACATACGACGAATGCTAGAATCATCCAAAGTAAAAGCTGAAGGAGCAGCAGCAGCAGTTGGATCAATAAACTCCTCAACAGTGGGATCACTTGAAGAAGGAAGAGGAGGAGGTGCAGCACCTGAAGAAGACTCAACTCTAGGGCGTTTAGAGCTTGCTTTCATCTGAGCAGCTCTCTACCTAAGGAAGGTGGCACCTATGGGAGCTATAATGTGTACAGGCTCAGAAGCAGGAAACTCATCTAAACCTAAATGTAATAAAATCCGATGAATAAAAACAAGAAAGAAAAGAGCATGTGCAAAAGAACTACTCCTATGAACCTTAACCAAGGATCGAATGAAAAGATGATGAAAACTCATAGGAGTATTTGTCACAAGAGCATACAAAAATGCACATCTCTCGATAGGAATGGTGTGCAAGTGAGAGATGGGCCAGATGGAATGACAAGAAATCCGAAAAAACAGATAATGAATCTCGGTCAACTCATGAGAGGTAATCCGAGGATCAGCACCCCACTGAATGGAAGTACTAGTGAGATATGACATAATGTCATTAAGTGGAGGGCTCTCATCATAAGGGTACATAGGATACTGTACCTTAGGCACCCCAAGAGCAGAGGCCACTACCGAAGGAGTAATGACATACTCTTCACCCCGTATCCAACTCTTCACAAACTGAGTGTTGGAATCATTGGAGAGGACAGAGAGGTTCAAGTATAACTCTCTAATCAAGGTAGCCAGGGGAGGATGATTGATATCCATCAAAGGTAACCAGCCCCTAAGCTCAAAATTCCACCTAATTTCTGAATCAAGCTCATCTAAAACAACCTTTCTCTCAAACCACACAGACCTAAGGATGTTTAGCTTCTCAAAGGTCTCTTGGTTTTTCTCACTTAAAAACCTCTCACTATCAAAAGCTAGAGTAGAGGTGGAGGTAGATGTCCAATGGGCTCTAGTCTTCCTAACCATGATGCTAAGGGCTAGAAAGGATAGACTGAAAAGAAACAAAAGAAAGAAAACAAAGAAAAACCCAGGGGTAGATTGCATCAGACAAGGTTAGAGCAAAAATATAGAAAAGAACAATCTAAATGATGCATGAATAGTATAAAAACATGATGCATATTGTAATGCATTGAGAATAGTTCAATTATACTTTAAAAACATAGAATTGGCTTGAACCTAGAGTTTTAGAACAAAAACCCAAACTTTGAAAAACCCAATTTCAAAAATCACAACAAATTGATCAATTTATCATTACACTAGGTAGATAACAATATATAATGACATAATTAATCAATTACACAAGCCAATTTCATCAAATTAATCTCAATTGAACAAAATCCCCAAATCCGAGAGTTTCAAGCCCTAGAATTTTCAATTCTTCCCAATCCATCAAATTGATCAAAATAAACCATGAAGAACATGTTTACATCATCCAATAACAAAAACCCATTGACCAATTTTGAAAGAAATCATCTCAATCATAAAAAACCCCAAATTTCATTTAGTCCGAAAATTCCCTTTAAAATGCATGAAAAATGCATGAAATATGTGAATAAACTAAAAAAGAAAGGGTATAAAGGTCTTACCGACACAAGAAGACAAAAACCTTGAGAAAAAATTGAGGGAAAATGACAAAAATTTGATGTTGAATCTGGATCGGTCGAAGAGAGAGAGAATAGCTTTTTGAAAACTTTTGAAATAGTGAAGAACACATGAAATGCTCATGTTTTAAAAAACTCTCTGACCGATTTTTGATTGGTCGAAAAATAGGTTCGATCTATCGAAAATCACATTCGATCGATCTAGCATCAATCGAGCACCGATCGAGCCAAGCAGATTCAAACCTAAGTTTTAATCGCAATTTCGATCAGTCGAGCAACAGGTTCGATCGATCGAAAATCTGGAAAAAAACAAATTTTTAAAAACATAGCATTTTAATGTAGAAACTCCTCAAAGCACAATTTTTTATGAATAAAATGCATGAGTATGAGGCAAAAAGTTTTTCAAAACCCTTGAATTTAACCCAGATCTTCCAAAAACAAGATTGTCAATCAATTTGTCCCCAATTCTCAAACTTTAAACACATTTTGCATTAAAATCAATGAACTTTTAATCTTGGATGGCCACAACAAGATCACACACAATATAATGTACCAAGTTTAGCAAATAGTAACTTGTGTAGTGTGTGCAACTAGCAAGAGCTTGATATACATGTGAGGTTATAAGTAAATAGTGATCAATCACAATTTCTACAAAATTCATCACATAAGTTTAAAAGTAACTATCATCTAAAGAGTTACATCATATAACTCCCACATCTCCTAGAAAACAAGCTTGCAATCATTTAAGTTTCTTGATTTGCCTCATAATGTACACACCAATTTTATTTGATTAGAAACATATTAAAATGGCCAAGATAATGTGCACACCAATTTTATTTCAATTTGAATTTTATTTTAAGCTGAGGCTACACTTTATGTTCTTTTTGTGCATGTGCTACACTTTCTCAAGCACAAAATCATATGATATGCACTAAGGTGTTCATGATTGGCTAGTAAACAGTGGTGAGATGGTTATTTATGCCTTTCTCTTAGGATTTTTTAGTACTTACAATCAAAAGCATGTGACTTCAAGATCAAGATCATGTGATCAAAAACTATAAATAACTCCCACACAACATGCACTACAAAGCTTAAACTAGTAAAGTGCAATAAAATAAGCTCATCCAAGCTACACAAGGTACATAAACATGATATGTAAAGATAATATGGCCAACCTTGATTTCAAGTCCAAGAAAAAATAATGCAAAACAAATTTTTCTTTCCTTTTCCTTCCTTTTTTTTTTTTAATTTTTGAAAAAAAAAAAAAAACCTAGCATGAAATGCAATGAATGTTATGCAATGCAAATCTTAGAAACAAAGAAAACAAAAACAGCAAAGAAGAATGGTCACAAAGAGTAGAGAGATGAAGCACAAGAACCATGTCAGAAAGACTCAATTAAATCAAGCCTTTTGCATCCAAAACTTTTTAGATGCAACTCTTGCATTGGAGTTATTATTCATATTAGAATACTGAGCAACTCCAGGATTGGAATAAAGGTTTAAAGCCTTGACCAATTCACTAATAAGTACCATGGGATCTTGTGCTTTAGGCACAGGTACTTTTGGCTTGTTTGCTCGCTTAGCAACTTGCAACTTGAAACAGTTTGGACGAATGTGTCTAGACTTTCCACAAAAATGACAAACCCATGTTGGTTTAGACTCTTTGAGATCAACCCTAATCTTCCTAAGAGGTGTAACTTCTGCTGGTTTGACAATCTCACTCACGGGAGGCTCAGAAGAAGAAACAAAGTTTGTTGAATGATGCTTAAGCACAAAGATGCTATCTTCAAAACCTAGACCATTTTTGTCTAAGGGTGATTTCTGAATACTCAGCATGTGTTCAAGTTTGGAACTAGCAGACCTATTTGTTTGTTCTCTAGCAACAAATAATTCAAGTTCCAAAATTTTCACTTTATCAAGCAATAACATGTTCTCAGTCTTCACCTTATCAAGAAATTCATTAGCATCAAAAAATTTCAAGAGCAAATTTTTCTTATCAAGTTCAAGATAAGCAATTTTCTATAAGCCTAAATCAACATTCATAGCATCTTTTGCAGCAACCTTGCAAAGCTTATTATAGGCTTCTTGCAAATCAGCATTCTTAGAGAGATCCCCATCAGAAGGGTTCTCATCAACCACAACATTTTCATCAACTACAGCAGTAGCTATGAAAGCAATGAAGCTTCCATCCTCATCACTACTAGACTCATGATCAGAAACTTCATCATCACTAAGGGTTACAGACATAGCCTTACCCTTTGATCTTAAGAATGTAGGACATTCTGATTTCACATAGCCATACCCTTAACAACCAAAACATTGTTGACCCATAGAATTATTAGAGGTTTAACCTACTTTCTCTTTAGGTTTTTCAGTATTATTCACCTTAGTGGGTTCATTCCTCCTAAAATTTCTAGGTTCAGCATTGTTTTTACCGCTTGCCCTTCTGTTGTTGTTCCTTAAAAAGTTTCTAAAGTTCTTGGCAATCTCAATAATAGAGAGCTCATCATTAAATCTATTCCCATCAACATCATCAACGGACTTAAGAGCCATTGATTTGGATTTGTTTGTCATAGGTAGGTCCAACTCATAGGACTGAAGAGATCCTACAAATTCATCAACACGGATGGAGTCCACATCCTTACTTTCAATAATGGCAGTCACTTTGGGTCTAAAGCCCTCAGTCAATGATCTAAGTATCTTCCTAACAATTTTAGGTTGATCATAGATTTCACCCAAATTATAAGCAGAGTTAATAATATCATTCAGTTTTGCATAGAATTCATCAAAACATTCATCATCAGACATTCTAATACTTTCAAACCTAGTAGTGAACTACTGCAGTTTATTTATCTTAACTACCTTTGTGCCTTCATGCACAGTTTGAAGAATATTCCGAGCAGTATGAGCAACCTTAACATTTGAGATCCTCTTGAATTCCTCTATAGAAACAACATTAAAAATAGCATTCATGGCTTTGCTATTAAAAGCGGTTGCTTCTTTTTTAGAAGTTTTCCACTCGCTTACAGGAGTAGTTGGCTTCTCCCATCCATATTCAATGGAATTCCAAACTCTCTCATCAATAGATTTCAGGAATGCTTTTATCCTTACTTTCCAGTAGGCATAGTTGTTCCCATCAAAGTGAGATGAGATCACAAGAGAGTGACTGTGTTCCATGACAACAAGGATCAAGGATCAACTCTTAGATCAAAGGATCTAAATGCTAGAGCTAACCCGCTCTGATATCACTTATACGTTATTCAAATTAAAGAACACAACAGATTAACCTATTTACTGTGAAAGATTTGAAGTTTTACAATAGCGACTTAGACCACTAACATCCTATTGCTACCTCGAGTAGAAAACTTACTACCAAGACCACGTGACAGCTTCGAGTCCACGAACTGCTTCGAGTCCACGAACTACTTCTTTCCTTGATCCACTATGACCACAAGTACTCCTACTTGTGTTTTTCTTTAAGCTCTTTATGCAGCAACTGAAATGATCACCAAGCTCTCGACATCAATCTTGATCTTGATAACCCTATGTATGTATGAAGGCAAACAACTCTAGATCTCACAAGAGATTCATACACACAACATAAACAACAACAATAAAACGTGGCTAGGGTTTTTCCTTTTATACTTAAGGCAAAATATAAAACCCTACACGTCATATGGGCTTGGGCTTGAGTTGGAAAATTCTGCAGAAAAACAATCTGCATGAGCTTCGATCAATCGAGTCTAATTTTCAATCGATAGAGCTTTGCAGATTTACATAATAAATCCTGCAGTACACTCAATTCCAACTTTACACAAAAACACACTTTGAGCAGCCTAAATCTAGACTCTAAGCTTTGATCATGGTTTGTCAACATATACATAATGAAGTTCTAATACATTAGTTCCTAATTCCTTATAACCTAACAACAGATATAATGCAAAAAGTAAAGAACACAAAGATCTAACGACCCAAGAAAACCAAACCTGTAAAAATCTAGGGAGGATTTAACCTAGCTATCCTCAAGGTAAAAACAAATCCACTATGAAAGAATTGAAGTTTGTACAATAAGACTTACTACCATCTATTGCTACCTCGTGTAGAAAACTTACTACCACAACCACGTGATAGCTCCGAGTCCATGGGCTACTTCTTTCCTTGATCTGCAGCAACCACAAGTTTTCCTACTTGTGACTTTAAGACACCTCTCAAAGGTTTTAGATCTTCTTGAAAGTTCTTTGTGCAGCAATAGAATCACCTACCAATTCTTGATGTGAATCTTAATCTTGGTAGAACTATGTGTTTGTTCTAAGGTAAACACCTCTTAGATCTCATAGAAGATTAAACACACAATACCCCCAAAGACTCTAAAAACATGGCTAGGGTTTTTCCTTTTATACTTGGAGTGAAATACTTAACCCTACACGTCATATGGGCTTGGGTTGGTTTGAAATTCTGTAGAAAATTCCTGATTCGCGATTCTTGATCGATTGAGCCTTACAGAAATAGAACAGTAATTTCCTGTAACTAGTCAATTCCAAACTTACATTAAACCAAACTTTGAGTAAGTCTAAACCTAGACTAAATGTTTTGATCATGGTTTTCCAACATATACAAAATGAAATTCTAATACATTTAGTTCCTAAAGTCTTAGAACCTAACAATTTTTGTGGAAAAGTTGGGCATACTTGCCCAAACTATTTCAAGTTGCAAGTTGCTAAGCAAGCAACTAAGCAAAAAGTACCTATGCCACAAGCACAAAATCCTATGGCACTTATTGGTGAATTGGTAAAGGCTTTAAACCTTTATACCAATGCTAGAGTTACTCATCATTCTAATTTGAATAATAACTCCAAAACCAAAGTTGCATCTAAGAAGTTATGGATGCAAAAAGCTCAATTTAATCGAGTCTATCTGACATGGTCCTTGCGCTTCATCTCAAAATCCTTTGTGACCATTTTTTTTGCTGTCTTGTTTTCTTTTGTTTCTAGGATTTGTGTTGCATTACATTCATGCATTTCACATTAGGTTGTTAAGGTTGGCCATATGAAGTTTACATTTCATTCCTGTGTAGGTTATTTTTATATGCACTTTGCTAGTTTTAGCTATGTAGTGCATGTGTGTAAGTTGTTTATAGTTTTTGATCACATGATTTTGATTTTGAAGTCACATGCTTTTGATTGAACACCTTAGTGCATATCATAAGATTTTGTGCTCAAGAAAGTGTAACACATGCACAAAAAGAAAATAAAGTGTAGCTTTAAAAGAAAAGAAAAAATATGCATTCAATAAGGAAAAAAAAAATATAAATAAATATATATATATATATATATGCATGATTGCAAGCTTGTTTTCTAGGAGATGTGGGAGTTATATGATGTAACTCTTTAGGTGATAGTCACTTTCAAATTTATGTGATGAATAATGTAGAAATTGTGATTGATTACTATCTACAAATCATCTTACATGTATCTCATGCATTTACTAGTTCCACACACATCACAAGTTAGTCTTTGCTAAGCTTTGTACAAAAAATTGTGTGTGAATCAATTTGGCCATCCAAGATTATATATTCTATGATTTTGATACAAAATATGTTCAAGGGTTGAAAATTTTGGGGTAAGAGTTTGAAAATCTTGTTTTGAAGATTTGGATTAAAATCTCTTTTTTTTTTTCTTTGTTTTTTTTTTTTTTGAAAAACATTTAAAATCATTCTCATACATTTCATACATGAAAACACATGGTTTGATTTGTTTCTGCATAAAATTCCTTTGTTTTTTTTTTTAATTTGATTTTTCTAGATTTTCGATCGATTATGTACAGTTTTCGATCAATCAAAAATTGTATGATATGAGAGGTAAACTCTCGGCCTGGATCAATTGATGCTCGATTGATACTCGATCAATCGAAGCTGATTTTTTCAGTTTCGATCGATCGAAGCTAATTTTTGATTGATCGAAGAACTTGAGTTTTGCTTCCTTCAACTCTCTGCCAAGCTCGATCGGTACCTGATTGGTACCCGATCGATCGAAGAGCGTTTTAAGAGAAAAATAAAAAGCTTTTCAGAACACGTGTTCTTCAACTTTTTCCTTTTTCCTTTCTCTCTTTCTCTTTTCTCTCTCGACCAATCCAGCCTTTTTTTTTTTGTTTCTAAGTCAAATCTTCAAAGGGTTTTCTTCCTCAAGTCTTGGTAAGACTCTTTTACCCTTTCTTTTTCTTTTATTTTCACTTTTACATGCATTTTTTTCAAAATATTCGAACAAAAGATTTTTGGGATTTTTGATGTTTTAGGTTGTTTTGATCTATTTTGTTCAATGGTTTTTCTTCTTGCATCATATAAACATGATTGTCATGGTTTAATTTGATTAGTTTTGTCAATTATGGAAGTTTTAAAAATCAAGGGCTCGAAATTTTTCAAAATTGGGGTTTTTGTTCAATTAAGCTTAAATTGTTGAAATTGACTTGTGAAATTGATGGATTAAGCCATTATATGCTATTTTCTAACTAGTATAATGTTTAATTGATCAATTTTATTTGGTTTTGAAAAGTGGGTTTTTCAAAAATTGGGGTTTTTGGTTGAAACTCTTTTGTTTAAGTCTGTTGTTGGTAAATTTGGTAAAATTGAACAAGTTTTTGTGCATTAGAGCATGCATCATGTATGGATTCATTTCATACATCATATAGATTGTCATTTTTTTGATAATTTATTGTGATCTAACCTTGTCTAGTGCAGTTTGCCCTTGGTTTTGTGTGTGTGTGTGTGTGTGTGTGTTTTTTTTTTTATTCCTTAGAAATGACTAGAAAAACCAGAGCAAAGAAAACCACTAAAAACATTACCACCTCCTCTTCTTCTGACTTTGATAGGATTAGGTTTCAATTCCCTGCAAATCACACTACCTATGAGTAGCTTAATAGGTTTAGGTCTATTTGGGGTGAGGGAAAGGTCATCTTAGATGAAGTCTGAAAGTTCAAAAACGTGTACAAAAACACTTTTGAACGTTTAGACCCCCAAAAACCAACTTAACCAACACAAGCAATATGTCAAACAACAAGTGTGCGGAAACTTAACATATGCTATAATATGAAATTGGTTAAACAACTATCTAAGCCATAACAAAATAAACCACAGCAGATAATGTAAAGGCAGAGATAGAGAGGAAGGAAGATGCAAACACAGAGATAACACCCGATGTGTTATCGAAGAGGAAACCGAAGACCTCGGCGAAAAACCTCTCCGCCGCCCTCCAAGCGGTAATCAATCTACTAGAAAATACAGTTGGGATACAAGGACAGCAATAGACCCTCCAAGCCTAATCTACCCAATGCACCTAAGCCCTCCAAGCTTCTTGCTCCAACGAGGTTGCGCCGAACCTTTTTCTTTTCTAGCTTTCCGGATTCCGCTACTACACCGTAGCATCAACCAATGAAGATTGGCTCCTTCCTAACTGCTTCCCAGAACTCCAAACGTCTGTCTCACAGAGATGATAATGGTGAGAACCAGGTTTGGTATAATGCCTCTCAAGGATTTGACAATGGAGAGGAAGAGAGTGAGGGAATTTGATGAGACTCTAAGGTAGAGATTGTGGGTGAAACAATCTGGTTTTTCTTTAGGGTTTCTCTCTCAAAATTCTCTCTGGAAGCTCTCTTTCAATCGTGGGTTAAAAGGGTATTTATACTGGAGTGAAGAGGAATGCGAAACGTCAGGTTTTTCCAAAACAGGGGTGGCTCGCGGCTTGACCTCGCAGCTTGACCAAGTCGCGAGATCCAGTCGCGAGTTAACTGTATGGCTAGTTGTCCTGTTTTGTCCTGTAGTGCTCCAGCTAGCATGACTGTTCATCTTCCAGCATGCTTGGCACGTGTGCATCTTCTGGCGGGTTGAAGCCGCGAGTCCACCCGCGAGTCCCAGCCGCGACACTCTGTTTTCTTGCACACTCTTGAGCAATCTTCATTCTATCTCACTCACTACCCTTACAATAATCCCACCTAAATACAGGGTTACTAAATGCTGAATTACAAGCAAATTTGGCACGGAATAAAGCCAATTAGATGGTTGAATAAATTCAACCTTACAATCTCCCCCTTTGGCTATTCCGTGACAAAACCCTAAAACAGACTCTAGACTTAACATGTGAGTTGGGAACAGTTGATCAAAACTCACTCACACCTAACTCTAGAAGCTGTGAAGCACTTGAATCATATGAACATAAACTCCTGAAACACAACAATACACCATGATCATTGTAAGCAGAAAATTATAAATGCATATGAAACAGGCAATATGAGATCAAGCAAAAATGGAGTTAATAAACAAACCATGGCTTGATCAACCAAGTGAACACCACAAGGTAGTGATCACAGTGCTCATTCACACTTGGAATGAACACAAGGACATACAAGTTAACAAGCACAAGGCAAGACACTTGTATGTTCAACACTCAACCAATGCATAGCTCACATGGCATATGCATCTAGGAACAATCCTACAAGGGCACAAGAGTGACAGTACATAAACCAAAATGCAGAACATTTAGATTAAAGTACTGATTTCAACATAGCATAAAGGCTGCACTTAAGCATGGTACATACCATAAAGCCTACAAACTATGCATAAAACAATAACCCTAAAAGCTTACAAAAGCATATGGGTACAAACCAACAAATACCTGAATAACATCATCAAACATATATTAAAGTTTAAACCAAGAGTATATGAAAAGAGTTAGAAACAGTTATACACCAAAACACAGTGTATCAAAACCATAAAAACCAAAAGTTTAGAAGATAAGACTAAAAACAAAAGTATGACAAAAGTATGTGTGTACTCCCCCTATCACTATGCACACTTCCCTTTGAACTTTTCTCCCCCTTACTGAATGCTCTCCCCCTTTTTGTCACGAATAACTAAAGACTCTCGTCCAACTTTCGTTGAATCTCATCTAGCTGATTCTCCATAGTCTCGAGGCGCATTTGGACATGGTTGTTTGTGGAGTAGAGAAGTGCCACAAGCTCATCAACGCGTTTCTGAATATGCTCAAGAACACTGCCAACTCTGTCAGTATGAGAAGCAGTTTGTGCTTGCGGAATACCAGCCGGTGAAGCTTCAGGAACAGCACGTGATGCAGATGTAGTATGTGCATGTGTCTCTGAGTCAGGGGCAGATGAAGTAACCGGAGAGATGTGAGCACTTCTTGGTGATTTGGAGGAGTGACTTCTGCTCGCTTGAAGAGTGAACAAAGAAATGGGACGTTGACGAGTCAACATTTTACCATCTGCAGGAGGAGTAATGCCAGCACTAAGAATAAGTTTCATGACGAGACTGCAAAATGGAATGATTCCTCGAGCTGTAGATCGACACGCGGTCTTCCTCAAGTTGTAGTAGATGTGAGCACATATATCAATGGGGGCTCCGGTAATGAGATCACACAGAAATATAGCTCTCCCAAGATTGATGAATGTAGTGTTGGACAGTGGGTAGAGATTGGTGAACATGATCAATTTCAGTGTGGTCAGCTCAGGTGCAAACTTTGCGGTGCTGATGGAAGTTCCTGCACTGGACACCTCATGATCGTGTCCTAGGATTTGTAAAATTTCTCCAACCTCTGGATTTCGTTCATCATAGGGAGTTAAATTCACATTCTGAGGTCTGGTGATGCCGAGAAGATTTGCGATGGAGTCTGGGGTAACACTAAACTCTGTTCCTCTGACCCAGAAAACGAGGATAGGTCCAAGATCAGATGCATTGGAGAAGCATTCTTTGACCAGCTCATCCATTGGATCATCAAAGTTTCCGAACAAGTTTGCCCAGTCTCGTTTCTCAAAGATTCGAGGGATGAAAGTAGTCCCTAAGGTGTTGAACTCTACTACCCGCTCCACTATAGTTGTTGACTTGTCAAACACATTTGAGTAGGCGTGTGAGTTAAGGGGAACTCTGAATCTATCCTCATTGGGATCTTGAGATGCTTGAGATGATAGACGAGTCCTTTTAGCAACTGGGGTTGCTGGTTCGTCAGCAACAATGTATTTACCCCTGGTAGATCGACGAGACATCTGCAAGAGAACAGGCCAACAGAAAAGAACCAAGCAACAATACCCCACAAAAGATTGTCAACAAGATTCAGTGTAAACAATATTTCAATATAAAAACCCAGATTGAATATAGTGTAGACCCAACCAAAACTTCCAACAATACACAGAAGCACAAACTAATACGTACAACAAACTTGGTAAAAGTGCACCAAGACAAAGAAAGACATCACAACTGTCAATGAGACAGGTTAACATGACCATGATATGCAATAAGAAACAGCATTTGAACATTTTGAGCAGATAACATAAATCACTCCATCAGAGACATGAACATGGGGAAAATATTTCAATCATGAAGAAACCAAACATCCACACTGGAGCACGTGGTTGAGAAACACACATTATGTTATCATATCAACTCAGTAACCAAAACCAAACACCAACATCAATATTCAGGCAAGTGTAATGAGTAAGTCACATAGACACCAAACCCATTTCAGAAAAGATTCTCAGATTCAATAATAAGCAAAAATCAGAACAATGAAAAACACATTGTGACTGCCCAGCATGAAAACAGGTGAGAACAATAGCAAACACGACACTCCATACCCATTACACAAAGAGATAAGTATAACGAATACAATACCAGACCAAACAGTAACAGAAATATGCAGGAGAAAGAAAATGAGATTGAGAAAGCAAAACCCATACCTTTTCTTGATGATTTGGATAAGAAACGAAGCACCAAAGGGGTTTGAAAAATGGATTCACGAAGTGTTTGGAATGGAAAAGCAGTTTAAAGAGAAGATGAACAGTTTACAAAAGTTCGAGGGAAAAACTGAAAGAGGTTTAAAAACTGCTCCTATTTCTGCAAAACACGCGATTTTCGCAACTGGATTAAGTCGCCACACAGTCGCCAGCTCAAGCCGCCAAAGCACTCAAGAACAAAATTTTGAAAAATTTTTCTAAGTGTTTTTCGCGACTGAAAGGTCTACCCGCGAGTGAGGCGCGAGCTGAGCCGCGAAAATCTCTGAGTGAATCTCGCGACTGGACCTTCCACTCGCAAACAAGTCGCCAAAACTGACCAGCGAAGATGCGACTGAGTCTCGCGACTTGACATACCCGCGACTGAGCCGCCAAAACAGGGCAAAACTGTATTTTTGAAATTTTCAGATTTTTCCAACAAAATACTTTCCAAAAACACCTAAAACACTCAAAAATCATTTTGTGCTTGAAATAACAAAGATTGAGCATGTGAAAACACATTTTATCAAGTACAATCACACAAATGAATATGGCATTTATTGAACATAAACTTGTGTGTTGTGTGTGGATATCAACAATGAGATAGTCCTTTGTCTAATGTGAAGCTTCAATGATCAATTCAACCAAGGCATACACAATTAGCACTAGATCATGTGACCAATCTCAATTATAGAAATATGAATATATGACCTCCCACACAACTTGATAACATAACTTGGAGCTTTTCATTTGACTCCACTTTCAATCATAACATTTGATCTTTTTGATCTTTTTGAGACAATCATCTCTCATTGTGAGAGGGATATGTAACATTTTTCTTTGAAGAACAGGCCTTTGGCCTTTTTGAATGAAATTTCACTTTTAATATAAGGTCGCTTACCCTTTTTCCTAGTCAAATACTAGAATGTACGACAGGCTTTTGCAGCTCAATATCTCTTTTCATTTGGAGATTTACATTTGGTGAGCTCTTTTTAGCAAAACAAAAATAAAAAGTGGGAAGATATATAGACACAAGTCTATGCATGTTTCAAGATCAACATAACCATTCACTAATCATTCATGACAAGTTTGAAGATCTATTTACAACAATCACATAGATTTCAAGATTTTTCCCATAGTGATATGAGTGCATGAAAACAAGCAATGCTCGAAAATGCACAAAGCCATTAGCACAAAGGTACAAGGCAAAACGAGTTTTAAGACACAACTCAACAAAGTCAATCAAGCTTTTTGATTTTCAAATTTTTATGTAATTTTTGGATTTTTGACTCAAGAAACAAAAGTGATTGAACAAACACAATTAAGAAATATTCACAAGAAGAATAATCAAGCAACCAAGAACAAAAACAGCAAACATAGTCACAAAGCATAGGAAGTATTAATGCATGGACATGTTGTAATGCTTATGCATGAGTACCCCTTTTCACCCACACGTCACTTGCGTTTGGGGTGATTTCCTTAAAGGATTGGGTACGAGAGTTAGGGCTTTCAAACCTTCGTGAGAAGCTTTCCAAGCAGTTGGTGAATGCACCAATCATCTTCATCACGTTCATCATTCCGGGATCTCCATTTTGTTCTCTAGGTTGATCACCTGCCCAAGTTCTCCTATCAATTCTTGGTCCTCCTGACCTTTGAGGAGTTGCACTGTTCTTTGCTCTCAGCTTTTGGCAATTTGGTCGAGTGTGCCCTTGAAGTCCGCAATAATGGCACACATACATTCCTCTAGGACCTCTTTGTGGTCGAGGACGTGACTTGGCACGAGATTCAGACCTGCCCACCGACTGATTACGATAATTCAGCATCCGTTGGTCCACCACATTCTTCTTCTCCTCCACCTCGAGCTTCACACCAGTAGAGTCAGCTACAACTGGATCTTTGGCCTTTAAAAACTTCACTTCTTTAGTGACATTTCCAGTTGAGCTACTTCCTCCGGCATATCCCAGTCCGGATTTGTCTGAAAAGCTCTTTTGAGAAGATATAACATCATCTAGCTTCTTGGTGGTGACCCTCTCTATTTTAGCATTTGCTTGCATCACCTCGTTCTCAAGAAATCTCACTTTAGTGTAAGCTTCGGACAGCTCACCATTCAGAGTTTCAATCTCGCATTTGGCCTCCCTATACCGGATTAGGAGACTTTTGTAGTCCTCCTCAGCCTTCTTCATCTTTCTCACAGCCGCCTTGGCTACCCTTGTGTATTCACCCGACTTCTCCAAGAGTGAGTTGTAATTTTCTTGAAGAGTTGCTGTGCTTTCTTCTTCTTCAGCTTCTGATTCTTCAACAATTCGTAGTGAGTCATCATCACTATGTTCTCCAAGGTCTTGAACAAGCAAACTCAATTCATCCGAAGACTCAACATGAGCAATAATCATGAAAGCTGAATAGTTCCCTTCTCCATCACAGCTCTCTTCAGATTCTGAGTCGGACGAGTCTGAATCACTCAAGGTCGTGGCATACACCTTGCCTTTCGATTTCAAATAGTTCGGACATTCCTTCTTAAAGTGTCCATGCCCGTTGCATTCAAAACAAGTGACACCTTGTGTGGATTGGGATTCTTTTCCATCTTTCCTCTTGAAATCCCTCTTCTCCCTTCCAGAATTTTGGAATTTTCTCTTATCATCAAATTTTCCACTGTTTTTAAATTTCAAAAACTTTATGAAATTTTTAACAAGATAGGCTACATCTTTGTCAACCATATCTTCTCCTGATGAGCCTTGATCTTCCACCTTCTCATTAATGGTCTTTAGAGCAAGGGATTTGCTCTTCCGTTGATTTGGCAGCGACATCTCATAAGTCTGCAGAGAACCAACCAGCTCCTGTACTCTGATGTCATCAAGATCCTTGCTCTCTTCAATGGCTGTCACTTTAGCACGAAAACTCTCCGGCAATGATCGGAGGATCTTCCTTACAATCTTTGAGTCCTCCATTTTCTCCCCCAAGTTAAACTTACTGACAACCACTTCGTTTAGCTTCCCATAGAAAGAGTCGAAAGACTCATCCTCACTCATCTTGAGCTCCTCAAACCGAGTGGTCAGCATTTGTAACTTGGTATCTTTTACTTTCTTCATGCCTTCATAAGTTGTTTCCAGAATCTCCCATGCATCTTTGGCAATGATAATGTGAGAAGTCCTGTGAAATTCATCTGGAGACACACCACAGAAAATAGCATTTAGTGCTTTACTGTTAGCATTAGATGCAGCAAGTGCTGCCTTATCCCATGTGGATTTGGCTGCCTCAGGTTTGGTCCAACCAATCTCAACAGCATCCCACACAGATTCATCAATAGAGCATAAAAAAGCTCTCATACGAACCTTCCAAAACGCATAATTACTTCCATCAAAATATGGAGGTGCATTAAGGGATTGAGACCTATCCATCTCAAAAAGGGAGTCAAGGATCACACAATGGTAATGAAACCAAACAGCTGTGTACCCGCTCTGATACCAATTGAAAGTTCAAAAACGTGTACAAAAACACTTTTGAACGTTTAGACCCCCAAAAACCAACTTAACCAACACAAGCAATATGTCAAACAACAAGTGTGCGGAAACTTAACATATGCTATAATATGAAATTGGTTAAACAACTATCTAAGCCATAACAAAATAAACCACAGCAGATAATGTAAAGGCAGAGATAGAGAGGAAGGAAGATGCAAACACAGAGATAACACCCGATGTGTTATCGAAGAGGAAACCGAAGACCTCGGCGAAAAACCTCTCCGCCGCCCTCCAAGCGGTAATCAATCCACTAGAAAATACAGTTGGGATACAAGGACAGCAATAGACCCTCCAAGCCTAATCTACCCAATGCACCTAAGCCCTCCAAGCTTCTTGCTCCAACGAGGTTGCGCCGAACCTTTTTCTTTTCTAGCTTTCCGGATTCCGCTACTACACCGTAGCATCAACCAATGAAGATTGACTCCTTCCTAACTGCTTCCCAGAACTCCAAACATTTGTCTCACAGAGATGATAATGGTGAGAACCAGGTTTGGTATAATGCCTCTCAAGGATTTGACAATGGAGAGGAAGAGAGTGAGGGAATTTGATGAGACTCTAAGGTAGAGATTGTGGGTGAAACAATCTGGTTTTTCTTTAGGGTTTCTCTCTCAAAATTCTCTCTGGAAGCTCTCTTTCAATCGTGGGTTAAAAGGGTATTTATACTGGAGTGAAGAGGAATGCGAAACGTCAGGTTTTTCCAAAACAGGGGTGGCTCGCTGCTTGACCTCGTGGCTTGACCAAGTCGCGAGATCCAGTCACGAGTTAACCGTATGGCCAGTTGTCCTGTTTTGTCCTGTAGTGCTCCAGCTAGCATGACTGTTCATCTTCCAGCATGCTTGGCACGTGTGCATCTTCTGGCGAGTTGAAGCCGCGAGTCCACCCGCGAGTCCCAGCCGCGACACTCTGTTTTCTTGCACACTCTTGAGCAATCTTCACTCTATCTCACTCACTACCCTTACAATAATCCCACCTAAATACAGGGTTACTAAATGCTGAATTACAAGAAAATTTGGCACGGAATAAAGCCAATTAGATGGTTGAATAAATTCAACCTTACAAAGTCAATCCTAAAATCCGTAGGAATTTTCAAGCTAGGGATTGGTTAACTCTCTTGAAGTAGATAACCCTCCTCCGACTGCTTTGATTAGAGAGTTTTACTCTAATCTCACTGTTCACACCAATGATTCCAATATTCACTATGTGAAGACTTGGATAAGGGGTGATGAGTACACCATTACATGTGAGGTAGCAGGTACTGCATTAGGTGTACCTTTGGTATGGCAGCCAGTCTATCCCTACACAGATTTCCCTCCTTTAGATGATATCATGTCTCTTATCACTGGAAAAACAATAAGTTGGGGTTCTGATCCTAGGATTACTTCTAATGAGCTTACTGAGCTCAATTATTTGTTCTTTAGGATAGCATGTCATAACTTGTGGCCTATCTCTCATGTACATACCATTCTTGTTGAGAGATGTACATTTTTGTGCGTTTTTGTATGCTCTCGTCACTGATGCTCCTATGTGTTTTCCTTTCTTTCTCATTAGGTCTATTGTTGAAGTATTTAGGAGTACTTCAAAATCTCATGGTTTATTCTTTCCTGTATATCCCCATAGGATTATTTTACATTTAGGTCTAGATGATTTCCCTTCCTTTGAGCCTGTTAAGAATAGTTGCTAAAGTCGAGTCGTCTACAAGTGTTGCTCCTAGAGATCAGCCTAATGGTCACCCTCCAGTTGAGGAGTATGTGGATCCCAGCGCTGTTGTGGATCCTGAGCCATCCACATCTACCGCCACTTCTACTAGATCTATGTTGGAGACCGTACTTACAGTCTAGTCTACACATGGGAAACTGCTCTTGGACTTGCTCAATGAGGTTGCTGCCTTACGAGCTGAGCTTGCTGCCACTAGAGGTGCCTTTCCACCAGCTCTACCCTCAGATTAGCCATGATTTCCCTTTAGCAATATATCACAAAAAGGGGGAATGCATAAAGATAGGGGGAGTGTGATAGATGAGATAGGGGGAGTAGTTTACAGGATAGGGGAGTAGTTTTTTTTATATGAGATGTATATTTTTCATTTTGAGATGTATGTTCTTTGTTCATGTTTCACAAACTTTGAAACATTGTTTATGGTTTATATATTATGATGGTTATTCATTATAATATGTGTAGTTTACTTTATGTTTTGTGAAATCAAGAATTTTATTTTGGTTTACTTGTATTTTCCACACATGCGCTTATGTTTTGTTTAAGTGTTTCAGGAATTTACAGGTTGATTCATTCGAAGCTGACTTGCAACTGATAGGTAGTAGTTAATTTGAATTGTAAAGTTTGGGCAATATTGTGTATTTGGGCTTTTTACACTTTGAGAAATTTGTTTTTATGAACTGTGTTTTGTCACGGATTGCCAAAGGAGTTTGTTAGGTTCTAAGACTTTAGGAACTAAATGTATTAGAACTTCATTTTGTATATGTTGGCAAATCATGATCAAAACAATGAGTCTAGGTTTAGGCTTGCTCAAAGTTTATTTGTTATAGTTTGAATCGAGCTAAACGCAGAAATTTACTGTGCAAAATTGCAAAGCTTGATTGATCAAAAAACACAGTTCCAGAATTCTGCAAAAAAGTTTCAAACGTAGCCCAAGCCTAATAAACGTGTAGGGTTAAGTGTTTTACTCCCAATATAAAAGGAAAAACCTAGCCATGTTTTAGTAGTCTCTGAATAGTTGTGTGTTTGCTCTTGTGTGAGGTTTAAGAGGTGTTTACCTTAGAACACATGGAAAGCTCTACCAATATCAAGATTTGGTGGTGATTCAATTGCTGCATAAAGAACCTTCAAAGAACAGTAAAACCTTTGAAAGGTGTCTCAAAGTCACAAGTAGGAGAACTTGTGCTGTAGCAGATTCAAGGAAAGAAGAAGTCCATGGATTCGGAGCTAACACGTGGTAGTGGTAGTAAGTTTTCTATTAGAGGTAGCATTAGGATGTTAGTGGTCTAAGTCCTTTTGTATAACTTCAATTCTTTCATAATGGGTCTGTTTTTACCTTGAGGATAGCTAGGTCAAATCTTCCCCAGGTTTTTTACCGGTTTGGTTTTCTTGGGTCATCAGTTCTTTGTGTTCTTTACTTTTTCCACTTTATGTTTATTTGTTGTTAGGTTCTAAGACTTTAGAAACTAAATATATTAGAACTTCAATTTGTAATGTGTTGGCAAACCATGATCAAAACTTAGAGTCGAGATTTAAGCTACTCAAAGTGTGTGTATTTGTAAAGTTGGAATCGAGTGAATTACAGGATTTATTGGCTAAATCTGCAAGGCTTGATTGATTGAACCTCGTGCAGAATAATTTTCTGCAGATTTTTCCAACTAAGCCCAAGCCCGGTTTGACGTGTAGGGTTTTATATTTTACTCCAAGTATAAAAGGAAAAACCCTGCTACATTTTAGAAGTCTTTGATGTGATGTGTGTTGAATCTCTTGTGAGATCTAGAGGTGTTTACCTTCATACACACTTAGGGTTATCAAGATTCATGTCAAGAACTTGGTGATCGCTTCAGTTGTTGCATAAAAAATTTAATGAAAATTTGAAGCCTTTGAGTGGAGTCTCAAAGTCACAAGTGGGAGTACTTGTGGTTGCAGTGGATCAAGGAAAGAAGTAGTCCTTGGACTTGGAGCTGTCACATGGTCGTGGTAATAATTTTTCTACACAAGGTAGCAATAGGATGTTAGCGGTTTAAGTTTTATTGTACAAACTTCAATTCTTTCATAATGGATCTGTTTTACGTTGAGGATAGTTAGGTTAAATCCTCCCTGGGTTTTTTACCGGTTTGATTTTCCTAGGTTATCATATCGTGTGTTCTTTATATTTCCGCATTATTGTCATGATATGATTTGATTGTGTTAACCTAGATATGAATAATTTATCTAAGTAATCACTTGGCTAAATAACTAGGTTAAACAACTTGTGTTTTAAGAGGTCTAAAAACGTACAAGTTATATTAGAGCGGGTTAACTCTTGTATTTAGATCCTTTGATCTAAGAGTTGATCCTTGACCTCTATTGTCATGGATTCTTTGAAGTTCTCATTGCTAAAATTCCAACTTACCTACTTTTGGTTTGTGTCTCTTGTTGCATGTGTTAAGTCTTTCCTTGAGTATCTTGGTATAGTTACATGTGATGATAATTATGTGTGTTATACTGCTTTAACCGCCTTAAAGGCACATTATTCTTGTCTTTGGTATTTAGATAGTGGTTGTTCCAGGCATATGATAGGAAATAAAGCTTTATTCAAGACACTTTTTGAAGGAAAGATTAGGACAGTCACATTTAGAGATAGAAGCAAATCTGTGATCAAAGGCATTGGAACTGTAGACATCCCAGGGTTACCGGTTTTTGAAGGTGTCTGGTATGTTGATGGGCTGAAGGCTAACTTACTCAGCATCAGTCAAATTTGTGACAATGAATTGAATGTTCTCTTTACCAAGTATGAAAGTGAGATACTTGATGGAGGAGGTGACTGCATGTATATTGGTGTTAGGACAGCTGACAATTGTTATGGTATAACACCAAGTATAAGCAACAAGTGTTTCAGTGCAAAGATCAATCAAGTAGACTTATGGTATCAACGGTTGGGACACGCAAGTCACAAGCAAGTAGAGAAGATTTCCAAGTGTGATGCAGTTATTGGTTTTCCCAAGTTTGAAAAGATAGAGAAGTGCATATGTGGACCATATTAGATGGGTAAATAAGTGAAGTCCAAGCATCCGTCTGTAACTGAAGTTCAAACTTCAAGACCTCTAGAGTTGTTGCACATTGATCTCATGGGTCCTACTAGAGTTCAGAGTTTAGGTGGAAAGAAGTATATTCTAGTTGTTGTGGATGATTTCACTAGATATACATGGGTTGTACTTTTGAGAGATAAGGCTGAGGCTCTGGAAAAGATGATACACTTGTGCAAGAAATTTCAAGTTGAAAAAGGTACTGTGATAGCCAGAATTATAAGTGATCATAGGAGATAATTTGAAAACACAAAACTGGCTACCTTCTGCAATGATCAAGGCACACATCAAGAGTTCTCATCACCCAAGACACCACAACAGAATGGAATAGTGGAACGAAAGAATAGGGTTCTTCAAGAGATGGCTCGTGTCATGCTACATAACAAAAAGATGCCTAAGTCCTTCTAGGGAGAAGCAGTTAAAACTGCTTGCCATACATTCAACCGAGTGTATTTCAGACCTGATTCTAAGAAAACTCCTTATGAACTCTCGAGAGGAAAGAAGCCTGTTGTCAAATACTTCAGGATATTTGGCAATGACTATTATATTCTACGTGATAGGGAGAACCAAGAAAATTTTGATGTAAAGAGCGACAAAGGATACATTCTAGGCTACTCATCTACTAGTAAAGCATATAGAGTGTACAATCTGAGAACCAAAACAGTCATGGAGTCTTCCAATGTGGTGATCAATGATGAATTATGTTCAGAAACTCATTCAGAAAACACTCTTCCAGTTCAAGAAAAGACTACGGAGGTTGATGATTCTATTCCTGATGATTATGTTAGGAAGCATAGTGATGAAGAACTACAGTTATTGAATGATGCTGTTTCAGTACCATCAAGTTTAAAACCATCCACACCTATTCATGAAACTTAACAAAAACAAGGTGAGCCTAGTCCTTCATCAGAACAAAAGGTACCTCCATATCTCTGGTCAAAGGTCCATCTTCTAGAGTAAAGTTAAATCACCCTACCACAAACATGAGATTGAGATCCAAAGCCTTGAATGTAATTACTCACTCATGCTATCTATCCCAATTTGAACTGAAAAAGGTGGATGAAGCACTTCAAGATGCTGATTAGGTTAACTCTATACATGAATAACTTCATCAATTTGTTCAGAATGATGTGTAGGAATTAGTTCCTAGACTAAATGGAGTAAATGTGATTGGAACTAAGTGGATTTTTAAGAAAAAGTCAGATGAACATGGTACCGTTATTAGAAACAAATCAAGACAGGTGAAAGGGATTGATTTTGATGAGACCATTGCACCGGTAGCAAGATTGGAATCCATTAGGATACTCTTGGCCATATCTAGTCATTTGAATTTCAAGTTGTATCAAATGGATGTTAAGAGTGCATTTTTGAATGGGATATTGCAAGAAGAGGTGTATGTTGAGCAACCAAAGGGTTTTGTTGATCTTCACAAACAAGATGATGTCTACAAATTGAAGAGAGCAGTTTATGGATTGAAACAAGCTCCCAGGGCATGGTATGATAGGTTAACTGTATATTTCACTGAGCATGGATTCAAAAGAGGATTTGCAGATACTACTCTCTTCATACAAAATGATAAGAATTATTTTGTAGTAGCTCAAATTTGTGTTGATGATATTGTTTTTGGTGCTACTAATGATTCTCTTGCTTAATCCTTCACAGATGAAATGAAGAAGATGTTTGAAATGAGTATGGTTGGTGAATTGACTTATTTCTTGGGATTGCAGGTGAAGCAAATAGATTCTGGAATTTACATGAACCAAGCAAAGTATGCTATAAATCTAGTCAAGAGATTTGAACTTGACAAAGCCGCACATGCTATAACACCAATAGCTACTAATGCAAAGTTAACCAATGATCCATCGAGTGAGTCTGTTGATGTTACATTATATAGAAGCATGATTGGTTGTCTTTTGTATTTAATTGCAAGTCGTCCTGATATTGCTTTCAATGTTAGTGTATGTTCTAGTTTTCAATCTAATCCTAAGATTTCACATTTGAATGTTGTTAAAAGAATCATAAAATATTTTAGTGGAACTTGTGATTATGGATTGTTCTATAGCAAAGAGTCAAATTTGTCTCTTGCTGGATTCTCAGATTCAGATTGGGCCGGCAATGCCGATGATAGAAACTGGTGGGTGTTTTTAAGTAGGAGCCAATCTTGTTGCTTGGATGAGTAAAAAACAAAATTCTGTCTCTCTGTCTATTGTAGAAGCAAAATATATTGCTGCTGGAAGTTGCTATTCACAGCTTCTTTGGATAAAAAAGCTTTTGAGTGATTATGGGATATCACAAGACCCCATGGTTGTCTATTGTGATAATTCTAGTGCTATCGATATCTCTAAGAACCCTGTTCAACACTCTAAAACTAAGCACATAGAGATTAGATATCACTTTATTAAGGAGCTGGTTGAAAGAAAAATTGTAGCTCTTGAATATATCCCTACTAAATGTCAGAATGCTAACATCTTCTCCAAGCCTCTTGATAGAAGTAAGTTCGAGACACTTCGTTAAGTAATTGGTGTGATTTTCTGTCCCTAGTCATCTTTGGCTTTCATGGTCCTTGTGCTTCATCTCAATATTCTTTGTGACCATTCTTCTTTTGCTTTTTTTTTTTTTTTTTTTTTTTTTTTAAGGATTTGCATTGCATAACATTCATGCATTTCATGATAGGTTGTTTTTGTTATTCCTTATATATATATATATATATATATATATATATATATATATAAAAGGAAAGGGGAAAGGAAGGAAAAATGTGTTTTGCATTATTTGTCTTGGATTTTTAATCAAGGTTGGTCATATTATCTTTACATAACATGTTTATGTACCTTTTTTAGCTTGGATGAGCTTATTTTACTGCACTTTGCTAGTTTTAGCTATGTAGTGCATGTTGTGTGGGAGTTGTTTATAGTTTTTGATCACTTGATTTTGATCTTGAAGTCACATGTTTTTTATTGTTTGGACTTGAACTTAATGAGAAAGGCATAAATAGCTTAATGAGTATGTTGGACACTGTCATGACCATTCAGGCGGCGCATGGGCAGATTTTGTTGGATGTGCTCACGGAGCTTCAGGCTTTGTGTGCTTATTTGGCTAGTGCTCGACAATCTTCTCCACCACCTCCTTTTGATGATGAGTCCTAATTGCCCTTTGGCAATTCGTCACAAAAAGGGGGAGTACATATTGGTTTATGCATGAAGATAGGGGGAGTTTTTGGAGTTTGGAGCTGCTTTAGATTGTATCTAGGAGCTTTTTGTGTATATGTTTTTGGCTCATGATGTATTTATCTTTTGGGTTGTATATGTTAGGGGAGACACTATGTTTTTTGTTTCTTTTATTGTTTCTTATTTCACATATGATACATTGGTTATTGATTTATATTATGAGGTTATTCATGGTATATGTCTTTTATTTTATGTTTTGTGAAATCAAGACTTTATTTTGTTTTTACTTGTATTTTCCACACATGCGTTTATGTGCTTGTTGAGTGTTTTAGGAATTTACAGGTTGATTCAATCCTACTATTGTTTACACTGACAACTGATAGATAGTAGTTAGGATGAATTGTTTTTGGGCATTTTAAAGTGTTAATAGGTTGTTTTTAACTTTGACCATTTCAGTTTTGTGATGTGTTTTGTCACGGATTGCCAAATGGGGAGTTTGTTAGGTTCTAAGACTTTAGGAACTAAATGTATTAGAACTTCAATTTGTAATGTGTTGGCAAATCATGATTAAAACTTAGAGTCTAGATTTAGGCTGCTCAAAGTGTGTTTATTTGTAAAGTTGGAATCGAGTGAATTGCAGGATTTATTGGCTAAATCTACAAGGCTTGATCGATCGAAAATTAGGCTCGATCGATCGAACCTCGTGCAGATTAATTTTCTACAGATTTTTCCAACTAAGCCCAAGCCCGGTTTGGCATGTAGGGTTTTATATTTTACTCCAAGTATAAAAGGAAAAACCCTAGCTACATTTTGGAAGTCTTTGATGTGCTGTGTGTTGAATCTCTTGTGAGATCTAGAGCTGTTTACCTTCATACACACTTAGGGTTATTAAGATTCATGTCAAGAACTTGGTGATCGCTTCAGTTGCTACATAAAGAATTTAATTAAGATCTGAAACCTTTGAGTGGAGTCTCAAAGTCACAAGTGGGAGTACTTATGGTTGCAATGGATCAAGGAAAGAAGTAGTCCGTGGACTCGGAGTTGTCATGTGGTCGTGGTAGTAAGTTTTCTACAAGAAGTAGCAATAGGATGCTAGTGGTCTAAGTCTTACTGTATAAACTTCAACTCTTTTATAGTGAATCTGTTTTACCTTGAGGATAACTAAGTAAAATCTTCCCCAGGTTTTTTACCGGTTTGGTTTTCCTGGGTTATCATATCGTGTGTTCTTTATATTTTCGCATTATTGTCATGATATGATTTGATTGTGTTAAGCTAGATATGAGTAATTTATCTAAGTAATCACTTGGCTAAATAACTAGGTTAAACAACTTGTGTTTTAAGGGGTCTAAAAACGTACATTTGTGTTTAACCTAATCTTGAATAACAATCTTGTTAATCAATTTAGTTTATATATTAGGTTAAACATATTGTGACAAGGGGTCTAAAAATCCAACATTGAGAAAATACAATCAAACTTCCCTCTGCTTCAGCAGATCTTTTAATGTTCCCAAACGGCATGGCCACAAGGAAAATTTTTTTTTGATGTTTCGTGCTAGTTATCTTTAGTGTCAGATGATAAAAAAAAAAGCATTACATTATATTGATAAGAGTCAAAACTCTCTCTCTTAATTACAAATTATCACAACCTCATTAATCAAACAGAGGGTGTAGACACCCTATTTCGCTCCTCAATTAAAATGCATACATTTTTGCGCATGTATTCCTCCAATGATGAGCTAATTGAATGACATGGATAACTCTTTGATCTCTCGCATTTGACGTGTGTTTATCTTTATTTTAAGTGATTTGAAGCAACAATTTTTAATCCATGCATGCTTATTGTTTTTCACCCCCTTTTTCACAAAATCCTCAAATTTTAAAAGAAATATCTGAAAATATCCAGTTCTGTCTCTCAAACTCCTTCTGTTAATTTAAATTAAAACAATTGCATTTTATTTCAAATATATTGGCAAACTCAGTTTTAGTGGTGAAAAAGAAAAGGACAAAACTAAACATAATGGTGAGAGGTACATGTGTGTACAGTTGACAGACATCCAGCACTAGGCAGGTCCGGTGTGCGGCGTGTGCCCTCATCTGCTCCATTTTGTCATGGTCGTTATTCCAATGGGTACAGACCTTAAGTGTCGGCCAGGCCCTTGAACTTTTGTTTGTAGACTAGAGAGTAAGAGAGGCATGTTTGATCTCAATAAGATAGAAATCTTTTATGAAGAAAAAAAATTACAATACTAAAAATTATTTGATACTTATAGTTTCAAGCAAAAAGCATTAAAAAAAATGGCATAGTAAATTATGTTAGAGCATCAAATCTAAATATTAAGGCTATTAAGTGAAGATGACAAAAATCAAACCATGATTATGTTTTGAACTTCAAGTCAATTCTAGCATGAAAAAATCATACCGTGAAGACCAAAAAGAAAAGATAAAAAAGGTAGGAAACATTAAAATACTTATGCTTACCATATAAGTCATTCCTAACACAAGTGATAAATATTTCAGCCTCTTCATTTCCAACCATCCTAGTCTTGGGATAAAGAAGCTCCATCCTAGTCCTGCGGAATCAGCCATAAAGAGGGGTTTCATCGGATTATCTCCCCTAGTAGGTATGTTTGGCAGCTCTCCATTTTTTTTCAGCATCGCCTTGGCAATTTCCACATTTCCAACTGCAGCAGCAAAGTTCAAGGCTGTGGTCCCAATCTTATTTTTAGCTGTTATTAGATTGTTGTTTATCATCCACCTCAATAATGTTAATGCCAATAGCATTATTATTTCTCAAATTCATGTGACCTGAAATGTAATATAGTGTACATGAAATAGTAGGAAGATTAAGGTAATTACACTTCTACCTTAATTAGTTATCAAATCATTTTAAAATTTTAATTTAGCATGAAATGTAATGAATATTTTTTTATTCCTAAACATTTTTTTAAAATAATTATTTTTTCTCTTTTTCTACCGATATTAATACAACAGTTCCTCTATTACCCCACAATTTCCCACAATTTTTATCACAACTTGATGTGGTAAATTATGAGTGATAGACAATAAGTTTCAAATAGATTCATTATTTTTTCTCCACCATATAAATTTTACTAGAATTGATGATATTTATTTGTTGGAAAAAAATAAAAAAAAAAAGTATCACCCGTAAGACTTCAAATCATGAAAAACTATTGTTGAAAATTGTAATTCACGATTATGGGCATAAAATATGAATTTGGACTTCAAAAAATTATAGAACTAGTAAGGACCAAAATAATTAATTTCCTAACTATTTGGTTTTAGAGTTGTTGTATTTGTGCTTATTCAATTTCTTGTGCAACTATGAAACAACAAAATTTTCAATTATGAATATTTTCAAAATTATGTTTCAAAATAAAAAGAATTTGATACTATAATGAACTTTTTTTTAATTCTATATATTTGAAAGGTAGATTTGCAGCTAAATTTAGTAAAATATCAATCGTAAATGATTTTTTTTTTTTTTTTGTTCCATTTTGACAGATCATATATAATTGAGTTGAAATCTGTAAAAAAATTATTTTATATATTTTATTTTATTTATATTTTATTAATGCTAATAGATGTTATATCTGTTATATTTGTTTATATATAGTATATTAATTTCTCATTATTAAGTGGTCAGCTTCCCCCACCCTACACCCACCCCCCCCCCCTCCCAAGTTTTGGCCCCCAAAAATTATATGAATACCCTGAATTGCAAGAAAAAAAAATTACATAGATAATTATTTATATATCAACTAGTTTTGTCTATTTAAAATATATATATATATATATATATATATATATATTGAACACCTTGACTTGATAGTAACAAAAATTTTGGTTCAGCAAAAATAAGGATAATGTTTGGAACACAAAAAAAACAATAACAAGAATTTCCCAATATTCAATTTATACATGGCCGACTACAATCTCCAATTTATTTATTTATTTAAATGCATCGTCCAAATATGGGAATGTTGTGAAATTTTTGGTGGCTTTATTTTGTTTTGTCCATAGCAATACTATAAAAATGATCTTAGTCCCCCAAGAGATTTATTAATTTCATATAACAAAAAGATAGCAAGTCTACACACACTGATAAAAGCAGAGCCAAAACATAATTCTTAACTGATTAAACCAAAAAAAAGTAACAATAATAAAAATTAGCCTAAATAAAAGTAAAAATAGCTCAAACAACAACAAATGAACAAAAAATTCAACAAAAAGCTCATTTAAAAAAAACTATAAATTAATTAGATTCATAACTCGTTTAACTCATTCCATAAAAATAATCCATAATTTTTTTTCCCCCTAAAAAATGGTACTAAAAAAAAATATTGTGCCTGTGAGTTCTCCACAATGACACCGGCAGCTCTACTCTCCTCGGCTTTGCACTCACAGCATTGATAATGAGACTATCATGTAACGATTTCAAAATATAAAAATTCGTAAAAAGAAATTGTAAAACTTAATGTATTTGTATGTGTGCGTGTGTGTTTTTAGTGATATCAATATATTCATGTTCTATTATTATTCAAAAAAAAAAATTCTTTTTATTAGATTTGGTATAGTTTTTTTTTTTTAATGGCTATCCTAGAAAATAAATATCCTCATTCCCATTTCAACAATATTGATGAAAGCATAGGGTTTAATATTTTGGAATAAACAACAACCTTGTGATTTGCATATTGCGGTTGCATTTGGCATTGGCTTAAAAAGCCTTTTTTTACTATTTAGCTTATTTTTGCTACTATTTATGGGTCTCATTGCACTTTTTGGTACTAGTCATAGGTTTCACTGTACTATTTCAGCTACTAACTTTTATCTTTATCTACGATACTTAAGCAAAAAGTTTTTAGTTTCAGCTAAATAAACTGTTCTCTACATATGCTTTTATGTTTAGATGTCTACGTACGAAATAGTAAAAATATCGAGATGATTTGTCTATTTGAAAACAACTTATTTAGTGAAAACTGAAAACTTTTTGCTAAAAGTACTGTAGATGAAACTAAAAAGTAACTGAAATAGTACAATAGGACGGCAAAAATGGCCCATTACCATCAATTTTCAAAATAATTTGCTCAAAAACACTGTTTCCAAACTATATAGCAATATACCACTTTTTTAGGTACTCGAGTTTGCCAAGCTCGAGTACCATGTTTTTTTAATCCACTATAGCCTCATATTCAAGGAGCCCTATAGTGGCGTTTTTAAGCCCTATAGTGACGTTTTCGGACCCTATAGCGGCGTTTTTAAGCCCCCATACCAGGTTAAGGGGCCCTATAGTGACGTTTTCGGGCCCTATAGCGGCGTTTTCCTGCAAAATTTTTTTTATAAGTCCCCGTAACAGGTTCAAGGGACCCTATAGTGGCGTTTTTTGAGCCCTATAGTGACGTTTTTGGGCCCTATAGCGGCGTTTTCCTGCAAAATTTTTTTATAAGTCCCTATACAGGTTCAAGGGGCCCTATAGTGGCGTTTTTTGGCCCGAAAACGTCACTATAGGGCTTAAAAACGCCACTATAGGGCTCCTTGAATATGGGGCGATAATAGATTAAAAAAACATGGTACTCGAGCTTGGCAAGCTCGAGTACCTAAAAAAGTGGTATATTGCTATATAGTTTGGAAACAGTGTTTCTGGGCAAATTATTTTGAAAATTGATGGTAATGGGCCATTTTTACCACAATAGGACCCATAAATAGTACCAAAAAGTGTAGTGAGACCCATAAATAGTACTAAAAAGTGCAATAGGACCCATAAATAGTACCAAAAATAAGCTGAATAGTAAAAAAAGTTGGCTTTTTAAGCCAATGCCAAACGCATTCAATATATGCAAGAACCGTACAATTTTCGCAGATCAAAATATGAAAGAGGAATGACATCAAGAGAAACAAAAGAAATGAGAATGCATGCATACATGTTATATACCTGAAGAATGATTAAGGTGATCAAGTGGATTAAGGATCACTTCCCTCAGTAGAGACTACCAATGCCAGCTAAATGGTAGATGTAATTGATGTAATCGTCTAAGACCCCAAGTAAAAAAAAATGCCCTCAAATTTTAACCAATAGGGTTATTTATAACCAATAAATAAAATAATATTTTTTATCAAATAATAAAAAACAAAAAAAGAGAGATAAATGCAATGTCTACAATATTTTTCACAACACTTTTACAAAAATATTAAGTAACAGGTTATTATAGCTTGTTATTGATGGAAAAAAATAATTATAGTGGTGGGTTCAAATAGAAAGCAAAAAGCAATTTAACACTTAGTATTTGTTGTGAAAAATATTGTGATATTACAGTTCTAAAAAAAAAGGGAGAGCAATACATAAAAAAGTTCACAACATTTTTCACAATAGTTGAGTTAGCAAACTTTTACTAGTTCTCATCTAAGTCCACTATTAACATCATTCTTTTAACTTATCACTGTCAATCTACCACATCCACAAGTGTGAAAAGTTTTGTCAAATTTTTTATGTTTATAAGCTTTCTAAAATAAGAAATAAAAATTATATGTGGTTCATGTTAATTAATAGTAATTTTGCATCTAAAACAAGATAACCAGTTTTCGCCTTAAACCCCCAAATGCATCAAGCCACCCTGTAGACCTCCAAATGTTGTTAATATATACTTGAAGGCAATTCCTGCACACTAGAAGCGTGGAATAAATTGTTGAAGGTAAGAAAGGTTTGAGAATGTATGGAATGGCGGATGATTACAATGCCCTAGTGGGCTTAAATCTTAATCAAGCAGTCAAAAAGAGTGGAAAAGTCGTATAAAAATTCATGAAAGTATTCCAAAAGCTGAATAAAGTTTAGAGCATTCCCATTGAAAAACCAATACTAATATCGAAAAAGCAATGAAGAAGAAGAATAAAGAAGTGAGAGATAAAGCGTGGGAGAGGAAAAGGCCAAAATGATGGAAAAAATTGGCCTTTGCCCTTTTTAAAAAAACAATCCAGCATTTTGCCCTATTTCCCAAACTAATTAGGAAAATGCCCCTCTTTTGAAATTCGATTTTCTCAAAATCGAGTTAAGCCCTATAGTAGCATTTTTGAGTCTATAGTGACGTTTTTTAACTCAATCTCCATGAGGTCAAGTTATAGGTAAAAAAAAGAAAGAAAAAAAATTGCATGTAACTCAACTTTATGGAGATCAAGTTAAAAAACGCCACTATAGGTCCTTAAAACGTCACTATAGGCTCCTGAAAACGTCACTATAGGGCTCCAGAAATTTTTTTTTTTTTTTTTATAACTCGATTTTGAGAAAATCGAGTTTCAAAAGAGGGGTATTTACCTAATTAGTTTGGAAACAGGGGCAAAATGATGGATTTTTTTTTTTGAAAGGGGCATTTGCCCATTTTCCCCCGAAATGATGAGCTACGAAGTTACGTTCCTTAGAAATGCCTTTTACTTTCTCAGTGTTAACTTGTCAGTGGGGGAGAGACATGTGTTGTTATTATAAACAAATCTCACCTCACATTCGCAATTACTTAGCAAGTTCAATTGTTACTACTTTCCGACCAATACAGGTTGCTAGTCGTTATTCATCACATTGAAAAGTATTTTGTAATTAGTCATTTGGAAAGAATCTTTTTTCCTCGTCCAATCCTGTTCATACTAGGAACTATATATGTTGCAGGGTCATTGATCTTTTCCTCGTTCAAGCATGCAATTGTTAAATCTCAGGGACTTAGTGGAATACTAACTTTAGGATCCCACCAAGTCCTTGGACATGATGACTTCGTTACTTTAGATAAGCATTCACGCGTTGCTCATTACAAAAGAATGGCATCTTTTATACGCAGAGATGCAAGAGAATAAAAACTAGGAATAAAGTGGTCCATATGAGTCAGCCTAGAGGCATATAGGTGTATAATGCTATGCAGAGATAAAAGACGAATAAATATATGAAGGGTCTTGGTATTTTAGAATAATTATTAATAATTTATTTTAAGAAAATTTTGACATCAATTTCATAGGAAATATAAGAAGTTATCAAAAAAATTAATTGTTTTTTTTTCTTTTCTAATAAAAAGTTTCTAAAATTCTTTTTTAGAATAATGCTCTTAAGGTATCTAATAAATTTTCCCTACATTGTGTCATAACAAATAAGGGCACATTTGGTGCACTGAATAGAGATTACAACAAGAATGGTAATCTCTATTATTAGAAATAAAAGTGTTGTAATGAAATAACTAAAACTATTCATATATTTGGTTATATAAAAGTCGTAATATTAGAATAAAACTTAAAATAAATATTTAGGAAATATATTACTTGTTGAATTATATTTCTTAAAAAAGAATATTTTTCAAATTTGAGAGAGAAATTATGTTAGGTTCTAAAGATTTTGGATTAAATGTTTAGAATCATATGTTGTATGTGTTGGCAAATCGAGTACAAAACATGTCTAGCATATGTGTTAGGCAATGCTCAAAGGTGTAGGTTTCAAGTTTCAAGTTCAAGCTGACTGTAGAAAAGAGAAGTCACAATCTGCTAAGCTTGATTGATCGAGAATCGTAGAAAAAGAAATTCTGTAGAATTTTAAATCAAGCTCAAGCCCGTGAAAATGGTTAGGGTTTCAATCTAACCTGTCCACATATAAAAGGGAAACCCTAGCTATGTTTTTCAAACTTTTGGAAGACTTGTGTGTTACTCTTTGTGAGATTTGAGAGGTTTTGTACTTTCCAACTACACAAGTATCTACTGGAACAAGATCTACAATCAAGTGGTGATAGAACCTAGTTGCTACTACAGAGATCAACAACTGAGGGTGATCTGAAAGCTTTGAGTGGGATCTCAAAGTCACAAGCGTGGGTGCTTGTGTTGCAGTAAATCCAAGGAGAGAAGGAATTCGTGGATTCAGAGTTTGCACGTGGTCGTGTCAGTAAGTTGCTGCTTGAGGTAGTAATAAATTTAGGGTTAAATTTGATTGTAAAAACTTTGATTCTCTTATAGTGGATTTGCTTTACCTTGAGGATAGCAAGGTCAAATCCTCCCCAGGTTTTTACCTTGAAACGGTTCATTTCATTGGTTTTCTTGGGTCATCATATCGTGGTGTTATTTACTTTTTCGCTACTGTGCATGATATGATTTATTATTGTTTAACCTAGATTTGAATAATTAACCTAAGTAATCACTTGGCTAATATATTAGGTTAAAAAATCTTGTTTAAGAGGTCTAAACAAAACAAACAAGTGGTATCAGAGCAGGTTAGCTCTTGTTTATTTGTTTCTATACCTAGAGTTAATCCTTGACCCCTGCTGTCATGGAACACGGTCATTCTCTTGTGATCCCTCCACACTTTGATGGAAATAACTATGCTTATTGAAAGTTTAGGATGAAAGCCTTCTTGAAATCTATTGATGAGAGTGTATGGCTATCTGTTGAAAATGGTTGGGAAAGACCAACCACTGCTATTGGTGAATGGACTTCTACCCAAAAGGAAGCAGCAAGCTTTAACAGTAAGGTTATGAATGTGATATTCAATGTTGTTTCTATAGAAGAATTCAAGAGGATCTCGAATGTGGAGGTTGCTCACACTGATGGGAACATCTTACAAATAGTGCATGAAGGCACCAAGGCAGTAAAAATCAATAAACTACAGTAGTTGACCTCTAGATTTGAAAGTATTAGAATGTCAGATGATGAGTCTTTTGATAAATTCTATGCTAAGTTGAATGATATTGTCAATTCTGCTTTTAATTTGGGTGAAGTTTATGATCAACCTAAAATTGTTAGGAAAATTCTTAAATCATTAACAAAGCACTTTAGACCAAAAGTGATTACCATAACTAAAAGTAAAGATGTTGATTCCATTCCTGTAGAAGAACTTGTAGGATCTCTTCACTCCTATGCATCTGACTTGCCAAAAACTAACAAATCGAAATCCATGGCCTTGAAATCAGTTGATGATTGTGGATTTGATGATGAACTCTCATCTACTGAGATTGCTTATCTTGCCAAGAACTTTAGAAATTTTCTGAGAAATAATAATAGAAGGACAAGAAATAGAAACAATGTTGACCCTAAGAATGTGAAGAAGAATGACACAACTAAAAATAACAATTCCAAAAATTCAAAAGAAAAAGTTGGTCAATCTTCTAACAGTTCTTTAAGACAATAGTGTTTTAGTTGTCAGGGGTATGGTCATCTAAAATTTGAATGTCCAACATTTTTGAGATCTAAAGAAAAAGCTATGGCTATTACTCGAAGTGATGATGAAGTTTATGATCATGAGTCTGAAAGTGATCAAGAAGGAAACTTTATGGCTTTCACTGCTACTACTGTAGTAAGTGAAATGAAGATTGCTAATGAGAACCCTTCTAATGGGGAACTCTCTAAGAATGCTGATTTGCAAGAGGCTTATAACAAACTTTGCAAAATTGCAGCAAAAGATGCCATAAGTCTTGATATAAGGCTGAAAAAGATAAACACCCTTGAACAAGAAAAGAAAATTTTGTTGTTAAAATTGTTTGATGCCAATGAACTCTTAAATTCTATTGAGATTGAGAACATGTCTTTGCTTGAAAAAGTTAAAAGTTAAAAGTTTAGAATTAGAATTATCTGTTGCTAGAGAACAAGTAGATAGGTCTTCTACTTCTAAAGTGGATGGTATGGTAAATGTTCAAAAATTTGTTTTTGATAAGACAGTTTTAGGGTTTGTTGAAAGTGGTTCTTCTTCTATTGTTCATCCTCCCAAGTTTGTACCTGCTACATCCTACTTTTGTTGTTCATCCATCTTTATCTGAAATTAAGGTACATAAGAAAGAAGTTCTAGCTTCTAGAAGAACTAGGGTAGATCTAAGTGAGTCAAAACCTAAGTATCCCAATCAATCTGGAAGCAAGAAACATCACAAACCTCAATGGTTTTGTCATTTTTGTGGTGGAGCTGGGCATATTAGGTCTAATTGCTTTAAACTGCAAGCTTCAAAGCAAACATCCAAACAAAAAGTGCTTGTGCTAAAAGCATAGGATCCTATGGCACTTATCCATGAATTGGTAAAGGTTTTTAACATTTATGCCAATACTGGAGCTAAGATTAAGGCTAATTCAAATAGAAACCCCAACTCCAAGTTTGCATCTAAAAGAATCTGGATGCAAAAGACTTAGTCTCAGTGAGTCTATCTAACATGGTCCTTGTGTTAATTCTTTCAATCTCTCGTGACCAAAACTATTTTTCATTAGGGTTTGCATTTGCATTACATTCATGCATTTCATTCTAGATTTGTTTTTGATGTTTTTCAGTTTTTTTTAATAAAAAAATTAGAAAAAAAAAAGGTTTTTTTTATTATACATCTTCAAGATGTGTAATTGAGGTTGACCTATGAAATTTGAATTTCATGACTGCGTACCTTGTTTAGCTTTTATGAGCTTTATTTTTCTGCACTTTGCTAGTTTGTGCTATGTAGTGCTTATATTGTGTGAGTTATTTATGGTTTTTAAACACATGCTCTTGATTTTGAAGTCACATTCTTTTGATTGTAAGGACTAAAGAATCCTAGGGGAAAGGCATAAATTACCTTCTCACCACTATTACTTGCCAATCATGAACACCTGTGAGCAAATCATAAAAGCTGTGCTCGGTAAGGTGTAGCACTTGCACAGCAAGATATTTAAGGTGTTGCTATGAAAATTAATAAAAGAAGGAAAAAGCAAAAAGAAAAACAAAGAAAAATATGCTTCAAAAGAAAAAGAAAAGTAAAAGAAATGAATAAAAAAATTGCATGGTTGCAAGTGTGTTTTCTAGGAGATGTGAGAGTTATATGATGTAACTCTTTAGGTGATAGTCACTTTCAAACTTATGTGATTGATAATGTAGAAATTGTGCTTATTTTCCATCTACATATCACCTTTTAGGTATCTCATACACTTACTAGTTGCACACACCACAAGCAAGTCTTTGTTAAACTTTGTACATAGGATTAGGGTTGTCCACGGGTTGGGTCAGATTAGGTTTGGGTCTGACCTGCACCCGACCCGATTGAATCGAGTGAATAGAAAATAGACCCGCGGCCGACCAAACATTTAGGTCGAGCATGATGAAGCAGGTCATCGGTTGAGCAGGTCAAGGCTGGTCGGGTGATTTCAGGTCTCAAGCACAAAAAAAATTCAAAATCCAAAAAATCTTCTCAAAAAAAAGAAAAAAAAAAAAAAAAAAAAAAAAACCAAAACAATCTTCTCAAAATCCAAACCAAAACCCCTAGATCTATGAGACTAAAACAAAATCAAAACCTAGAACAATCTTAAAAAAATAAATAAATAAAAATACCCAGAACAAAGAAATTAAAATCCAAACCAAAAACCCCAAATCTATGACTAATCCGAAAAAGAGAATAGATTAAACCAACAGCACCACCACCACTCCCTCCCTCACCACCAACCAACACATCCATCACAAGACCAGTACAAACTTTTTTAGAAAAAAATAGAACTTTTTTTTACTAACCCACCTTCAAAATGCACAGATCAGAGTCTAGACACTCGATTTTGCACCCATGATTTAATCAAGGAAGATGACTGGAATGACTATTCGTGTACCCAAAATTCATCATTGCATTACATGCATTAATTTGTTCATTGCATATCATAAAAATGATCTTGAGGTTCTAACAGTCGTGACGGTATGCCCAATTTCCAAATTGGACCGTTGGATCGAAAGATATCGCATGATCAAGTTTGCATGATCAGCATACATTGTGTTTAGGTAGAGTCAACCACACATGATTAATTTAAATTAATTCTGATTGGTTAAACAATCAAAATTAATTATACAATTTTGTGATTGGTTGTTAGTTAGTGTCTAAAATAGGATTGCTTGCATGGGAATAAAGAGGATAATTGGATAACAATAAAATTGTGGATAATTTGAACTTTATCAAGATTTAGTTTAGTGTATTTATCTACAAGATAATTATTGCTAAAAAGACCTAAATTACCCAAAAAAGAGTTGAAAATTTTAGAATACGGATTAAAAACGTGACTAAGTACATGTCCCGGCTCAAGAAAACCTAAAAATGGAGTCCAAAACACACCCAAACATGAAAGCCTGATTGGCATCCAAGAGTGCCATTCGGCAATTTTGGAGTGCCGATCAACACTTTTGGAGTGTCGAACGGCACTTTCAAAGTGTTGAATGGCACCTATTAAGGCTTTGGCCCGACGGTCTTCGAGTGACGATAAAACACATATTTTTTGACTTTTTCGCAAAAGGATGCATCCCGATTTGTATTCTAATCGTCTGAGCTATTTTTTCGAATCTTCCAGCCTCTATAAACAGGGACGAAATCTCAAAATTCAGCACACTTTTTCATACTCTCAAATTTCTGATATTTCTGATCCCCCTTTCTGAAATTCTCTCTCTTACATTAAAGGTGTTTTGGAGGATTTAGCCTTAAGAATTTGTAAGCTAGGTTGTTAGATTTCAAAGAAAATTGCATAAATTTATTTGAACCCTAAAATATTCAATTAAGAAAAAGAGTACGTCCATGCAAGAGGTAGCTTTTCTTTTCTTTACTTCTCTTTTTCTTCTATCTCTTTTTATTTTGATGCATGAATAAATACTTGTTTAGTATTGATTTTGCAATGATCATCTCATATGTTATCCATATTTTCTTTATTAGAATATGTATATGGTGTTTTTATTGTTAAGATCTGTTTTTTTTTTTTTTTAAATCTACTTGTTAACATACTTTTCTTAATTAAAAAAAACGGATCTGCATCTTTCTTAGATGCAGATCTGAATTTTTCTCAAATAAAAAATTGATTTGCATCTTCATTAGATGCAAATCTGAAATTTTCCCAAATCAAAAACTGATTTGCATCTTCCTTAGATGCAGATCTGAATTTTTCCTCAAATCAAAAAGTGATTTGCATCTTCATTATTGGTAGATCTGAATTTTTCCAAATCAAAAATTGATCTGCATCTTCCTTAGATGCAGATCTAAATTTTTCCCAAATCAAAAACTGATTTGCATCTTCCTTAAATGCAGATCTGAATTTATTGACCTCTTGTGATGAATTAACCAATTAATTAGCCAAGTTAATTAATTAATCCAATTCACATGCAATACATGAGGTAGCACAAACAAATCACCAACTAAGTTAAAATGCAGTGGAAAATAAAGTTGACACGGTGATTTGTTTACGAATAGGGAAAAGCTCCAAGGCAAAAACCCTACCGGGTGATTTTAAGGAAACCACTATCGAGAATTCACTATTATCACAACAAGCAGTTACAAGTAAAGGAATCCCAGTACCTTATATCAACCTACAGTTGAACCCTTACCCCAATACCCAATTGGACTTATTCTGTAGTGACAATCTTCATTAGATGCAGATCTAAATTTTTCTCCAATCAAAAACTAATTTGTAGCTTCCTTAGATACAAATCTGAATTTTTCTTATTTAAAAACTAATCTACATCGTCTTTAGATGTAGATCTGAATTTTTTTAACATAGCAGAATTTGAAATAAAAAAAAGGATCATGAGTAGTGTTGTTTTGTTTGTTTAGTGCATGTAGCATAAATTTATTTCATGAATAAAGTCCACTTCTCAAATAAAAAAATATTTTTCTTGTTTGTTACACATATAAAAATAGATTTGATTCTTTCCAATATACAAACCTAATTTTTTTTATTATCACAAAAAAGATCTGATTTTTTTTACACAAACCATTTTTTTTTTTTAAGTTCTCAAAAACAGATCTGATCTTTTTTAAAAAAAAAAAAAAAAAACCAAAAGACTTAGTTTTATTTAATAAACATAGATCTGAATTTTTCTCTCCAAAAACTTTTTTTTTTACACCTCAAAAGCAGATCTGATTTTTTTTAAACCCAATTAAATTTTTTTTACTCACAAAAACATATATGAATTTTTAACAAAGAAGAGGACACATTCATAAATAAACTTATGTGATTTAGCTTTGTTCATGTATGAAACATATCATTCATATCATGCATAAAGGGGTACACTGGTCATGAGAGTCTAGAAGACCAGACTCTGTCTGGGCGAAATGGGTGCCTAACACCTTCCCATTCTGTAACCTAGCCTCCAAATCTAGTTCTTTTGGACAGGTAGATCTATGCCTTGTCTTTATTCTTTTATTTTGGGTAGATTGTAACTAGGACAAAAGGCCATGTAATTATTTGGTAGTTTGTAACTAGGACCCAAAGCCATGTAATTTTCAATTTATCAAATATGTACCTTCTTTATTCAATCAGTGATAGATGAAACAATTTAGTCATGTATTTTGTATTTTTTTTTTCTTATTTTTTTGTATAAAAAATAAATGATGACTCCACACCTTTTACCCAAAAAGAGAGGTGTCTTGAATAAGCACCCAAAAATCTCTTTTTTGAGGGTCACCCCTTTTGGGTGGTCTCTCACAGTGGCGACTCCACCGGGGATGTTGAGGGATAAGTTTCGTATTAGACTTAAGTGACCAAATGAGTACCCTTGTTTTTGCATGGTCTTGCATGATATTTTTGTTTGTTTGTTTATGTTTGTTGAGATATTGTATGATATTTTGTTGTATGTATTGTTTGTTAAGAGCTTTCCCTAACTGTCATAGTGTGTGCCATCAAAATAACAAATATGTATGCACCCCTTTCAACAACATGTGGTGGTAGTAACCATGGATTATCGGCCTTCATTAGATTCGGGTACCCAGTGGCAAACTCACCAACTCATAGCCTAAAGTCACTGGATCATTTCCTGTTGACTGTAAAGGACAAACCATGCCGTTTTGACCAACGCAATGTTCATTACATTATAAGTTGGGAGGTATAACGTCCTAGCTATGGGGAACAATGAAACAAAAAACCCACCCTATAACGTAATGACCTAGAATCTACTTTTAGGTTGGTCCTTGTTAAAATTGCATTGCACGTTATGTGTGGTTGTTTGGTTGACTGATTGATATAGATAGGGGACCTAGCTTTGATTAACCCAACCAAGCCTGTCAATAGGGGAGAATTTGGTCAAGATCTAAAGGAAGGCTGCAAAGAAAACCTAAGGCCAACACTTAAGCCAGTAGCTCCAGTTCCAAGGATGACCATACTTAACACCATGGTAGCTAGTCAAATTTAGCTAAGGGGGACATGAACCGTATGGTGCAACAAGTTCAGAATCTAAAAAGTAACCAAGAGGAGAACAAGGATGACCATAATCTACCCACTATGGAGAATGAGAGGAAGATCAATGAAAGAATGAACAAGATGGAAGAGGTTATTAGAAGAGCTTGTAAGATGGAAGACCTCATTGACTATGAATCCCTCTCACTTTTCCCTGATGCGAGACTGCCTCCCAAGTTCAAGATGCCAACCTTGGACAAGTTTGATGGGACCAGTTGCCCAAAGTCCCATTTGAAGATCTGCATAAGGGTTATGTAGCCCCTAGGTGAAACTGAAGAAGTACTTACTCAAGTGTTCCAAAACACTCTAATCGGAGTTGCTCTTAGATGGTTCCTCAACTTAGACGACATTAGAGCAAGGAGTTGGGAGGACATCTGCTGAGAGTTTCACAAGCAATACAAGTATAACATAGAAGTGGACATAACAAGGAGAGATCTTGAGACTACGAAGCAAGAGCCAAAAAATTCTTTCTCTACCTTCATCACCAAATGGAGGTCTAGAGCTGCACAGATGATGAATAGGCCAAGTGAAGAAGAACAGTTAGCTATGGTTGTAAAGAATTTATTACCTATATACCATAAGTACTTGTTTGCTCAGTATTTTCCTAATTTTAAAGCTATGATTGCTGCTGGAACCCAAATTGAAGATGCAATAAATAATGTAGGATCTAGTTCTAAGGTTGCAAAAATTTCCAATATCAATAAAAATGATCCTTACCAACTAATTGTATCCATTGCACCCTTGCAAGTATCACACGGGCCTAGACCTAGGAGGGAGTTTCATGAGTTATATATGCCTATGAGCCAAGTGTTTGACAAGCTAATAGTAAAAGGGTTGCTGAAGCCCTTAGACCTAAGACCAATTCCAAACCCGCTACCTGCAAGGTTTGATGTGAATAAGAGATGTGCCTACCACCAAGGCCCTGGCCATAATACTGACAATTGTTTTGGCCTTCGTCATGCAATCCAAAACCTAATAGACAGTAAGGTGATCGCGCCGCCTATGAGGCCTAGTATCACTAACAATCCCTTACCCAATCATAATCTTGGGAGGGGACCAAGGATTAATTGCCTGATGATCGAAGAGGAAAGTAAAAAAGACCCATCTGGCCTGATCTATGACCTACCCGAGTGCTTTATGATGACATGGGAAGAATTGATGGATAGGACATCTACCACCACCACAGGATATGACATATGGAGTGAAGATGTGCTAGGAACCACAAATCACCCAACACCCACAAATGGGGGGAGATACTTCAAACCCCAAACAAATTACCCAACATCCATAAATGGTGGGAAACATTTCAAACCCCAGTTAAACAACCCAACACCCACAAATGGGGGGAGACACTTCAAACCCCAAGATGCCAACCCAAATGACCTGACAAAAATTGCCCACATCACAAGGGGGGGGGGGGGGGGAGACACTTCAAACCCCTACATTTGGAGACAGAAAACTCGGTAGAAGGCCTTGAATAAATCCACCCATCAAACACCTGTTGAAGAAGATGAGGTCCTTAAGCAACTACAGAAGACACAAGCCAACATATCCTTATGGGGTTTACTCATGGCCTCATACAAACATCATTAAAACTTGGTAGACATTCTCAACCAAATCCAAGTTCCCTACAACCACAACTTCTCAAGATCTTAATGCTATTATTGGGTCCATAAGTATTTCCTACTCTGACAAGGATCTGACAAAGAAGGGGAAGCACCATAATGACCCATTACACATTACTGTAGATGCCAAAGGCTAGAGGATACCGATGCTTCTCATTGATGATGGAAGTGCTTTAAATGTGTGTCCTTTAAAGACTGTAAGTTGTTTGGGTCTAAATTGAAGACTTTGTGCCAATTGACTAGCATGTGAAGGCATATGATAATAGTAGAAGAGAAGTCTCAAGAACCATAACATTAGAGCTCACTATAGGCTCGATGATCAAGAAGGTGGAGTTTCAAGTCCTTAACATAGTATCATGCTTCAATATGCTCCTTGGGTGACCATGGATCCATGAAACAGTGGTCGTGCCTTCATCTCTGTACCAAAAGGTTCGGTTTCCATATGAAGGGGCTATTGTGACCATATATGGTGATACTTTGACTACACCCAAACCTATCTATGGTATTGACTCTAAGAAGGAGCCATTGACTTTGGATGGCTTTGAGATTGAGAGGCCTAGCTTTGAAAGGAGAGACAAGGGGATAGAGAAGATCCCAATGGACTTTGCTACTTACAGCAACAATAATGTGGTAGCAATGATGAGGAAAATGAATTACCTTCCAAGGATGAACTTGGGGAGAACTGTGAAGAAGCCCACTATTCAAGACCTGATGATTCCTACTGCCACACCACCTTTTGGGCTAGGCTATAAGCCTACTGATGATGATTTGTTAGAGATGGAAATGAGAAAGATGGCCTGTGCCAAAGCAAAAGCAAAGGGACTTCCTTGTCCTCCAGAACCCTTAAGGCCCTATACTCCTACGTTGAATGGGAAATTTGTCAAAGCTGGAGATAATCAACGTTATTGGGGATTCCTCGAACCCAGATTTGATCCTATAACAAGGACAATGGTGCCCAGGTTTGAGTTACTACTTGAGTGCAATAACAAGGTTCCAGAACTGAAGAAGGAAAACGCAACCTGAGTTCCAACTTGATAGGCCAAGAATGTTTTGACCCCTTGTGATGAATTAACCAACTAATTTAGCCAAGTTAATTAATTAATCCAAATTACATGCAATAGCGTGATAGCACAAACAAATCACCAACTAAGTTAATATGCAACGGAAAAATAAATTTGACATAGGTGATTTGTTTACGAATGGAAAAAACCACCGAGACAAAACCCCACCAGGTGAATTTAAGGTCACCACTCCCAAGAATCCACTATTATCAAAACAAGTGATTACAAGTAAAGGAATCCCAGTACCTTATACCAACCTATAGTTGAACCCTTACCCCAATACCCAATTGGACTTGTTCTGTAGTGACAATCTCTCCTTTCAATGCATGGTCCCAATACGTGACTAACCAATTCGATGGCGGATCCCAGTACGTGGCTTACACACCAACTTTAGAAGGATGTTGGCTACAAAGTTCTTCAGTTCATCAACACGATGAAGATCACCAAGCTCCTTGGTTACAAAACCCTACAGCGTACAAACGCAACAACTTCTTGAAGAGAAAGATGAACTAAGGCATATGTCTCTGGCTCACAATATGCTTGTGAAAAACTTTTGCATTGATGTGCATCCGCTGTGATGCCCCTTAAAACAATCCTTATATATGTTTAAGGTTGTGAGGAAAGAAATCCCAAACATCTATACACGGATTAGAGTGAAATCAGATTTGAAAAATTGATTTTCTTAAATCTCGATAGATAGGGTATCTGTCGAGAAGCTGTCGAGCATCGGGCTGAAACAGCTTTTTAAACCTTGATAGATACTAGCTATCGAGTTTTAAAAACCAGCACTTCTTCATTTGATTCTTGGACAGACTTGCATGGCTTTAACACTTGAACTTGAAACCTTGTTCCTTGAAGTATTAAACACATCTTAGATCTACCCAATTACAAGTAAAGTGTGTTTTGTCAAAGGATAGCCAATTCTACATTGACATATATTCCTAACATGAATCACATATGTCCTAACAATCTCCCCCTTTGGCAATTCATGATAAAACCATAACAAACAAATGAACATATGAGAGAAGTCATAACTCACTCAACTCATATTCACTTGTTGAATACAATAAAATCTATCCTAATACAAACTCTTGAAAAACTTTGCAAGAAGAGAGTTTATGGTAAGAAGACTTTGACAACCTGTATTTTTGAAACACTTTAAACAAAACTCATCAAGGCATCTTTGTGTGAAACAGAAATAAAAGATTGCATACAATGTATAAGAAGCATGTGCATAAAGAGAGAAAAGAAACAACACATGAAAAGATAGGTGAAAGAAATGTAATAACAACCTCATCATATATATAACTCAAAATAAGTACAAGGTTTGCTATCACAAAGTAAGAACAATGTATCTATAAAAGAAGAAAAGAAAAAAAATACAAAAGTCCTCACTACATCCCTCAAAAAGAAAAAACACTCCCCCTAACCAAAAAAACTCCTATGCTAACTCTCCCCCTATATAGATGACTACTCTCATCCCAAAACTACTCCCCCTTTTTGTCATGAATGACAAAAGGAAAGTAACTCAGGTAGTCATCTCATCATCGCTAGAAGAGCCAGCATCCTCGTCCTCAGCATCATCATCACTACTGGAGCGATCATCACTCTCATCCTCTGAAGCTGGTGAAGATGAAGCATCCATGCGCACAAGCTATACCATGATGGCCTCAAGAGTCACTTCACCTGCTGAAGAAGAAGGAGTGGAGGTGGATGCAGCGAAAGAAGCTGGAAGAGTCACCATCTTGGTCCGTGGCCACCTTGGGCAAAGTTGGGCCTCACTCCATCTAACGGTAGCAGCGTCTATGGCACACATAACTGTAAAATAAGGAGACTCGGGATAGGAGACAGAAAAATGGTGAAAAAGCCTCATGTTAGTGGAAGGAAAAATGAGCTTATCACAAGTCGTCGTATCCTTATAAACATCTATAAAGGAGAGTATAAAGTGTGAGGGAAAATCTATAGTAAGCCTCTCAAAGAGGGACAACAAAAATCGAGCACGAGGCTCTGTGATAGAGTTATAGTGAGACAATGGATGGAAAACGAATGTCATCACCATGTTAAGGAACCTTGGACCTTTTGCAAAGCCCGAGTATGGGGTGTTTTGACGGTCACCCCAAGAAGAAGGTGTCTCATAGAAAAGAGACGAGAGTTCGTCTTTAGACACAGTCTTAAGATGATCGCAACCAGGGTAGTCAGGATGCGTTACCCTAGGTACATGTAGCTCCTTGGATACAATATCCGGAGTGACTACGATGCGCGTACCACGAACGCAAGTGATAAAATGAGGTAGTGAATAGTCGAATCCATGCATGTTGGAGTAGAACTCCTGTATGATCATAGAAGGACAAGTGACCAGGATGCCACACAGTGACTCCCAACCTCAACTGTAGATGATAGTGGGAAGGTTAGTATTGGAAAAATCTGATAGAACAACTTGGCATTCTGAATGAATGCCGCATCGTGAAAAGTTCTCCAAGAAGTCCATACGAGCCTTCTTATCATGGAACCGGATGTGAAAGGGGGTAGAATCAGAAGAGGATGCCCCAGAACAAATAGGGTTCCGGGACGGAGCAGATTTACGCTTAGGTTCCATAGAGCAAGCTAACGTGTAGAAAGAGAGAGAAAGAGACGTGCAGAAAAGCACCAAACAAATCAATATAAGAATATAAATAAATGAAGGTACGTATGCATGAAAATTGCATGAACATATGACATGCAATAGTAAAAACATCATGGGCTCAACCCAATCCAATCCTACCAGCACACATGAATTCAACATATATAGCACACATCTATAATGCATGAAAATATAGTTAAAATGCAAATGTAATGAAATTCATGAACATTTAGGATCATTTACACAAAACCCATCCCAAAAATTTTACAAAAACCTCTTTAATTTTGAAAAAACCCAAATTTTTCAACAAACCCCAAAAGTTAGATCACAAAAGACGAAATGCATGATAAATGAGTGAATAAGAGACATACCAAAGAAAGAAAATGCTTTTGAGACTGAAGAACACTTGGGGAAGAGGTTTGGAGTAAAAAGAAGTGTTTAGGAAGGTGAGAGGTTAGAAAGAATTGAGAGAGATCGAGAAAAATGAAGTAGAGATCGCGCTGACCCTTTATATAGAAATCCATAATTCTCGACAGATCAAGAGGTATCGAGAGGTGTCGAGATTTAAAGTTCAACAAATACAGCTATCGAGAAGCTATCCAGAGGTGTCCACAGCAAAAGGGGCTCAATGGATTGAGAAGCTATCGAGCATCTATCGAGCATACAAAAACTTCCTCGATGGATCGAGAAGCTATCAAGAAGTTATTGAGACAAATTCTCAAAAATCTCGATGGATCGAAAATGTGATAGCAGCTGTCGAGAAAAGAAGTTGGAGAGTTTGATAGATAGCCTAGTTGTCGAGAGGTGTCCAGCAGCTATCAAGATTGCTTAAAAATAGTTTTTCAAGAAGAGAAAAACACAGAAATGAATGCAATCAAGCATGCTACACAACTGGGCATGAGAAGGAGCCACCCACCCCATGGAGGACTCCATGAAGAAGATCAAGACTGTTAAGTTAGTCACTCTTGCCAAGAAGATCAAGACTGTTGAGCCAGTCACCCCTATCAAGAACATTGTGTTTGTCCCCATTGAGTCTATTTTTGCTAGTATTTCTATTCCAGTTAAGTCTGTTTGTGATAGTATTCCCATTGAGTCTAATTTAGTTAAGTCTATTGAATCTGTTGAGTCTGTTAAGAACTCTTTTCCTTATAATATGATTTCTGATTCTACTTATTTATTGGCTTTGAATGCTTTTATTTTTGAAATTGGTAAAGAAACTCTTAATGATAAGGAATTAAAACAAGGACCCCTAGAACCCATAAAAGAAGAAACCCAACCCATTAACTTGGGAACCAATGATGAACCTAAAATGATACAAGTGGGCAATACCTTAACTGCTTCAAAGCGAGATGCATTAGTAGCACTACTGACAAAATTCAAAGAAGTCTTTGCGTGGTCATATAAAGATATGCTGGGGATAGATACAGATATAGTACAGCATTGCATTCCAACAGATCCAACCATGAAGCCAAAGTGGACCCTCAAGATCAAGGAAGAAGATGAGAAACAGTACAATGCAGGATTACTGAGAGTGGCTAACTATCTAGAATGGTTAGCCAATGTTGTTCCTGTGCCAAAGAAGAATAGGAAAGTGAGAATGTGCGTAGACTTAAGAGATCTGAATAAGGCCAGCCCAAAAGATGACTTTCCATTGCCTCATATTGACATCTTGGTTGACAATACAACAGGTCATGCTTTGCTATCATTCATGGACAGATTTTTAGGGTACAATCAGATTCAAATGGCTCTAGAAGATATGGAAAAAACCTCATTCATTTCACCATTAGGGACATATTGCTACAAGGTCATGCCATTTGGCCTCAAGAATGCTGGTGGTACTTACCAACGTGAAACCACCACTTTGCTACATGATTTGATCCACAAAGAAGTAGAAGTTTATGTTGATGATATGATCGTCAAGTTCAAGGACCAAGAAGGACATATGCCAACTTTACGGAAGTTCTTTGAAAGAATCTAGTTGTACAAGCTATGGTTGAATCCAAAGAAGTGCACATTTAGAGTCACATCTGGCAAGCTGTTGGGGTTTATGGTAAGCCAGAGGGGAATTGAAGTAGATCCTGAAAAAAATCAAAGCAATTGTAGAGATGAAACCTCCAAGAACTGAAAAGGAGATTCGAGGATTTCTAGGGAGGATGTAGTACATTAGCAAGTTCATAGCCTAGCTCATAATGACATGTGAACCGATTTTTCGACTGCTCAAGAAAGAAGTCCCTACAGTGTGGAATGAACAATGCCAAGAAGCTTTTGAGAAGATCAAGAATTATCTAATGAAACCACCAATAATCGTCCCACCAGAACCCGAAAAGCCATTGTTGTTGTATCTCACCACTACAGATACAGTAATAGAGGCTCTACTTGCTAAATACCTAGAGAAGACTAAAAAGGAGAATGCAATATACTACATCAGCAAGAAGATGTTGCCCTATGAAGAAAATTATTCACCACTAGAAAAGACATGTGTAGCACTTGTATGGGCAACCCACAAACTTAGACATTATATGCTTGCTTACAAGGTCTTGCTGATTGTAAGAATGGATCCTTTGAAGTACTTAATGGAAAAGCCTATGCAGGATGGGAAGACATCTAAATCGGTGTTGCTTTTTTCAGAATTCGATATTAAATATGTGACTAAAAAATCTGTGAAGGGGAGGGCAATTACTAATCACTTATCTGTGAAGGGGAGGGCGATTGCTGATCACTTAGCCCATTATTCACCCGGAGAAGCTAAAGAGGTCCAAGGAAACTTTCCATATGAAGATATCATAGGGATTGAGGTAGAATTGTGGAAGATGTACTTTGATAGAGCAACAAATCAAAATGGAAGTGGCATTGGAGTTCTCTTAATTTCTCCAAAAGGGACACACATCCCATTTTCAGGCAGACTTAACTTTCCTGCCACCAACAAGGCCACTAAATATGAAGCCTGCATCATGGGGTTACGAGCAACTCTAGGCCTTAGAGTGAAAGAATTGGAAGTATATGGTGACTCAGCCTTGATAATCTTTCAGATTCAAAATAAATGGAAGAACAAAGAAGAAAGGTTGGTGCCTTATCATGAATGTCTTCAAAAGTGGGCCTCAAAATTCAACAAGGTCCAATACCAATATGTGCCAATGATGCAAAATCATATTGCAGATACTTTAGCAACAATGGCATCCATGATGGATGGGCCTAAAGAAGATGAAACAAGACCGATAATGGTGGAACAAAAAGAGGAACCGGCCTATTACATGACAATAGAGGAAGATGAGGGAAAGAATGGGGAAGATGAATGGTATTCAGACATCCTACAATACCTCAAGGATGGGACATACCCACCATCTACAAACAAGAATGATCAATTGACCATCCGAAGATTATCTACCAATTACATTATTTGTGGTGAAAGGCTTTATAGAAGAACGTATGATGGAATTCATCTCCTTTGTGTAACTACTCAGGAAGCATAGCAAATAATTGAAGAGGTTCATGAATCAAGCTACATGCCACATATGAATGCACACATGCTATCAAGAAAGATAATGAGACAAGGTTATAACTGGACCACTATGGAAGCTGACTGTATGGCTCATGTTCAAAAATGCCATCAATGCCAAATCCACGGAGATCTAAAGCATATGCCACCTATGCCACTACATACTATGACATCACCCTAGTCATTTTCTACCTGGGGGATAGACATCATTCGGAAGATTCACCCAACCGTTGTACGATATTATGTATGACATTATGTATGACTTAATGTTGTGATTAATAAAGTTTCTTTATTATTATCTAAAATAATGGTAACATGAATATTTTAACATTATCATATAGTCCATGAGATGCATAGTATGTGATTTATGTGATTTAGTCACAGAAGATATAGATCACAAGTTCTTTGTAAACTCAGAATTTTGGTTCGTAGTCAATGATGAAATTGGGCATTTCATCTGCGAAGACTATAACATATCAACTAAGATGATTTGTCTTGATCATGGAAGTGGAGACTTCTAGTTGATATATTGATATGTTTTAAGAGTTAAGACATATTGAACTGGACCGTTGTGAGATTTATTATTCTCCTAATGACTGTCAAATGAATAATAAATCTCACGACTTCTATTTGCATGAACTCTTAATCCTGAGAGAATAATGGACCTGATCATGGACTATAGGTTGCTTTGATATATCAGGAGTGAGATCTAAAGTAATGGTTAAAACCTCAGTATATTGGGCAGCCACATTTAGTGTTGATGGAACATATATTCTTAAAATGGAATTCATAGTCTCTTAACGAAGATATAAAATATTCCCTTGAGATAAGTTTAATGGGTTCAGTTATTCAGAGAGTTAGGCCTAACCACTTTAGTAAGAAATTATTGAAGTATATATTTATGAAATTGGATTTCATAAATATATGATGAATAAATTAAAGGATTAAACCGGGTACTCAAGGATTAAGATGTAGTAATCTTCAAAGTGGCAGTTTACATTCATGACTTTGTATTACTATGAATATTTTATGAAGGGGTTGCATGTATAATAAAGTCTTGGGATATAATATATTAATAAGGTCTAGAGTGCAATTATATTTATATGGTGTTATTAAATATAATTAATGGTAATTTTGAACTTGTCAAGAGTTGACAGAAAAACTCAAGGCCCATTGCAGCTAGTGTCTTATTAGTCCCTTTTGGTCCCACTCCAAGCCACACACTAAAGCCCAATTGAAAAGGCCCAATAGGCCAGCCCAATTAGATAATTAGTTAGTTATAAAAAGAGAAACATACATAATTTTTTATGAGAGATACATCATTGTGAAATGGTGTGTATGTGTGAGTGAAGTCACTCAATTATTCTCCCTTGGAAACTAATTGAGAGACCACACTTCTTGGGCGTAAAGTGGAATTGGAGTGAAGATTAAAAGTGTTCCCAAGTACTTATAATCTTTTGTTTTGAATTTCACAGCACCAAGGTACGTTATCTTGTTCTTAAATTATAAAATTTACATAGTGCATTTTATCAATCATGAATGAAATAGATTCATGTTTGTTGCTTTCGCTGTGTGTTTTGTATGAGATACAAAACCAAATTTTCCAACAACCACATCCAATGGCCATGAATTTATACTTGTTGCTATCGATTACTTCACTAAATGGGTAGAAGCTACCTTATACAAGGTTGTGAACTCAAAGAAAGTTGCTCAATTCATCCAGACCAATATCATCAGCAAATATGGGGTACCACATGAAATTATCCCTGACAATGGGCTACATTTTAAAGGAGAAACAGAAAAGCTACTGCGACAGTTCAACATACAACACCATAAATCTTCACCCTACAGTCCTCAAACTAAAGGAGCAGTTAAGGCTGCTAAAAAAAACATAGGGCAAATTTTGAAGAAAAGTACAAAAAACTACAAGGACTGGCACCTGCAGTTACCCTATGCCCTCTGGGGGTATAAGACCTCAATTCGATCTTCCACAGGAGCCATTCCTTATTCATTGGTGTATGGGATGGAAGCAGTCCTTCCCATTGAAATGGATGTCCGTTCACTAAGGACAATATTGGAAAGTGAGATCCCTGAAGCAAATTGGTTACAAAGCAAAAATGACCAGTTATGCATGCTGGATGAGAAAAGACTCAAGGCCTTGTATCACATTTAGGGATACCAAAGGAGGCACAGGAAAGCTTTTGACAAAAAAAGTAAGAACTAGAGATTTGAAGTTGGGAGATTCGGTGTTGAAAGAGATCCGAGCCCCAATTCAAGATGCAAATAGGAAGTTCAAATAAAATTGGGCAGGTCCATACATCATTAAGTAGATATACTATGGGGGATCAGTAAGATTGATAGATTTAGATGCAAACCCTTTTATTGTACCAACCAGCATGGAAGAAGTACCACATCTGAGGTGGTAAACCGAGAACGCCACATCTGAAGTGGTTGTGAATTATGTTATTTTCCCTTCCTAGGTTTGACAGGAGGAAAAAAAATAAAAATAAATAAATAAAAAAAACTCGCTAGGCTAAAAATCTGAAAGGGCGGTCTAAAGCAAAAATTAGAGACAAAAAAAGAAAAAAGAAAAAAAAGGGATAGATTGAAAACCCAAAAAGGGTGGCCTAGGAAAAAGTTAAGGCAAATAAAAAAATCAATGAACTAAGTGATGACCTGATCCTTCTACCAATGAGGTACGTAGGCAACCATGCATTGGTCTGGTCACAATTTCCCCAAGCCCACCATCGGCCCATTAAGCAAAATGATTTTTTCAAAAACTCAACCATTCCATTAAACCATGTCATTACACAAAATCCAAAAACCCAAACCATAAAAAAAAATAAAAAAAAATAAAAAAAAACTGAAGAACCCAAACCCTAAACCAAACCATAAAAAAACCAAACTCCAAAAGCCTACACCTTAAACAAAACCCTTAACCTGCAAGTCCTAAATAATTCCTAAACATAAGAGTTTTTACATCAACATTTAAATAAACATGTTCAAAGCCAAAAATAAGAAGGTCATTTTGTCTTCAGTCTTTTCTCTTTTGGTTTGATCATTGATTTCTTTTGTCTTAGGTACCCTGTCATCTGTGTCCCTTCTTTTAAATTCCTAGTGTAGCGAAAATATGTCATCCCTACTAGTCCTATTGCATATGCGGGTTTGAAGACATTTACCTTACAAAAAATTGGGAAGGCTTGGAGAGATCACAAGTGTAGGCTAAAAACGACTCATTACATACCGCACCCAAGAAACAAAGCACGGGTGAAGAGCAATCGACCCAAGGGATACATACTAGAAGATTAGGATGTTCTTGTTGATCATTTGTATACTGAGGATGCAGTGGTATGCTCTTTTTAATTTATTAATTTTTTTTTTTTTAAGATGTGCTTAATCTGTGTTTTTGGTTTTCATTACTGCCATGTTGTAAATGTGATGGTTATTTCTGCCTAAAGAACAGGTTTTACTTTACTAATTGTTGCTTGAAAGTTGTGACTCAACAAAGTTGGAAGTTTGAATATGCATTTTGAGATGACATCAAAGGAAATATATATAATTTGGGACATGACGGAAGGAGTGTCAAGTTTCCTTAAGGAACTAATCTGGACTACATTTTACTTTGTATAGCATGCATGTTTATTTTCCATTTTCTATATTAGTTTATTATCACCTTCATCAAGTGTTCATTTCTAGACTTTTTGTTTGTTTTATTCCACTTTTTATGCCTTTGTTCTTTCGTATTCATTGTAACATACACCAGCACGTGTTGTGGTGGTAGCCCACAAATTAATATGTAGTTGTATTTGTACTGTTACCACAGATGTAATTGTGCACTACCAGTCTAGTGCTATTTTCAAGAATTTTACCAATAAAATTAATAAATTATTGGTCCTACAATGATCAAGCTCTCAAAGAAGGGATGTCATGTCTCACCAGTGACGGAGCTAGGATTTTAGTTTAGAGGGGGCAAAATTAAAAAAACAATATTAAAAGTAAAAATAATCTAAAAAATATTAATCAATAATAATAACAAAACAATGGTAAGAAAATATGAATATATTTCGTAGTATTAAAATAAATAAACAAAAATAACCAATTCATAGTCATAGCTACAACAAATTTTACAAATTGATGTGGTAAAAATGTGAGTAGTGTTACTTAAACAATATAATGAATATATGTTTGAAATTATTTTTTGTGATTGGTGAGATGCTAATTTGTAAGATATAAGCAGTAAAATTTGTAATATCTCTAGCATCACTTAATAATAAAATGCTGTGAAATGTATCACAGTGAAAATGGTGAAAATAAAAATATTAAATAAAAAAGAAAAAGTAGTGAAATAGGTGCAAGACAGAGAAAAACTGCTTATGTTAATAGTGAAATGGTGAAAAGGTTAGGGGATTCTAGCATTTTACCCTTAATTTTTAAAAAAAATTGGTATATGCCCTTGTTTGCAAACTATATAGGGACGTGCCCCTGTTTCAATACTCGATTACCCTAAAATCGAGTTCAATTAAATACTCGATTCGTAGAAAATCGAGTTATGCCCGATCAAACTTAAAAAAAAAAAAAAAATTGCATGGAACTCGACTTTTAGGAAATCGAGTTCTATGCAAAAAAAATTTCATAAGTGTAATTCCCCATATTCAGGGATCCCTATAGTGGCGTTTTTAATCCCTATAGTGACGTTTTAAAGCCCTATAACGGCGTTTTCCTGCAAAAAATTTATTAGTGTAATCCCCAGTTCAAGGAGCCCTATAGTGGCGTTTTTAAGCCCTATAGTGACGTTTTAAATTCCTATAGCGGCGTTTTCCTGCAAAATTTTTTATAAGTCCCCATTCTAGGTTCAAGGAGCCCTATAGTGGCGTTTTTAAGCCCTATAGTGACGTTTTAAAGCCTTATAGCGGCGTTTTGGAACTCGACTTCCCTAAAATCGAGTTCCATGCATTTTTTTTTTTTTTTTTTTTTGTAGTTTTATTGGGCATAACTTGATTTTCTATGAATCGAGTATTTCATTGAAACTCGATTTTAAGGTAATCGAGTATTGAAACAGGGGCATATCCCTATATAGTTTCGAAATAAGGGCATATTGCTAAATTTTTTAAAAATTAAGGGCAAAGGGCTAGAATCTCCGAAAAGGTTACATGGTTTGGTCTTTGAGAATAACTTTTTCTTCCTTTCTTTTTCTTGGGTCACTTTCAAGTGGGTGTCCTTTTTTTTTTCTTTTTCTTTTTTTCTCAATGTCTCAAGGACTAACTAGAATATAAACTACATATGCAAGGATGTTTTAGGAGTCAGAGGGGGTAGGTGCCCCCCCTCGCCCCCCTCTGTCTCCGCCCCTGTGTCTCACTAACGTGGCTTAAAAGTACTTAGGCCATGCAAAGCTCTAACTACAATTGCTAATGGGATTCAATTACGAAGAAACACTACTGCTTTAGAATGCATTATCTTGAAGGGAAAAGAAAAAAAAGGGGACATTAGGATCGTATGTTACAATAATTAATCTGATCAATTACCATGTCACAAGTTGTTTATTCTTGAATGAGACCTAGAGATGGCATATAGGGTCATCTCTATTCCATTTTAAAAATTGTTGTTATTATTCTTACATCTTTTGCTTCAAGTTTGATTGAATTCATTGTTGTGATTGCGATATTTTTCTTACCTCAGTAGTTCTTATATGATAATCTGAACACAATTACTCTGATCAGGTTTAACTTTATATGTACCAACAAAAATGTTGTAGATAACATTACAAAAACAAACTGAACCTCCAACTGCCTTACATGTCTTACCCTTTTTTTGTTTTTTTTTTTTTTTTGTTATTTTTTCAAAACTACCCTCTTGAGCTTATCAAAGATTTTGTCTTGCTATTCTGATGGTATTCTTTGACTCCATAATTTTGTAGATAGAGTCAGAGAAGAACAGGGACCGTCATTCTAAACAGGAGGACTTACATACTACTGGTTCATGCAGCTTTGCCGTGCATGCTGCAAAGAAGTTAATAAGTATTATGACTAATTTTTAAATTATTTGACTTATCTTAAGTTTATGTGGAACCAATATTCATCACTATATAAATATGATGTTCATGTTGCAGGCAAAAGCGGATGGACGTCCTGTAGAGCGTGTAGCATTATATTCAATACTGCATACTCGTAAGATGGATCTACAATTAATGAAGTAGTGCAAGCAAAAATGGTGAGTAATCCATTTTTGGTTTCATTTTCATTGCCAATCATTGCATTTGCTTCAATAGAGTGGTTTCACAATAACCATACTGTTTAACATGCTTGTTGCAATTCTAATTCTATGGAGTAAATGCCTATGAATGACCATAGTTAAGGATATGTATTGTTACTTCAAAATGTAAAGAAACTACTGAAGTTGGTTATAAACACTCAAAGGACTTCACAATATTCTATCACTAACATTAGCACATATAGTTTTAACTAAGCTTTCATCTCCACAAACTTTACCGTAGCTTCCTGTATTCTTTCAATCCATATATGGTATATAAGAGAATTTCATTTCATCAATGACAAATAAAATGAAATTCTATAGAGAGGACAGCAAGTATTAATTTAGTTCCTCTCTCATTTTTATTAATAGTATCTTGTATTGCTATAGAGATGACAGATTTTGGCTGCATCTTATTGTATTCATTATATTGTGTATGCTTCTCAGTATAATTTTTATTGCCTTCAATCAAATGATGTTGCTAATTTCTAATTATTTTTTTTTGTTCAAACCCAAATATCAGGATAAAATGAAGGAGTTGTTGGCTGAACCTTTGAATCAACTGCAATCAGATGACACAAGTGGTAGTCTTGCATGGGCACCGGATGATGTGTTTGCCAAAGTGATGGGTAAGGAGCACAAAAGTCGTATTCGTGAGGTAGGATTTAGTCCAAGCCCAAGTGGCCGAAGTAGCAAGAGTGCTTTCACGGACCTTCAAATATGATCAAGTTAATCAAGGGATGACAAAGTTTCACAACTGAAGCCTTCCTTGGCTAAGATGTAGGAGAAATTGTCCTATTTTGATGAAATGAAGGAAAGACTTAGCCAATTCGAAGAGATGGAGCAAAGAATGGCTCGCATGCTTCAACAAGTGCAACAAATAACTCCACAATGCAGTCAGGTTGGCATTAATGATTTTGATTTTAGGGTTTCTAATGGTTAATTTGTGTTTTTGGGTTAATTTGTATTCAGATAGTAATAAGGTTTGTGTTGTGTTTTTTGAGCTTTCTTTCTAAGCTACATGATTTATACTTGACAATTTTAAGGTAATATATAACTTAGTGAAGACTTTAGGCTGTTGAAAAATATCAAAAGTGTGTTGATTAGCTTCTGGGCTGATAATGTTGATTAGCAATTGGGCTGATTAATACTTGGGCTGATTAGTACTTTGATTAGCATTAGATATTGGATAGTCATTAGTATTGCCTCAGGACTTACTTCTTGGACATTTATAGCTAAGGTTGTGCCATTGCTAGTGCTGATTTTATTGGCATACTTGCTATACAAGACCATTTCTAGCAGATTTTGTAAAGGGATTTGGAAGTACGTGATCATGGGAACCATTGCTAGTGCTAGTTTGTAATGTCATTGACAGAAATTGCATCCCTCAAATAATTTATACAATTGGGTTCTTGTATATGCCATTTGTATTGAAATTCTTCTAGATTCTGACGTTGAATTAATTGAGTTAAGTAAAGGTGGAGGATGAGGTCAACCAATGGGATGCTGTGTAATTGGCAAGTTCAAAGTTTTTGTAGCTTAGTTTAGCTTTGTCAACTAGAAAGGTAGCTTAGCTTTGTCAAACACTTGAATTGTTGGGACATGAGCTAATTGTATTAGGCCTATGTTTTAGAAAACCTTTTTTATGAGATGATAGGAATGTAGGCCTCTGGCTTTTGCCTTCTCTTCTTTATTTGAGTATCTGCCACTGTAGACATTTTTTTGTTTCATTTTTCATTTACCACTTGCATTGGCATTCAGTTTATGGATGCATGGTTATAATTTAAGCAAGGTTTGTTCTTTAGGTTGCATACTATTTTCAAAATTTGAGTTTTGCCCATTTATGTTCTTCCTTCTAGAAATTGAGTTTATACTTTAAGGTGTTTGATAGTTGTATTGTGATTTCCATATTGTAGTTGCAGCCTTTGAAACTCCAAATTTCCCTAGTAATGCTCATGCATTAAGCCATTTTGGATTCCAATATTTGATATCGTTGTGTCCTAATTATTGCCCTTTTTTTTTTTTTTTTGGTATGTAGAATGTTCCTCCGATCCTACAATCCCCAGCTTTCCAAAAATCATCAACTGCATCCCATCAACCAGGCAGTTTATAAATTTTATGTTGAGGACATTTTGTGTACAAAGTACCACATTTGAACAAACACATTTTTTGCAAATGTTGAAAAATATTTTGAAACACTTTGAAACTTTGATTATGGTATTAGTTAATTTAAATGTTGAAGGATTTTCTGTGTACAAAGGACCACATCTTTCTTTTGTTAATTTTATGATGATGGTTATAGACAATGTTATGTAGTTAATATAATGTTGTGTACAAAGGACCACATCTTTTCTTTTGTTATGTATTTGATAATATATTTTGATGTTAATATTACATTAGTTTGGAGACATCTGTGCTACTGTTAATTAGTTACATTTGTGGTATTGTGTTAGTTAAAACCTACTGAAAAAAATTAAAAAAAAAACCTATAGCGGCGGTCAAAAAGCGCTGCTTAAAGTGCCTATATTATGATTTAAATGAAGCCCTACAGCGGTATTTTTGCCCGCCGCTAAAAGGTTTATACATATAGCGGCATTTCTCCCCACCGCTAAAAGTGCAATGAGTTTGTTTTAATTGGTTCCCTATAGCAGCACCTTTTGCCCGCCACTAAAGCTAGGTGGACACCAATAGCGGCAAGTTATGTCAATTAACACGAATTCTAACAGCATATGGCGGCGGTTTTCTGCCCACCGAAAAAAACCAAAAATGCCACTAAAAGGTGCATTTATAGCAATGTTTTTTGTTACCACTGCAATAAACCTATTACGGTAGTGCAAGGTTGGCAGGTGGAACCATCACAATAAGCCAAATGGACCTTTAGCGAAGGTTTTTTGGGCTTTTGCGGCGGTTTTAACCTATCGCAATAGTCCAGTTTTTTTGTAGTGTCATGAGATTAGGTGGCAAAATACTTATTTTTTCCATACACAAAAAATTGAGTTAAATATAAAATCATAAATTACAAACTTTAAGGGTCATCACAAAACAAGCGAGACTTTATTCTGACTTTTGAGTAAAGAGTTATTAAAGAAGCAAAAAGACTAAAAATAGCAAAATTATTGTTTCTAATGCCTTAACAGAAGAATTTGCCAAAATTAAGGCGCACTGCATGGCAAAGCGACGATTTTTTATTAGAAGATTGTTTCTCTTTAGCCAACTAAATTTCATACAATTTCCACATTGTGTCCCTGATGATTTCTACCAACACCTGTTAGTCATGCACTGTTAACTTCAAGCGCTCTTGCTATTCTAGGAAGGTCTATTCTACATCAATTGTCTTGGCTTTTACTAGTCGTTGGCCCATTACAGACTTAAAAAGCCTCTTTTCCCTTTTCTTTATGCAATATTCTACTGTAACTATTTTGTTGGAGCGAATACTTATCTCTTAAGCAAGGTCTTCAGTAAATGAAATTTTAATCAAATCCAAAGTGCGCTTTGCACTTTGTATACCTCACTCAAGCAACGGTCAAATCTTAAAGTTTGCCTGTATCTTTGCTCATCTCTTGCTCAAGCAATGGCCTCCATACAAGCGTGAAGCAAGCTTGCTTAGCTGAGTACCATAACCGCAGTTTATTTATTTTTATTTTGGAAATTAAACTCAATTATTTTACCTTCAAAATAAGATTACTTATATATATATATATATATATATATATATATATATATATATTATAACATATGCTCGTATATACCTGTATTTACCACACAAATAATGAATTTTTAAAGATTAGTTACTTTAGAAATGAGGACTGTATATATGTTAAGAGTTGTAAAGTTGTAATTTACAATTATGTTTTTGTTGACTTTTATTCAGTGTCAAATTTGATTGTAATTATATTCAATCTTATGTACCTTGTATTTTATGTGGGTTTTATTTGTAAGGGTTGTGTGCGAGAGAGAGAGAGAGTGTGAAGACTCAAGGCAAATGAAGACTAAAGCTATTTTCACGGGTATCTCGCGAGTAAGCTTCCCGCGAAATGATGCATGTGTCCTGCACATGACTAGAATGCGAAGAGTCAGGACAGGATGGAGATAGGTGGTTTTCACGAGTGTCTCACGGGTAAAGCCTTCCCGCGAGATACCCGCGAAACATTCTGTTTTGCCAAATTGTCATTTCTAATACACACTTTCTGTACCCACACTATATATACCCACATTACTCATAGATGTTAAGGAGTGCTTCTAAGAGAAAACTCTAGCCACAAACCTTAAGAGTTAGAGATTGTTATACCCACATTTCTATACACAATCCATACTGGTTTTTCACTCAACTCCTACCTCTCCATTTCTATATCCTTAAGAGATTTATAGTTCAAACACTTACCATACCCATTCTGAGTGTCAAGTGAGGTTTTGGTGCTGCTGGGAAGCATTGGAAGAAGCTAGGCTTTGGCAGATGCAATCAGGCGTATTACGGAATCCGAAGAGCTAGACAAGACATGGTTCCGAGAAGCCTTGTTGGAGTAGGAGTTTGGATGGCTTAGGTGTATCGGGTAGATTAGGCTTGGAGGATTTTTTGCTAACCCATGTATCCCAACTGATTGTCTAGTGGATCGATTACCGCTTGGAGAGTGGCGGAGAGGTTTTTTGCCGAGTTCTTCGGTTTCCTCTTCGATAACACATCGGCATGTTATCTTATGTTTGCATTTTTCTTCCCTACTCTTTTACCTTTCATTTTACTGTTGTGTTATAATGATTATGGGTTAAAGTAGTTTATTTGTTTATCCACTCACATTTATTTTATTCCGCACTTAGTATAAGTTAGAGTAAAATCTATCAAGCCGTAATTTTTAATTTGAGGATCTAAACAGCTCTTATATTTTAACACATTTTTGAGCTTTCAAGAGTGACTAAACTCTTCGAGTTTAAATCCCCTCTCAAAAAATTTGTGACAGTGTACATCTTGCTTTACTATGGACTACTAATAGTTAACATTAAAAAAAAAAAAAGTAATGTATCTGCAGGGACTTGGTGAGATCCAATTTAAGATACAGGTAATTTCCTCGTCGCCTTCCTGAAATTTAACAATTGCATCATGGCTTGGTCAAGGACAAAACTCTTTACGAATGACTTACAACATAGTTGCCCGTATAAGCAATTTAGTATAATGCAATTGTAATTTCCTCCTAGTCTTCCTAAGTGCAACAAGGATTCTTTACAAATGTCATTCAAAAAGTAGTTGCCCACTGAGATACCACTACAGTAAACAAAGGTTGGACGGAAAGTGTTTGCAATTGAAATAAACAGTAGTTGCTTATGTGAGATATCTTTATTAATGACCAGAATTGGACGAGGAATCGAATCTTTCCATGCCAATATCAATTACAAATGCATCTTTGGGAATACATTTTTATAATTTTTAATGTCTTTAATTTCCACTCTCTTTCTGATTTCATGATTAATTTTGAAGCACACTTGGGCATTGGAATATACCTTAAAATTGTTAATTTTATTTTGTTGACTCTCTTTTTGACTGCTTGAGTAATATTAAGCACACTTGGGCATGGGAATCATCTACCATTTCCAATCGGTTCACAAAATTTTCTTCCCTCTAACAATTAATCCCACACTTCTACCTCCAGTTCAGAGGAATTGCCTTCAAGTATTTACAACATTTGGAGGTCTATCCTGAGAGCAGCTCCTTAATCCATTTGACCTTAATCGTTTCTTCAGGTAGACGTAACTTACATGCATGCATTCACTTCTTTTATTTTCATCTATAATCTTTCCGCTTCCATATCTTGTTTGGTGAAAATATGTTTGGTTTTGTGGTAATATACTATCTCAATAATTTTAAACAAAAAAGCCAGAGTCTTACACCCAACGAAAAGAAAAAAAATTCTGGTTGGCCGGTTGGCCAGAAGTACAAACCATTATAATTATAGGGTTTGTCCTTTTTGACAAATAAGAATTATCACTGTGATTGTCGGGCTAATTTGGTTTGTGTAAATAACTCGAACTTATATTTTGTGAAGCATCACAATCACAAAATTTATATGTAATATTGAAATCTTCCTTTTCAGGTACACAAAAGCTAATTGATAAGTTGCAATGGCAATAATCAATGTCAATTCAAACAACGGTAAATGTTTACTTTCCCACCGTCTAATAGTGTAGGCATTCAATGAGTTCTTAACGAAATGCATATTTCTGACTAAAATACCACCAATAAAGTCAGCAATCATTAATTTTTTAAGAATGCATTTTCAAAATCAAGATCAATTTTCCATTCAAACTATATGCATTTAATTTAATAAAAATATTTTTATTTATTTAATTTATAATTCAATAGTTGGAGTGGAGGATTTCAATCATGGACATCTTTGTTGGAACATTGTGAGTTGGGCTACAAAACTCTTAACCAATATGATAAAAATCACATGTCTTGTTATAAGTGTTTCATATTCTCATTATATATTTCATCAATTTCAACTTGGTATACATATTCTTTTTCCATTATAAAACAGTTATTGCAAAGTTCATAATTTTTATCTTTAAACTTTTAAAAGTTTGTTTTTTATTCTTAAACTTTTCAAAATATTCTATTTTTCATCCTTTCATTTATGTCTAATGGTTTATGTCCTATGTGGCTAAATGGAGTACTGATATATTACATGACTTGGATCAAACTAATTTGTTTTCAAAATTATAAACACATGGTACATAATGATTGGCACTCGTGGATTAAAGTTTTCAGTGGGACAAAATTACCATCATACCCGCACAACCTGATCCAAACTACCTAATCTCAAACTCCCCAAATATGAAAAGATGAACCACTAGTCCTCAACACCAGAGTTCCACTAGCCTTAATCAACAACCCCACCCCAACCGGCGATGAAGAGTTCAAAGGCAGACCCCTACTGCTATTGAAGCCAACAGTTATTGAAGCAACATAAAAAATTTGAATGTCCTTGCTATACACAGAGGAGAACACAATTCCATTTCTTATTCGAAAGTCTTTGAGGAAGGAAACTTTTCTGTTTGGTTGAAAATTTACTAGAAATTTTAGAGATTGACTTACTTGGTTTGGTTTGGAGTAAAAGAGACATCTTTGGAGGATTCTTGGCTTCTTTGGGTTGGCCGAAAGTTGCTCGTGGACATGTCTTAGAAACTTTTATTTTTCTCCTCTTTGTTTTCGATTTTGGGGGAGAGGTTTTTTTTTTCCTTGAAATTTATTTTGATTCTTGTTTTGTTTTGAAGGCTAGCCCATGGTATGCCAAATTTTTTTATATGGGTGTATGGTTGATGATTTTTCTTTTTTCAATTTTATTGAAGTTAATACTAAATCGGTGCTTGAATTTTGTCACATTTCTTACTGTATTGTTTGAAATTTGTTTGTGGGCTACGGGTTTAATGAGCTCTGTACCCATATACCCATGCTTCGGTCGAAACTTTCATCTAGATTGGGTAAGGGTCATTAATTGGGAAAATAATACCCTGCAACGGGTATATGTTACCTGTGTCTCACAACTGGTGGGTATATACCCGTTGCAGAGTATAACTTCTCCACTAATTGAGGTCATGGCCCATGGGACTGTGGCATTGGTTGTTTTAGATTTGGGGATTTTTGAGACTGGGTTGTTTGGATCGGGTTGTGTGGGTGTGAGGATAATTTTGTCTTACTGAATATTTTAATCCACGTGTGTCGATCATTGTACATATGCCATGTGTTTATAATTTTAAAATTAAATTAATTTGGTACAAGTCAAATACCACATCATCAGAACTCTATTAAGCTACTTAGGATTTAAACTAATGATCATAGAGGAAGGATGAAAAGTAGAATTTTTTTCTAAAGTTTAGAGGTGAAGAAAAAATAAACTTTTGAAATTTAAGGGTGAAAAAACAAATTTTTATAAAAATTTGGGGTTGAATTGATATTTTACCCTGACAATTGAAAAAAATATTTAACATAATAAGATAATATAATCAGAGTATAAAATAGAACACTAAGAATTAAATTGAAGATATTTATTCTATTAAACTATGATTTTTACTAATTGGTTAGAAGAAATTCCTTACACATGAAGCAGACAGTACACTCAAAACGGAGCGACAGAGGCTTTATCTGGCTGCACTGACAGGTGACTGGAAATCTATTGAGGGCATGCAACGCATTCAAAGGCGTATTGGTATGAAAGGAGAAACCACTCTTCATATTGCTGCTGCAGCAAACCAGGAAGAGTTTGTGAAAAAATTGTTGGCGTGGATGGGAGACAACAACCGAATAATAACAGCTGAAAATGTGACTCTAACATCTGGAAACAAAATTGGAACCACTGCCTTGAACTTCGCTGCTGCAGTTGGAAATGTGAAAATTGCTAAGGCGATGCTGGATATAGATATTGGAGACCTGCCAAACATAGCTACTAAAGTAAATAAGCCAGTGAAACCCCTCCTTATGGCTGCTTCACTAGGGCACAGTAAAATGGTGGAGCTTCTTTATCGTAAGACTATGATGGATGGAAATGAAGAGGGTGAAATATTTATTGCTTGTATTAAGAATGACTTATTTGGTAAGCAAAAATAATTACTATAATGTTTCCTACCTTTGTATTTTTTTTTTTTTTTTTCCCTTTTCTTTTTGCTCTTCACGGTTTGATTTTGTCATGTTAGATTTGACTAGAAGTTCAAAACATAATCACAGTTTGATTTTGGTACGGATTTAACATTTATATACTGATCGGTCATCTTTACTTAATAGCTTAAATTTTTAGATTCGACGCTATAACAAGCTTTACTATGCCACTTTTTTTTTTTTTTTTTTCCATGAAACTGTATTGGATGGAAGATATTCCTCCAATAATTAGGGAAGCTTTGTATCAGAATGCTGATTTTTCTAATTAATTAAATGACATGTTTCCGTTTTAAAAAAAAAAAAAAACTATAGTATCAAATAATTTGTAGTATGGTAATTTTTTTCCCTTCATAAATAGATTTCTATCTGATTGAGGTTAAACATGCCTCTCTACTCTCTAGTCTCTAAACAAAAGTTCCGGCCCGGCCGGCACTAGTTAGGGAAAAAGCTAGTGCATGAGGGTAAAAAATTTGTAAAAGGGACTGTTGCAATTTTTTTTTTCTATTAAAAAATGTTCCTTCTCAATAATATTTTTTATTATTATTATTTTTTTGTGTTATAAAATAATGCAGGAGAAGCCTTGAAAATGATGGATGCCAACAATAGGTTAGCTAGAGTAGAAAACAACGGAGAGACTGCATTGCATGTTTTAGCTCGCAAGCCTCGCGCATTTGCTATTGAAAGTCAGCCGGGAGTTTTAACACGACACATCAATAATATTCCATGTGAGTTGTTGTCACTTTGATTTATTTTAGCAGAAGTAAATCAATTTTTCACACTAATTGATTATAAATTTCAATTGATTTTTGGTTAATTACCAAAAAATTGAAAAAGAAAAAATCATAAGATAAATGATGAAGTGAAAAACAAATGAACACACTTCAAAAAAAAAAAAAAAAAAAAAATTCATGAATCCTAGGAAAATTTCACTCTTAGAATTCAAGTTATACAATTGAAAATACTTATATTTCTAATTTTTACCCAGTAGTACTTACAGACATAACCCAACAATCTGCTCTAAGTTGCTTAGACTCTTTTAATTTGAAATTTTCCACACAAACTGTACATGTGCCTGGACTTCAAGGACCAAATATATGCATATCCCTTTCTTGAGCTAAATATTGGTTAACTCGGGATTTCTTAGAACTTTTATGATATTTAACACTATCCTCACGAAGTTTACTATATGTAGTTAAAAGGCAACCATGCATCTTCATTAGAAACATCTTGAATTGAGTTCTCATGTTGCAATATTTTAAGGTTTAGACTTCTTTGATTAATTATGCAACAAGTTAAACAAATTACGCCAATTAACACTTATGTGATCAAACTTTAACAAGTTAAAGCCCCACAGGCTAGCAATTCATCATATATATATGATAAATGAAAAATTGATGAACCACAATTAAAGGAAAAACCAGTACAAAGGTTAATCCTAACCCCAAGAATGAATCCACTAATAAAATTAAAGTCTTACAATTTGAGACATACCCTTGACCCTAAAATTTACCCAGTAGATTACTTACTGGTGTGCCCCCACAAACTTGAACCTTTGAACTTCGTAGGAAACAGATTGGGATAGGTTTTATGGCTTCAGCCTTGATTCACACAATGGCAGCAACAGCACCACATAAAATATTTGTATTTACTCTCTAAACTCACAGGTTAGAAAGGCAACGTTAGGATTTTGTTTCTAATTAGCTTTTCAAAGTTTGACTCAACAACCTTAACGGAGTCTTGTGTAATAGGGCCTTATATGAGCGTTCCACTTGGGATTGAAAAAGACATGACACTAGCTTTATTAAAACACATCACTTATTGACTTCTTGATTCTTCGTTGATTGAGCCGCTGTCAAACATCAATTGAGAATCCTCTTTCGATTGATTGAGACACAATTGAAAGGCTGTCGAAGACTGGATTTCAATGAATTGGGGGGCAATCAAATAACAATCAAAATCCTGAAAATTTGTCTTCTTTGAGTTGTATCTTTGACTCTTAATCTTGAATGTTTGATAATCAATACAGACTCGATTAAAATTACAATGTCATGAAATTTGACAACTTAAAACCTAAGAATCCATTCATAAGGAATATATATTCCTTGTAAAAGCATGCAATAAGGCAAGAGAATAGTTATTTCATTATAATGTCTATTACAATGAATAAAGCATGCCACAATACATGAAACTCATGTGATAACAGCACATTTTCTCTTTATACTCTACATCTATTTGATTTTTTTAATAGATTAAATTTCAGTGAGGTATGGCTATTTTTTTTTTTTTTTTTTTTTATCATTTTCAATTCCAGGGTTGAAGTTCAAACAGGAAAACTCGAAGCAGTCAGCAGCCAATGAACTGCTTACAAAATGTCTTGAGGCTTATAAATGGGATGTTGAGCATTTAATTGAGACCCCAGAGATTCCGCAAGCTCTATTTGAGGCAGCAAGTGTAGACAACAATGAAATTGTGGTCAAGCTAATTCGTTTTAACCTAGATATATTATTGACAACAGATAAAGATAAAAGCATATTTCATATTGCTGTTGAGAAGCGCAATGAAAGCATCTTCAATTTACTTAAGGAGTTAGGCTCATTGGGAGATATAATAGTACAGAAAAGAACTGAAAATGGAAACAACATATTGCATTTAGCTGCAGAATTGGCACCTCAAGAGAAGCTCAATGCTATATCAGGAGCAGCTCTTCAAATGCAACGAGAACTATTATGGTTCAAGGTACTTATTCATATACTTTGAGTAGCACATGTTGAACCGTCTCATAGAATGTTTACTCCTGTTTGCACATACATTTAATTTCATCCTAAAATTATCAGCATCTTTGGACCAACAATAAGTCTCTCATATATATGATATTTTCCTGTCATCTGTAATGGAAGGAGGTGGAAAAGTTTGTAAGTCCTGACTACAAAGAAATGAAAAATAAGAAGGGGGACACACCGGATGTTTTATTTGCGAAAAAACATGAGAAGTTAAGGAGGGACGGAGAGAAGTGGATGAGAGACACAGCTAATTATTCAATGGTGGTTGCTGCACTAATTGGCTCTATAATGTTTACTGGCCAAGTAGCTGATGGATTAAACAAAAAACCTCATCTTTTTCTGGCTTTCTCAGTTTCAACTGCAATATCATTATTTGGCTCATCAACATCCCTAATAATGTTCTTATCCATCCTTACCTCGCGTTATTCATTCAAGGACTTCCATGTATCGTTACCTGTTAGGTTGATGATTGGAGTCACTTCACTTTACATCTCAATTGTCGCCATGATGGTTTCATTTGCTACGTCCTTTTGGTTGAAAAATTATAATCAACGGGATGTGATCTTTGTTGTCATTGTTTTATGTGCTTGTGTGCCAATCATGGACGTGTTGCTGAAGTACCGCCTAGTTTTTGATATATTCCAATCTACCTTCTTTCGGTTTCGGCCACAGCGCCGTCTACTTCAGGATGAGATTTCTAATGCACCGGTGCGTAGATCCCAGTCCCACGCGCCTGCGGATCACGCAAGTGTCTGAATCCAACACCCACCGCAAAAAGCTGGCGTATAAAATAATGGAAGTTACTTTACTAGCAATGGCCAGTCTAGTAGTGCGACTAGTCAATCTTTCTGTTGCTTTCCTTTCTACGTGTGCCTAAAATGAGTATGAATAAATATGTACTATAACACTGGATGTTATTAAACGCATCTTATCTTTTGCATTTCTTTTGCAATTTAATATATTTATATGTTTGCATCTTTTGAATTTTTGTTTTGTATATTTTATCTACAGTGTTCTATTATACCAGTTTTGAACCTGCGTCTTGCATGGGTTTTTGATTAAAAAAAAAAATCGAGAACTTTGTGATTTAGTTGTTTTTTACAGTTCTTTTAACGTGAAGAACATGGCTTTGAAACCTTTTCCCTTGTTAAAAGTGAAAATGGGGGAAACAAAAGAGAGTTGAGAAATTGGAAGAGTAATATATATATATATATATATATATATATATATATAAACTAAAACTTATATAAGATAAAACAACAATCCAAACTAGCTACCGAAGTATAATTAATCTAAAAGAGTCTTAAAAATAATTAAAAACATACAAAATCAATTATATAATTCTGTAAAGCTGTGATTTACAACTATGTATTTTGTTGGCTTTTATTCCGTGCCAAATTTAATTGTAATTTTATTCAATCTTTTGTACCCTGTATTTATTATGGGATTTGATTGTAAGGGTTGTATAATAGAGAGAGAGTGTGAAGACTCAAGCTATTGAAGACTGAAGAGGCTTTCGCGGGTATCTCACGACTTAGCATCCCGCAAAGTAATGCATGTGTCCTACACATGACTGGAATGCGAAGAGTCAGTACAGATGAAGACAACTGTGTCTCGCGAGTATCTCGCAGGTAAGGCCTTCCCGCGAGACATTCTGTTTTGCCAAACTGTACTATCTGATACACACTATCTATACCCACACTATATATACCCACATTACCCACAAATGTTAAGGAGTGCTTCTGAGAGAAAACCCTAGCCAAACACCTTGAGAGTTAGAGATTGTTAGTGTAAAATCTATCGAGGCGTAACTTTTATTTGGGGTTCTGAACAGCTCTTGTGTTTTTAACATATTTTTGAGCTTTCAAATTCAATATAATATTTTAAAATACATGGCAAATGTGAAGTTGCCATTTTTACCCAACTTGTACCACAAAGAAAATATGAGACTAATATCATGTTTCTACCATCCTACCATTTAGTGTGACATTAATATCATACATGTACTTAAAAAAAAAAAAAAAAAGAAAAAAAAAAGAAAAAAGGAGAGGAATATCATCCATTGTCATTTTTGTAAACCTAGCCCAACTCATTATAGAATGACCGATGAGATTATTGTGCACTAACTATTGAAAGACTAGCCCTTATTATATTTCATTGTCTAAGCAATTTTAACTTACATATCATTGTCATCATGGTCCAACAATGTACGTATAAGAATAGGCTATATCATGATGAATATTGTCAAGTCAAGAATTATAATGAATACAATCACCATCTTAGTCTACTATATCAAATAGACCTATTTCAATATATCAATATTTTACATAATAAAAATATTGCAAAATTTCACAAGAGACTTTGAATATTTATTTGTTGATAATAGATGCATCACAAGATATCATGTTGAGCTTGTATTATTCTAAACACAAAAATACTAGTTTTGGACCCTAACAACTAAATTAAATGTTAGGTTCTAAACGTTTAGAACAATTGGCAAACTGTGAGTACAAACTTGTCTAGATATAGATCTTAGAGTTTATAGGTATTATTAGACAATGCTCAAGTTGATACAAGTCAAGTTCAACATACAAGCTGCAGAAGAAGAATTCGAGAATCTGCCTGGTTCAATCGATCGAAAGACAGGATCGACCAATCGAAAGTCGCAGAACAACAATTTATGGAAAATTCTATTTCAACCCAAACTCTACTTAAACATATTAGGGTTTCAGATCTAATTCTTCTAGTATATAAAGGAAACCTAAGCACGTTTTTGTGAGGCTTTTTAAAGAGAGAAGAGTGTTCATTTTCTTTGTATCTAGGGTTTTGTATCCAAAAAACTCTTTCATATCTTCTACCGGTGTTGTAGAAGTTACTGCCTTCTCTAGTCATCAAAGGTGCTGATCTAAACCTTCAAGGGTGGTCTTGGAGTCACAAACAGGAGAATTTGTGTTTATAAAGTCACAAGTGTGGGTGTTTGTGTTGCAAAGGCCTAATATTCAAAGTTTGCACGTGGTCGTGTCAATATGTTCTACATGTGGTAACAATAAGATGTCAGTGATCTAAGTCTTATTGTATACTTCGATTCTCTATAGTGGATTTAATTTTTACATTGAGGATAACTAGGTTAAATCCTCCCTAGATTTTTTACCGATTAGGTTTTTCTGGGTTATCATATTTTTGTGTTCTTTATTTTTCGTTGCTTTACATGATATGACTTTATTTTCTTTTAACCTAGATCTGAATAATAAACCTAAGTATTCACTTGGTTAATTAATTAGGTTGAACAATCTAGTTTATAGGGATCTAAAAGCCCAACATTAAATATAGGAGTTTTTTTTTTTTTTTTTTTTGGAAGTATAAATGGTAGAACTTTATATAATTATGAGTGTGCATTTTTAGACCCCTTAAAACACAACCAGATTAACCTAGTTAATAAGCTAAGTGATTACTTAGTCAAATTATCAGGTCTAGGTTATCACAAACATCATATTATTGTAAAGTGTGAAAAATAAAGAACACAACAATACGATAATCCAGGAAAACCAAACCGGTAAAAAACCTGAGGAGGATTTAACCTAGCTATCCTTAAGGTAAAACTGAATCCACTATGAAAGAATTGAAGTTTACACAATAGCGACTTAGACCACTAACATCCTATTACTACATCGAGTAGGAAACTTACTACCACGACCACGTGACAGCTCCGAGTCTACGGACTACTTCTTTCTTGGATTCCCAGCAAGTACAAGCACACCCGTTTGTGTATCTTTAAGCTCTTAATGCAGCAACTGAATTGATCATCAAGTTCTTGACATAATCTAGTTCTTGATAACCCTAAGTATGTGTGAAGGCAACCCCCTCTTGGTCTCACAAAAGATTCATACACACAGCATAAGAAGCAACCTAAAACGTGGCTAGGGTTTTCCCTTTTATACTTAAGACAAGACATAAAACCCTACACGTCAAACGGGGTTAGGCTGAGTTGGAAATTCTGCAGAAAAAACAATCTGCACAACTTTCAATCGATCGAGTCTAATTCTCGATCAATCGAGCCAGGCAGATTTACACAGTAAATCCTACAGCTACTCGATTCCAACTTTACATACAACCACATACTTTAAGCAAGTCTAAACAAGACTAAAACACTTTGATCATGGTTTGCCAACATTATAATATGAAGTTCTAATACATTAGTTCCTAATTCCTTAAAAACCTAACAAACTCCCCCTTTGGCAATCCGTGACAAAACACAAACTAAACAAAGTGCTCAAAGTTACATAAAAACAACCCATTACAAAAATATTGTCCAACACAACAAATTCAACCTAACTACCATCTATCAATTGCAAGTGTAAATAGCAGCACGACTGAATCAACCTGTATATTCCTGAAACACTCAACAAACGCATAAACACATGTGTGGAAAGTACAAATAAAACAAAAAATAACTTCTTGATTTCACATAACACAAGATAAAGACATATATCATGAATACCTCATAAATATAAATCAATAAATAATGTGAAACAAGAAACATATATCATCAAAGTATCTCCCCCTATCATGGACAACCCAAACAAAAAGGAATACATCATGAGCCAAAAAATGTAGATACACAATAAAGCACCTAGATACAATCTAATAGCTCCACATGCTCCACAAATACAAAAAATTCCCCCTATCAACAAAAACCACTACAAATGTATTTCCCCTTTTTGTAACGGAATGTCAAAGGGCAATCACTCATCATCAAAAGGAGGTGGCGGAGGTGACCTTCTAAAATGCTCTAAATCTGCTCACATGGCACGAAGCTCATCAAGCATGTCCACCAAAATCTGACCATGAGCCGCCTGAACGATCATGACAGTCTCTAACATACATCGAATGTTTGAACCATCTGAGGTAGAAGGTGGAGGAACAGCAGCAGCAGTAGTAGGATCAATAAACTCCTCAATCGTAGTATCACCTGTAAAAGAGGGAGAAGGAGGTGCGACACCAGAAGACTCAACCCTAGGGTGTTTAGAGCTTGCTCTCATCTGAGCAGCCCTCTGCCTAAGAAAGGTGGCACCTATAGGAGTGATAATATGAACAGGTTTAGACGCCTGAAACTCATCTAAACCAAGATGTAACAAAATCTGGTGAATAAAAACAGGGAAGAAAAGAGCATGAGCAGTAGAACTACTTCTATGAACCTCAATCAAAGAACGAATGAAAAGATAAGGAAAGCTCATAGGAGCGTCAAAAACAAGGGCAAACAAAAATGCACATCTCTCCGAAGGAATGGTGTGCAGATGAGAGATAGGCCAGATCGAATGGCAAGAAATCCGAAAGAAAAGATAGTGAATCTCGGTCAACTCATGAGAGGTGATCCGAGGGTCAAAACCCCACTGGATAGAAGACCCAGTGATGTAAGACATGATGTCCTCTAGGGGAGGAGGCTTATCATAAGGGTAGACAGGATGCTGGACCACTGGCACCCCAAGAGCATCAGCCACTACTAAAGGAGTAATGGTGTACTCATCACCTCGTACCCAACTCCTAACTAGAGTGTTGGAATCATAGACGTGGATAGAGAGGTTCGAGTAGAACTCTCTAATTAGAGTAGCCGAAAGTGAATGAGAAATATCCAACAATGGCAACCAGCCCTTACGCTCAAAGTTACATCTAATCTCAGGATCAAGCTCGTCTAACAGAACCTTTCTCTCAGCCTAAATATTCCTCTTAAGGTTAAGCTTCACATACGTCTCTTGGTTTTTCTCACTCAAAAACCTCTCACTCTCAAAAGAAGGGACAGAAGAAGAGGAGACTTTCCTATTAGCTCTAGTCTTCCTAGACATAGTGCTAAGGAAAGGATAAGATACACAGAAAAGAACCAAAAAGAAACAAAAGAAAAAAACCAAGGACAGACTGCAAGTTAGCACACAAAAAATATAGATATAAAAATTCTATATGATGCATGAACAGTATAAGAAAATGATGCATGCTCTAATGTAGTGAGAATAAGTTCAAATTAAATTTAAATTCACAAAATTGGCTTGAGCATAGAGGTTATATCAAAAACCCCAAAATTTGAAAAACCACTTTTACAATTTTCAACAAATTGACCAATTGATCATTAATCAAGATAGATAACACAATATAATGATCATATGAATCAATCCAACAAGCCAATTTCATCAAATTAAACCTAATTGAACAAAATCCCCAATTCGGGTATTTTCAAGCCCTAGAAATTCCAAATTTTCCCAATTCAACAAATTGATCAAATTGAACCACAAGGATCATGTTTATAGCATCCTACAACAAAAACCCATTAATCAATTTTGAAAGAAAAGGCTTAAAATATCAAAAACTCCAAATTTGCATTGGTCCGAAATTAACCCAAACAATGCATGAAAATTGAAAATAAATGAAAAAGGAAGGGTAATATGGTCTTACCAGCCATGGGAGAGAAAAACCTTGCAAAAAGATCAGAGGAAAACGACAAAAAAATTGGTTGAATGCCTTGACCAATCGAAAAGAGAGAGAAAAAGTGTTTGAAACTTTTGAAAAGTGTTTGAACATGTGAAAAGCCAAGGTTTTTTAAAAAACTCTCTATACGACTTTCGATTGATCGAAAAATAGGTTCGACCGATCGAAAATGCTTCGATTGATCCAACATCAATCGAGCACTGATCGAAACAAACAGAGGCTGACCAAAATTTTAATTGCAATTTCGATCGGTTGAGAAACAGGTTCAATCGATCGAAATTCTAAAGAAAAAAAAAAAAAAAGCAAATTTATGCAGAAACTCCTCAAAGTGTAGAATTTTATGAATAAAATGCATGAGTATGAGATGAACTGCTTTTCAAAAACACCTGTTTTGAACCTAGTTTTCCCAAGATTAAGATTTTCAATCAATTCACCTTATATTCTCAAGCATCAAACATATTTTGCACAAAACTTAAGGAATTTTCAAACTTGGTTGGCCAAACCAAAATCACACACAATAACATGTATAAAGTTTAGCAAAGAGTAACTTGTGTAGTGTGTGCAATTAGCAAAAACTTGAGATACATGTGAGATAATATGTAAATAGAATTAAGCACAATGTCTACAAAATTTATCACATAGAATTTGAAAGAGACTATCACCTAAAGAGTTACATCATATAACTCCCACATCTCCTAGAAATCAATCTTGCAATCATGTAAGTTTCTTAATTTGCCTCATAATGTACACACTAATTTTATTTAATTGTAAAGTTATTAAAGCCCAATAATGTACACACCAATTTTAGCATTTAAACCGAGGCTACACCTTATGTTCTTTTTGTGCATATGCTATACTTTCTCAAGCACAAAATCATACGATATGCACTAAGGTGTTCATGATTGGCTAGTAAACAGTGGTGAGATGGTTATTTATGCATATGACATCAAAATTAAGTCCGACAATTAAAGGCATGTGACATCAAAATCAAAATCATGTGATCAAAAACTATAAACATCTTCCCACACAACATGCACTACCAAGCTCAAACTAGTAAAGTGCAATAAATAAACTCATCCAAGCTAAACAAAGTGCATATACATGTTATGTAAAGATAAATTGGCCAACCTTGGTTTCAAATCCAAGACAAATAATGCAAAACACATTTTGCTTCCTTTTTCCTTTTTTTTTTTTTTTTTTGAAAAAAATAACAAAAACAATCTTAGAATGAAATGCATGAATGCTATGCAATGCAAATCCTAGAAGAAAAAAAATAGAGAAAACAAAAGCAACAAAGAAGAAAGGTAACAAAGAGTAGAGCGATGAAGCACAAGGACCATGTCAGAAAGACTCAATTTGATTGAGCATTTTGCATTCAAAACTTTTTAGATGCAACTTGAGCATTGGAGTTATTCTTTAAATTAGAATTCTGAGCAACTCCAGGATTGGAATAAAGGTTTAAAACCTTTACCAATTCACCAATAAGTACCATAGGATCTTGTGCTTGAGGCACATGCACTTTTGGCTTGTTTGCTCGCTTGGCAGCTTGCAACTTGAAACAGTTTGGACGAATGTGCCTAGACTTTCCACAAAAATGACAAATCCATGCAGGCTTATCATACAACTTGCCCTTAGGAGGGTTATGAGCCTTAGATTTAGACTCTTGAAGATCAACCCTAGTCTTCCTAGGAGGTGTAACTTCTACAGATTTAGCAGCCTCACTCACAGAGAGTTTGACAACCTCACTCACAGGGGGTTCAAAAGAAGAAACAAAGTTTGTGGAATGGTGTTCAGGCACAGAGATGCTTTCTACCAAACCTAAACCAGTTTTGTAAAAGGAAGACTTTTGAACACTCAGCATGTGATCAAGTTTGGAACTTGCAGACCTATTAGTTTGTTCTCTAGCAACAGATAATTCAAGTTCCAAATTCTTAACTTTATCAAGCAAAAGCATGTTCTCAGTCTTCACATTATTCAATAATTCGTTAGCATCAAATAGTTTCACAAGCAAATTTTTCTTTTCAAGTTCAAGAGGTGCAATTTTCTTTAAGCCTAAATCAACACTCATGGCATCCTTTGCATCCTCAAAGAGTTCCCCATTAAAAGGGTTCTCTTCAACAGCAACACTTTCATCAACTACAGTAGTAGCAGTGAAAGCAATGAAGTTTCCATCCTCATCACTGCCTATTCATTATCAGAAACTTCATCATCACTAAGAGTTACAGCCATAATCTTACCCTTAGACCTCAAGAATGTTGGATATTCAGATTTCACATGACCATACCCTTGACATCCAAAACATCGTTGACCCATAGAATTATTAGAATGTTGACCTACTTTATCTTTAGGTTTTTTTAGTATTATTAACCTTAGTGCGATCATTCCTCCTAAAATTTCTAGGTTCAGCATTGTTTTTACCTCTTGCCCTTCTGTTATTGTTCCTAAGAAAGTTTCTAAAGTTCTTAGCAAGATAGGCAATCTCTGTAGTAGAGAGCTCATCATCAAATCCACTTACATCAACATCATCAACAGACTTAAGAGCCATTGATTTAGATTTTCTTGTCTTACGTAGGTCCAACTCATAGGACAGAAAAGATCCTACAAGTTCATCAACAGAGATGGAGTCCACATCCTTGCTTTCAGTGATGGCAATCATTTTGGGTCTAAAATCCTCAGTCAACGATCTAAGAATCTTTCTAACAATTTTAGGTTGATTATAGATTTCACCCAAATTATAAGCAGAATTAACAATATCATTAAACTTTACATAAAATCCATCAAAAGATTCATCATTAGACATTCTAATGCTTTCAAATCTAGTAGTTAATTGCTGCAACTTATTGATTTTAACAGCCTTTATACCTTCATGCACAGTCTGAAAGATATTCCAAGCAGTATGAGCAATCTCAACATTAGAGATTCTCTTAAATTCCTCCATAGAAACAGCATTAAAAATAGCAATCATAACTTTGCTATTAAAAGCGGCTGCTTCTTTCTAAGAAGTTTGCCACTCACTAACAGGAGTAGTGGGCTTCTCCCATCCGTATTCAACGAAATTCCAGACTCTCTCATCAATAGATTTCAGGAATGCTTTCATCCTTACTTTCCAATACACATAATTATTCCCATCAAAGTGAGGTGGAATAACAAGAGTGTTCGTGTTCCATGACAACTGGGGTCAAGGATTAGCTCTTAGATCAAAAGATCTAGAACAAGAGAGCTACCTGCTCTGATACCACTTGTACGTTTTTAGACCCCTTAAAACACAACCAGATTAACCTAATTAATAACCCAAGTGATTACTCGGTCAAATTATCAAGTCTAGGTTATCACAAACATCATATTATTGTAAAGTGTGAAAAATAAAAATCACAACAATATGATAACCCAAGAAAACCAAATCGGTAAAAACCCTAGGGAGGATTTAACCTAGCTATCCTCAAGGTAAAACTGAATCCACTATGAAAGAATTAAAATTTACACAATAGCGACTTAGACCACAAACATCCTATTGCTAGCTCAAGTAGGAAACTTACTACCACGACCACGTGACAGCTCCGAGTCCACGGACTACTTCTTTCTTAGATTCCTAGCAAGTACAAGCACACCCGCTTAATGCAGCAACTGAATTGATCATCAAGTTCTTGACATAATCTAGTTCTTGATAACCCTAAGTATGTGTGAAGGCAACCATCTCTTGATCTTACAAAAGATTCACACACACAACATAAGGAACAATCTAAAACGTGGCTAGGGTTTTCCCTTTTATACTTCAAACAAAACATAAATCCCTACACGTCAAACGGGCTTGGGCTGAGTTGAAAATTCTGCAGAAAAAATAATCTGCACAACTTTCGATCGATCGAGTCTAATTCTCAATCGATCGAGCCAGGCAGATTTACACAGTAAATCCTGCAGCTACTCGATTCCAACTTTACATACAACCACATACTTTGAGCAAGTCTAAACAAGATTAAAACTTTTTGATCATGGTTTGCCAACATTACAATATAAAGTTCTAATACATTAGTTCCTAATTCCTTAGAACCCAATAGTGAGAATAAAAATACAAGTACACTGCTTTGTTTGGTGCAGCTACATCCTATTATTGTCAACCAGCCGTTCAAACGACACGAGTTATGCAGCAAAAAAAAGACACTGGTTTAATCTACACGAATCTATGTATGAATGGAACAAAATGTGTGTCTCTAGCAAATATCTAACCCAATATTGGCTCAACCTTTTTATATCACGTCACATATGGCTGTCTTTTCCGATGGGCTTTCATGTGCCGATCGATACGATTAGCACAATCATTAGTCCTTTACCGCATTAGTTTTACAAGGTCAACCTACGTAATCTAATAAAAGACAAAGCAATTATTGGATTGATTTTATTTATATTTAAAGGGTAATTCTACAGTAATTTTACAATACCCAAGAAAAGAGGGATACGGTACTCACTAATAGGTAACAAGTTATACCAGGTTACTTTTTTTCTCACATTTGACGGTTCCATTCTCATATTGTGCAGTTCCAATATCAAATGTGACAATTCTTTTGTCACACTTGATGGCTCCCTTACTTTTTTCTCATATTTGACGGTTCCATCCTCACATTGAGTTGTTCGAACATCACATGTGACAGTTCTTTTCTCACATTTGGTGGTTCCCTTACTTTTTTATCACATTTGACAGTTTCATCCTCAAATTGTGCAGTTCCAACATCACATATGACAATTCTTTTGTCACATTTGGCGGTTTTTTTTTTTTTTTTCCTCATATTTGACGGTTCCATCGTCACATTGTGCAGTTCCAACATCACTTATGACAGTTCTTTGTCACATTTAGTGGTTCCCTTACTTTTTTCTCACATTTGACGGTTCTATCTTTACATTGTGTAGTTTCAACATCACGTGTGACAGTTCTTTTCTCACATTTGGTGGTTCCCTTACTTTATTTCTCACATTTGACGATTTTATCCTCACATTGTGCAATTCCAACATCACATTTGACAATTCTTTTGTCACATTCGATGGTTCCCTTATTTTTCCTTTATTTTATTTTTTTCTCAAATTTGATGGTTCCAATGTCATATTAAGCAGTACTAGCATCACATCTACTCTATTTTTGTCACATGTGACAGTTCTTTTGTCACATGTGACAGTTCTTTTGTCACATTGGGTGGTTCCCTTACTCTTTTCTTACATTTCACAATTTCATTCTCACATTGTGTAGTTCCAACATCACATGTGACAGTTCTCTTGTCACATTAGGTGGTTCCCTTACTTTTTTCTCACATTTGACAGTTTCATCCTCACATTGTGTAGTTCCAACATTACATGTGACAGTTTTTTTCTCACATTTGGTGGTTCCCTTAATTTTTTCTCACATTTGACGCTTCCATCTTCACATTGTGCAATTCCAACATCACATTTGATAGTTCTTTTGTCACATTCAGTAGTTCCTTTTTTTTTTCTCACATTTGACGGTTCTATCATCACATTGTACAGTTCCAACATCACAATTGACAGTTCTTTTGTTATATTTAGTGGTTCCTTTATTTGTTTCTCAAATTTGATGGTTTCATTATCACATTGTGCAGTTCCAATATCAAATTTTACAGTTCTCCTATCACATATAATGATTCCTTTATTTATTTTTTTAAATTTGATGATTCTGATAGTTTTTAGACCCCTTAAAAACAATTGATTTAACCTAGATAATTAACCAAGTTGTTACTTAGTCCAATTTAACAAGTCTAGGTTATCACAATAACAAAGATCAAAATATGCAAAGCAGCGGAAAATAAATAACACAAGATATGATCACCCAGGAAACCAAACCGGTAAAAACCTGGGGAGGATTTGACCTAGCTATCCTCAAGGTAAACTTGAATCCACTATCTTGAAAGAATCGAAATTCATGCAATAAGACTTACAAGCCCCCATGCTCGACTTCTTATTGCTACCAACCAGTAGAACTTACTGACATGACCACGTGCAAACTCCGAATCCACGAACTCCTTCTTTCTTGGATTCACCACCAAATACAAGCACACCTGCTTGTGTTTTCTTTAATTTTCAATGGCAGCAACTGAGTTGATCATCAAGGTGTAGATAAATCTTCTCCTTGAAAACGCTAAGTTTGTGTAAAGGAAAACTCCTCTAGATCTCACAAGAGATTTACACAAACCGCAATTATGAGCAACACTAAAACGTGGCTAAGGTTTGCCTTTTATACTTAGGACAAATTAGAAAACCCTAAAACGTTTTAAAACAACTAGGGCTGAGTTGGAAATTCTGTAGAAAAAACATTCTGCCTGAGCTTCGATCGATCGAGCCAGGCCGAAATGCATTAATCTTTTCTGCATTAAGCGCGATTCCAACTTTACATAAATGCACAACTTTGAGCAAGACTAAAACACTTCTAAACACATTGTTTTGATCATGGTTTGCCAACAATACAAATTAGAGTTCTAAATACATAAAATCCTAAGTCTTTAGAACCTAACAGATTCCATTGTCACATTAAGTAGTACCAACATCGCATCTGACTCTATTTTTGTCACATTCAGTGGTACCCTATTTTTTATTCTCAAATTTGACAATTCTATTATTACATTGGGTAGTACCAATATAACTTCTGACCGTATTTTTGTCACATTTGATGGTACCCTATTTTTTTCTTACAATTGACAGTTCAATCATCATAGTAGGTAGTGCTAATATCACATCTTACCATAATTTTACATTTTTGCCCACCACTGAAGTCACTTTTTTACTTACTAATAACCGTTCATCACAATAGTAATTTTTTAAAAGTTATTAAAAATTTAGATTTAAAATAAAAATAAATAAAAAATAAATAAATAAAAGCATCCCAAGAAATTAGCCCAACCACAATAATTACTTTTGTTCACAAAAAAAATCAGTTGGATTTATCTTGGTTTTTATCCACACTTAATTGGTATACCAATTAACTTCCTATGTATTCCCCTAGGTAGCTTCCATCACATTCAGGGGCATACCTCCCTGTAAAATAACATAGTTGAGGTCACTTTCTTGATATTTATATTTTTATTATTTATATATACTATAAAACCGAAGATGTATAACCTTATGTGCTCTTTAATTGTTCTTATTCAACATCTACAACTTAATCATAGTTTTATGTTTATTGTGGTGTCTAAGGTTGGAAATAGGGTGACTATACAATTAGCAAGTTATGCAAAAAATCCAATCCAAAAATTGCTGACAATTTTAAAATTTTCAATAAACATTGGAATTGAAACTACAAATCTAGTATGAAATAGTCATCAATCAAAGCTACTACACCAGGTTTTATATTTTTTAGGCATTTTCATTAGATCCACTTGTGCGGAAGTGTCCCAAATGACTATGTCCGACACAGGTACAACCACCCCTACTAAAGTGTCTATGCAATTCTATTTCATAAAATTATTATTACATTTAGACCCATCTAAAACAAAATAAACATCCCAAAAAATTTCCACAATAACAAAAATTACCAATAGAAAAGCTAAAACAAATTAAGTAGAATTGACCAATTTTACCAAAAACGAACAACCCAGTCCTTTTTAAAAAATTTATCAAAATAATTTTGTCCTTGAGAGTTTAGCATTTCGACCATAATGATAAGTGTGAGCCTTATTTGAGTCTGCAGAGCCTCTACTAGAGAGCCCTAATGGCAATGAAATGTTTTCGTTGTTGAAGACTTATCAATGCAACAAAGCACTGATCTCTCTCTCTCTCTCTCTCTCTATCTCCACATTTAGGACTTTGCAAAATTTATACAAACTCTTTATTCTAAAGCCATTTGGTATTTGTTCCTATAAAATATTGGAACTGTAATTTGAACATAATTGGCTATTAAAAGGTCAATTTTCATTTCTATACTTTGTTCATTCATATGGGTGGCTGATAGTAGCCCTCACTAACTCCTCAGTGTAAGTAAGAGCTATTTACTAGGATTTTAGACTAAGCCATATAATTTATGGCATTGTCTTCTTTTAGTTGTTTCAATCTCTCTCTCTCTCTCTCTCTCTCTCTCTCTCTCTCTCTCTCTCTCTCTCTCTCTCTATATATATATATATATAATCATTTTAGAAGCAATTCTGACACTCTTTATCTCTTGTATTTCTTGATGAAGTTGTTTTACGCTCCATTTGTTTCAATGTAAAATAATTTCAAATGAAAAATATTTTACATGTAAAAAATTTTACTGTAAAATATTTTACAGAAAACTATTTCAAGTGTTTGGAATGACAAAACATGTGAAAATGCAAGCCATCAGCAGCCACTCCCAAATGAGCAAAAGCCACCACCAACCACCCCAAAACCACCACTAAATGAGCATAAACCATTAAACCACCCCAAAAAAACCAGATCTAGAAGAGAGAAAAAAGACTACCACCACCATCACAACATTGCAGCCACCACCTAACCATTAAACCATAAATCTGACCATAAACCACCAGCAATCCACAATATATGAGCATTAAACCATTTTTTCTTTTTAATTTTCCTCCTCCACACGTTTTTCTCTCCAAAGGTATAGTCATTGATAGGCCACAAAATAAGAGTATCTCAAAAAGAGAGCATTTTTGGAACAAACCCACGAGAAAAAAAGCCATTGACCATGAAATTTTATAATATTTAAAATAATTTTAAAATAAATAAATAATAAATAAATTAAAAAAACACGAAAGAATGGCAATGATCATATTTACCTAGGAATAAAACACACAAAATATCAAATTTGAAATGAAACCTAAAGCTTCACAAGGTAGATGCTCAAACTTAATCTAAATAAGAAAAAGGATTTCACAAAATATAGATCCAAAACAAAACCAAAAAAAAATTGGAAAAAAAATACAAGCAAAAAGCTTAAAAAAAGATACATAGGAAAAAAAAACACCAGATTTTAATTGAATAAAATTAAATTAGGCAAGTTTTAATTGAAAAAAATAAATTCGAAGCCATCTCCAGCAATTTAGGGAAGTCCAAAATCTCAACTCTCTCTTCTCTCATGGCCAAATTGATAGCTGCATTTTGAACTCATAAAATCGAGTTCCAACCTTGACTTGCTCGTAGCTAATGTGTTAGAGCATTCACATTAGTCTCCTCAAACTATAGTCTAAGGTTAAAAATTTGTCTAAAAACAATCAAAAACCTCACACATTAAACTCCTCAAACTAACTCAAAAAATTTTAAGAGGAACAGTACTCGTTACTTGTGGTGAGATGCTACTCCTTGCTAATGCTAAAGAAATGTATTTTTTTATACTTTTCTCGCTCATCCTTTCCAAAATCAAACCTCAAGGCCCAATTCTTTTAATACCCTGAAAACTAATGCCAATAACTTGTTTTTAACTACCAATGATCAAAAATTAAGATTTTACCAAAACAAAGGACTATCTCCGGACAGGCATTGTGAGATGTCTAACACCTTCCTCACACATAACTAGACTTCTAAACTCAAGAATCAAGAATTTTAACCATCTATATTAGATTAGCAAAAATGACCTTTTTTTCTTAGCATATGATTGGTATAAAATCAAATATAGTTAGGTGACCAATCACATCTTAGAAAAAATCCAATGATTAGTGGCGACTTCACTACCTTCGGTAATAATAGATTAAAAATGACTCAATTTAGTCACACACCAAAGATTACCCGTTTTTCACCCTCTTTCACAGTACCCGAGCCCATGCCATAAGAAGGAACCCCCCCCCCCCCCCTTCAAGGGAGGTGGGAGGATTGCGCGTCGCCAAGATAGGTGGTCAACTGCCGCGAGACATTGACACTAGGTAGATGTGGGTTTTGGACCTTTTAGTATTAAAATTTTGAATAGGATTTAAAAATTATATTTAAGTGAAAGAGTGTTACAGTATTAAGACTGATGTATATGTATAAAAACAAAGGATAGCTAAACTAAAAAAAAAAAAATGGAGTTTTATGGATTAGTTTTATATTTGAGAAGAATAATGTAAATGCTTTTAGTTTCTTAAAATTTGCCTAAATAAAACTCAATTTTATTAAACTCAAGTTTCATTGCAAGAAATTAAATAATAAATAGAGTAGTGTTATAGGTACTACAAGTTTTAGTATATTGGTCTTACAAATTAATGTGTCATGAATTATAAAAAGAAAATTAAAAATTCAATTATATGTTTGTTGAAACCCACCAATCATATTAATTGCCACATCATTGTAAGTTTCATATGGTAAAACTTGTGATGCCTTTAGCATTTTCCTAATAAATATAGAGAACTCGACCTGTAAATCGAGTTACCAAGAATTACTTATCAAATTCTAACATTTCAGACCAATTTCACTAGTTATTGAGCAAATCACTACTCTCTCCCCCTCTCTCACTCTTGTTTTCTTTCACTATCAAAATCCTTCTCTCTTCCAATTGTTTCTCAAATCTCTCTCTCTCCTAGTCAATTCTTCGTCTCACAAAATTGCTTTTGTTTGGAAACCCCATTGGCGACTGTGTTCTTGCCCACGGCGCAACAATATCATCGACCTCCTTCATCTTATTGGCGACTAAAAGTCAGTTCTTTGATTTTACTTAGTAATTTTGATTTTTGTTTGGTTTATCAATTTGGGAATTATGTTTGGTTTGGAGATTATTTGATTGTGAGGTTCATTGATTTGGAACAAAGATTTTTTTTATGGTGTTATTCGGTTATGAGGGGTTACATTTTTTTTTGGTGTCGATAAAAGAGGCATTGTTTGGTTTGTTGAGGAAATTTGTGGATAACTGTCAATGTTTTAAGGTTTATGAAAGTATAATTTCATAATTTTGGTTTATTGAGCATATTTTTATTGATAGGATACTGAGAATGAATTTCTTTATGTTTGGATGCCATGGATTTTGGCCTATGGATTTGGTTTTAAGGCTCAAATCCAAATATTTTGTTTGGATAAGTTAAAAGAGATGGATTGGGATTTGACCCAAATCCAACCAGAATTTGATAGGTTCAAATTTATAGATTTCAATTTTTCAAATACTCTCAAAATCCGGTGGAAATATCAAATATCTCATGCTCGCTCTTCCCTATTTCTCTCTTCCTCAGATTGCGTTTCTCTAAAAGTCAAGCTTTTTCAGTTTTATATAAATTATAGATTATAAATTATGTTTGAATAAAATCTTCAAAACTCAACCATAAAACATGCTTAAAATTTATATTAATTGATTTATAGTAACAATTATTCTTTACATCCAAATCCAAGTGCAACTTTAAGATTTAACAAACTGTGCTAGTTCCTCCTTGATATAACTCACAAACAAAATTAATCTAAGTGGATCCTTTTCGATTCTTTACATCCAAATCCGAATGCAACTTTAAGATTTAACAAACTGTGCTAGTTCTTCCTTGATATAACTCACAAACAAAATTAATCTAAGTGGATCTTTTTCGACTTTGTAGCTGTTAGTATAATAGTATATATTAGTTTCCATTTATACTCACCTCACCTGATTGAGCAAGAATCAGGGACCCAGTACTGTGGCCTTGATACCAGCTCAAATTAAGGACATTTTCCCTTGTACAATGACAAGTCTCAGGGGCTATATAATTTTTTTTTTTGGGAGAAAAAAGGTAAGCGAAGTTTTATTAAAAAATTAAACAGAATCAGACTAGAATACATCAACCAGATCACTATGTGATTTTGAAAATTGAGTTCTGAAGTACAAAAATTAGAATTCCTCTACTTCACGTGCTTTGTTTAAGTCAAGGAAGTCAATACCGTACTAGAGACTGTTTCAGTTTGGGTTAGAAAATGAAATATTTCGGTACCGGTCTATACCGATATACCGTTTCGGGATTACTGCTAATTTAATAAATTTAAAATATTATATATATTATTTACATTTTTTTAAACATATTATTTACATGTTTATATTATATAAAATTTTAATTGTTTGAGAAAAGCCAATATAATATGTTATGAATCTTTATAGGTGAGTTTATACCTAAACCAAAACCCAATAGGCTTTAGTTTATCCATAAAAAAAGAAAGAAAAAACAACCAAAAGACAAGACAAAAATTTCAATAAGAAAACGTAATGAGATATGTGAAAGTTCAAATAGTGTAAAAACACCCTTGAACGTTTAGACCCCCAATTTACAAATTAATCAACTCAAGCTTTATGTCAAACAACAAGTGTGCGAAAAATGAACAAAAGCTATAACACAGAATTGGTAAACAATCTAAGCCAATTTAAAATCACAACTCACAGCAGATAATAAATGGCAAAGATAAAAGGGAAGGAAGATGCAAACACAAGGACAACACGTAATGTGTTATCGAAGAGGAAACCGAAGCCCTCGGCGTAAAACCTCTCCGCCGCCCTCCAAGTGATAAACAATCCACTAGAAAATGTAGTTAGCATACATGGACAGCAATAGACTCTCCAAGCCTAATCTACCCAGTGCACCTAAGCCCTCCAAGCTTCTTACTCCAACGAAGTTACGCCGAACCTATTTCTTTTCTAGCTTCACGAAATCCGCTACTTGACCATAGCATCAACCAATGTAAATTGATTCCTTCCTAACTGCTTCCCAGAACACCAAACAGCCCTCTCATAGTAATGGATATGGTGAGAAAAGGTTTTGGTAAAATGCCTCTCAAGGGTTTAACATTGGAGAGGAAGAGAGTTGAGGAATTTGAAGAGACTCTTATGTAAAGATTGTAGATGAATCAATCTTGTTTTACTCTAGGGTTCTCTCTCAAAATTCTCTCTGGAAGCTCTCATTCTTTTGTGGGTATAAGGGGTATTTATACTGGGGTGAGAAAAGAATGTGAAATGTCAGGTTTTTCAAAACAGGGGTGGCTCGCGGCTTGGCCTCGCGACTTGACTGAGTCGCGAGATCCAGCCGCGCAATAATAGAACGGCCAGTTGTCCTATTTTGTCCTGTAGTGCTCCAGCTAGCACGATGCTTCAACTTCTGGCATACTTGGCACGTGTGCTGCTTCTAGCGGCTTGCAGCCGCAAGTAACCCGTGAGATCCAGCCCCGAGACTCTGTTTTCTTGCACACTCTTGAGCATTCAATCACTCTATCTCACTCACTACCCTTACAGGGTTACTAATTGCTAAAATACAAGCAAATTTGACACGGAATAAAGCCAACAGATGGTTGATTAAATTCAACCTTACAATCTCCCCCTTTGACTATTCCATGAAAAAACCCTAAAACAGACTCTAGACTTCACATGTGAGTTAGGAATAGTTGAGCAAAACTCACTCACGCCTAATTCTAGAAACTTTGAAGCACTTGAATCATATGAGCATGAAACTCCTAAAACACAACAATACACCATGATCATTGTATGCAGAAAACATGAAATGCATATGAAATAGGCATAAGGTGATCAAGCAAAGATGAAGTTAAGAAACAAACCATGGCTTGATCAAACAAGTAATCACTACAAGGTAGTGATCACAATGCTCATTCACACTTGGAATGAACACTTGAACATACAAGCAAATAAGAACAATGCAAGTTACTTGTATGCCAACACTCAACCAATGCATAATACACTAAGTATATGCATCTAGGAACAATCCTACAAGGGCACAAGAGTGACAGTACTTAACCAGAAAATACATGACATTTGGATAGAAGTACTGATTTAACAAAAATATAGAGGCTGCATAAAGCATGGTACAAACCATAAAGCCTACAATACAAGAACATAAACCCTAAAAGCTTACAAAAGCAACATGGGTACAAAAACAATATACTTCTGAAGAACATCAACAATATATATATTTATAAAGTAAACCAAGTTTATGAGTTATGAGTTAGAAGCAAAAATACATCAAAACCACAGTGTATCAAACCCATAGTAACATTAAATATCCAAAAACATAAACCTATAAATTTAAAGGATAAGTCTAAAACAAAAGTATGTGTGTACTCCCCCTATTACTATGCACACTTCCCTTTGAGCTTTCTCTCCCTTACTGAATGCTCTCCCCCTTTTTGGCATGAATAGCTAAAGGGTGTCGTCTAACTTTTGTTGAATAGCTTCTAGCTGATTCTCCATGGGCTCGAGTCGCATTTGAACATGGTTGTTGGTGGAGTAGAGAAGTGTCACCATTTCATCAATGCGTTTCTGAATATTTTCAAGCAAATTACCCACTCTATCAGTTTGAGGATCAGACTGTGCTTGCAGAATGCTAGTTTGTGGAACTTCAGGGATGACACGCGAAGTAGGTGTGGTATGTACAGGTGTCTCTGACTCTGGAGCAGATGGAGAAACCGGAGAGATGTGTGCACTTTTTGGTGTTTTAGAGGAATGACTTCTGCTTACTTGTAGAGTGAACATGGAAATTGGATGCTGATAGGTCAACATTTTTCCATCTGAGGGAGGAACAATGCCTTCACAAAGAATGAACTTCATGATGAGACTGCAAAATGGAATACATCCTCGAGCTGCAGATCGAGCCGTGGTCTTCCTCATGGTTTGAAAGATGTGGGCACAGATATCAATGGGGGCTCCTGTAATAAGATCACAAAGGAATTGAGCCCTTCCAAGATTTATGAAGGTAGTGTTGGACAGTGGGTAGAGATTAGAGAACATGATCAACTTTAGTGTGGTCAACTCTGGTGCAAACTTTGCGGTGCTTATGGATGTGCCTGTACTGGATACTTCATGATCAAATCCTAGAACTTGTAGAATGTCTTGAGTCTCTAGAGTTCGATCATCGTACGGAGTTAGATCCACATTCTGAGGTCTAGTGATGCGGATAATATCGGCTATGGAGTTCGGGGAGATGGCAAACTCCTTTCCTCTGACCCAGCAAATTAGTTCAACTCCAAGATCACTTGTATTAGAGTAGCATTCCTTAACCAGTTCATCCATTGGATCGACAAAATTCCCAAATAAGTTTGCCCAATCTCGTGGCTCAAAGATTCGAGGGATAAAAGTGGTCCCTAAGGTGTCAAACTCAACCACCCGTTCCACTATAGGAGATGTCTTGTCAAAAATGTTTGAGTAGATGTGTGAGGTAAACGGGGTTCTGAACCTTTCCAAATTGGAGTCTTGAGATGACTGAGATGAGAGTCGAGTCCTTTTATCAACTGGGGTTGATGGATCATCAGTAACAATGTCTTTGCCTTTAGAGGATCGACGAGACATCTGCAAGAGAATAGGCACACAACAAAGAACCAAAAACAGCACCACAAAGGACAAATATCAACTTGATTAGATTCAGAAATGAATGTAAACCATAAAAAATCACACACAATTTCAAACATAAGTTATGACAATATAGAATGAGGCAGGTGCAACACAATGGTGAAAGTGCAATAGAGCACAAAGCAAGACAAACTTAAAGATAACTGTCAATAAGACAATCTACCATGAGTCTGAAATGCACAATGAAAACCACATACAACCAAAAAAAAAATGGCAGTGGGACATATCAAACAAAAAATTGAATATATTAAAGTAATACACTCAAGACAGAAGCACACACATGTAATGGCAACAAAAACACAGTGATACAAGATAGGTAATCCAAAACCACAGACACAAGTAAACTTTCATACACACCAAACGGAGTAAAAACCAGAAAAACACCAAACCCATTTCCCAAAAGAGTATAAACACCAACAAATGCCAAGGCACAGAACAAAGATAAGAACATTGTGACCAACAAAACGACACCAGATGAAATCAGCATCAAACACAATCCACCATACCCAGCACACAAAGAGTAAAACGTTTGAACACAATATGACAAAAATAACAACCCAAACAGCAAGAAAGTAACACACAAAACATAACATATGAAGTGAGGAAGAGAAGACTCATACCTTTTCTAGATGATTTTGAGAAGAAATGAAGCAACAATGGAGTTCAAAATGGGTTACACAGAGCGTTTGGGAAGGAGACAGTTGAGAGAGAAGATGAACAGTCACAAAACGTTCGAGGGAAAATTGAAAAAGATTTTAAAAACTGCCTTCACTGTGCAAAACACGCGTTTTTCACGACTGAGGTAAGTCGCTAGATCCACCCGCCAAAACACTTCAAGACAAAAGTTTTGAAAAATTTTCTAAGTGTTTTTTGCGACTGGAAGTCTTACTCGTGAGGGAGCCGCGAGCTGAGCCGCGAAAATCTTTGTGTACCCCTCGCGACTGGACCTTCCACTCGCGAACAAGTCGCCAAAATTGACCCGCGAGCTCGCGACTGTGGCATGCGACTTGACTTACCCATGACTGAGTCGCCAAAACAGGGCAAAAATGTTTTTTGAAATTTTCAGCTTTTGAAGAACAAAATACTTTCCAAAAACACGTAAAATACTCAAAAATATTTTTGTGCTTGAATCAACAAAGATTGAGTATGTGAAAAACACATTTTATCAAGTACAATCACACAAATGAGTATGGCATTTATTGAACATAAACTTGTGTGTTGTGTGTGGATATCAACAATGAGATAGTCCTTAGTCTAATGTGAAGTTTCAATTATCAATTCAACTAAGGCATACACAATTAGCACTAGATCATGTGACCCATCTCAATTATAGAAGTATGCATATCTGACCTCCCACAAAACTTGATAACATAACTTGGAGCTTTACATTTGACTCCAAATTCAATCATAACATTTGATCTTTTTGGTCCTTTTAAGACAATCACTTCTCATTGTAAGAGTGATATTTGATATTTCACCTTGATGAGATAGCCTTTAACTTTTTGAATAAACATTCACAAAAATTTCTGGTCGCTTTCCCTTTTTCCTAGTACAATACTAGTATGTACGACAGGCTTTTGCAGCTCAATATCTCTTTTCATTTGGAGATTTACATTTGGTGAGCTCTTTTTAGCAAAAAAAATAAAGAGTGGGAAGATATATAGGCACAAGTCTATGCAAGTCTCAAGATCAACATAACCATTCACTAATCATTCATGACAAGTTTAAAGATCTATTTACAACAGTCACATAGATTTCAAGATTTCTTCCACCGTGATAAGAGTGCAAAGAAACAAGCTACGCTCGAAAATGCACAAAGCCATTAGCACAAAGGTACAAGGCAAAACAAGTTTTGAGACAAAACTCAACAATGTCAATCAAACTTTTTGATTTTCTATTTTTTATGTGATTTTTGGATTTTTGACACATAAGAAGAAAAAGATTGATCAAAAACAAAAATGAACAAAAGTATGCACAAATAGACAAACAAACAACCGCCAACATAATTAATAAGCAAACAATCAAACACCGTCACAAAGCATAGGAAGTATTGATGCATGGACATGTTGTAATACTTATGCATGAGTACCCTTTTTCACCCACACGTCACTTGTGTTTGGGGTGATTTCCTTATAGGATTGGGTACGGGAGTTAGGGCTTTCAAACTTTCGTGTGAAGCTTTCCAAGCAGTTGGTGAATGCACCAATCATCTTCATCACGTTCATCATTCCGGGATCACCATTTTGATCTCTTAATGGTTCACCAGCCCAATTTCTCCTATCATTTCTAGGTCCTCGTGACCTTTGAGGAGTTGCACTATTCATTACTCTCAGCTTTTGACAATTTGGTCAAGTATGCCCTTGAAGTCCGCAGTGATGACACACATAGTTTGATCTAGGACCCCTTTGTGATCGTAGACGAGACTTGGCTCGGGATTTAGACCTGCCCATGGATTGATTACGTGGATTCAACAACCGTTCGTTCTCCACATTCCTCTTCTCCTCTATCTTGGGCTTCTCAGCAGTAGGGCCAACTTCAACTAGTTCTTTGGCCTTTATAAACTTCACTTCTTTAGTGATATTGCCAGATGAGCTACTTCCTCCGATATATCCCAATCCGGATTTGTCTGAAAAACTCTTTTGAGATGAAATAACATCATCTAGCTTCTTGGTGGTGACCCTCTCTATTTTAGCATTTGCTTGCACAACCTCTTGCTCAAGAAATCTCACTTTTGTGTAAACTTCTGACAGCTCACCGTTCAGTGTTTCTATCTCACATTTGGCCTCCTTATAGTGAATTAGGGGACTTTTATAGTCCTCCTCTACCTTCTTCATCTTTCTCACAACTGCCTTTCCCACCCTTGTGTACTCACCCGACCTCTCCAGGAGTGAGTTATAATTGTCTTGAAGATTGGCTGTGTTTTCATCTTCTTCTGCATCTGATTCCTCAACAGCTCCAAATGATTCTTCATCACTATGTACTCCAAGCTCTTGTACAAGCAGATTCAACTCGTCTGAAGACTCAACATGGGCAATAGTCATAAAGGCTGAATAATTCCCTTCTCCGACACAGCTTTCCTCAAAATCTGAGTCGGATGAATCCAAGTCACTCAATGTCGTGGCATACACTTTGCCTTTCGATTTTAAATAATTCGGACATTCTTTCTTAAAGTGTCCATGCCCGTTGCATTCGAAACAGGTGACACCTTGTGTAGATTGGGATTCTTTTCCATCTTTCTTTTTGAATTCCCTTTTCTCTCTTCCTGAACTTTGGAATTTTCCTTTATCACCAAATTTGCCATTATTCTTGAATTCAAGAATTTTCGGAAATTTTTTACAAGGTATGCAACATCTTTGTCAACCACATCTTCTTTCGATGAGTCATGGTCTTCCACCTTTTCATTATTGTTCTTAAGAGCAAGAGATTTACTCTTCCGTTGATTGGGCAGCGACATTTCATAAGTTTGAAGAGAACCAACCAGCTCCTGGACTTTTATGTCATCAAGGTCCTTGCTCTCTTCAATCGTTGTCACTTTGGCACGAAAACTCTCCGACAATGATCGAAGGATCTTCCTTACAATTTTAGAATCCTCTGTTTTCTCTCCCAAATTGAACTTGCTTACAATCACCTCATTCAGCTTGCCATAGAAAGAGTCAAAGGACTCATCCTCACTTATTTTTAGCTCCTCAAACCGAGTGGTTAGCATCTGCAGCTTCGTATCTTTTACTTTCTTCGTGCCTTCGTAAGTGGTCTCCAATATCTCCCACACTTCTTTGGCAATGGTAATGTGAGAGATCCTGTGAAATTCATCTGGAGACACACCACAGAAAATTGCATTGAGTGCTTTACTGTTAGCATTAGATGCGGCGAGAGCTGCCTTATCCCATGTGGATTTGGCTGCCTCAGGTCTGGTCCAACCTATCTCAACAGCATCCCAAACTGATTCATCAATGGAACATAGAAATGCTCTCATGCGAACCTTCCAAAAAGCATAATTACTACCATCGAAATATGGAGGTGCATTTAGGGATTGAGATCGATCCATCTCAATAGGGAGTCAAGGATCACACTATGGTAATGAAACCACTAAAAGTGTACCCGCTCTGATACCAATTGAAAGTTCAAATAGTGTAAAAACACCCTTGAACATTTAGACCTCCAATTTACAAATTAACCAATTCAAGCTTTATGTCAAACAACAAGTGTGCGAAAAATGAACAAAAACTATAACACAAAATTGGTAAACAATCTAAGCCAATTTAAAATCACAACCCGCAGCAGATAATAAAAGGCAAAGATAAAAGGGAAGGAAGATGCAAACACAAGGACAACACGCGATGTGTTATCGAAGAGGAAACCGAAGCCCTCAGCGTAAAACCTCTCCGCCGCTCTCCAAGCGGTAAACAATCCACTAGAAAATGTAGTTGGCATACATGGACAGCAATAGACCTTCCAAGCCTAATCTACCCAGTGCACCTAAGCCCTCCAAGCTTCTTACTCCAACGAGGTTGCGCCGAACCTATTTCTTTGGCACGTGTACTGCTTCAGGCGGCTTGCAACCGCAAGTCACCCGCGAGATCCAACCGCGAGACTCTGTTTTCTTGCACACTCTTGATCATTCAATCACTCTATCTCACTCACTACCCTTACAACAAACCCACCTAAATACAGGTTACTAATTGTTGAAATACAAGCAAATTTGGCACGAAATAAAGCCAACAAGATGGTTGATTAAATTCAACCTTACAATATGAGATACTATTAGAAAAACTATTCAATGGGTGGAATTTGTTAGTACAAAAATATTATAGTATTAGAAAAGCTTGTGGGTGGTAATGGTAAACCGAAAAAATCAAAATTTAAAAAACTACCTATTCTACCGTTGGAACTCACAAAAATTGAGGAAAAAAAAAAAAAAAAGCCAACCTGACATCACGTCTTCAAAGTTTATCAAGTTTTTCTATGTTCACATGTTATTGCTTGTATACTTCCCACTTCATATTTTCAGATCTCAAACTACACACTCTCTTTCTCTGTGTTCAAGTTCAAGCTTTTGTTGGATATATTTTAACGATTTACTTTTGTGATAAAATAAAAGGAACAACACACAAATCTAAGAATAAATAATAAAACAAATAGATGTGAAAGACAAAAGCAATAAACAAATACTGAATATATATATATATATATGTAAAGAAATCTACAATAATTAAAAACTCACAGACCAAATGCGTGAAAGATGAATGATTCAGATCAAGTCTTGTGTTTGACACAATCTCCTTAAAACAGATTTCGCCCCTCACACAATCACTGTGGTGCTTTGAGACTCACGGACGTCTGCCTCCCAGGATAAAATAATCTACAACACGAAAACAAAACACACAAGGTTGTGCTCTGCGAATTACTCAATGTCTCTTTCTCTCTCTTTGACACAAAATGAAATGCACAAAAAAATATTCTCATTGGGAGAGTTTTTTTTTTCAAAAAAGTAGTTTTTATGAATGAGGGACTATGAAAAATTATACGTTTCTGAACAAGCACTCTGTTTCAGTAAATAACTGTTGTGCACAGACTAATTGACTCAAAAATTAAAATAACAAAATATTATTATTTTGACAAGTAGGCCCAATCCACATATGACAAAAGCCCAACCTAATGTCCAACTCATGAGCATATAAACTCATATATTATCTCTTTCCTTTCCTATGTGGGACTCAAAATTTTTACCACTTTTAATAACATCTTTAAGTGAACATAGAAAACATCAATTTCTTATTCACTCCATGCTATACCCTACTCGGAATTCCAAGATATAAGAATCATTAAAAGTAAAATTTACCCTGAACATCGCTTAGAGGCATCACTATTTCATCATAGGAACGGGTGGGAGATGTTATCTCCATAGTGATAAAACTAGTCTCCACAATTTTGTTGTCCCTTTGAAAACCTAGATCTTGGGATCTCCAGTCAACTAGGTGGGGTTACTGTCATGGAAACTTTAGGTAATAGGCTTTAACCCCATTCCCCTCGATGAGTAATTTACTTGCTCTCTACTCAAACTTTTGGTTAACAGATCCGCTATATTCTCTTTCAACTTTATGAAGTCAATGGAAATACACTACAACAAAATATATTTTTAGTGACGAAAATTAGTGAGAAAATATTTTTCATCGCTAAAAATACAGCTTTAGTGACGAAATATGGATTTCGTCACTAATAATGAAAAAAATTATAACATTTAGTAACGAAAAATAAATTTCGTCGCTATTGTGATCTGAAAAATAGGCACCAATGGAGGGAAACTTTGGCGCGAGTTTAATTAATCTATAGTGACAAAATATTTCATCGCTAAAAGTTGAAATTTTTATTGACGAAATATTTCGTCACTGTAGATATTACTATGGATAGTATTAGTGACGAAAATCTTTTCATCACTATATGGAAGAATTAGTGACGAATATTATTCATCACTAAAAATAATAATAATAGGTTTGCACTTATATGTTTTTAGAGACGAAATATGAATTTCGTCTCTAAAAATCTTAACAAAGCCCGGTCTTTAGTGACAAAACTAGAATTCGTCACTAAAGACGCCTAATTTCAATACCCAGCACACCCAAAAAAAAAAAACAAAAAGCCACAAAACAAACCATCACTTTTTCGGTCAAAAAAAAAAAAAACTCAGTTCTTCAACTCCTTTAGGCAACGACGACTCCAACCACCGTCGCCGTTGAGCTCAGCCGTCGCCGATTAAACTCAATGGCGACGCTTCAGCTCGCGATGGTTGCAAATAAACCGTCATCGTTAAACATACACCGATACCCACTCCAAATCGTCGATACCCACACCGATACCCACTCCAAATCGCCGATACCCACACCACTCCAAATCACTGATACCCACACCGATACCCACTCCAAATCGTACCAGTGACCCTTCGTATTCCTTCGAACCGGCGACCATTCGACTTTCGGCGACCCTTCACACTCCTTACCGTCGCCAAAACCCAGCCTCACCGTCGCGACGGTTCACTCGCTTCAGATCGCGATGCTTAAGTGTCGCCGTTGGCGCCGATCGCAACGCTTAAGTGTCGCCGTTGGCACCGATGGCAACGCTTCAGCTCGCCGAACGTTCGCGAAAGTTCCATTTCCGTGACTGTCATTTATCCCGAAGTCCTCGATTGCTCTATTTTCCTGGAGCACTTGTCCCCTTTTGTCTTTCAAGTCTCTTCTTTACCTTTTCTTTCACTTTTTTCAACTTGTTTGAAATTTATGGGTTTGTTTCTGTTTTGGGTTCATATGTGTGTAAAGATTGAATTTTTTGTTTGAATTTCTATATGGGTTTTGATAGTATTTTTGGTGATCACGTGGTGTGAGAAGTTTTAGAATTCGATTTGGTCACTTGGGTTTGAATTTTTTGCTTTGGCTGTTTTTGTACTTCTCTAGGTGTATTGTAAGAAGAGAATCATTGTTTGCCCTGAGGGAATTTTAGAAGTTAGCAGTATTCAGTTACTTGCAACTGATTATGATGCTCTCCTAGGACTTTTGGTGAAAAATTTAGTAATACTTATGTGTAAGAGGTTATACAGAGAGTATAAATTGACAGTAGCTACAACATAAATTGGATAAATTGTTAAAATTGTGGAGTTAGGAATTGAACTTATTGAGGATCGGGGAGTTTTTTTTGTTTCCATATTGAGTCTACCTCAACTGCTAAAGTACTTTCCTTTTGGAAATTATTATTTTTGGGTATATGAAGGCCGATTTTGACATTGTAAGGACTTTTTAGTATGAGGTGTAAGTGTCCTCTGTCAAGTACTGAAATACTTTCTATAGAAAGCGAGGCTAATTAGCATCCATTTATGCTGCACTTCTAATGGACCAGTGTAGTGTATGATTCACTTTTGCCGCTTTTGGGATGCCTCCGTTATCATATAAGCAATCCATTGTATGATTCACTTTTTAATTTTTTATTGAAATTCTGAGAATTGATAATTTTTTTGTTGTTGTTGTGGTTTTAGGTATCAGTTTATGTAGGGGTTGGCACGTGTTATGTGAAAGTGGAGGATGATGGTAAGTACTAAACTCCTTTAGTGGGTTAAATCTATGTAGCATGTTCAATTTCAATATTAGTTGATGTACTTGTAGGATCCGGTATTACTCGGGATGGATTGGTTTTGTCGGGAGAAAGATATGGTAACTTAGTTATTAGATATTTTCTTTTGCCTGGATTCTTTCTAGTTGATGCTTGTAATGGTTTTCAATTGCTTATGTGAGTAGATATTTGTTTTAACTTTGATGGAATCAGGAGTGTATTACTGAATCACATAGAGAAACTATGCATGGGGCCTGTATATAAAAGAGAAGTTAGCCTAGCAATACAACAATGTAGTACCTGATAGTGTTACAATAGTATGGAAGTAAATATACAACACTTAGTTTTTGAAACAGCATTGGGTGATTACTTATTTGTTTGCTCCAAAATAAGGAAAAGATTACTTGTTTGTTGTATTGTGTTACTTGATTGATTTAATTGAAAATGTTAAACAAATGCTTGCTTTTTAGTAGAAACTTAAGGCATTGTTTTATAGGATATGGATTCATTCTGGACTCTATGATATAATAATAATAATGTGTGTTACTCTTTTGCAAGTTTTAGTGATATAAATGTGGGATTTTTGGTGAAAGTTTTTGTATTAATAGTTGGCATGTTGATAATGGTTGTTGAACAGGGGGAAATCTCTAGTTAAACAATGTTAGTTGCACCATCTTTATGTTGGTGTTGAATTGGGTGAATCTTCACAAGTAGATGAATGGTTGGTGTTGTTCTCTAAAGAGTTGTTCAGTTGAATGGTTGATTTTTGAATCTGATTTTTTCATTATAGTACAAGTAGTGTTGTTTCTGGATTGTGGCTTTTGTTTGCTAGTTTTCATGTGGGGTAGTGATTTTGAAGAATTAGATATTTGTGCTGACATTTGGTTGTTTACAAGCTTTTCATTCCCCTGTAAATATCTTTCTTCATTGGCGGTTCTAATTATTGTCTTATCTGCTTGTTTAACTTTTCTTTAACTTTTGTACTTATAAATTTAACTTTTCTTTTGCAGACTAAATACACATTGTTTGCAGTAACTTTGGATTTTTTCTGAAAGTTGTAAACTTAGCTTGAGCAAAGTAAGTAAATTCTAGTTAAAAACTTATAAAACTCTATACTTGTGATGTTGGAAATTGGATTTGTGGTGGTATGTTGTGTTGGAGCAAGCAGGTGGCTTGCATGATGTTATAAGGTGATTTAAATTTATATTGGGAGTGTTTTTAATTTCTTGCAAATGTGAATGGACCTTGTTGATTAGATGTGATGAATATTACTTTAATTGATTTTAATACTTGTAAACACTCTATATTTGTGATGTTTGTGATTGGTTTTGTGGTGGGTTATTGTGTTGGAGTAAGCGGGTGGCTTGCATGGTGTTATAAGGTGGGTTGTGTTGGATTTTTGAGATTGGTGAAAATTGTATGAATCTCTTGAGGAGGGTTAAAGTGTGATGAGTAGATTTTCACAAATGGGGTATTGGGTTTTACTTAGACTTTGATGTTTTGGCATTTGGGTGTTTGTTTCAAAGTGTGGCTCAATATTTACTTATAATTGTTTGGTTGTTGCTTTCAAGAATTAAGGTTCAAAGATTAATTAGTTGTTTATGGGGGATTCTTTGGTTTCACATTATTTCAAGGTGATCTAATGTAAGAGCTATATACATAAAACTTGGATAGAAAATGGTAAAATGAGTAGGTAAAGAGGCGTGTTCTTGTTAAGTAATTTTTTTTTTCCAAGAAAAGGGTCCTCTTCATTTGTCTTTGAAATGGAAAATGTCCATTTAATGGTGTGCATGGTGTCTTGTCCTCTAAAATAAGTATTCATTCCTTGGTGTAGTAAGAATAGAATATTAAATGATGTGCCACCATGTACACCTTTACATCCGAACACTGAAATGGAAAGTATAAGGGAGTCCTATAATTTGAATGTATATGTCACCAAGAGCCTTGTACTTAGCAGCATTGGCACATTGTCCAGTTCTCTATAGAGGCAGGAGAACTTGAGTTTGAATCTCCCTCCCCCACTTAATGTTAGCCAAAAAAAAAACTTGAACGTGTATGTCAGAAATGTTAAACAATGTTAGTTTTGAGAATCTAGTTTCATATTTGATGGTAGATGCTAAGATTTTGTTTGGGGTAATATGTAGGTTTTTGGTCCCTCAGCTCAACAAAGAGATCTTTATGATCAAGCAGTACATTCCAATAGTACATGAAGTTTTAGAAGGCTTCAATTGTACCAAGAGGAGCGAGCTAGGGACCAAGAGGCACGAGCTAAGCAAAAGGCATGAGGACATCTTCCGTTAGTTCTAATTATATTTTGCTATACTTTTTGTATTGTTATAAAACATCTTGAGTTATTATATGTGTTGCAAACAATAATTGTATACTTGTATGGAAGGAGTTTGAATTGGATACTTGTTTTATTTTTTATTTATGGAATGTATGAATCTTTTTTATAATTGTGTTGTTGAAATAAATGTGTCATTCAAATGTGAGGTTTTAATTACAGGTTAATATCAAAGCCATGAAAAAAATAAAAACAGAAAATAAGTTTTAGTGACGAATTTTTTCGTCACAAATATAGCAACAAAAAATTATTTTACTGACGAAAATTTCGTCACTAAATATAGCAAAATTTTGTAAGAAATGGTTTTAGTGACGAAAATTTTCGTCACTATATGTGCCTGGATTTTCTTAAAAATAATTTCAGTGACAAATTTTTTCGTCACTGTATGTACCCGAACATTGTTTTAGTGACAAATTTTTTCGTCACTAAATATGATTTAGTAAACTAAAGTGTTTTTAGTGACGAAATATTTTTGTCACTGAATAGTGTTTTTAGTGAGGAAAACATTTAGTGACAAAACGTTTTCGTCACTAAAAGTTTTTTTTTTTTTTTTAATCAAATTAGACTTTTAGTGACGAAATTTTTCATCACCAGGACTTTTAGTGACGGGGCTACAATGACGAAATGAGTTTCGTCACTAAAAGTCCAATTTCGCCACTAAAGGTCCTTAGTGACAAAAAATTGGACTTTTAGTGACAAATTTTTTCGTCACTGAAAATATATTTTGTTGTAGTGATAATTCCATTAGAGAGCAACTGCCTCACGGTATTATATTTTCGACGTATATGTCGAGACTTACCATTGTACATATGACTTTGTGCCCTACCAATAGCTGATTTGCTATCATAATGTATACAAATAGAGGGCACAGGTTTCACCCACATTGGCATATCCTCCCGGAAATGACGAAGCCACTCTGCTTCTTCTCCTACATTGTCCAATGCGATAAATTCTTATTCCATTGTGGATCTAGCAATGCATGTTTGTTTAGAAGACTTCCAAGATACTGCTGCACCACCAAGTGTAAAGACATATCCACTCGTGGATTTGGTGTCTTTTGTGTTGAATATCCAATTAGCATCACTATACCCTTCTAGTACAACTAGATACTGAGTGTAGTGCAACCCATAGTTTAGGGTGTATTTCAAATACCTCAAAACCCTAACTAATGCCTTCTAGTGGTCTTCCCCTGGATTACTAGTGTATCTACTCAACTTACTGATAGCATATGCTATGTCCGGTCTAGTGCAGTTCCTTATATACATAAGATTGCCTATTATTCTCGAATACTCCAATTGAGATATGTCTTGCCCTTTATTCTTAATTAGATGTAAATTTACATCTATAAGTGTTCTCACTGGACTATCATCATATTTCTTAAATTTCTCAAGAACTTTCTTAACATAATGTGATTGAGATAAGACAAGTCCATTAGATTTTCTAGAAATTTTCATTCCTAGTATCACATCTGCAACACCTAAGTCTTTCATGTCAAACTCACTAGTCAACATTCTCTTGGTAGCTTTAATGATATCATTATTGCTACCTATAATGAGCATATCATCAACATAAAGACACACAATGACATAGCCATTTGTAGTATCTTTAATATATACACATTTGTCACACTCATTGATTTTAAATCCATTTGACATCATTGCATTGTCAAATTTCTCATGCCATTGCTTTGGAGCTTGCTTTAATCCATAAAGAGATTTAACAAGCCCGCACACTTTCTTTTCTTGACTAGTAACAATGAACCCCTCTGGTTGTTCCATATAAATCTCCTCATTTAATTCACCATTTAAGAATGCAATTTTTACATCCATTTGATGTATCTCAAGGTTATGCAACGCTACAATAGCTATCAACATCCGAATGGATGTTATTCATGTAATAGGTGAATATGTGTCAAAATAATCCACATCTTCCTTTTATTTTTAACCCTTTACAATAAGTCTTGCCTTGTACTTGTCAATAGATCCATCAGCTTTCAGTTTCCTCTTGAATATCCATTTATATCCTAAAGGTTTACAACCCAGTGGAAGATCCACTAGTTCGCATGTATGATTTGTAAGATGAATTCAATCTCACTATTGACAGCTTCTTTCTAGAAATGCGCCTCAGGTGTAGAAATAGCTTCCTTGAAGCTTTGAGGTTCATCTTCTAACATATAAGTTAGAAAATTCAGACCAAACGATTTTGACGTTTTAGCCCTCCTACTACGTCTAGGCTCAACCTCATTCCTCTCTTCCATCAATTCTTGATCATGAGAAGTACTAGACGTAGACTCAAAGTTTCTCTTAAGAGAACTTGATATTTGTGTGGATTTGTAAGGAAATATTTCTTCAAAAAATACTGCATTCCTTGATTCAATAATGGTATCCACATTCATGTTAGGAACGTCAGATTTATGAATTAGAAACCGATATGCACTGCTATTATGAGCATAACCAATGAAAACACAATCCACTGATTTTGATCCTATCTTTATCCTTTTAGGAATAGGGACAACCACCTTTGCCAAACGCCCCCACACCTTTAAGAATTGATAAGAAGGCTTTTTACCTTTCCATAATTCATATGGTGTCTTCTTGGTTTTCTTTCTAGGCAACTTATTAAGAATATAATTGGCGGAAAGAATAGCTTCTCCCCACAAGTTCTGTGGTAAACCGGAACTTATCAACATTGCATTCATCATTTCTTTTAAGGTTCGATATTTCCTTTCAGCAACTCCATTTTGCTGAAGTGAATAAGGTACAGTGATTTGATGAACAATACCATGCTGTAAACAGAACTCACCAAAAGGTGATTCATATTCCCCACCTTTATCACTCCTTAGAACCTTAATCTTTTTGTTGAGTTGATTCTCAACCTCATTCTTATATTGCATAAATGCCTCAATTGCCTCATCCTTGCTCCTTAGCAAGTACACATAACAGTATCTAGTGCAATCATCTATGAAAGTGATGAAATATTTCTTACCACCTCTAGTTTGTACAAATTTCATGTCATATACATCACTATGTACTAAATCTAGAGGTTCAGTGCTTCTTTCAATTGATTTAATAGATGCTCTAGCCATCTTAACTTCCACACAAGTTTCACATTTATGATCAAAATCAATTTCAAATTTAGGCAATAAATTTAAATTGATTAGTCTATGTAAAGTATGATAACATGACCCAATCTACCACGACATACATTAGATGACTCAAGCATTTAAATAGAGGATGTACCCTCATTATTATCAACAGTAGGAAAAACAATCATTACATTCATTTTAAACAAGCCATTGCTCGAATATCCTTTGCCCACATACATTCCACTCTTAAAGAGTGAAAATTTTTTAGACTCAAAAACCAACTTAAAACCATTCTTACTCAACAATGAGCCAGATACAAGGTTCTTTTGAATTTCTGGCACATGCAATACATCTTTCAAAGTAAGAAACTTGTTCGTAGTCATTTTGAGCACAACCTTTCCAATTCCTTCAATCTTAGAGATTGAGGAATTTCCCATGAAAATTTTTCCTCCATTACCCACAGGATTATATGTAGAAAACATATTCTTTTTTGAATATACACGGCAAGTAGCCCCAGTGTCCACCCACCATTCCTTGGTATTTCCTCCTACCAAGTTCACTTCAGAAATCACAATAGAAAGGTTCGTGTTGGTTTGAGCCACAACTAGATTCACAACAATTTTGTTTGACATATGTGTTCTACAAAATTCAAACAAATTGAATCCTCAAAACCAGCCAAGTTTAAGAAATAAATATAAATATTTACGTTCAAACGTTACTGTGCAAAATAGAAAGTAAAGCTAACTGCATAAACTGAGCAGGCACATTGCAAACACAATAAACAAAAGAATCTAAAAAACGCAGCCAAGCAATAAACCGTAGGAGACAAAAACAAGCCTAATATTATATAATATAATTAAAATCACCAACACTGTCAAGCACGAAATCAGCTTTATCAAATGTTTAGAAAATATCTAAGACACAGAGCAGGCACAATACGGACTGTGATTGAGCAAATGACACCAAACCCCAACCAAACAATGATTCAAGTAAGAAAAATATCCTGATATTATATATATAATAAAATTACAGAAGATGGATAGCCTTGAAAACTCAAAATTACCAGCACAGTCAAACACGTAAACCGTTGAAGATCATAAATTAATTTATAACATAAACAAGTGGATATTTATGCTAAGCAGTAAACACGACCCAGGTTTTTCCAAGTTTTCCGCAGCGTATATACAACTGCGATTTAGTAAGCGTTTAGATACCGTTTATTTTGTTGAAAATTGAAAACTGAAAATACTGTAACAAAATAATTTTTAAATGTGTGAATAGTATCATGTAATCCATTTTAATGAAAGTTTTATTGAAAAAAGAGATTTGTGGGTCCCGTGAACAGTGCATGGGACCTACTGCACTGCCAGACTTGAAATGCGCTTCTCCAAAAAAAAAAAAAGAAGCCAAACGCAGACGCGCATGGCCAAAACGCAATCCAAACTTACACTTAGTGTTTTTCAACCATCACAAAATTTCTTTCACCGTGAGTCACAAATAAATTAATATATATAAAATCTGCTTTAAGATTGTTGGATATATTTTAATGATTTACTTTTGTGATAAAGTAAAAGGAACAACACACAAATCTAAGAATAAATAATAACACAAATAGATGTGAAAGACTAAAGCAATAAACAAATACTGAATATATATATATATATAAGAAGAAATCTGTAAATAATTAAAAACTCACAGACCAAATACGTGAAGGATGAATGATTCAGATCAAGTCTTGTGTTTTGACACAATCTCCTTAAAGCAGATTTCGCCTCTCACACAATTACTGTGGTTCTTTGAGACTCACGGACGTCTGCCTCCCAAGATAAAATGATCTACAGCACGAAAACGAAGCACACAAAGTCGTGCTCTACGAACTACTCAATGTCTCTTTCTCTCTTTTTGACACAAAATAAAATGCACAAAAAAATATTCTCACTGGGAGAGTTTTTTCCGAAAAGTAATTTTTATGAATGAGGGACTATGAAAAATTATACGTTACTGAACAGGCACTCTGTTTCAGTAAATAACTGTTGTGCATGACTCGAAAATTAAAATAATAAAATATTATTATTTGGACAAGTAGACCCAGTCCACATATGCCAAAAGCCCAATCCAATGTCCAACTCATGAGCATATAAACTCATATATTACCTCTTTCCTTTCCTATGTGGGACTCAGGATTTTTACTACTTTTAATAACATCTTCAAGTGAACATAGAAAACATCAATTTCTTATTCACTCCATTTTATTTTTCCAACAGCTTTTCGTTTCTGCCCCTCTTTTTCTATATATTACTTTAAACTTTAAGCCACATTTCGTAACGTCAACGAATCAATGGTGCCACCATTCACCTCCAGTGAGCAATATCGTCCCAGTGTTAGGCTGAAAAAAATCAATGGCGTAAAGGGCAAAGAGCTAGAGAGAAAGCCCATCTGGCGTGAGAAGGAGAAAACCAGTAGATCAGATGGCCTTTTTGGGTCAAGTTCAGTAGCGGTCGGTATCCATTAACTAGCCGGAATCCAATATTTACCCCGGTATGGCCGAAATGATCCCTATATGATCAGTATTTACACCGGAACAAAATCACTACGTTTCTGTACTGGCCGACTACCGAAATGAAAAATACCAGCAGTACCACCCAGTATGGTACGAAATTCGTCTTCCTTGCTCCACTGCTTCACAGTTTCTTTTTTTTTATTTAAATTTAAATTTAAATTTTACATTATTGTGAGAATGATATTGTTAGTGGTGTAAATTTGAAATATATACTTTTGGTGCTCCTTAAAACTTGACACGAAACCCGATTGACCCGTTTAAAATGACCCGTTTTTACCCGCAATCCGATTGACCCAACCCAAACCTCACGTTTGCCACCTCTAGTACTAGTGCTAGTGCTGTTGTGGTTGATGATGTTGGTGTGGTTGTAAATGTTTAATTGATGCCAAACAAAAGTAAGTGACCTTTTGAGTTGTGAAAATGGGTTATGAGAACAAAATTTAAAAAATGAAAACTGAGAACAAAAATTTGAGGAACCAGAAATGGCCTTAAGGTTTCATGACATTAAAATGAGGAAATGACATCTCTAGTCTCAAAAGAAAGAAGCCGTCTCATTACTTCATCATAAACCTAGCACATGCATACCAATGAGCAAACAAGACAAACGAGAAAATTTAAAGGGAGGTTGAGGATTGAAATGTGTAATTTATGACATTTGTTAGACAAGTAAGAAGATATAATATGGTTGTACCTTGTGTTATATATGTGGTACCCTTCTAGTAAGGGTTAGAAAGTCGCTAGGAAGTTCCCATGGGGTAACCCTACAAGCTGTCCCTTTTTCCTATATAAGCAATGAATAGTATGAGCATTGGACAGAATTCCAGCATATCTTCCCTATGTGCTTCTATGAATCATTTACACACCATTTTTTAACAAAATTGAATCCTTTAATAGTTGGCAAAAGGCTTAATTTTGTTGTGGCTGAAAGGTCAGCCATCTTATCCACTTTGTTTTTTTTTTTGGAAAATTTTAGAGTAAAAAAGTGATATTAGTTGTAAGTTCAGATAAGAATTAGTAAAAATTGACCACAATAATAATTTATATTTATAACATTACTTTATTGCTCTTGACTTGGTATAGAGTCCGTGTAGTCATCCGCCTTCCCACCAAAGGAAAAGGCCTATGAGTGGTCGGCCTTTTGAATGCCTTTTTTTCCTTTTCAAATTAAAATGGTTGTCAAAGGTAATATTGGTTCCACAGGATTTTATCGTCTAAAAGTGAGGTATTGCCATCTTGATCTGCTCTTTGTACTAGCTACAAACCATAAGCATAGCACAACTTGAAGGGTGAAAATTCATTCTAATCCCAAATAAATAAAACGTTTTCCTCTTTGAAGCAGGAAGCTAAGAAATCGATCCAATTTCCATTCTTTGGGCTACAAGAGTTTGAAAACTTCCATTTTGTGAGGAACTCAAATACTTGGGTGCATTGGTATTGCATTTAGATTCGAGGATTTAAAATCAAGGAAATCATTTATCCATATTAGTATAAATTGCTTCATCAAAATGCTAACGACAAACTAAAAGTTCAAATAGTGTATAAAATACCCTTGAACGTTTAGACCCCCAAAAACTAAAATACCAATTCAAGCTTTATGACAAACAATAAGTGTGCGGAAAATGAACACAAGCTATAAACAGAATTGGTAAACAATCTATGCCAACTAAAATCACATCCACAGCAAAAAATAAAAGGTAAAGATTAAAGGAAGAGAGATGCAAACACAAGGACAACACAACGATGTGTTATCGAAGAGGAAACCGAAGCCCTCAGCGTAAAACCTCTCCGCCGCCCACCAAGCGGTAAGTAATCCACTAGAAAATGTAGTTGGGATATATGAACAACAATAGACCCTTCAAGCCTAATCTACCTAGTGTACCTAAGCCCCCCAAACTTCTTGCTCCAACGAGGTTGCGCCGAACCTATTTCTTTTCTAACTTCCCGGATTCCACTACTTGACCACAGCATCAACCAATGTGAAATTGGTTCCCTCCTAACTGCTTCCCAGAACACTAAACAGCCCTCTCACAGTAATAGATATGGTGAGAAAAGGTTTTGGTAAAAGACCTCTCAAGAATTTAACAATGGAGAGGAAGAGAGTTAAGAAATTTGAAGAGTCTCTTATGTGAAGATTGTGGATGAATCAATCTTGTTTTACTCTAGGGTTTCTCTCTCAAAATTCTCTCTGGAAGCTCTCAATCTTTCGTGAGTATAAGGGGTATTTATACTGGGGTGAGAATGGAATGTGAAGAGTTAGGTTTTTCAAAACAGGGTCGGCTCGCGGCTTGGCCTCGCGGCTTGACTAAGTCGCGAGATCCAGCCACGAGATAACTGAACAGCCAATTGTCCTATTTTGTCCTGTAATGCTCCAGCTAGCATGACGCTTCAACTTCTGGCATGCCTGGCACGTGTACTGCTTCTGGCAGCTTGCAGCCGCAAGTCACCCGCGAGATCCAGTCGCAAGTCTCTGTTTTTCTTGCACACTCTTGAGCATTTCATCACACTATTCTCACTCACTACCCTTACAAAAATCCCACCTAAATACAGGGTTACTAAATGCTAAAATACAAGCAAATTTGGCACGAAATAAAGCCAACAAGATGGTTGATTAAAGTCAACCTTACAATCTCGCCCTTTAGCTATTCCGTGACAAAACCCTAAAACAGACTCTAGACTTAACATGTGAGTTGGGAACAGTTGAACAAAACTTACTCACACCTAACTCTAGAAACTGTGAAGCTCTTGAATCATATGAACATGAATCTCCTGAAACACAACAATACACCATGATTATTGTATGCAGAAAAGCATGAAATGCATATGAAGTAGGCATGATGTGATCAAGCAAAGATGGAGTTAAGAAACAAATCATGGCTTGATCAAACAATTAATCACTACAAGGTAGTGACCACAATGTTCATTCACACTTGGAATGAACACTTGAACGCACAAGCTAACAAGAACAATACAAGTTACTTGTATGTCCAACACTCAACCAATGCATAATACACTAAGTATATGCATCTAGGAACAATCTTACAAGGGCACAAGAGTGGCAGTACTTAACAAGAAAATGCATGACATTTAGTTAGAAATACTGATTTAAACAAAGCATAAAGGCTGCATAAAGCATGGTACACACCATAAAGCCTACAGATTATGAAAACAAACCCTAAAAGCTTACAAAAGCAACATGGGTACAAACCACAAAATACTAAATATAAACTTAAACAATATAAGCTAAAAAGTGCTTAAAATGTCTCCCCTTCAGAATGATGAGAAACTGTGATGCACTTGTGTAAGGTTGAATTTATTCAACCATCTAATTGGCTTTATTCCGTGCCAAATTTGCTTGTAATTCAGCATTTAGTAACCCTGTATTTAGGTGGGATTGTTGTAAGGGTAGTGAGTGAGATAGTGTGAAGATTGCTCAAGAGTGTGCAAGAAAACAGAGAGTCGCGGCTGGGACTCGCGGCTGGACTCGCGGCTTCAACCCGCCAGAAGATGCACACGTGCCAAGCATGCTGGAAGATGAACAGTCATGCTAGCTGGAGCACTACAGGACAAAACAGGACAACTGGCCATACGGTTAACTCGCGACTGGAACTCGCGACTCAGTCAAGCCGCGAGGTCAAGCCGCGAGCCACCCCTGTTTTGGAAAAACCTGACGTTTCGCATTCCACTCCTCTTCAGTATAAATACCCTTTTAACCCACGATTGAAAGAGAGCTTCCAGAGAGAATTTTGAGAGAGAAACCCTAAAGAAAAACCAGATTGTTTCATCCACAATCTCTACCTTAGAGTCTCATCAAATTCCCTCACTCTCTTCCTCTCCATTGTCAAATCCTTGAGAGGCCTTTATACCAAACCTGGTTCTCACCATTATCATCCCTGTGAGACAGTCGTTTGGAGTTCTGGGAAGCAGTTAGGAAGGAGCCAATCTTTATTGGTTGATGCTACGGTGTAGTAGCGGAATCCGGAAAGCTAGAAAAGAAAAAGGTTCGGCGCAACCTCGTTGGAGCAAGAAGCTTGAAGGGCTTAGGTGCATTGGGTAGATTAGGCTTGGAGGGTCTATTGCTGTCCTTGTATCCCAACTGTATTTTCTAGTGGATTGATTACCGCTTGGAGGGCGGCGGAGAGGTTTTTCGCCGAGGTCTTCGGTTTCCTCTTCGATAACATATCTGGTGTTAGTTATCGCTGTGTTTGCATCTTCCTTCCTTTCTATCTCTGCCTTTACATTATCTGCTGTGGTTTATTTTGTTGTGGCTTAGATAGTTGTTTAATCAATTCCATGTTATAGCATATGTTAAGTTTCCGCACACTAGTTGTTTAACATATTGCATGTGTTGATTAAATTGGTTTTTGGGGGTCTAAACGTTCAAAAGTGTTTTTTGTACACGTTTTTGAACTTTCAATTGGTATCAGAGCGGGTACACTTATTGTGGTTTAAATACCTAAGTGTGATCCTTGACCCCTTTTGTTTATTTGCCATGGATTGTGCTTTGTATGCCTCTTTGCATGATTTGGTTGGTGATGAATGTAACATGCCACGTGTTTGTGAAAATGTCTCTATGAGTGCTAATCCTCATGATTGTGATGACATGTTAATTGAATCCATGGGTGTTGTTGACAAACTCTTGAAGAAAAATGCTAAGAAGTTTCAAAAGAATTTGAGCAAGTTATTTTGTGAAAAGGATGATTTGATTGCTAAGCTCAATGAATCCAACAAATTGGTTGAGAAATATAAAAAACTTGCTGAAATTTCTCTTGAAAAGATGAAAGAGTTTGAATGTTTGAATATGGACTTGGATGCTAAACTTGTTTTGTCTAACAAACTTGTTGATGATCTTAAATGTGAAAATGAATCTCTTAAGATGCATGCCAAGTGTTTGATTGTTGAACCTATTGTTAAAAAGGATGAAAATATTTGTTGCAATCATGTTGTGATAACCGATTTTGTGCCTAGTGTGTGTTCTACCTTAAAGGACAAATCGGTGTACATTCCTCCACATAAAAGAAATCAAAAGGTGGAGAGAAAGGCTGTTAAGTCAAAGCCTTCGTTTAGGTCTCAACCTAAGGCTTTGGATGGATCTAAGTTTGTTCCAACTTGCCACCATTGTGGTGTGATTGGTCATATAAGACCTCAATGTCATAAGTTGAAGAGGGAACAAAACCATGTTGCTAGATCCATTCCCAAAAAGCCTAGTGGACCTAAACACATTATTTGTCACCATTGTGGTGCCTTTGGTCATCTAAGACCTCATTGCTCTAAGTTTCAAGCTCTTAAGAGAATCAAAAGAAAAGAGAAACTTGAGCTTTTTGGAAGTTGTGCTAAAAAGAGTAAACTGGATTTGAGTGAAAATAGCATGTTGTTAAAGAAAATGTTTAATGCTCTTAACTCCTTGACTATGTGCATCTTCGGTTCTCATTCTTCCAACCCTCGTCTCGCTTCTCTTGAGACACTCATTCCAAACAATCGTTCCGTTTGGATGAGGAAGGGTTCCTATGGTTGAGCTTTTGCTCTTTTGGTCCTTGATCTAATTCTTTCGATCTTTGTAGGACCCTTCATGCATTAAATGTCATATCTTCATGCATTTTGTGCATCTTGCATTTATTTGTATGCATTGTTTCGTTTTTGATCTTACTTTTATGTTTCTATTTTGTGTGAGTAAAAATCCAAAACCACATAAAAAGTGAAAAATTCAAAAAGTTTGATCGTATATGTTTGAGCACATATCACATGTGAGTTTGGCCTTGTACCTTTGTACAAATGGCTTTGTGCATTTTCGAGCTTAGCTTGTTATTTTTGCACTTATATCTTTGTGGGAAAAATCTTGACATCTTTGTGTGATTGTTGTAAATCGATCTTCAAGCTTGTCATGAATGATTTGTCAATAGTCATGTTGGTTTTGATACATGCGTAGACTTGTGCTTATATCTCTTCCCACTCTTTTATTTTTATTGCTTAAAGAGCTCAATAAATGTAAATCTCAAAATGAAAGAGATAATGAGCTGCAAAAGCCGTCGCATATACTAGTATTTGACTAGGAAAAAGGGAAAGCGACTTATATGAAAGTGTATGATGCCCAAAAAGCCAAAGGCTTGTTCATCAAATTGAGATATCACAAATTTCAGGCATCGATCTCAAAATGAGGTGTTTTGATTCAAAATGATCAAATGTTAAGAATGGTAAAGAAGCCAAATGAAAAGCTTCATTGTATGTAATCATTTTCTTGTGGGAGGTCATATATGTTCATTTCTATAATTGAGATAGACCACTTGACTTAGTACTAGTTGTGTATGACTTGATTGAATTGATCATTGAAGCTTCATTCTAGACTAAGGACTATTCCACATTTGATACACACACACAACACACATGCCTAATGTTCAATGAATGTCTTATTCATTTGTTAGATTGTACTTGTCTAAATGTGATGTGTGTGTGCTCAATCATATATGGTTCAATCCAAAAAGATTTTTGATCATTTTATATGTTTTTGGAAGTGATTTTTATCACTCTTTGAGTTTATGTTTAGTGCTTACTTTGTTTTTCAATGTTTAAACATGTTCTGGTTTGAAAAACAAGTGTCAGATTTTTTGGCCACTCATTTTGGCTACTTGCGTGAGCTGCCAGCAAGCTGCCAGTTTTGGCTGGTCGGTTTGGCGGCTTGCAAGCCGCAAGTCTAAGCCGCGAGCTCAGACAGAGAGGTTTCGCGGCTCACTCGCGACTTGGCTCGCGACTCGCCAGTCGCGAGTCGCCCAGAATCAGCTTTTTAAAGAGCTTTTTCGTGGGAAACTTGTTTTAAACCTCTCCCATCCTCTCTAAAACCCCTCTTTCAATATTTTTACATCAAAACCCAACCAATTTGAATGGTTTTTCAATCCATTAACTTCTCTAAGGTAATTATAAATTCTTTTCATTATTTTTGATCCTTGGATTATGTTTTGGAGAGTTTTGTACTCTTGGTTAGGATTTTTATCATTGGGGTTGGGAAAACTTATTTTCTGTCAATTTTCTTCATGGGATTGGTTTCTTTTGTTGATATGCATTGGATGTTGGCCCCTTGTGGCAGAAAGAACATGTATTAAGGGTGGATTTCATGATGTTCATGCATTGTTTCACATTTTTGTTCATAGTGTGCATGCTAGGTGTTTGATAAAATGCCTCTTAGACATTTTCTCGCTTGTTTGGACTCCGATGAGTACCAAACTTTGGGGTTTCTCATGTTTCCTCATTAGGAACATGTTTGGTTCATTGGTTGTGTTTTTTTTTAACACACTTTGCCCCACATGTGCATTTTTCATGCATTGGTCATGCATTGCACTTAGCCACCTCTTGCACACACCTTTGCTACCCTTGTCATGCATTGGTATAGACATTGCTTCTTCATCCTAGCATGTCATGCTTACCTTATACTTTGTAGCATGTTACTTTGTCTTAGGTTTGAGCTTCATTTTCTCATTCATCGTGCACCCCTCATGCATCATTAGCATTGTTCGTACCTTCATCTCTTGCCCTCGTTTCTTCTTGACCCTTTGTCTATTCCTGACAAAAAGGGGGAGAGTATACTCTAGAGAATGTTTCGGAGTATTTTGTCATTTCTATATGACTCTTGTGCACATCCTTAGGGGGAGAAATTCTATTTCTCATGCACATTTGTAGGGGGAGAGATATTCCATAGGGGAGATGCATATACCAAGGGGGAGAAGACATTGTGTTATCTAGAAAACTTTGTTCTGTCTGTTTTCTTGTTGGCTTTATGGTGCTTTGAGTTATGCTTTGTTATTCTCATTGCATCATGTTTGTGCTTTGGACATGCATATAACCCTATGCTATTATGCTTCTTTGAATGCATGTTCAGATGATCATTTGCTTTGCTATGTGATCATTATAGCCATTTCTATACTTGTTATATTATACTTGTTCTTTATTACTTGCTTTACCTTGAGGGTCTAATGTGTTTTGTGCAAGTGTTTCAGGTTACAAGTATATATGTTCCAAGTGCATCACAGCTTCTCATCACTTTAAAGGGGAGAAATTTTAAGCACTTTTAATTTATATTGTTTAAGTTTATATTCAGTATTCTGTGTTTGTACCCATATGCTTATGTAAGCTTTTAGGGTTATGGCTTTATGCATAGTTTGTAGGCCTTGTGGTATGTACCATGCTTAAGTGCAGCCTTTATGCTATGTGAAATCAGTATTTTAAATCTAAATGTTCTGCATTGTGGTTTATGTACTGTCACTCTTGTGCCCTTGTAGGATTGTTCCTAGATGCATATGCCTTGTGTGCTATGCATTGGTTGAGTGTTGTACATACAAGTGTCTTGCCTTGTGCTTGTTAACTTGTATGTCCTTGTGTTCATTCCAAGTGTGAATGAACACTGTGATCACTACTTTGTGGTGTTCACTTGGTTGATCAAGCCATGGTTTGTTTATTAACTCCATCTTTGCTTGATCACATATTGCCTGTTTCATATGCATTTATAATTTTCTGCTTACAATGATCATGGTGTATTGTTGTGTTTCAGGAGTTTATGTTCATATGATTCAAGTGCTTCACAGCTTCTAGAATTAGGTGTGAGTGAGTTTTGATCAACTGTTCCCAACTCACATGTTAAGTCTAGAGTCTGTTTTAGGGTTTTGTCACGGAATAGCCAAAGGGGGAGATTGTAAGGTTGAATTTATTCAACCATCTAATTGGCTTTATTCCGTGCCAAATTTGCTTGTAATTCAGCATTTAGTAACCCTGTATTTAGGTGGGATTGTTGTAAGGGTAGTGAGTGAGATAGTGTGAAGATTGCTCAAGAGTGTGCAAGAAAACAGAGAGTCGCGGCTGGGACTCGCGGCTGGACTCGCGGCTTCAACCCGCCAGAAGATGCACACGTGCCAAGCATGCTGGAAGATGAACAGTCATGCTAGCTGGAGCACTACAGGACAAAACAGGACAACTGGCCATACGGTTAACTCGCGACTGGAACTCGCGACTCAGTCAAGCCGCGAGGTCAAACCGCGAGCCACCCCTGTTTTGGAAAAACCTGACGTTTCGCATTCCACTCCTCTTCAGTATAAATACCCTTTTAACCTACGATTGAAAGAGAGCTTCCAGAGAGAATTTTGAGAGAGAAACCCTAAAGAAAAACCAGATTGTTTCATCCACAATCTCTACCTTAGAGTCTCATCAAATTCCCTCACTCTCTTCCTCTCCATTGTCAAATCCTTGAGAGGCCTTTATACCAAACCTGGTTCTCACCATTATCATCCCTGTGAGACAGTCGTTTGGAGTTCTGAGAAGCAGTTAGGAAGGAGCCAATCTTTATTGGTTGATGCTACGGTGTAGTAGCGGAATCCGGAAAGCTAGAAAAGAAAAAGGTTCGGCGCAACCTCGTTGGAGCAAGAAGCTTGAAGGGCTTAGGTGCATTGGGTAGATTAGACTTGGAGGGTCTATTGCTGTCCTTGTATCCCAACTGTATTTTCTAGTGGATTGATTACCGCTTGAAGGGCGGCGGAGAGGTTTTTCGCCGAGGTCTTCGGTTTCCTCTTCGATAACATATCTGGTGTTAGTTATCGCTGTGTTTGCATCTTCCTTCCTTTCTATCTCTGCCTTTACATTATCTGCTGTGGTTTATTTTGTTGTGGCTTAGATAGTTGTTTAATCAATTCCATGTTATAGCATATGTTAAGTTTCCGCACACTAGTTGTTTAACATATTGCATGTGTTGATTAAATTGGTTTTTGGGGGTCTAAACGTTCAAAAGTGTTTTTTGTACACGTTTTTGAACTTTCAACTTGGAACATATATACTTGTAACCTGAAACACTTGCACAAAACACATTAGACCCTCAAGGTAAAGCAAGTAATAAAACGACAAGTATAATGTAACAAGTAAATTGCGATCAAGAAAACATGATGTGAAACATGTGAGCAACTTGATCATACACCAAAACAGTTATATAGAAATGACTACAATGATCACATAGCAAAGCAATTGATCATCCAAACATGCATTCAATGAAGCACAATAGCATAAGGAAGTATCCATGTCCAATACACAAACATGAAGCGATGAGAACAACAAAGCATAACTCAAAACACCATAAAGCCAACAAGAAAACAAACAGAACAAAGTTTTCTAATTAACACAATGTCTTCTCCCCCTTAGTATGTGCATCTCCCCTATGAAATATCTCTCCCCCTACAAATGTGCATGAGAAATAGAATTTCTCCCCCCTAAGGATGTGCACAAGAGTCATATAGAAATGACAAAAACACTCCGGTATACTCTCTAGAGTATACTCTCCCCCTTTTTGTCAGGAATAAACAAAGGGTCAAGGAGAAAAGAGGGCAAGAGATGAAGGAACGAACAATGAAAATGATGCATGAGGGGTGCGAGATGAATGAGAAAATGAAGCTCAATCCTAAGACAAAACAAAGTGCTACAAAGCATAAGGTACACATGACATGCTAGGATGAAGACACAAGGTATAGACCAATGCATGACAAGGGTAGCAAAAGTGTGTGCAAAAGGTGGTTATATGCAATGCATGACTAATACATGAAAAATGCACATGTGGGGCAAGGTGTGTTTAATACACAACCAATGAACCAAACATGTTCCTAATGAGGAAACATGAGAAACCCCAAAGTTTGGTACTCATCAGAGTCCAAACAAGCGAGAAAATGTCTAAGAGGCAATTTATCAAACACCTAGCATGCACACTATAAACAATAATGTGAAACAATGCATGAACATCATGAAATCCACCCTTAATACATGTTCTTTCTGCCACAAGGGGCCAACATCTAATCAAATCAACAAAAGAAACCAATCCCATGAAGAAATTTGATAAAAATTAAGTTTTCTCAACCCCTATGATAAAAATCCCAACCAATAGCACAAAACTCTCCAAAGCATAATCTAAGGATCAAAATTAATGAAAAGAGTTTATAATTACCTTAGAGATGTTAATGGAATGAAAAAACATTCAAATTGATGGGTTTTGATGTAAAAATATTAAAAGAGGGGTTTTGGAGAGGATGGGAGAGGTTTAAAACAGGTTTCCCATGAAAAAGCTCTTTAAAAAGCTATTTCTTGGCGTTTCGTGACTGGGTGAGTCGTGAGGTTCAGTCGCGAAAATTTTCGCGAGTCGCAAGTGAGTCGCCAAAGCTTCTAGATGAACTCGCGACTAGGGTTTCATGACTGGCGAGTCGCCAGCTGAGTCGCGAAAAACTCTGACACTTGTTTTTCAACACAGAACATGTTTAAACAATGAAAAACAAAGTAAGCACTAAATATGAACACAAAGAGTGATAAAAATCACTTTCAAAAACATATAAAATGATCAAAAAAAATTTTGGATTGAACCATATATAGTTGAGCACACACACATCACATTTAAACAAGTACAATCGAACAAATGAATAAGGCATTCATTAACCATTAGGCATGTGTGTTGTGTGTGTGTATCAAGTGTGGAATAGTCCATAGTCTAGAGTGAAGTTTCAATGATCAATTTAATCAAGTCATATACAACTAGTACTAAGTCAAGTGGTCTATCTCAATTATAGAAATGAACATATATGACCTCCCACAAGAAAATGATTACATATCTTTGAAGCTTTTCATTTGGCTTCTTTACAAATCATAACATTTGATCATTTTGAATCAATACATCTCATTTTGAGATTGATGCCTGAAATTTTTGATATTTCAATTTGATGAACAAGCCTTTGGCTTTTTGGGTATCATACATTTTTATAAAAGTCTTTTTCCCTTTTTCCTAATCAAATACTAGTATATGCGACGGCTTTTGCAGCTCATTATCTCTTTTCATTTTGAGATTTACATTTGTTGAGCTCTATAAGCAAAAAAAAAAAAAAAAAAAAAAAAAAAAAAAAAAAAAGGAAGAGATATAGGCACAAGTCTACGCATGTATCAAAACCAATATGACTATTAACTAATCATTCATGACAAGCTTGAAGATCGATTTACAACCATCACACAAAGATGTCAAGATTTTTCCCACAAAAATATAAGTGCATAAGGAACAAGTTAAGCTCGTAAATGCATAAAGTCATTTGTACGAAGGTACAAGGCAAAACTCACATGTGATATGTGCTCAAACATATACAATCAAACTTTTTGAATTTTTCACTTTTTATGTGGTTTTAGATTTTTACTCACACAAAACTAAAACATAAAAGTAAGATCAAAACAAAAGCAATGCATACAAATAAATTCAAAATGCACAAATGCATGAAAATATGACATTCAATGCAAGAAAGGCCCTACAAAGATCGAAAGAATTAGATCAAGGACCAAAGAGCAAAAGCTCAACCATAGGAACCCTTCCTCATCCAAACGGAACGATTGTTTGGAATGAGTGTCTCAAGAGAAGTGAGACAAGGGTTGGAAGAATAAGAACCGGAGATGCACATAGTCAAGAAGTTAAGAGCATTAAACATTTTCTTTAACAACATGCTATTTTCACTCAAAACCGGTTTACTCTTTTTAACACAATTTCCAAAAAACTCAAGTTTTTCTTTTCTTTTGATTCTTTTAAAAGCATGAAACTTAGAACATTGAGGTCTTAGATGACCAAAGGCACCACAATAGTGACACACAATGTGTTTAGGTCCACTAGGCCTTTTAGGAAGGGATCTAGTAAGTTGGAACAAACTTAGATCCATCCAAAGCCTTAGGTTGAGACCTAAACAGAGGTTTTGACTTAACAGCCTTTCTCTCCACCTTTTGATTTCTTTTGTGTGGAGGAACGTACACCGATTTGTCCTTAGAGGTAGAACACACAATAGGCAAAAGATCGGGTAGCACAACATGATTGCAACAAATATTATCACCCCTTTTATCAATGGATTCAGCAATCAAACGCTTGGCATGAATCTTAAGAGATTCATTTTCACATTTTAACTCATCAACAAGTTCGTTAGACAAAACAAGTTTAGCATCCAAGTCCATATTCAAACATTCAAACTCTTTTAGCTTTTCAAGAGAATCTTCAGCAAGTTTTTTATATTTCTCAACCAATTTGTTGGATTCATTGAGCTTAGCAATCAAATCATCATTTTCACAAAATAACTTACTCAAATTCTTTTGAAACTTCTTAGTATTTTTCTTCAAGAGTTTGTCATTAGGAATATCAACAACATCAAATGATTCATGTAACATAACATCACAATCATGAGGATCCACACTCATAGAGGCATTTTCACAAACACATGACATGCTACATTTATCATCAAACAAATCGTACAAAGAGGCATACAAAGCACAATCCATGGCAAATAAACACAAGGGGTCAAGGATCACACTTAGGTATTTAAATCACAACAAGTGTACCCACTCTGATACCAAATGAAAGTTCAAATAGTGTATAAAACACCCTTGAACGTTTAAATCCCCAAAAACTAAAATACCAATTCAAGCTTTATGACAAACAATAAGTGTGCGGAAAATGAACACAAGCTATAAACAAAATTGGTAAACAATCTATGCTAATTAAAATCACATCCACAGCAGAAAATAAAAGGCAAAGATTAAGGAAAGAGAGATGCAAACACAAGGACAACACAACGATGTGTTATCGAAGAGGAAACCGAAGCCCTCGGCGTAAAACCTCTCTGTCGCCCTCCAAGTGGTAAGTAATCCACTAGAAAATGTAGTTGGGATACATGAACAACAATAGACCCTCCAAGCCTAATCTACCCAGTGTACCTAAGCCCTCCAAAATTCATGCTCCAACGAGGTTGTGCCGAACTTATTTCTTTTCTAGCTTCCCGGATTCCGCTACTTGACCACAGCATCAACCAATGTGAAATTGGTTCCCTCCTAACTGCTTCCCAGAACACCAAACAGCCCTCTCACAGTAATGGATATAGTGCGAAAAGGTTTTGGTAAAAGGCCTCTCAAGGATTTAACAATGGAAAGGAAGAGAGTTGAGGAATTTGAAGAGTCTCTTATGTGAAGATTGTGGATAAATCAATTTTGTTTTACTCTAGAGTTTCTCTCTCAAAATTCTCTTTGGAAGTTCTCAATCTTCCGTGGGTATAAGTAGTATTTATACTGGGGTGAGAATGGAATGTGAAGAGTTAGGTTTTTCAAAACAAGGCTGGCTCGCGGCTTGGCCTCGCGACTTGACTGAGTCGCGAGATCCAGCCGCGAGATAACTGAACGGCCAGTTGTCCTATTTTGTCTTGTAGTGCTCCAACTAACATGACGCTTCAACTTCTGACATGCTTGGCACGTGTGCTACTTCTGGCAACTTGCAGCCGCGAGTCACCCGCGAGATCCAATCACGAGTCTCTGTTTTTCTTGCACACTCTTGAGCATTTCATCACACTATTCTCACTCACTACCCTTACAAAAATCTCACCTAAATACGGGGTTACTAAATACTGAAATACAAGCAAATTTGACACAAAATAAAGCCAACAAGATGGTTGATTAAATTCAACCTTACACAAACATATGATGGATTTAGGTTACGAAGGTTTGCCTTGATTGTATTATGAATCTGAACTAACAACTCACACCTGATCATTTCAAACTCATATTAGTGAGGCATAATTCTATCCATGATAAAATCAATGGAAGAATCTTAGACTTTTCTTACTCAAATGAAACCATTTAAACAGATAAACTAAAATTCAAACATTCTGTTATAATAGTTTACTAAAAGGCCCGACCCCCCAAAGAGAGAGAAAAAAGACATATGGAATGTTACTTCTAATATTTTATAATGCTTTCTCATCACGTAAATTTGGTTCATGGTTAAGTTGTTTCTGTTTTAGCTTGACCAAATGGTCTTTCTTAGTTTGGGGATGGAATTGATAATCCTTGAGCTTTCTTTTGTCTGACAAGATAGATATGGTACAGTTTCTTCTTAATGCTGATTTTGTTTCTTCTGATGGTAATTGATAATAAAATAAGGCAATGAACTTATGCCTTTCGGTTGTGAATGTCGTTTGTTGGCCAACTCAAAGTTGACATAGGTATTATTAATTTAGCCAGCATGTAATTTGTTGTCTGCAGTGTCTTTTTTTTTTTTTTTTTTTTTTTTTGAGGGTTTGTCTGCAGTGTCTTGGTAGAGGAAAACTGCTCTTTGTAGCCAATAGATTATGCCAAAAACTTATCACTTCCCATTTAAGGCATATGAATTATGATTATGTGTTGATTTATTTAGATTGCTCAAAGTTTGTGTTATATTTCACTTTGGTTTTCTTTCCTCAGCTTCCTCGAATGTTGCAAAAAGATGCAATTGCAAGATACTGTGCCCTTGAGAAAGGGCAGGTGGTGAAGGTTACCTATGGTGGTGAAATCACCCAGTCGCATGTTACTTACCGATGTGTCTGGTGATGCCTTCATTATGCAGTTTTCTTATGTATCTTCCTCTGGAAGTTCTCTTGTATCATCTGATGTATGCTTTATGAACGCTTCAGGTCACACTACCTATGATGCTTGGTAGTGATGTGTGCTTTATGAAACAGTTTGGGTTACTATGATCCCTTGTAGTTCTTTAACAGTCTTATTTTCATGTCAATTTGGATCTCTTAATATGGTTTACTGCTTTACAAAGATTTTGCATCCCCAGTCCTAGCTAAAACGCAAGGCATAGCAAATTGAAGAAAAATACTATATAAATTGAAGTTGTTAGAATGTCCGTTAAATAATTAAATTCATTATTTTCTAACCATTCGAAAATCAACCATTTATGATTTTGGAATGGCAAAACGCACCCATTGGTCTAAAGATAACTGTGAACCTATTAGGCTTTTTTGTTTTCTTTTATATTATAATTCAGTTGTTAAATTGGGCATAATGATCCATGTTTATTCCCAAATGGCAGGACCCATTCTGTTCTCTATTCTCAGCTTAGCTAATGAAAAGATTTAGCAGAAATTTGTAATGTGAAACTTTTTGAGATAAGAAAAAACTTAGGTATAATTTTTTAAGTGTTTTACTTTAGGTTTTTTAATTAAATTTAATTATATAGTTTAAATGGCCATTGAGTCGTATAATTGAATTTAACTATATATGAGCAACTTTCTCAAAAAATAAAAAATAAAAACTATATATGAGCAAAAGTAACGTCTAATACTGTCATATGATTAAATTTATTTGGTGAAAAAATTAATGCTTAAAAAATTATATCTAAGTTTTGCATGCAAAAAAAAAAAAAAAAAATTATATCTAAGTTTTGCCCCAAGAAATAATTAATGCTTAAGAAATTATATTTAAGTTTTGTCCCTTTACTGTTGTCTTTTTTTTTTAATAGAGTTCAAATATAGAGATGTATTACAATATAGTTTTACTGGTTTTTTTTTCCCCATAATTGAGGGTTTGTAGCTTAATTGGCACATTTTCATGTACAAAATGCTTAGCGGTATAGGGTTGAAAGGGTTCGAGATGTGCGGATAGCAGCATATTTTAATTATCTAAAAAAAATTGTAATATGGTGTGTTATAAGCTGCATTTGTAGCAAGGAATCTATCTATAGAAAAATAGCATAGAAGATCAAAAAATGGCTTCAGCTTGTGCAAAGTACAAACTAGAGTAATTTTTTGTGCTTCATATCCCAGCTGAACATGGCATATGATCTGATTTAGGTGATGGTCTCTCTTGAACAAGTTTTTGAATTTAAGGAATCATCAAACTTAGCTTTTGCGTTCATGAGTTGTTTATTTGTCATTATCAAAGCGAAAAGATTTCTGAGATACTTTCCTTACAAAAGAATCTATCCATAATGATGTGGAATACTTATATCAAGAGATGCAACGTATGCATATTTTGCAATAGATGCTACCACATGATCCCGTTTGGTCATGTGATTTCACATAGAAAACAAGTGATTTTTTTAGAAGGGACAAAGTTTAGCTCCTCAAATCCACCATATGACAAATTTTTTGTTTTACATTTTTCTCTTTTAGAAGACATTGTATGGAAATTCAATCAAGATTATCCATGCATATTTTTTGTAACATGAGTCATGTGATTTACTTAAATAACATCTCAAACTCAAAACTCAGAAACGTATTAATGGTTCACAGAGTCGACTCAGCCGGCTAACTCTCGAAACGTACTCTTCTTCACCTTCCATTTCATCAAATTTCCTCTTTCGTTTTCCATTATTTTGTTCGAATCAGATCCCACATTTCTTTAGAACACTGGCACAGCTAGAAGATGATGTAGCTCCATGTGAGGCTCAAGTGGAAAATTGGAAGACAAACTTGCAAGCTATGGCTGCGAAGGAGCGGCAATACGCGCAACAGTGTGCCAACTACAAGGTATTTAAGTATTATAAATTTAATACTTTTTTCTCAGTATTGGTCACTTATCATGAAAAAAAATGTTGGTCACTATCTAGGGGACATTAAGTTTCATAATTAATGACAAAAAATGTGAGTCCTTCGGTGGTATGATGCATTTACAAGAGGTGAAATTTCATGCAAAGCCTATGTGGATTGAGTAATATTAACAGATATTCAAGTGGTCCAAAACTAATATGAAATGTGAAGGTAAAATAACCTAAGGGCACCATTCTGAGTGCAGATTTAACTTCAGATTTTTTGTTTTGTTTTTTTAAAAAAAATTATTGATGAAACTGAATGTAATTGCATGGTCAGTGAGTTGTTAAACTATCTGCATAGGGTTGTGATGAGCCCATTGGTTTTTGGATTCAAACTGTGTGTGTTCTCTAACTCTCCACATGATTGGTTGGATGATATTGTAGAACTAAATTTGTTTTAAAAACTAGCTATAATAATGAGTTCCTATTAAACTTAGCCAGTCCTCTACTATTCCTAGCTGCCTTATGCTCTTTGACAGTGTTTTGTTCTCAGACTGATGTATTATGTCTATGTGGATGATTCTGAAATGGCATAGGACTCTGTTCAATACTTGTAGAGGTAGTCTTGTTTGCAGACATTTGGGATACAAAAATGGGGTGCCATTATACTCGGGCCTCAGTTAAAAAGCAAGGTTATATTTAAAACATACTTCATCAACAACAACAGCCTTATTTATGAAAAAATAATAATAATAATAACATTAAAAAAAAAAAAACCGGAATAGCAGTTAGCCTTTTGTGATGTGTTGGTTACAAATTTGAGTCCAAAGAATGGAGTCCGCTAGTTAAGAAGAAGCATATTTAAAAATTAGGTGAATATGTTGTGTGTGAATGTTGGATTTAGTAGTGGAATTCCTTCATATTTTGGAATCCAATATCCCTTATACTGAAAATGGGGAACGCATGAGATTGACATTAAAGAAGAATGGGGAATATGATATTCGTTCGTATTATAATGAGCTGTGAGGTCCTTTCTCCCTTGTATTTCCTTGGAAAGGTATTTGGAGAGTTAAGGCCCCTCAACGAGTTTCTCCATTGTGTTTTGTTTGGACCACAGCTTGGGATAAGATACTCACAGTGACAATTTGAGAAGTAGGGTTATCGCTTTTGTGGACTAGTGTGTCATGTGCCGTTGTTGTGGGGAGACTGGGGTTATGCTGGTGATCTCTATTGCAATATCTAGGCGGAGATGGATTTTAGGTATTCTTAATAGCATTGTAAAGTGAATCTATAAAGATTTTAGAAGGGATTCAAGAAACTTCATACAAGTCAGTCACTTCATGTCTATAGAAGTTCTAGTTGAGTTGTGGGAGTACTTATTAATTATTATGCAACGTTACAGTATTGTTTCTCAGTATTAAAAGGAGTCCATGGCTTCTAATTGCTATTGGCAACAATGTTGTTAAAAGCGCGCTTAAGCTCAAAGCTCGAAGCCCCAAGGCTCTAGCGCTTTTTCAAATAGCTCAAAGCATGCTTTTTGGAGCTTTTTTATATTTTTCAAAAAAAAAAAAAAAAAAAAAAAAACCAAAACTGAATTAAAGCTATAGGATCTTGACATTATTGATATAAACCATTGATTTTGTATATTTTTAGTGTAAATTACTTATCAAAAATAAATATTTTGAGTATAACTTGTCCTAAAACCCAACCCACAACCTCCCAGATCTTCTCTCTATTTTTATTTTTTCTCCCTGAAACAATAACCCACCTGGCTCCTTGGTACCAATTACCATGTTGCAATGTCTTCATATTCTTAGCTCATTCATGAAAAAAAAAAAAAAAAAAAACATATGATATAATATATGTGGTAATTGTTTAGTTACTTTAGTGGTTGATTTTGAACATAGCAAACTAATTCTTCCAAAGTTATTGTCATTAAATGATTAAATTATTAACTAATACTACTAATTAGTCATAGGGCATTATAGATATAGGAGATTTAAGAAAGGATATTACATGGAAGTACTGATATCTAGCTTATCAAAAAAAATAAAATGACTTGACTTGCAATTTTTGTGTTAAAATTGCAAAAGTAGGGCATATCTAAATGTTATATGAATTAGTGTTCAACTAGATTCTCCCTTGAGAATATTTAGCAAGGCAGCACCTTCCGATGGAGATCTAAAATGGTGTAGATTTGCCACCTAGGGCAGTAGTTTCTAATGAAGATCTCATTACAAACTTTTGATAAAGTTTAATAATTTTATTTGGGATAATAACACTCCCCTCCCTTAAGGTTTGGAAAAAAAAAAATACTTTCTCCTTGACATCTGATTGACCAAACTTTGTTAAATTAATATTAAAAATAATTTTATGTAGTAACTTGTCCTTTGTTTAAGGGCAAGTTTCAAGAATTATCCTTCATTTCAAAATTAAAATTCATTATATTAAATTTTAATTGAAGTATATTTTAAAATATCAAGTACAAATTTTTTTTTTTAGATTTTTTTTCTTTTTTAAATGGGTTATGGAGAGATTTTCTGTTGCAATTGTTTTGATGCTTGATAAATTTTTCATTTTTATTCTAAAGTTAATAGTTATTTTTATGGACAAAACTTATGTATAGTACTTAGGTGTTATTTTTTAGATTTCCCTCTTAAGATTCAGTCATGTGTTTTTTTTCTCACGGGATGGAAATGTATTTTTAATTAAGTATAGCTACATGATGGAATCTTGAGAGGGGGAACTTAATGAACATAACCTAAGTTTTACATTTGATAGGCCACAAACTGAATGATCCCTTGTGATAGAAATTAATTAATTAATTAACCAAGTTATTAATTAATCAATTTATCATGCAAACGCGTGGTAGCACAAAAAAATCACCAATAAACTAATTATGCAGCAGAAAATAAATAACACGGTGATTTGTTTACGAATCGGGAAAACCTAACGGCAAAAACCCCACCGGGTGATTTTCAGGTCACTACTCTCGAAACTCCACTATTATCACAACAAGCAGTTATAAGTAAAGGAATCTCAAGTACCTTACCAACCTACAGTTGAACCCTTACCCCAATACCCAATTGGACTTGTTCTGTAGTGACAGTTCCCCTTTCTAATGCACGACTCCAAAGTACGTGACTAACCAATTGCACAGATCCCAGTACGCGACTTCAATCACCAACTAAGAGGAGTGTTGGTTGCAAAGTTCTTCAGCTCATCCACATGATGAAGATCAAGAAAATGCTTTGTCACAAAACCCTACAGTGCACATACACAGCAATTTCTTCAAGAGAAAGAGATGAACTAGGGCATGAACTTCGTCTCCGGTCACAATGTGCTTGAACAGAATTTGCTCAATGCTTATGCAACTTGTGAACTATTTGACAACCCTTAAAACAATCCTTTTATATGTCTAAGGTTAGGAGAAAAGAAAGCTCAAAGACATATTCACGGATCCCAAGAAAATCATATCAGAATTCTGAAATTCTTAAACCTCGACAGATAGTAGGTGTCGAGCAGTTGTTGAGCAAGTGTCGAGCACACGGGGCTTGAGCAGCTTTCTTAAGCTCGATAGATGCAGCTATCGAGGTTTAATGAATTTGCACTATAGCTTGTTTTCTCAGACAGACTTGAAGGCTTCAACACTTAATCTTGAAACATGGTTTCTTGAAGTATTTAAACACATCCTAAATCTACCCAAATACAAGTAAAGTGCGTTTTGTCAAAGGATAAGCCAATTACATAAAATAGTGATATATGTTCCTAACAAGTGAAACACATATGTCCTAACAGCCTTATTTTTATTAACTATAGTTAAACTTTTGTAAAGAGGTTTTTATAGAAATTTAGAATATTTTGTTACTGATATAAACAAAAGGGGGGAGGGGGAGTGTTAATATTTTCAAACCTTAAAGGAAGGGAGTGTTTTTCCCATTTAGGTTTAGGGTTGAGTATCATTCTCTCAAACCTCAAGGGAGGAGAGTATAATTACCTTTTTTTTTCACATTTGCTAACATAATATATATTCTATTGTGATTGATACATAATAAAAAGCGTTGATGAGCTTCTGTAAAAGTGATGTTACTTCAATCACAAGTTACAACTGCAACCTTAACAAGTGAAAATTTTTGTGTATCCTAGCATTGATATCTCCATAAACGCATATCTAGCTCGTCTATATGTCTGAGAGATAGCTGGGCATCCCATCATGTTGAATTTTACATGGTTTCATGGTCTTTGCTATAATTGTGGAGAATCTGAGTTTCTATAAAGACTAACTCATCCACTTCTCATGGTAACCAAAAAAAAAAAAAAAAAAAGCAATTCCCAAAGATTTAGAAGTGATAGAGGTCGGGAGTATGAATTTACTGAGTTCCAACTCATTTGTTCAGTCTTAGGGAATAATCCATGAAACTACTCCTCCATACTCACCTGCATCTAATGGTGTGGCTGAAATGAAAAATAGAATTTTGATTAATTTAACGAATGTCATGCTAATTGACTCAAGTGCTCCCCTAAATCTATAGGGGGAAGCAATTTTAACATCCTGTCATGTTTTAAATAAGGTGCCACACAAAAAGACTAAACTCACATATTTTGAATTGTGGAAGGGGCATAAGCCAAATTTTGGATATTTTAAAGTTTGGGGTTGCTTAGCCTTTGCCAGGTTAACGGATCCCAAAATGCCTAAATTGGGTGTTAGAGCTAGCTACCACCTGTGCTTTTCTTGGATATGCAATAAACAATATAGCCTATAGATTTTTGAACATTGAAAATAATGTGATTTTTGAATCAGGTGATGTTATCTTTCATGAGGAAAATTTTACTTTTAAATCTAAAAATAGTGGGGGCAAAGAAGTTAGAGAAAATGTATTAGTTCAACCTAGTTCTTCTACTCCTCATTCACAAAATCAAGAAAATCTTGAAATTGAACTTGAGTAAAAGAGCTAGAGTTGAAAAAGATTTTGATCCTGACTATTATGTTTTTAATGTTGATGAAAATCCTCTTACTTTGAAAGAAGCTTTGTTATCTTTTAATTGTGTATTTTGGAAAGAGGCTCTGTAAGATGAAATAGATTCACTAATTTCTAATAAAACATTGAAGTTAGTAGATTTACCACCTGGTTGTAAAACAATAGGTTGTAAATGGGTCCTTAGGAAAAAGTTTAAACTTGATGGCACAATAGACAAATTTAAAGTTAGACTTGTTGCAGAAGGTTTTAAGCAAAAAGCTGATGTTGATTTTTATCTCTAAAATATCATATTATAGATATATATATATATATATATATGATTTAGAATTTAATTGGATTTAGACTCTTCGGTTTTTGCATATAATGATTTACTTGCCACCAAAAAAAAAAAAAAAAAAAGATGAACATGTGACACAAAATTGGACTCTAATTGAAATCCAATTCAGAATCTAATTGGATTTGAACTCTTCGATTTTTACATTCAATAAATTACTTAGCATAAAAATTAAAAATTACATGGGAAATGTGGTGCAAAATTGAGAATCCAATTAAAATCTAATTGGATTTTCTCTCAGCTTTATCTATTAATATATATATATATATATATATATATATTTAGATTACATCCATTAGATTGCTAATTGCTATTGCAACTATATATGATTTAAAAATTCATCAAATGGATGTAAAAACAGCTTTTTTGAATGGGGACCTAGATGATGAAATTTATATAGACCAACTTGAAGGCTTTGTAGAGTCTGGTCAAGAAAGTAAGGTGTCAAGCTAACTAAATCTTTATATGGCTTAAAGCAAGCTCCTAAACAATGGTACGAAAAATTTAATTCTTGCATGATTGAAAATGGCTATAAGTCAAATAAATGTGACAAGTGCATCTATTATAAAACTTGGGAAAACTCACATGTCATCATTAACCTCTATGTGGATGACTTACTAATATGTGGCTCTAATTTGCATGTTATAAATGAAACAAAAAATATGCTTAGAAGTCATTTTGATATGAAAGATCTTGGTGAGGCTAATTTTATCTTGGGCATGAAAATTACAAAAACATGTGATGGAATTTATCGAAGACCACTACTCACTCCAGAGTAGAGATTGTTGTTTCACTAAGTGAAGGTTCAATGCAGAGCACACCTTCATGATGCATAATAATCCCTCTTTGCCTGGTAATCTCTCATTTTCCTAATTTAATATTAAAATGAGTGGAGGAATGTTAGTGCATTTTAAATTAAATGACGTTAAAACTTAAACCAACTAAAGATTAATAAATAGATGAGTTATAGTGGAGTTTGTTAAAGAAAGAGTTAACTTCTATGTAAGTTAAATTAAATAAATTAAGAGGAGTTATATAAACTAATAAATAACTTGTAGGTTATGAGAAGGATTGGAAGACTATACATATGGCTATGCTATGGACTAATTTTATATCAAGAGTGAATGAAGATAAATAGTTAAAGTAAAAAGTATTGTGTGAGAAAGTGAATTCAATAATACTCCTAAATATTTGAGAGATTTTGGGCCAAAGAAAGATGTTTCTTTAGGTGGACCTTTGAGCTCAGCCACTTATGTAGAGTTGATCCAAGCTACACAATGAACTGTTAGACTGTTGTATCCTGAAGGATTTGCCAACCACAGAGGGCTTGAATCTCCTTAAAGAGAGCGAGATTTCCGTGCCTCAATCCAACATTGTTCGTTTATATTTTTATTTGTATTGTAGCCAAAATAGCATTTTATTGATAATTTCTCCAATATTCCCTAGTTTTTTTTTTTTTTTTGTACAATATTAGAAGTCTTTATTCATTTATAGAGATGCTACACATACTAATTTCGTTGCATACATGCTAGACAGATAATACATGCACGCATATTTAATAAAGCGTCTTGTTAACGGGTGCTACATAGTGCCCGTTAATATGGAATAAATTATAATAAAATACTCATGGTTTTTGGGGAGTAGAAAAAAAAAATGGATATAAGGGTCTGTTTGGAAACCGTTTATTTTGCTGAATAACATCAACAATATATATATATAAAGAGTAAACCAAGTTTCAAAACCATCCATGTGTTAAGAGTTAGAAACACAACATACACTGAAACCATAGTGTATCAAACCCATAGCAACAATAAAACCCAAAAATATAAACAAAGATAACAAGATGGACACTATTTTTTACTGCTCCCCCTCAACATATTACTCCCCCTTAAGAGCTGCTTCTCTGCTTCTCAACAAAAACTTTATATATCTCCCCCTTTTTGACCGGAATGGCCAAAGGGTCACTGTCCATGTTAGGTGGTGAAGCTGTCAAATTTTGCTGACAAAATATCAATCTGGTCCTGCATGGCTGCTATCCTCTCAGAGTGCTCGGTCTGGACCCCTCTGATTCCATCAAGTCGTTCCAGAATGATCTGAAATGCATCTGGAGGTGTATTTGAATAAGTTAATGCTCTGGTCCTCTTGCCACTCCTCCTGGGTGTTGAGGTTGATGCCTGGCCTGCTGCCTCTGCCTCAGTCTCCATTAGGACACACTCTCCTTCATCACCTTCATCTTCTTCACCTGGAAGCCGAACACTTATCCTTTTGAAGGTTAACTTGTTAATAGCAGAAGGTGTGGACATGGGACTAATGTCTCGTGGGATTGCAACACCCTTCTTTCTAAAAATCCTCATGAGCAGACTAGAGAAGATCAGTTTAGGCCCAGAAGTGGTTCTAGTCTCATCCACAATAGTGTCAAATATGTGGGAACTGATATCAATGAATGTCTTTTCCTTGAGGTCCATCAAAAAAATTGCTCTTGCACTGTTAATTGTAGTCAACTTCCTTATGGAATATAGGTTGAACATCATGATAATAGTGAGACACCTCATGTCCACTGGAAAAGCTGTGGTATTTAGGCACTTCCCTTCTCTCTGTCCACCTATCCTCTGTTGTACAGTTTCAATAGACAGAATCCTATCCTTGTAGTTAACAAACTCTTGATCTTCTAACCCCTCAAGCCCTAGCACATCATCAATGTCATGTGCATCTAAAGTGAACTCTTTACCTCTAATCCAGCAGCTTAGTTCATCCTCCCTTATCACAACATTGGAATAAAACTCCCTAATCAGGGGTTCACACACAACTGGGAGATCACACAGAAGCTTTTTCCATCCTCTCCCTTCAAAACAGCTGGGGATAAAAGTGTCTCTCAAATCCTCTAAATCCACAAACCTTTCTTGAATAATTTCTGCCTTTAAGAAGAAATCCTTGTATCTCTCAAAATGGGAAACAGACCTGAACAGGTTAGGGTCCATTTTCATTCTCTTATCTGCTTTATTTGTAGGAGTTTTCTTCTTTGGGGATGAAGGAGGCATCTGTGAACAATCAGAAGAGGCCACAACAACATAGTACAATACATGTGTAGAACAAATCAGTACTTTGTTAGTAACAAAGACAAAAATAAAAGGACAATCCTCATAACTTAAATCAACCACACAGATGAACGAACCTAAAGGTGGATACACAAGAACAACTAGCATTATGCAGGAGAGTATTAAAGCAGCAGAGATTAAAAACACCCAAAAGACAAATATATGTCAATGAGACATACATTTTGATGAGTATGAAAAGACCCAGAGAACATAAGACAGATGCACACACTAGATGAACAAGCACATAGACAACACAGTAAACCTAACAAACAAAAACAAGAACATTTTGAATCAACACATCAAAATAAGATCAGACAAGATGGGTAAATGACAGATAACAAACCCTAGCTAAGCACATGATGAAGACCAAAACCAGCAAATTAAACAAGTTCAAAATAAATCAATAGCCTCCACTAGTTAAGCATAGACAAAGAGCAACAGCCGAAACAAAAACCCAACTCAAAACAGACAAAAATGCGAATATTCAAGAGGGAAAAACACAAAATCAAGTAAAACAGAGTTCGAGAAAGAAAACCCATACCTGTTACTTGAAGATTTTGAGTTGAAAGGAAGCAACAATGGAGTTTGAAATGGGTTACACGGAGCGTTTGGGAAGGAGACAGTTGAGAGAGAAGATGAACAGTCACAAAAAGTTCGAGGGTAAACTAAAAAAGATTTTAAAAACTACATTTACTGTGCAAAACACGCATTTTTCGCGACTGAGGTAAGTCACCAGATAGTCGCCAGATCCACCTGCCAAAACACTTCAAGACAAAAGTTTGGAAAAATTTTCTAAGTGTTTTTCGCGACTGGAAGTCTTACTCGAGAGAGAGCAGCGAGCTGAGCCGTGAAAATCTCTGTGTACCCCTTGCGACTGGACCTTCCACTCGCGAACAAGTCGCCAAAATTGACCCGCAAGCTCACGACTGTGGCATGCGACTTGACTACCTGCGACTGAGTCGCCAAAACAGGGCAAAAATGATTTTTGAAATTTTCAGTTTTTGAAGAACAAAATACTTTCCAAAAACACCTAAAACACTCAAAAATCTTTTTGTGCTTGAATCAACAAAGATTGAGCATGTGAAAACACATTTCATCAAGTACAATTACACAAATGAATATGGCATTTATTGAACATAAACTTATGTGTTGTGTGTGGATATCAATAATGAGATAGTCCTTAGTCTAATGTGAAGCTTCAATGATCAATTCAACCAAGGCATACACAATTAGCACTAGATCATGTGACCCATCTCAATTATAAAAGTATGCATATATGACCTCCCACAAAACTTGATAACATAACTTAGAGCTTTACATTTGACTCCACATTCAATCATAACAATTGATCTTTTTGGTCTTTTTAAGACAATCACCTCTCATTGTGAGAGTGATATTTGATATTTCACCTTGATTAGATAGCCTTTGGCTTTTTGAATAAACATTCACATAAATTTTTGGTCGCCTTCCCTTTTTCCTAGTCGAATACTAGTATGTGCGACAGGCTTTTGCAGCTCAATATCTCTTTTCATTTGGAGATTTACATTTGGTGAGCTCTTTTTAGCAAAAAGAATAAAGAGTGGGAAGATATATAGACAAAAGTCTATGCAAGTCTCAAGATCAACATAACCATTCACTAATCGTTCATGACAAGTTTGAAGATCTATTTACAACAGTCACATAGATTTCAAGATTTCTTCCACCGTGATAAGAGTGCAAAGAAACAAGCTACACTCGAAAATACACAAAGCCATTAGCACAAAGGTACAAGGCAAAACAAGTTTTGAGACAGAACTCAACAATCTCAATTAAACTTTTTGATTTTCTAATTTTTATGTGATTTTTGGATTTTTGACACATAAGAAGAAAAAGATTGATAAAAAACAAAAAAGAATAAAAGTATGCACAAATAGACAAACAAACAACCACCAACATAATCAATAAGCAAACAATCAAACTCCGTCACAAAGCATAGGAAGTATTGATGCATGGACATGTTGTAATGCTTATGCATGAGTACCCTTTTTCACCCACACGTCACTTGCGTTTGGGGTGATTTCCTTATAGGATTGAGTACGAGAGTTAGGGCTTTCAAACCTTCATGTGAAGCTCTCCAAGCAGTTGGTGAAAGCGCCAATCATCTTCATCACGTCCATCATTCCGGTATCACCACTTTAATCTCTTGCTGGTTCAACAGCCCAATTTCTCCTATCATTTCTAGATCCTCGTGACCTTTGAGGAGTTACACTATTCATTGCTCTCAGCTTTTGACAATTTGGTCGAGTATGCCCTTGAAGTCCGCAATGATGACACACATAGTTCGATCTAGGACCTCTTTGTGGTCGTGAACGAGACTTGGCTCGGGATTCAGACCTACCCACGGATTGATTACGTGGTTTCAACAACCATTCGTTCCCCACATTCCTCTTCTCCTCTATCTTGGGCTTCTCAGCAGTAGGGCCAACATCAGTTGATTCTTTGGCCTTTATAAACTTCACTTCTTTAGTGATATTGCCAGATGTGCTACTTCCTCCGGTATATCTCAATCCGGATTTGTCTGAAAAGCTCTTTTGAGATGAAATAACATCATCTAGCTTCTTGGTGGTGACCCTCTCTATTTTAGCATTTGCTTGCACAACCTCTTGCTCAAGAAATCTCACTTTTGTGTAAGCTTCTGACAGCTCACCGTTCAGTGTTTATATCTCACATTTGGCCTCCCTATATCGAATTAGGAGACTTTTATAGTCCTCCTCTGCCTTCTTCATTTTTCTCGCAGCTGCCTTGGCCACCCTTGTGTACTCACCCGACTTCTCCAAGAGTGAGTTATAATTCTCTTGAAGATTGGTTGTGCTTTCATCTTCTTCAGCATCTGATTCTTCAACAACTCCCAATGATTCTTCATCACTATGTTCTCCAAGTTCTCATACAAGCAGATTCAACTCGTCTGAAGACTCAACATGGGCAATAGTCATAAAAGCTGAATAGTTCCCCTCTCCATCACAGCTTTCTTCAGAATCTGAGTCGGATGAATCCGAGTCACTCAATGTCGTGGCATACACTTTGCCTTTCGATTTCAAATAATTCGGACATTCTTTCTTAAATTGTCCATGCCCGTTGCATTCGAAACAAGTGACACCTTGTGTAGATTAGGAATCTTTTCCATCTTTCTTTTTGAATTCCCTTTTCTCTCTTCCTGAACTTTGGAATTTTCCTTTATCACCAAATTTGCCATTATTCTTGAATTTCAAGAATTTTCGAAAAATTTTTTACAAGGTATGCAACATCTTTGTCAACCACATCTTCTTCCGATGAGTCATGATCTTCCACCTTCTCATTAATGGTCTTAAGAGCAAGAGATTTACTCTTCCGTTGATTTGGCAGCGACATTTCATAAGTCTGAAGAGAACCAACCAGCTCATGGACTTTTATGTCATCAAGGTCCTTGCTCTCTTCAATCGCTGTCACTTTGGCACGAAAACTTTTCGGTAATGATCGAAGGATCTTCCTTACTATTTTAGAATCCTCCGTTTTCTCTCACAGATTGAACTTGCTTACAATCACCTCATTTAGCTTGCTATAAAAAGAGTCAAAGGACTCATCTTCACTCATTTTTAACTCCTCAAACCGAGTGGTTAGCATCTGCAGCTTGGTGTCTTTTACTTTCTTCGTGCCTTCGTAAGTGGTCTCCAATATCTCCCATGCTTCTTTGGCAACGGTAATGTGAGAGATCCTGTGAAATTCATCTGGAGACACACCACAGAAAATAGCATTGAGTGCTTTACTATTTGCATTAGATGCGATGAGTGCTGCCTTATCCCATGTGGATTTGGCTGCCTCAGGTCTGGTCCAACCTATCTCAACAGTATCCTAAACAGATTCATCAATGGAACACAGAAATGCTCTCATGCGAACCTTTCAAAAGGCATAATTACTACCATCAAAATATGGAGGTGCATTTAGGGATTGAGATCGATCCATCTCAATAGGCAGTCAAGGATCACACTATGGTAATGATACCACTAGAAGTGTACCCGCTCTGATACCAATTGAAAGTTCAAATAGTGTAAAGACACCCCTGAACGTTTAGACTCCTAATTTATAAATTAACCAATTCAAACTTTATGTCAAACAACTAGTGTGCGGAAAATGAACAAAAGCTATAAAACAGAATTGGAAAACAATCTAAGCCAAATTAAAATCACAACCCATAGCAGATAATAAAAGGTAAAGATAAAAGGGAAGAAAGATGCAAACACAAGGACAACACGCGATGTGTTATCGAAGAGGAAACCAAAACCCTTGGCGTAAAACCTCTCCGCCGCCCTCCAAGCGGTAAACAATCCACTAGAAAATGTAGTTGGGATACATGGACAACAATGGACCCTCCAAGCCTAATCTACCCAGTGCACCTAAGCCCTCCAAGCTTCTTGCTCCAACGAGGTTGCGCCGAAACTATTTCTTTTCTAGCTTCCCGAATTCCGCTACTTGACCATAGCATCAACTAATGTAGATTGGTTCCTTCCTAACTACTTCATAGAACACCAAACAGCCCTCTCACAGTAATGGATATGGTGAGAAAAAGGTTTTGGTAAAATGCCTCTCAAGGATTTGACAATGGAGAGAAAGAGAGTTGAGGAATTTGAAGAGACTCTTATGTCAAGATTGTAGATGAATCAATCTTGTTTTACTCTAGGGTTTCTCTCTTAAAATTCTCTCTGGAAGCTCTCTTTCATTTGTGGGTATGAGGGGTATTTATAATGGGGTGAGAAAATAATGTGAAACGTCAGGTTTTTTAAAATAGGGGTGGCTCACGACTTGGACTCGATGCTTGACTGAGTCGCGAGTTCCAGCCGCGCGATAACAGAACGGCCAGTTGTCCTATTTTGTCCTGTAGTGCTCCAGCTAGCATGACGCTTTGACTTCTGGCATGCTTGGCACGTGTGCTGCTTCTGGCGGCTTGCAGCCGTGAGTCACCCGCGAGATCAAGCCACGAGACTCTGTTTTCTTACACACTCTTGAGCATTCAATCACTCTATCTCACTCACTACCCTTACAACAAAACCCACCTAAATACAGGGTTACTAAATGCTGAAATACAAGCAAATTTGGCACGGAATAAAGCCAACAAGATGGTTGATTAAATTCAACCTTACATATAGCATATTTATTCAAAATGAAAAAAAAAAATTTTAATATTCTTAACTCTTTAGATGAAAAATAGTTTTTCTTTTCAAAAAAAAGGTTTTCACTAAAAAGATTTGCTAACATGTTCTTTAAAACAATGCTTTATAGGTTCCTAAAGTTAATGAGTTATATAGGGGGGGGAGTAAATATTAAAAAAATTAGACATTAATACTTTGAATGAGTGTTTTTGTGTGTGTGTATATATATATTATATATAATATGATGAAGAGGGGAAATTCTATCAAATTTATAGAAATAAAGGGGAGAAAAAATTTGAAAAGTTAGGGAGTTCACCCCTAGACAAAGCAAATATTCAATTCACATTCAAATTAGTATCATAAACTCAATTAGTATCTCTTTTTCTTTTTCTTTTTCTTTCTTTTTTTTTTTTAATGAACATAAGCATGCAAAACTTTTCGAGTACTAGACTATTCCCTCAAACATAGGCAAGGCTAGGGGGTTAAGAGGGCCTATTCCCAATCCCACACCCTTAAAAAATCAGATTATCTTTTTAGCACTAATTGAAGGTCCAAATATCTTTAAGATTAACCTTTAAACTTTGTCTTTTAATGATAAATAAATTTGAGGTTCAATTCCTGCCTATGTCAAAAACCGATAAGTATATTGGCTTAATGATAAATATATAATTTAAAATTCAAATAATCAGTGGTCTTTGTTGTCTCAAACCAAATCATGCCAATGGTGGAGGGAATAGTTTGAGTTTTTGATTTTTGTGGTATTTTGTGAGATGAAGTACAGGGGAAAGAGGTAAATTGGGTTTTTTTTTGTTTTTGGTTGTTGTTGCTGAAAGGTAGATATCATTCAACAAAACAGTGAGAACTACAATACATCATAATAGAAGACACAAAATCAATAATACACCCAACAACAACATATTATTGAAACTAGCTAGCAATATCAAAGCAACTAAAAATAAGAGCTAGCCAGTAAGCTAGAAAAATGGGCGGGTACGCTTCTTATGTGACCTGTCATCATTCTCTTAAACCAGCCTTTAAGCCTACTGCTTGGTGGAAATTTCCCATAGACGATGCCAGTTATGGACGTCAAAACTCCTACAACAAAACTATTTGGAGAAAAGATTCAATAGATCTGACTTACACAATTTATTTATCACATAACAGGATGGAAATTCCACAAGGGGAAGCTTAAACAACTGATTCAAGATATGTTAAGGTTACAAATGAGAAACCTAGCTGCACAAATTAGTTTCCTGAGGTGTTGGGGTTGAGAAAAATACAATGATATTCCCATTCTCTCTCTCTCTCTCTCTCTCTCTCTCTCTCTCTCTCTCTCTCTCTCTCTCTCTCTCTCTCTCTCTCTCTCTCTCTCTCTCTCTCCCCTAAATCCTTCTCCCCTTCTCCCTTTTCGTCCCCCTTCTTTGTTGTAGCCTCCTCCCTTTTATAGGCTGTGTTCTCTCCCTTATCTCCCCAAATGTCCTGTTTTTAGCCGGATTTCTTAGGACACTTGTCACCTCCTCCTTTGGTCTTATCTTCTTTCCCCCTGTAATAGTACTTTTTGGGGATCGTTTGTACTGTTTAGGTTGTACCATGTGTTTAATACGGCAGAGGTTAGATAAAGGACTTATCACTAATGCAGAGGTGGCATCCTTTGTGATCCTTATCCTCTCAACATTTTTTCCAAGGTATTTATGGGATAATTAGTGCTCATCCATGCTTAAGATCTCGGATAATAGTTTAGGAAGTGACAAGATGCTCTGTACTCTGTAGGAATAGTTCCGAGAGGCCTATCTTCTCTTCTTAAATAGATGGGCTCGACCCATCTATTCATGTAGATTCTCTGAGCATTAGGGCTTCAGCCCTGTACCAAGGTTACCCACTCCCCACAATAATCTTGTGGTAGAATAATTAAGGGTTTGGTTTTCTAACTTTACTAACACAAATAGAGCAATACTCAAACTGTTTTCTACTCCCAAAAATTAAGGGTCTGTTTAAATAGGCTGCTTTGAAAACTGCATTTTAAAAAAATAACGTTTTTAAAATGTGCATTTTGAAAACACGATTAAACGTTTGGTAAAATTTGTAAAAATTGTGGTTTGAAAACTATAAATTTTTGTTGTGGATACAAATTACCAAAAAGGACTTAATTTTGATGTTAAGGATATATTGTCATTTTAAATGTAATCCATGCTAAACATGATAGCACACTTTCCCAGTACCCTCACTTCCCTTATGCAATTGTGCCCCACTACAAAGCTTTTTATTATTAGTTTTCATAATCCCTACTACATACTTAATGATAGCTAACCAACACAAACTACGTAGTATTATGAGTAATGCTACATACACAAACTATTTTACAACATTTTTACAAAATGTTGATGTGACCAACCTTTTATTGGTTTTCATCTAAGCCCACCATTAATAACACTTTTTCATTTACCAATAATTACTCACCACATCAGCAGTTTGTAAAAATTTTTGTAAAATAGTTTGTATCTCTGGCATTATTCATAGTATTATATATGTTGCTAATCAACATCAACCACAAAAAAGAGAAGTAATAAGTCTAGAAAGTGAAGAGACCAAATAGAGGGAGAGAGAGAGAGCCGTGGGTCTCTTCTCAACCAAATATTTTGCAAATTTCACCATTGAACTCATTCTCACAACATCTAGTGTGTGTTGCATGATATTCTTTCCAACAAAACAGCTTGTGCTAAGAAGTTGTAGGCGCTGGAAAGTCAGATCAGACACAGGTGAGAATTTTACAGGCTGATAAATTTCTTATTAAGCAAATACTTGAGGGCATTTTAGGTGTTGAGACCCCTAAAACATTTGTCTTGCTTTTGAGGGATGAGTTTGAAACTAGCGTTTTCATAAAAAGCTAGTTGGAGGCATGGTTTTAAAATGTGATTTTTTGGTGTTTTAGAAAACATATTTTGCTGAAAACGTGAGGCCCCCCATATTGTTTTGCATTTTCTTCTGAAAACACGCACTCGTTCCACACAAACACCTATCCAAACAAGCTCTAATATTATTTTATTCTAAAAAATGCATCCTTAACAATATAGCGGGCCGCCTCCTATTAACAAAAGCATACAAAAAATATACAAACACACTTATATTTTATGTGCCTATGTGAACCCGCACAATAAACAATCAATCATTTTCAAGGTTGGTAAAACTTGCATTTTATATTCGTGCCCAAAGACAGTTTCTAATTTTCTATACTTTCATTTTATATACGGTAACCAATTATTAATAGGAAAATATTAACAAACGATAAGGTGTCTATTAAGGATGATTTATTGTGAGATTCACATAATAAAAAATTAGCATAAGTTGATGAAATGACTAAAAATAATACTAAAGTGACAAGTGAAACTCAAAAAGTTGGCTTTATTGACTCTACACCTTATTAAATTGGTCAAAAATATGACAAAAAGTTAACTTTATTAACATAAAGTAGTTTCTTAACGGGCACCACACACTACCCATTAACACTACTGAAAGTTCAAATAGTGTAAAAACACCCTTGAACGTTTAGACCCCCAATTAAGGATGGCAATTTTTGCCCGACCCGTGGATACCCGGTCCGGTCCGACCCTACTGGGCCGGGTTTTACCCGATCCGATTAGAAATAGGGTCGGGTATGGGTTTTAAAAAAATAGCCCGAAACGGGTCCGGGTTGGGTCCGGGTTTTATTAAAAAATCCAGACCCGACCCGAGACCCGACTCGTATAAAAACCCGTTTAAAAACCCGGTACCTAAAATTACAAAAATACCCTAATATATATATAAACCTATAATCTAACCCTAACTATTCCCTCATTTCTTCTTCACTCTTCAATCTTCAGCTGCCGCAACCCCTCTCCCTCCTTTCTGCCTCACGCCTCCGCGCAGCCCAGTTCAACACTCCGCACTCCTCCCTCCCTCACGCCTCCCTCTGCCTCACGCCTCCCTCCTCCCTCTCCCTCACGCCTCACGCGCAGTGCAGTCCAACAGTTCCTCACTCCGATCAGCTCAGTCCGACCCTCCCTCACTCACACACTTCCTCAGTCAGTCAGTCACTGAGTCCGTGAGCCTTCCCTCCCTCACTCAGCTCAGCAGTCAGTCAGGTATTCTTAATTTCTTATTTCATTTTCACTGAGTCCGTGAAGTTCGTTTTTATCTTTTGATTCTTTTCCTTAATTGCTTTGTCTTAAATATCTTTGTTGTTGAAAGGGTTTTTTTCTATTTTGTATATCTGCTGGGTTTTCTTTACTTTTGATAATAATACTATCTATGTTTGTGAGAAAAAGCCCTCTGATCTTTGTTTGGTACCTGGGAAAATCTAGGAAAGTGCTATTATTATGTTTTAGTCAATAACTGAATTATTGTAGACTGAATTATTGTTGAATTTATTGTAAATATTGGTTTGCATAATCTATATGCTTGTATCTCTCCTAGTTTACTCATTTATGAATTTTAGAAATAGAAAGACCCAGTATGGTTTTAAATTCTTTGTTGATATTGTAAGCTATAAATGTGTTTTTTTGTAATGTTTATGGTGATTGAATCTAGTTTTATTGAGTGAATAATATACCATTGTTAGTTTGTTACAGCAGGACACCTACACAATTTACTTTATTTTGGTTAAATTGTTTGCTATATGCAAAAGCAAGTTTGTAACGCTAGTGAAAATATTTAAACATAATTTTGTACTTACTAATCCCATTAGAGCTTTTCACAGAAATATTGGAATTGCAGTGTATTTAACATAATTAGGATATGTGAAGTTTTAATGTCTTATGTGTGGTGTTTCATTGAATTTGTTGTGATGATAATAATAATGTTTATTTGGGTTTTGGGTGGGTGAGGGTTTGGTTTATGGGTTAAGGTGTTTGTGATGTTATACTGTTATTGGGTTTGTTAACTATTGAGCTGTTGTATTTTGTGAGAGATTTTCAAATTAACTCTGTTAATTTTGTTTTTTGTATTTGTTGGGAATGCAGAGCCTAAAACGGAGATGGAAGACACAAACACAGACACAAACAAATCTGGGAGTTGTGCCACAATTGATGGGAGTTGTATCACAATTGATGAAGATTAAACATTTTGTATTAATTTAGTAGTTTTTTTTTAATTTCTTAGACTTGTTGGATTAATATGTTGGTTTGTAATTATTCTAAACTTGTGGGATTTATTTTGTAGCTTTTTAATTTCTTGGACTCGTTGAACTTTTGATACTTATTTCTTGGACTTGTTTGATTTATTTTATTTTTATGTTTAGCTAGTGATTTTAGTTATGATCTAGGTAATTTATTGATTTAAAATCTTGGTTATGATTTATTGAATTATGATTATGATATTAGTTATGGTTTATTGATTTATAGATTTATAATTAATAGGTGATTTATTGATTTATGATTAGTAGTTTATGATTTGGCATTTGGGTCACGTTATTTAGGCTTGAATTTGAATATGTAGGTTTGAATGTAGGCAAAAATAAATTTGGGCTTAATTTTTTTTATTTGGAATATGCAGGCTTGAACGGCAAAAATAAATCTGGGCTTGAACGTAAGGAAAAAATAAATCTGGGCTTAAAATTTTCTTTTTTTTGGTTGGGCCATGAATTGGGCCCAAGCCCTAAACGGGGCCCGGAGGACCCGCGGGGCACGGCTGGGGCGGGTCCGGGCCCAGGGAAAAAACCCGGTTACCTAAACGAGTCAGGTCCGGGCTACGGGTCTTGCCCCGCGGGTCGGGCCTGGGTATGAAAAAACCCGGCCCGAACCCGACCCGTTGCCATTCCTACCCCCAATTTACAAATTAACCAATTCAAGCTTCATGTCAAACACCTAGTGTGTGGAAAATGAACAAAAGCTATAAAACAGAATTGGAAAACTATCTAAGCCAAATTAAAATAACATCCACAACAGAAAATAAAAGGCAAAGATAAAGGGAAGAGAGATGCAAACACAAGGATAACACACGATGTGTTATCGAAGAGGAAACCGAAGCCCTCGGCGTAAAACCTCTCCGCCGCCCTCCAAGCAATAAGTAATCCACTAGAAAATGTAGTTGGGATACATGAACAATAATAGACCCTTCAAGCCTAATCTACCCAGTGTACCTAAGCCCTCCAAGCTTCTTGCTCCAACGAGGTTGCACTGAACCTTTTTCTTTTCTAGCTTACCGGATTCCGCTATAATCCATAGCATCCACCATCCTTGGCATCTTCCAATGCTTCCCAAAGCTCCAAAAACACTCAACACTCTAAATGGGTGTAGGTGTGGGTAGTGTTTGGATAGAAATCTCCTCTCAATAGGTATGACAATGAGAGAGTGAATGAGAAGAGACTATAAAGATTTCTCTCTAAGAATGAGTAGCTCTCTCTAATTGGGTGGGTGTTTTGAAGAAACCTCTCTTAGGGTTTTTCTTTCTAAATAGCCACCCATATTTTGTGGGAATGAGGGGTATTTATACTGGTGTGAGAATGGAATGCAAAGAGTCAATTTTTCCAAAACAGGGCTGGCTGGCGACTTGACTGAGTCGCGAGTTCAAGCCGCGAGCTAACTTAGTGGCCAGTCTGGATTTTTGTCCTGTAGTGCTCCAGCTGGCATGACTGTTCAGCTCCCCTGCATGCTCTGCACGTGTGCAACTTTGGCGGCTTGCAAGCCGCGAGCCTCCCGCAAGATCCAGTCGCGAGTCCCTGCTTCACTGCACAGTCTTGAGCATTTCTTCACACTCTCTCACACACTACCCTTACATGATTCCCACCTAAATACAGGATTTCTAAGTGCTGTATTACAAGCAAATTTGTCACAGAATAAAGCCAACACATGGTTGATTAAATTCAACCTTACAATCTCCCCCTTTGGCTATTCCGTGACAAAACACCCTAAAACAGACTCTAGACTTAAACATGAGTTTGGGAACAATGGCAAAACTCACTCACACCTAAATCTAGAAACTGTGAAGCACTTGAATCATATGAACATGAATCTCTTGAAACACAACAATACACCATGATCATTGTATGTAGAAAAGCATGAAATGCATATGAAACAAGTAGGGATAATTACACATAACCCACCTGTGGTTTGGGCGAAAATCACTTTACCTACCCGTGGTTTGAAAAGTGTCACTTAACCTACCTGAGGTATGTTCCGTTTGTTTTCCGTAACCCACCTTTGTTAAAATCAGGGGTAAATAGATATTTTTGCCCAAAGTTTATGTCTCTCTCCTCCCAAAACAAAAAAAAGACACTGAAACAAGAAAAAATAAGATCAAAAGATGCTATTCGTAAGAATTTAGAAACTTGTCTCAAGAACTCCAATAAATCACAAACTATATTTTTGTAACACACTCATGCTCCTCACGCTCTTTCTTCCCCGCTCTCTCTCTGTTCTGTCCATGTCTCTCTCATCTCTCACACTCCAGTTCAGATCGTCGGCAGCTTTGGGTCGTGGTGGCTTGGGTGATGACTGTGGAGGAGCATGAGTTGGCTGTGTTGGTTAGGTATGGGTTTTGAGGAGGAGCACGGTGTTGGATGGGGTCTGGGTTTTGAGAAGGAGCATGATGTTGGGTTGCATTTGGGTTTTGAGTTATGTTTTCTTCTTCTTTTTCACTTCCATTTCTTTCTTTTAGCTTTTCATTTTCTTTTCAACTTTACTGCAGATGAGTTAGATCTTATGCAGAATTATTTTTATTTTTATTCAAATTCTTTCTCCAGCAAGAACAATCCCAGCAACCAAAACTCGAACAAAATTCTGAAAAAAAAAATCTCAACAATCATCGAAACTTAAAGCAAACACATGAACCAAGCCTAGCAACCACCACGACACAAATCGCATACCCAAACCACAACCCACCACTGGACCAAACCCAGCAACCAACGCCACCACGAGACACCGATTTGCCACATCTCCACCACCCCACGCACGCTCCAAACCACAACCCACCACTGTAGCAAACCCAGCAACCAACGCCACCTCGAGACACCGATCTGCCACATCTCCACCACCCCACGCACGCTCAACACCACGATCTGCCAAATGCCCACGTCCCACGCCGGTAGACCCACCACCACGACACACATCGCATACCCAAACCACAACCCACCACTGTACCAAACCCAACAACCAACACCACCACAAGACACCGATCTACCACATCTCTAGAACCCCACACATGCTCAACACCACGATCTGCCAAATGCCCACATCCCACGCCGGTAGACCCACCACCACGACACAGATCGCATACCCAAACCACAACCCACCACTGTACCAAACCCAGCAACCAACGCCACCACAAGACACCGATCTGCCACATCTCCACCACCCCACGCACGCCGATCTCAACACCACGATTTGCCAAACACCCACGTCCCACGCCGGTAGACCCATTCTGGTGAAGAGTTTTGAGAATTGAGAGGGAGTTTGATTGAGAAGAGGAAAGAAAGAAAGAGATAAATTTTCACAAAACCCTCCCTTTTGATCTTATTTTTTCTTGTTTTAGTGTCTTTTTTTTGTTTTGGGAGGAGAGAGACATAAACTTTGGGCAAAAATATCTATTTACCCCTAATTTTAACAGAGGTGGGTTACGGAAAACAAACGGAACATACCTCAGGTGGGTTAAGTGACACTTTTCAAACCACGGGTAGGCAAAGTGATTTTCGCCCAAACTACAGGTGGGTTACGTGTAATTATCCCAAACAAGTAATATGTGATCAAGCAAAGATGGAGTTAAGAAACAAACCATGGCTTGATCAACCAAGCAATCACTACAAGGTAGTGACCACAATGCTCATTCACACTTGGAATGAACACTTGAACAAACAAGCTAACAAGCTCAATGCAAGTCACTTACATGCCCAACACTCAATCAATGCACAATACACTAAGTATATGCATCTAGGAACAATCCTACAAGGGCACAAGAGTAACAGTACTTAACAAGAAAATGCATGACATTTAGTTAACAGTACTGATTTAAAAAAGTATAAAAGGTTGCATAAAAGCATGGTACAGACCATAAAGCCTACAGAAATGCATAAAACATAACCCTAAAAGCTTACATAAGCAACATGGGTACAAACCACAAAATACTGAATATAAACATAAACAATATAAACTAAAAATGCTTAAAGTTTCTCCCCTTCAAAGTGATAAGAAGTTGTAATGCACTTGGAACATATATACTTGTAACCTGAAACGCTTGCATAAAACACATTAGACCCTCAAGGTAAAGTAAGTAATAAAAGGACAAGTATAATGTAACAAGTAAATTGCGATCAAGTAAACACGATGTGAAACATGTGAGTAACTTGATCAAACACCAAAACATTTATATAGAAATGACTACAATGATCACATAGCAAAACAAATGATCATCCGAACATGCATTCAATGGAGCACAATAGCATAGGGATATATGCATGTCCAAAACACAAACATGATGCAATACAAGAAAACAAACATAAAGAGAAACAAACAAAACAAAGTTTTCTTATTATCTCAATGTCTTCTCCCCCTTGGTATATGCATCTCCCCTATGGAATATCTCTCCCCCTACAAATGTGCATGAGAAATAGAATTTCTCCCCTTAAGGATGTGCATAAGAGTCATATAGAAATGACAAAACACTCCGGTATACTCTCTAGAGTATACTCTCCCCCTTTTTGTCAGGAATAGACAAAGGGTCAAGAAGAAACGAGGGCAAGAGATGAATGTACGAACAATGCTAATGATGCATGAGGGGTGCGAGATGAATGATAAAATGAAGCTCAAACCTAAGACAATGTAAAATGCTACAGAGCATAAGGTAGACATGACATGCTAGGATGAAGAAGCAAGGTCTAGACCAATGCATGACAAGGGTAGCAAAGGTGTGTGCAAGAGGTGGCTGTGTGCAATGCATGACCAATGCATGAAAAATGCACATGCGGCGCAAGGTGTGTTAAATACACAACCAATGAACCAAACATGTTCCTAATGAGGAAACATGAGAAACCCCAAAGTTTGGTACTTATCGGAGTTCAAACAAGCGAGAAAATGTCTAAGAGGCATTTTATCAAACACCTAGCATGCACACTATGAACAATAATGTGAAACAATGCATGAACATCATGAAATCCACCCTTAATACATGTTCTTTCTGCCACAAGGGGCCAACATCCAATGCAAATCAGTAAAAGAAACTGAAAATTCAAAAAACGTGTACAAAACACCTTTGAACGTTTAGACCCCCAAAAACAACTTAACCAAATCAAGCAATATGTCAAACAACAAGTGTGCGGAAACTTAACACATGCTATAATATGAAATTGGTTAAACAACTATCTAAGCCATAACAAAATAAAACCACAGCAGATAAAATAAAGGCAAAGATAGAGAGGAAGGAAGATGCAAACACAAAGACAACACGCGATGTGTTATCGAAGAGGAAACCGAAGTCCTCGGCGAAAAACCTCTCCGCCGCCCTCCAAGCGGTAATCAATGCACTAGAAAATACAGTTGGGATACAAGGACAGCAATAGACCCTCCAAGCCTAATCTACCTAGTGCACCTAAGCCTTCCAAGCTTCTTGCTCCAACGAGGTTGCGCCGAACCTTTTTATTTTCTAGCTTCCCGGATTCCGCTACTAGACCGTAGCATCAACCAATCAAGATTGACTCCTTCCTAACTGCTTCCCAGAAATCCAAACGACTGTTTCACAGTGATGATGATGAGGAGAACCAGGTTTGGTATAATGCCTCTCAAGGATTTGACAATGGAGAGGAAGAGAGTAAGGGAATTTGAAGAGACTCTAAGGTATAGATTGTGGGTGAAGCAATCTGGTTTTTCTTTAGGGTTTCTCTCTCAAAATTCTCTCTGGAAGCTCTCTTTCAATCGTGGGTTAAAGAGGTATTTATACTGGAGTGGGAGAGGAATGTGAAACGTCAGGTTTTTACAAAACATGGGTGGCTCGCGGCTTGACCTCGTGGCTTGACCAAGTCGCGAGATCCAGTCGCGAGTTAACCGTATGGCCAGTTGTCCTGTTTTGTCCTGTAGTGCTCCAACTAGCATGACTGTTCATCTTCCAGCATGCTTGGCACGTGTGCAGCTTCTGGCGGCTTGCTGCCGCGAGTCCACCCGCGAGTCCCAGCCGCGAGTCTCTGTTTTCTTGCACACTCTTGAGCAAACTTCACTCTATCTCACTCACTACCCTTACAACAAACCCACCTAAATACAGGGTTACTAAATGCTGAATTACAAGCAAATTTGGCACGGAATAAAGCCAATTAGATGGTTGAATAAATTCAACCTTACAGAAACCAATCCTATGAAGAAATTTGACAAAAATTAAGTTTTCCCAACCCCTATGATAAAAATCCCAACCAAGAGCACAAAACTCTCCAAAACATAATTTAAGGATCAAAATTAATGAAAAGAGTTTATAATTACCTTAAAAATGTTAATGGAATGAAAAATCATTCAAATTGGTTGGGTTTTGATGTAAAAATATTGAAAGAGGGGTTTTAGAGAGGATGGGAGAGGTTTAAAACAGGTTTCCCATAAAAAGCCCTTTAAAAAGCTATTTATGGGCGTTTCGCGACGAGCGAGTCGCGAGGTTTAGTCGCGAAAATTTTCGCGAGTCGTGAGTGAGTCGCGAGCAAGCCGCGAGTAAGTCGCCAAAAACTTCTGGATGAACTCGCAACTGGGGTTTTGCGACTAGCGAGTCGCCAGCTGAGCCGCGAAAAACTCAGACACCTGTTTTTTCAATACAGAACATGTTTAAACAATGAAAAACAAAGTAAACACTAAACATGAACACAAAGAGTGATAAAAATCACTTCCAAAAACATATAAAATGATCAAAAATCTTTTTGGATTAATCCATATAAGATTGAGCACACACACATCACATTTAGACAAGTACAATCTAATAAATGAATAAGACATTCATTGAACATTAGGCATGTGTGTTCTGTGTGTGTATCAAATGTGGAATAGTCCTTAGTCTAGAGTGAAGTTTCAATGATCAATTCAATCAAGTCATACACAACTAGTACTAAGTCAAGTGGTATATCTCAATTATAAAAATGAACATATATGACCTCTCACAAGAAAATGATTACATACGATGAAGCTTTTCATTTGGCTTCTTTACAATTCATAACATTTTATCATTTTGAATCAAAACATCTCATTTTGAGATCGATGCCTGAAATTTGTGATATTTCAATTTGATGAACAAGTTTTTGGCTTTTTGGGCATCATACATTTTCATATAAGTCGCTTTCCCTTTTTCCTAGTCATCGCTTTCCCTTTTTCCTAGTCGAATACTAGTATGTGCGACGGCTTTTGCAGCTCATTATCTCTTTTCATTTTGAGATTTACATTTATTGAGCTCTTTAAGCAATAAAAATAAAAGAGTGGGAAGAGATATAAGCACAAGTCTACGCATGTATTAATACCAACATGACTATTAACTAGTCATTCATGGCAAGCGTGAAGATCGATTTACAACAATCACACAAAGATGTCAAGATTTTTCCCACAAAGATATAGGTGCAAAAATAATAAGCTAAGCTCGAAAATGCACAAAGCCATTTGTACAAAGGTACAAGGCCAAACTCACATGTGATATGTGCTCAAACATATACAATCAAACTTTTTGAATTTTTCACTTTTTATGTGGTTTTGGATTTTTTACTCACACAAAACTGAAATATAAAAGTAAGATAAAAAACAAAACAATGCATACAAATAAATGCAAGATGCACAAAATGCATGAAGATATGACATTTAATGCATGAATGGTCCAACAAAGATCGAAAAAATTAGATTAAGGACCAAAAGAGCAAAAACTCAACCATAGCAACCCTTCCTCATCCAAACGGAATGATTGTTTGGAATGAGTGTCTCAAGAGAAGTGAGACGAGGGTTGGAAGAATGAGAACCGGAGATGCACATAGTCAAGGAGTTAAGAGCATTAAACATTTTCTTTAACAACATGCTATTTTCACTCAAAACTGGTTTACTCTTTTTAGCACAACTTCCAAAAAGCTCAAGTTTTTCTTTTCTTTTGATTCTTTTAAAAGCATGAAACTTAGAGCATTGAGGTCTTAGATGACCAAAGGCACCACAATGGTGACAAACAATATGTTTAGATCCACTAGGCTTTTTGGGAAGGGATCTAGCAACATGGTTTTGTTCCCTCTTCAACTTATGACATTGAGGTCTTATATGACCAATCACACCACAATGGTAGCAAGTAGGAACAAACTTAGATCCATCCAAAGCCTTAAGTTGAGACCTAAACAGAAGCTTTGACTTAACAGCCTTTCTCTCCACCTTTTGATTTATTTTATGTGGAGGAATGTACATCGATTTGTCCTTTAAGGTAGAACACACACTAGGCACAAAATCGGGTACCACAACCTAATTGCAACAAATATTTTCATCCTTTTTAACAATAGGTTCAGCAATCAAACACTTGGCATGCATCTTAAGAGATTCATTTTCACATTTAAGATCATCAACAAGTTTGTTAGACAAAACAAGTTTAGCATCCAAATCCATATTCAAACATTCAAACTCTTTCAGCTTTTCAAGAGAAATTTCAGCAAGTTTTTTATATTTCTCAACCAATTTGTTGGATTCATTGAGCTTAGCAATCAACTCATCATTTTCACAAAATAACTTGCTCAAATTCTTTTGAAATTTTTTAGCATTTTTCTTCAAGAGTTTGTCAACAACACCTATAGATTCAAATAACATGTCATCACACTTATGAGGATTAACACTCATAGAGGCATTTTCACAAACAAGTGGCATGTTACATTCATCACCAACCAAATCATACAAAGAGGCATACAAAGCACAATCCATGGCAAATAAACACAAGGGGTCAAGGATCACACTTAGGTATTTAAACCACAACAAGTGTACCCGCTCTAATACCAATTGAAAGTTCAAATAGTGTAAACACACCCTTGAACGTTTAGACCCCCAATTTACAAATTAACCAATTTAAGCTTTATGTCAAACACCTAGTGTGTGGAAAATGAACAAAAGCTATAAAACAGAATTGAAAAACTATCTAAGCCAAATTAAAATCACATCCACAGCAAAAAATAAAAGGCAAAGATAAAGGGAAGAGAGATGCAAACACAAGGATAACACACGATGTATTATCGAAGAGGAAACCGAAGCCCTCGGCGTAAAACCTCTTCGCCGCCCTCCAAGAGGTAAGTAATCCACTAGAAATGTAGTTGGGATACATGAACAGCAATAGACCCTCCAAGCCTAATCTACCCAGTGTACCTAAGCCCTCCAAGTTTCTTGCTCCAACGAGGTTGCACCGAACCTTTTTCTTTTCTAGCTTACCGGATTCCGCTATAATCCATAGCATCCACCATCCTTGGCATCTTCCAATACTTCCCAAAGCTCCAAAAACACTCAACACTCTAAATGGGTGTGGGTGTGGGTAGTGTTTGGATAGAAATCTCCTCTCAATAGGTATGACAATGAGAAGAGATTATAAAGATTTTTCTCTAAGAATGAGTAGCTCTCTCTAATTGGGTGGGTGTTTTGAAGAAACCTCTCTTAGGGTTTTTCTTTCTAAATAGCCACCCATATTTTGTGGGAATGAGGGGTATTTATACTGGTGTGAGAATGGAATGCGAAGAGTCAGTTTTTCTAAAACAGGGCTGGCTGGCGACTTGACCTCGCGACTTGACTGAATCGCGAGTTCAAGCCGCGAGCTAACTGAGTGGCCAGTCTGGATTTTTGTCATGTAGTGCTCCAGCTGGCATGACTGTTCAGCTCCCCTGCATGCTCTGCGCGTGTGCAACTTTTGGCGGCTTGCAAGCCGCGAGCCTCCCGCGAGATCCAGCCACGAGTCCCTGCTCACTGCACAGTCTTAAGCATTTCTTCACACTCTCTCACACACTACCCTTACATGATTCCCACCTAAATACAGGGTTTCTAAGTGCTGTATTACAAGCAAATTTGTCACGGAATAAAGCCAACACATGGTTGATTAAATTCAACCTTACAACTACTCTTATTAATATATAACTAGTTTTAAAGCACGTGCAAGGCACGTGTAAATTATTGAGAGAATATTAATAATAAATAATATTATGATTTTCTCATATCATTTTTTAATTAAAAATTAATTTCTTTATATCATTTAGAATAAACACTAATAATTTATATACTAGAATAGCTTGGCGTGCAAGAGTGTATTACAAACATAACCAGAAATCTACAGTTCCTACAACATATAATAGCGAGCAAATACAAGACCTTTAAGCTGAATTTAATCTAAAGATGCTATCATTGTTACTAGAGTGGTAGCGATCCTTTCTATGATCATGATCTGCTTCTCTCTGGTTTATGAATAATCCTTTATGCGCACAAACTTGCGTTTGAATTCTTCACAATTGGCTTTTACTTGAATTCCACACAATGTGTGTAGAACTTGCTTCAATAAAAGTTAACTTTCTTTAAATAAAATTTTTAGTGAAATGCTTAAATGCAAAGTCAGCTAGATCTATTACCTGTATTTATCAAATGATATTGTCACGCTATTGCCTTAATTTGATTGTCTTGATCCTTAAATACGAAAATGCAAAAAAATTGTAAGGTGTTCATCAGCAAAAGCAATTACAGGTAAACATAATTATCGTTGACACAAGAAGTATAATATTTAAAAGTAAACAACAATTCTATCAAAGAGAAATGCTGGGTTCACAACACTTTCACAACATTTTTATAAAAATTCATGGCGGCAGACTATTATTATTGGGTAAAAAAGTGATATTAGAGGTGGGTCAAACAATCTAAACTTGAACATCCTAAATAAAAATTTGCCCATTAAAAATAAAATTTCACTTCTTCCACAATTTTGGTCTATTGAAGATTGAACCAAAAAATTACGAGAAATGCTATGTTCACAACATGTCTTCAATACTTTCATAACAAATCTTAAGTAGCAGGTTGTTACTGATGGACAAAAAAGCAATTTTAATGATATGTAAGTTAGAACTAGTAGCAATTGAAAAATTGTTGTGAAAATATTGTAAACGTATCATTTCTCAAAAATTGTCCAAATAAACAAATTAGCCTAAAAGCACAAATCAAATGTTTAATTGTGATATTTTAAATTGTGTTTTCAAAAGACATTTTAAAATTGCTATTTTTTTATTTAAAAAATGCATATTTTCCAATAGCTAGTCAGTTAGTGCATGCTTTAGTCATGTGATACATCTTGTACATACATATATGCACTAAAATAATACCTCAATACTTTATTGAATGTTAGGACATGTGATTCACTTGTTAGGAACATATGTCACTATTTTATGCAATTGGCTAATTCTTTGACAAAACGCATTTTACTTATATTTGGGTAGATTTAGGTTGTGTTTGATGCTTCAAGAAACCTTGTTTCAAGATCAAGTGTTGAAGTCATTCAAGTCTGTCTAAGAATCAAGTGAGAAAGTGCTGAATTTTAAAGCTCAATAGCTGCTCAACACCTCCTCGACACCTGGCTATCTGTCGAGCTTCCAAGCTTTTTCTTATCACAATCTCGACACCTCCTCGACACCTGGTCGATTGATCGAGCAAATTTCTGTCCCCTCAACACCTACTCAACACCTGCTATCTGTCGAGGTTTAAGAAAGAAACAAAAATTCTAATCTGTTTTCTTGGAATCTGTGAATGTGTCTTTGGGACTTCTTTTCTCCTAATCCTAGACATATATAAAGCTTATTTTAGAGGCCGTCACATAAGAGAATAAAAAGGAGAACATATGAAAAAGGTGACTGATACCTTATTCTCTCTGAAAGAAGCTACTGCATCTTTGCGCCTTAGGTTTTTGTAACCAAGTGCTTCTTGATCTTCATTGTTGATGAAGTGAAGAACTTTGCAGCCAACATCTTCTTCAGGTTGGTGATTAAGTCGCGTACTGGGATCCGCGCAATTGGTTAGTCACGTACTTGGGAGCCATGCGTGGAAAGGAGAAATTGTCACTACAGAACAAGTGTTATTGGTGATTTGTTTGTGCTACCATACATTTGCATGTTAATTAACTTAATTAATTCACTTGGTTAAATTAATTGGTTAATTTATCGCTAGGGTCAATTCATTTTTGGCCTATCATTGAACATGATTAATGTAATGGTTTAATGCCTAAGTTGAATATGTTGAATGAACTTGTAGCTTACCCTTTTTTTTTTTTTTTTTTTTTGTTAGCACTATGGACAAAATTCTTATAAGGAAATCACTTTTATTGCAAAATTTATCTTCTAAGCAAATTCGTATTCACTTGAATGATCTTCTTTTAGATCCTAGGTTATGAGAAAATGTATCATCTTTTCATCCTAATGAGCAAGAGAAAATAAAAAGAGCATATTTACAAAGATGTTCTTGTTAACCTCTTAGCCATGATTTCCCTAAAAAAAAAATTAAGAGAGCATTGAATTGATTTAATCCTGATTAGTTTAAAGAATACAAAATATTAGTTGGAACATATCATAAAAAAGGATGATGTATTTTGTTTATATTGTTACTTATTTAGGTAAGATGTTAGTAATTGAAAAGGAGATCAGTAGTTTAATGATTACTTGGTTATGAAAAAGATGTAGCTGATAGTATTAATAATGAAGCTATCATATAACAATTTCAAAATATGAAAAACTTGTAGAAGGAAATTTTAAAATTTTATATATTTGCGACTATTTTTTTATGTCAATATATTCAAGTTTTATTTTTATTAAATTTTGTTTAATTTAAATTTCTTAATGACCACCTTGAACAAAATTTTTGGAGCTAGCACTGCAGACATGGAGACGTATTGTACATGAGCAAAAAACTTTTTTGAGATATGAAGAGACTATTAGAGCAATGTTTTATGGTTTTATTCTCCATCGTAGAGAGAATTTGGGGTTTAGCTATTCTATTGGAGATGCTCTAATAGGTTAGATGACAGTACAACAAAAATTTAAAGGGTAGTTTGGCCAATTGCAAAATGACTTGGTCTTTCCATCAAAGCTGACACGAGCTTAATACTTATATCCATCTTTTTTTTCTACTCCCCGAAAACCATGAGTATTTTATTGTAATCTATTCCATATTAAGGAGTGCTGTGCAGCACCGGTTAACAAGACCTTTTATTAAATATGTGTGCATGTATTATCTGTCTAGTATGTATGTAATGAAATTAGTATGTGTAGCATCTCTATAAGAGCATTCGCATCCAGTATTTTCAAACTATTCTATTTTATCATCTCAAAAATTATTTTATCTATTATACCATACCATTTTACAATACACCTAACATCCCAACTTTTATTTTCCTATTCAACTCATTAAAATAATATATACTACCCAATAAAATAATATAATCTAATCTCTCTCTCCCCTCCCATGACACTTTTTATCTTTTCCTCACTGGTTCGCTCTTTCTTTCAACCACCCATCACCACCACCCCTGCCACAATAAACCCACCACCACCACCACCACCACAAAAAAAAAAAAAAAAAAAAAAAAAAAAAACCCATTACCACCACATCTGCCACAAAAAACCCACCACTACCACCACAAAAAAACCCATCACCACCACATCTGCCACAAGAAACCCACCACCACCTCCACCCACAAAATCCACAAAATCACCGCGAAAAAAACCAACCAAACACCACAGCCACAACCACAAGAAACCAGCCACCATGCCACCACTAAACCCAGAAACTAAACAACAACCAAACCCAGACACAAACCACAACAACCACAAAAAAAAAAAAAAAAAAAAAACCCCATCGGAACCCACCCAAACCCACCTCACTGATCTACACCTCAACCGCACCGCCACGCTGATCAACAAACCCACTACGCTGATCAGACCCACGGTAGCAACCAGAGAGAGAAAGCAACCACGGTGGTAAGCAATTAGAAAAGAGGGAGAAGAGGGAGAAATGAAAAGCACAGATAGAGGGAGGCACTGCCACGCCGATCTCCACCTCTCTATGCCACCACGCCCATCAGGAAACCCATTACGGTGATCAGACCCATGGTGGCAGAAATCGACCACGGCAGCAAGCAGATTAAACATATAGAGAAGAGGGAGAAATGAAAAGCACAGTGCACAAATAGAGAAGAGGGAGAAGAGAGGAGTATCTATGAGCGTAAAAGACAGAGGAGAGAGAGTGAGTAATAAAAAAATGAAATTTAAGTTTACAATTGGTGAACAGTGACTTGTATAAGGAGAATTGTACTATATTACTATTATAAAACTTTTTAGAATTGGAAGACCCGATGGAGGGGTTGTTTTATGCTTTTATGCTAAAATTTTCCTACATATGCCATTTAGCATGCCCAATGTGAATGCTCTTATGAATAAAGACTCCTAATATTGTACAAAAAAAGCTAGGAAATGTTGGAGAAATTACCATTAAAATGCTATTTTGGTTACAATACAAATAGAAATATAAACGAACAATGTCGGACTGAGACACGAAAATCTCACTCTCTTTAAGGAGATTCAAGCCCTTTGTGATTGGCAAAACCTAGAACCAATGCAGCAGAAATTCACTTCTGACTTGTCCTCTCCAGGATACAACAACTCAACAATTCGTTGTGTACCTCGGACCAACTATGCATAAGTGGTTGAGCTCAAAGCTCCACCAAAAGAAACATTTTTCTTTGGCCCAAAATCTCTCAAATATTTAGGAGTATTATTGATTTCACTCTCTCACACAATACTCTTTACTTTAACTATTTATCTTCATTCACTTTTGATATAAAATTAGTCTGTAGAATAGCCATATATATAGTCTTCCAATCCTTCTCATAACCTACATGTTATTTATTAGTTTAGATAACTCCTCTTAATTTATTTAATTTAACTTACATACAAGTTAACTCTTTCTTTAACAAATTCCACTATAACTCATCTCTTTATTAATCTTCAGTTGGTTTAAGTTTTAACGTAATTTAATTTAAAATGCACTAACATTCCCCCACTCATTTTAATATTAAATTAGGAAAATGAGAGATTACCAGGCAAAGAGGGATTATTATGCATCATGAAGGTGTGCTCTACATTGAACCTTCACTTAGTGAAACAACAATCTCCACTCTAGAGTCAATAGTGGTCTCAGATAAATTCCATCACATATTTTTGTAATTTTCATGCCCAAAATAAAATTAGCCTCACCAGAATCTTTCATATCAAAATGGCTTCTAAGCATATTTTTTGTTTCTGAAAGTTCATGTATGTGTAGAAACACCCTAGAACGTTTAGACCCCCAAATTACAACTTAACCAATTCAAGCATTATGTCAAACAACAAGTGTGAGGAAAATTAACATAAGCTATAATATGGAATTGGTAAAACTATCTAAGCCAAATTAAAAACACAACCCACAGCAGTTAATAAAAGGCAAAGATAAGAGGGAAGGAAGATGCAAACACAAAGACAACACGCGATGCGTTATCGAAGAGGAAACCGAAGCCCTCGGCATAAAACCTCTCCGCCGCCCTCCAAGCGGTAAACAATCCACTAGAAAATATAGTTGGGATACATGGACAGCAATAGACCTTCCAAGCCTAATCTACCCAGTGCACCTAAGCCCTCCAAGCTTCTTGCTCCAACGAGGTTGCGCCGAACCTTTTTCTTTTCTAGCTTCCCGGATTCCGCTACTAGACCGTAGCATCAACCAATGAAGATTGGTTCCTTCCTAACTGCTTCCCAGAAATCCAAACAGCTCTCTCACAGTGATGATTATGGTGAGTGAAAGTTCAAAAACGTGTACAAAAACACTTTTTAACGTTTAGACCCCCAAAAACCAACTTAACCAACACAAGCAATATGTCAAACAACAAGTGTGCGAAAACTTAACATATGCTATAATATGAAATTGGTTAAACAACTATCTAAGCCATAACAAAATAAACCACAGCAGATAATGTAAAGGCAGAGATAGAGAGGAAGGAAGATGCAAACACAAAGATAACACCCGATGTGTTATCGAAGAGGAAACCGAAGACCTCGGCGAAAAACCTCTCCGCCGCCCTCCAAGCGGTAATCAATCCACTAGAAAATACAGTTGGGATACAAGGACAGCAATAGACCCTCCAAGCCTAATCTACCCAGTGCACCTAAGCCCTCCAAGCTTCTTGCTCCAACGAGGTTGCGCCGAACCTTTTTCTTTTCTAGCTTTCCGGATTCCGCTACTAGACCGTAGCATCAACCAATGTAGATTGGCTCCTTCCTAACTGCTTCCCAGAACTCCAAACGACTGTCTCACAGAGATGATAATGGTGAGAACCAGGTTTGGTATAATGCCTCTCAAGGATTTAACAATGGAGAGGAAGAGAGTGAGGGAATTTGATGAGACTCTAAGGTAGGGATTGTGTGTGAAACAATCTTGTTTTTCTTTAGGGTTTCTCTCTCAAAATTCTCTCTGGAAGCTCTCTTTCAATCGTGGGTTAAAAGGGTATTTATACTGGAGTGAAGAGGAATGTGAAATGTCAGGTTTTTCCAAAACAGGGGTGGCTCGCGGCTTGACCTCGCGGCTTGACCAAGTCGCGAGATCCAGTCGCGAGTTAACCGTATGGCCAGTTGTCCTGTTTTGTCCTGTAGTGCTCCAGCTAGCATGACTGTTCATCTTCCAGCATGCTTGGCACGTGTGCAGCTTCTGGCGACTTGCAGCCGCGAGTCCACCCGCGAGTCCCAGCCGCGACACTCTGTTTTCTTGCACACTCTTGAGCAATCTTCACTCTATCTCACTCACTACCCTTACAACAAACCCACCTAAATACAGGGTTACTAAATGCTGAATTACAAGCAAATTTGGCACGGAATAAAGCCAATTAGATGGTTGAATAAATTCAACCTTACAATCTCCCCCTTTGGCTATTCCGTGACAAAACCCTAAAACAGACTCTAGACTTAACATGTGAGTTGGGAACAGTTGAAAAAAACTCACTCACACCTAACTCTAGAAGCTGTGAAGCACTTGAATCATATGAACATAAACTCCTGAAACACAACAATACACCATGATCATTGTAAGCAGAAAATTATAAATGCATATGAAACAGGCAATATGAGATCAAGCAAAGATGGAGTTAATAAACAAACCATGGCTTGATCAACCAAGTGAACACCACAAGGTAGTGATCACAGTGCTCATTCACACTTGGAATGAACACAAGGACATACAAGTTAACAAGCACAAGGCAAGACACTTGTATGCTCAACACTCAACCAATGCATAGCACACAAGGCATATGCATCTAGGAACAATCCTACAAGGGCACAAGAGTGACAGTACATAAACCAAAATGCAGAACATTTAGATTAAAGTACTGATTTCAACATAGCATAAAGGCTGCACTTAAGCAAGGTACATACCATAAAGCCTACAAACTATGCATAAAACAATAACCCTAAAAGCTTACAAAAGCATATGGGTACAAACAAATAACTTGAATAACAGTTTTACAAAACACAATATATCAACTTAAAGAGAAGAAAGAAACAAAAAAATTAAAGACTCTCCCCCTTAGATAGTGACACTCCCCCTTAGGGTAATATCCTCCCCCTCTGAATATGCCTATCACTCCCCCTTTTTGTCATGGAATAGGCTAGTCATCCTCTTCTAGCTTTCTCTGAATTTGATCCAACTGAGTCTGAAGAGAAGTAAACTTCATATCCCATCGGTTGCTTTGATGGTGTAGAGAAGTAGTGAGTCCAGACATCTTTGTATTCAACTCGTGGACAGAGGAGACAATGCGATCAAGTTTCTCATCGAGGGAGAGATTGCTGAACTGAGAGTCACTGTGAGATGCAGAAGTTTCTGGTTTGGCTCTCTTCCGACTATGTCCAACACTTGCATTGTATGTACGCATGTTGATCGGACTCGGTTTGGGGATAGGAGACTCATCAGCAGTTGGATAAATTCCCTTGAGCTTCAAGATCCGTGAAATGAGACTGCAGAAAGGAATGCATATCCGAGACTCACTTCGAAGAACCATTTTGCGCAGAACATGAAAGATATGAGCACAAATGTCGATTTCTTCATCAGAGATTAGATCATGAAGAAACAAAGCACGTCCGAGATTCATATACCCAGTACTTGATAAAGGGTACAAATTGTGAAACATCACAATTGTAAGCACTCGCAGTTTTGGAGAAAGGGAGGAAACACTGATGGATTTGCCATTGGGTGAGAACTCCAAGTCTTGACCAAGACTTTGTTTGAGAAGCTCCTCATCAGGACATAGATCATCATAGACCGGTGAATGAGGAAAAATGGGTCTGTTGATGTGAAGAATTTCTGCCAGGTATGTAGGAGAGACAGAAAAGCTTCTTTGCCGAACCCAGCACTTAAGTTCATCTCCTTCCACAATTGTGTTAGCATAAAATTCTTTAACCAACTCTTCATACACGATATCCGGATCAGAGAGAAGGTAATTCCAATCCTTGTGAGCAAAACATATCGGAATGTCAGTGTTATGAAGTGAGGGCAGATCCACAGCTCTCTCTAGTAATGGTGTGGCATGAAGAAAAAAATTCTCATATGACTGATAGGCTGAATATGATCTGAACTTATTGGGATCGAATTGCTGTGATGAAGATCGAGTCACTTTCGGGAGAGGTGTGTCTTCATCAACATCAATTACGGGTTCCTTCCCTTTGGAAGAACCTCCTTTCACAGCAGCCTTTTTGAATGGAGACATGACCAGTCTGTATTATAAACAAGGGAAATGACAGAACACAATCCAACAGACTATATCAACAGTGGGTTAGTGAAAATTTAGGAACAATGACGAAACCCTAACAGCTGGATGAGTATGGTCATAAAGTAGCAATGAGGGACACCAAAGGCCCAAATTAGAACTACACAGTATAGAGAGAGCAAATATAACCACATAATCAGCTGAAAAAGGACCAAAATCAACACCACATCAACAAGATACCACACAGGATCAAAGTGAAACATGATAGCAACAGCAGATCAGACAAAAATGCTAACCCTAGCTAAACACAGGATGAAGAACACAACCACCAACATAAAGTAGCTCAAACACAGAAACATAAGCACCCAAGCGAAGCTAGAACAAAGAATAATAGTTGAGCTAAAAACCCATCACAAAAACACAAACAAATGTGAAATAGCCAGAGGGAAAACCAAAAGAACAAGAAAAATAGAGTGCAGGACAGAAAACCATACCTGTTAGGCGACGATTTTGAGCTGAAAAGAGACAAGTAAGGGAGATCGAAAATGGAGGCACGGTGATACAGGGTAAGAGCAAATGAGAAAGACAATGAACAGTCACAAAAAGATCAAGGGAAAAATGAAAAGTTTAAAAACTGGCCCTGTTTATCCAAAACACGCGATTTTCGCGACTGGAACGAGTCGCCAAAAAGTCGCCAGAGTAAGCCGCCAAAACACTAAAGAACAAAAAGTTGAAAAATTTTCTAAGTGTTTTTCGCGACTGGAAGGTCTACCCGCGAGTGAGTCGCGAGCTGAGCCGCGAAAATCTCTGAGTGAACCTCGCGACTGGACCTTCCACTCGCGAACAAGTCGCCAAAAATGACCAGCGAAGATGCGACTGAGTCTCGCGACTTGACATACCCGCGACTGAGCCGCCAAAACAGGGCAAAACAGGAGTTTTGAAATTTTCAGACTTTTCCAACAAAATACTTTCCAAAAACACCTAAAACACTCAAAAATCTTTTTGTGCTTGAATTAACAAAGATTGAGCATGTGAAAACACATTTTATCAAGTACAATCACACAAATGAATATGGCATTTATTGAACATAAACTTGTGTGTTGTGTGTGGATATCAACAGTGAGATAGTCCTTTGTCTAATGTGAAGTTTCAATGATCAATTCAACCAAGGCATACACAATTAGCACTAGATCATGTGACCAATCTCAATTATAGAAATATGTATATATGACTTCCCACATAACTTGATAACATAACTTGGAGCTTTTCATTTGACTCCACTTTCAATCATAACATTTGATCTTTTTGATCTTTTTGAGGCAATCATCTCTCATTGTGAGAGGGATATATATAACATTTCTCTTTGAAGAACAGGCCTTTGGCCTTTTTGAATGAAATTTCACTTTTAATATAAGGTCGCTTACCCTTTTTCCTAGTCAAATACTAGAATGTGCGACAGGCTTTTGCAGCTCAATATCTCCTTTCATTTGGAGATTTACATTTAGAGAGCTCTTTTTAGCAAAACATAAATAAAAAGTGGGAAGATATATAGACACAAGTCTATGCATGTCTCAAGATCAACATAACCATTCATTAATCATTCATGACAAGGTTGAAGATCTATTTACAACAATCACATAGATTTCAAGATTTTTCCCACAGTGATATGAGTGCATGAAAACAAGCAATGCTCGAAAATGCACAAAGCCATTAGCACAAAGGTACAAGGCAAAACAAGTTTTGAGACAAAACTCAACAAAGTCAATCAAGCTTTTTGATTTTCTAATTTTTATGTGATTTTTTGGATTTTTGACACAAGAAACAAAAATGATTGAACAAACAAAAAAATAACCAGCAGTATACACAAAAGAACAAACAAACAAGAAACATGTTGCAAAAAAAAATGTGTGCCCCAACACAGACAGATTTAACATATTATAAAAATGTGAAGCACACAACACACAAGAGAGTCAAGGAATTGTACCGACACCAATGGTCTTACGGAGTGATTCAAACCGTGGACCATCGAGAGGCTTGGTGAAGATATCCGCCTTTTGATTGTCGGTGTGTATGAACTCAAGACACACAACTCTTTCCTCTACCAAATCCCGAATGAAATGGTAACGTATCTCTATGTGTTTGGATTTTGAATGCTGAACAGGATTTTTGGAAAGATTGATGGCACTGGTGTTGTCACAGAAGACACACATCGTTTCTTGAGGAATTCCATAGTCATGAAGTAATTTCTTCATCCAAAGAAGCTGAGTGCAGCAACTTCCAGCAGCGATGTATTCTGCTTCTGTAGTAGATAGAGACACTGAATTCTGCTTCTTGCTCATCCACGAAACAAGATTGTTACCAAGATAAAAACAGCCGCCTGAAGTGCTTTTCCGATCGTCTACACTGCCAGCCCAGTCAGCATCCGAATACCCAGCAAGACACGCATTTGAGTCTTTTGAATACCACAGACCATAGTTTGCAGTACCATTCACATATCTAATGATTCGCTTAGCAGCAATCAGATGAGATTCCTTCGGATTAGCTTGGTACCTGGCACAAACGCCCACACTGAAAGCAATGTCCGGTCTACTTGCTGTAAGGTAGAGTAAACTTCCTATGATGCTCCTATACAATGTAGGACTTACTTCAACTCCTGATGAATCCACATTCAGTTTAGTGAAAGAGCTCATGGGAGTGGAGGCATGTTTTTTGGAGTCTAGGCCAAACTTCTTGACAATATTTCTGGCATACTTCTCTTGAGATACAAATATACCCTCCTTCTGTTGTTTGACTTGAAGACCCAAAAAGAATGTGAGCTCCCCCACCATGCTCATCTCAAACTCCTTCTTCATCTCCTCAGAAAATTCAGTAGCACGATCTTCGATAGTTGCTCCAAACACTATGTCATCAACATAGACTTGTGCCACAAGGAGATAATCTTCATCATTTTTGACAAATAGAGTTCGATCGGCGTACCCTCTCTTGAAACCTCTATCTAGAAGATAATGTGTAAGACGATCGTACCAGGCTCTAGGCGCTTGTTTTAAACCATATAGTGCTTTCTTCAATCTTAATACATGATCTGGAAAATGAGGATCCTCAAATCCTTTTAGTTGCTCAACAAAAACCTCTTCATTTAGATATCCATTCAGAAAAGCACACTTAACATCCATTTGATAAAGTTTGAACTTCAAAGTGCACGCAATGGACATGAGGATTCGAATGGATTCGAGTCTTGCCACCGGAGCAAATGATTCATCAAAATCCACCCCTTCTACTTGTGTGTATCCTTGAGCCACCAACCGAGACTTGTTTCGAATTATCTCTCCATCTTCATCAGTTTTGTTTTTAAAAATCCACTTTGTGCCTATAACATGAACGTTCTCAGGCCGTGGAGCAAGTTCCCACACGTCATTCCTCACAAACTGATTCAGCTCTTCATGCATTGACTCAACCCAATTCTCATCTTGAAGAGCCTCTTCAACCCTTTTTGGTTCAAACTGTGCAAGATAACAGTGATATGTTACATGATTGGCTAGCAGAATATTTCCTTTCCTGAGACGAAGACCGTCATCAAGTGATCCTATGATGTTACTTTCCGGATGATTCTTGATAATTCTTGAGGATGGCCTTTTTGAAGTGGAAACTTCATCACTACGAGAGATAGGAGGATGAACTTCTGGAGGAGTAAGAGGACTTGAAGTTCTAGACATCGATCTCGTTTCCCTTCTTGGATTGATGGGAGTCGATTCTACTTCTGGTATAGGTTCTTCACCTTCTATATCCAAAGCTTCTACCTCAACATCAGGCTCTTCGGTGCTCGGCCCTTCTACATCATCCATCATTTCCACCTTAGGTAAGGCATCATCAATCTTGACATTTATGGATTCCATCACAGTCTTTGTTCTCTTGTTAAACACTCTATATGCTCGACTTGTAGTAGAGTAGCCAAGAAAAATACCCTCATCACTTCTTGCATCAAACTTCCCAAGATTCTCTCGATCATTTAAGATATAACATTTACTTCCAAATACCCGGAAATACTTCACTTTAGGCTTCTTCTCATTCCATATCTCATATGCAGTCTTCTTTGTACCAACTCGAAAGAAAATCCTATTGCCAATATGACACGAGGTGTTGACAGCTTCTCCCCAAAATTTTTGAGGTATTTGCTTGTTAAGCAACATGACTCTTGCCATCTCCTGAATCACACGATTTTTTCTCTCTACCACTCCATTTTGTTGTGGAGTTTTGGGAGCTGAAAACTCTCTTTTAATACCATTCTTCTCACAGAAGGACTCGAATCTTGCATTCTCAAATTCTCTCCCATGATCACTTCTAACTTTGGCTATTGGAATCCCCTTTTCATTTTGTAGTTTCTTGCACAGAATCTCCAGCTTCTCACAAGCTTCTGATTTTTCTCTAAGGAATTCAACCTAAGTGTATCTTGAGTAGTCGTCCACAATGACCATAATATATCTTTTTCCCCCTAGGCTTTCAGTTCTGGTGGGCCCCATCAGATCGACATGAAGTAACTCCAAACAACGAGAGGTGGCTATCACATTTACCTTGTGATGACTTGCCTTAGTTTGCTTCCCCATTTGACATGCACCACAAATGGTCTTCTTTACTTTTCCAAACTTAGGAAGTCCCTCGACTGCTTCAAGTTTGGAGACTTTTGCTACTTGTTTGAAGTTGGCATGCCCAAATCTGTGATGCCACAGCTCCAACATATCCACCCGAGCACTTCTACACGATATTGGTGCCGTGGGAACTATTCCATAACAATTATCCGTAGTCCGACTTCCTTCCAAAACCTGAATCCCCTCTTTATTGATGATCAAACATCCTTTCTTGGAGAATTGTACCAGGAAGTCGTCATCACAAATTTGAGTGATGCTCAGCAAATTCGCCTTCAGCCCTTTTATGAACAGCACATCTTTCAACAGAGGCAAACCGGGTATCTCAATGGTTCCTTTGCCTAGGACTTGAGCATGGCTTCCATCCCCAAAAGTCACATAGTCACCTACCTTTTCTTTGAGTGACTTAAACAGTGACTTATCCCCTGTCATATGGCGAGAACACCCACTATCAAGATACCACAAACATGCATTAAACACCTTTAATGAGGTATGCACAAATAAGTTCACATGTGACAGACAATCTTGACCTTCAAACACAAACTCATCATCAGGTTTCATGCTACTTTTAGATTGATTTTTCATTTTCAGATTCTCAATCATCTCACACAACATTCTATTCTTTCTTTTATATTTCTTAATCAATGATTTTGATTCGGATATGCTACTGTGTAAGACAAGATTCTGATTCTCAAGATATTTCAGCATGTGAACAAAAACTCTAGCATCTTTCTTAGTTTTTAATAACTCTACAAAATCATCAGTAAGACACCTTTCAGACATATGCATAGAGACATTTTCACAAACACTTGAGCTACAATTCAGCATGGTATAAACGAAATCAACAACCACAACTCAGGGGTCTAGGATCACACTGAGGTAATAAAACCAACAGCAGTGTACCCGCTCTGATACCAATTGAAAGTTCAAAAACGTGTACAAAACACTTTTGAATGTTTAGACCCCCAAAAACCAACTTAACCAACACAAGCAATATGTCAAACAACAAGTGTGCGGAAACTTAACATATGCTATAATATAAAATTGGTTAAACAACTATCTAAGCCATAACAAAATAAACCACAGCAGATAATGTAAAGGCAGAGATAGAGAGGAAGGAAGATGCAAACACAAAGATAACACCCAATGTGTTATCGAAGAGGAAACCGAAGACCTCGGCGAAAACCCTCTCCGCCGCCCTCCAAGCGGTAATCAATCCACTAGAAAATACAGTTGGGATACAAGGACAGCAATAGACCCTCCAAGCCTAATCTACCCAGTGCACCTAAGCCCTCCAAGCTTCTTGCTCCAACGAGGTTGCGCCGAACCTTTTTCTTTTCTAGCTTTCCGGATTCCGCTACTAGACCGTAGCATCAACCAATGTAGATTGGCTCCTTCCTAACTGCTTCCCAGAACTCCAAACGACTGTCTCACAGAGATGATAATGGTGAGAACCAGGTTTGGTATAATGCCTCTCAAGGATTTAACAATGGAGAGGAAGAGAGTGAGGGAATTTGATGAGACTCTAAGGTAGGGATTGTGTGTGAAACAATCTTGTTTTTCTTTAGGGTTTCTCTCTCAAAATTCTCTCTGGAAGCTCTCTTTCAATCGTGGGTTAAAAGGGTATTTATACTGGAGTGAAGAGGAATGTGAAACGTCAGGTTTTTCCAAAACAGGGGTGGCTCGCGGCTTGACCTCGCGGCTTGACCAAGTCGCGAGATCCAATCGCGAGTTAACCGTATGGCCAGTTGTCCTGTTTTGTCCTGTAGTGCTCCAGCTAGCATGACTGTTCATCTTCCAGCATGCTTGGCACGTGTGCAGCTTCTGGCGACTTGCAGCCGCGAGTCCACCCGCGAGTCCCAGCCGCGACACTCTGTTTTCTTGCACACTCTTGAGCAATCTTCACTCTATCTCACTCACTACCCTTACAACAAACCCACCTAAATACAGGGTTACTAAATGCTGAATTACAAGCAAATTTGGCACGGAATAAAGCCAATTAGATGGTTGAATAAATTCAACCTTACAGTGAGAACAAGGTTTGGTAAAATGCCTCTCAAGGATTTGACAATGGAGAGGAAGAGAGTTGAGGAATTTGAAGAGACTCTAATGTATAGATTGTGGGTGAATCAATCTTGTTTTTCTTTAGGGTTTCTCTCTCAAAATTCTCTCTGGAAGCTCTCTTACATTTGTGGGTAAAAGGGGTATTTATACTGGAGTGGGAGAGGAATGTGAAACGTCAGGATTTACAAAACAGGGGTGGCTCGCGGCTTGACCTCGTGGCTTGACTAAGTCGCGAGGTCCAGTCGCGAGATAACCGTTTGACCAGTTGTCCTGTTTTGTCCTGTAGTGCTCCAGCTAGCATGACAGTTCACCTTCTGGCATGCTTGGCACGTGTGCTGCGCCTGGTGGCTTGCAGCCGCGAGTCTCTGTTTTCTTGCACACTCTTGAGCAAACTCCACTCTATCTCACTCACTACCCTTACAACAAACCCACCTAAATACAAGGTTACTAAATGCTGAAATACAAGCAAATTTGGCACGGAATAAAGCCAATTAGATGGTTGAATAAATTCAACCTTACAGTTTCATTTATAACATGCAAATTAGAGCCAGATATTAGTAAGTCATCTACATAGAGGCTAATAATGACATGTGAGTTTTCCCAAGTTTTATAATAGATTCACTTGTCACATTCATTTGACTTATAGCCATTTTTAATCAAGCAGGAATCAAATTTTTCGTACCATTGTTTAGGAGCTTGCTTTAAGCCATATAAAGATTTAGTTAGCTTGAACACCTTACTTTCTTAACCAGACTCTACAAAGCCTTCAGGTTGGTCCATATAAATTTCCTTATCTAGGTCCCCATTCAAAAAAAGTTGTTTTTACATCCATTTGATGAATTTTCAAATCATATATAGCTGCAATAACAATTAGGAATCTAATGGATGTAATTCTAGTAACAGGAGAAAAACTATCGAAAAAATCAACATCAGCTTTTTGTTTAAAACCTTTTACAACAAGTCTAGCTTTAAATTTTTCTATTATGCCATCAAGTTTTAAGTTTTTTTTCCTAAGGACCCATTTACAACCTATTGTTTTACAATCAAGTGGTAAATCTACTAACTTCAATGTTTTATTAGAAATTAGTGAATCCATTTCATCATACACACTCTCTTTCCAAAATAGACGATCAAGTGATAACAAAGCTTCTTTCAAAGTAAGAGGATTTTCATCAACATTAAAAACATAATAGTCAAGACCAAAATCTTTTTCAACTCTAGCTCTTTTACTCCTTCTAAGTTCAATTTCAAGATTTTCTTGATTTTGTGAATAAGGAGTAGAAGAACTAGGCTGAGCTAACACATTTTCTCTAACTTCTTTGTAGGGGTGTCAATTCGGATTAGCATGTCGTGTCGAAGTAGGGGTATTCAACTAAATGGCTCAACCCGAACTTGACCTATTTAATAATCGTGTCATGATCCTTCAACCCTAACCCGACCTATTAATAAGGCGAGTTGACCTGACCCAACCCACTTGACACGCTTAATATACGGGTCGTGCTGGGTTGACACAAATATAACACAACCCATTTCAACCTCTATAATATTAGATATAACATCCATCTAGAAATTTTTTTTTTTTTTTATATCCCAAAAATAATGCATACACTTCAAGTCTTCAACCCACATTCAAAATAATATAGTTCAACAAAAATATAACATCTATCTAGAAATAATTTCTTTACACCCCAAAAGAAATGCATACACTTCAACCCAAATTCAAAATAACATAGTTCAACAAAAATAAAATAACATAGTTCAACAAAAATTTAATATCCTCAGGGTTTGTAAAGTTTCAATTTCCAATTATATCCATTGTAAGTTTTTGTAATTACTCACTTTTCTTTTTAAATTTAAAATATAGGTTGAATATAAAAGGTATTTGACAAATCTAAAATAAAATAAATATTTATTTGTTATACTAGCTAAATGGGTTGTGTTAAATGGGTCATTTTGGGTTAATACAAATATTGACGTGTCAAACGTGTCTATTGTGAGTTACGCAGGTTAACTCGCTTATAATACGTTTCTTATCATGTCGCTTTCGAGTTGACTCATTTATTACCCAAACTTGCTAAGGCCCAACCATAACTCGCAAAAACCCGTGTTGGGTTCGTGTCGTGTTTGCGGGTTGGGTCGAACATTGTCACCCCTACTTCTTTGCCTCCACTATTTTTAGATTTAAAAGGAAATTTTTCCTCATGAAAGATGACATCAGCTGATTCAAAAATCACATTATTTTCAATATTCAAAAATCTATAGGCTGTATTGTTTATTGCGTATCCAAGAAAAGCATAGGTCTCTAACACCTAATTTAGGTATTTTGGGATCTGTTAACCTTACAAAGGCTAAGCAACCCCAAACTTTAAAATATCCCAAATTTAGCTTATGCCCCTTTCACAACTCAAAAGATGTAAGTTTAGTCTTTTTGTGTGGCACCCTATTTAAAACATGACAGGCTGTTAAAATTGCTTCCTCCCACAAATTTAAGGGAGCACCTGACTCAATTAGCATGACATTTGTTAAATTAATCAAAATTCTATTTTTTCTTTCGGCCACACCATTAGATGCAAATGAGTATGGAGGAGTAGTTTCATGGATTATTCCCTAAGACTGAACAAATGAGTTAAACTCAATAGATTTATACTCCCGACCTCTATCACTTCTAAATCTTTGGGAATTTCTTTTGTTTTTGTTACCATGAGAAGTGGATGAGTTAATCTTTATTGAAACTCAGATTCTCTACAATTATAGCAAAGACCAGGAAACCATGTAAAGTTCAACATGATGGGATGCCCAGCAGTCTCTTGGACATATAGACGAGCCAGATATGCATTTATGGAGATATCAATGCTAGGATACACAAAAAATTTCACTTGTTAAGGTCACAGTTGTAACTTGTGATTGAAGTAACGTCACTTTTACAGAAGCTCACCAACACTTTTTATTATGTATCGATCACAATAGAATATAGATCATGTTAGCAAATGTGAAAAAAAAAATGGGGTAATTATATTTTCCTCCCTTGAGGTTTGAGAGAATGATACTCAACGCTAAACCTAAACGGGAAAAACACCCCCCTCCCTTGAGGTTTGAAAAAATTAACACCGCCTCCCCCTTTTGTTTATATCAGTAACAAGTGGGTAAATTCAACAAGGCAACATCCTTCAGCAGAAATCATCAGATCAACAATATATACTCATCCATTGTCCAGAGATAAGCCACAATTAAATAATAACAAAAGCTATCCCTTAGTGAATTTACTCTAAAGTGGAAAGAGCTGAATGCAGTACATCTTCAAGATACTTCTCAGCAACAGCATACTGCCTTTTCTTGTCCTCAATTGCCAAAGCAGCCAAAGCTTTATCTTGTATGACAAATAATAAAAACTAATTAAAATTTCAAAATCTTTCCAAAAATAAAGAAATCCAACACATGCCAACTGTTCTTTGTTACTGAAATAGAAACTCACCGGTGGCAAGTCCTGTTAGCTCCTCAAGGTTTCAAGTATGGGCTTTGTAATACCCCAATTTTGTTTTTATGATTATCACCGTACCTTACCATTTTAATATAGAGTTGATGTACTATATGTATGTGCACAGTAAGATGGAAGTAGACAATTTTGTGGTGCTACAAATAGGCGAGAAAAATCAAAGTTTTAGTGCATACAATTTAGTGCGGCAACTAAACTAATAAATAAATAAATAAAATATGAAGATGTTTTATGGGCTTCTTGGAGACTAAAGAGATAAGCTCAAATAGATTTTAAACTCCAGCCCACTATCCCACCAAGCCCACATCTCTGATGTGTTAAAATATAAGTTGGAGGAAAAGATAATTAGGGTTTTGGGATAAGAAGGGTTTCATCACTAAGGAGGCTAGGGTTTCATCACTAAGGAGGTTAAAAGGTGTATTTTTTCCTTGGAGTTAATTAAAGAGGCAACCAAAGGATTCCAAGTATGATTTTTTTCAATTGTTAGAAATAAAGAATTAAGGAGTTAGAATTGTATCATGGAAAACTTCAGTGAGGTGTAGATTGCTGAATTGGTAATTTCTTAGATTATGATTTTGTACTATTTCAATTATTCTGGAATCTTAAGCTGCCACTGTTCGGACCCTAGAACAAAAGCCGAAATTGTTTAATTCATGTATAAGGCTAGCATCACCTTACTAGGGCTATAAGAAAACTTTTGGGCTGTTGATAACATTAATTCTAACTTGCTGGAGAATTTGCACCCGACCCCACCCATGTGCCACTATTTAGCACTCATTTTTGTCAAAGTCCAGGTTCCCTGATGGATGGAGTGATAGCTTTAATAGTCTATTGCCTAGGCTGATATTTTCCAAACACCATGAACCATTTAAGGGGTCAACACGTCTACAAATATTTTAAAAAGGATAAGGAAAGATTTTAGATTTTCATACCAAATTCTCATATTAAATCCGTAGGTCAATGAATGTTAAGTTCATGAACAGGATCATATTAGTTGCGGCCCACTATTCGCATTGGGGTTATATATTAAATCCTAAAGTGTTGCTACTGCCTTACTCATGGCAATATGAGTTTCCATTAATGCAATGGAATATTATTGGTTAGAATATCATTGGGTAGAGAAACGTTAATTTAGTGTTAAAAGTGTTATCAATTCAGCAAGATATAATCCTAGTGAGTCCATTTGTATAGTTTTTTAATTTTTATATTTTGTTGAGGATATTTAGTAATTTTCATGATTGATTATAGGTCCTATTTAAGAGTGTTTTGAGGTTTTTTGGAGGTTGTTTCAGCAGGAGTTTCAGAGTGATTCAAGTGCTGTAAGTAATTATGCATAATATGCACAAGTTTTATTCTTTAGGTTCTTAGAAGTCAAAAGTTTTCAAAAGTTATGTTTCTAAATCTTACATTTTCTAAAGTTTATCGAAAGCATTATTTTTATATCTTCTAAAGAGAAACTTCGACTTTTAGACAATGTTTTAAAGAGAAACTTCAAATTTTAAATGACGTTTTGAATGTCTCAATCTCATTTAAAAGATGATTTCTAAACTAAATTATTTTCTAAAAAAAATTGAGTTTCAAAGTAAGTTTTCGAAAAAGGTTCTTGTTCTTTAAATTGTGTAAAACCAAGTGATTTCAAAGTCATATTCCTATTCTCCAAATGGTGTTTGAAACTCTTCTTTTACAAAATTGAGCTTTCAGACTTACTCAAGAATTTTAAAATATTTATATAAACTCTTCAGTTCTTATTCACTCCCTAAGAGAGTCAAGCATCCTTTGATTTATGTTCTATTCGATATTATGATCTTTGATATGCCTCTGTATTTGAAAAGAAATTTTTAATATCAAGTAAATTATTATATTTTGTATAAACTTTATTTTGTGATATGACTCAAAATAATTGTTTTTAGAATTGATCAGATATATTAGATATATGTGTAAATCCGCTCACAGGATTGTATGTGAGAATATGTGTTGATCCCTCACCAGCAGGGGTTAGATGTTGGTATCCGCTCACAGGACTGTATGTGAAAATATGTGATGTGTATATGTGACACTGTGCTCTGATCAATTATATGTATGTGATTTCAAATGACTTTAAGATGCGATTACATATGTATTAAGTGGTTCATTATATGTTTTGGAATAATTATTTTGATATCATTGAATGAGTTTGTGAAAAATCAAAATACTCGTGTTTTTGCTTGACTCTATTCCGTTGTGTATTCTATATAATTACTTAATAGATGTGTAGCTCACCCCATCAATTACTATTTTTTAGATTAAAGTGTAGTTGGGAATTTAAAACCTTCGGATTGCTTTGTAAGATGCGAGGTAGAGCGTGGAAGTTGTAGGCGACTTCAGTATTACTTGGAGACTTATAGAATTTTAGTTACCTTTATTTTGTAATTCATGTTTTCTATAGTAGAGATTATTTCATATTTTGTGGAGTTTAGACTTTTGTAAGAGGTTTTATTTAAGAGTATTGTTTCTTTAGAGTTTTAATTTATTTTGGATTAATTATGTTTAGTGAGTTATATAAGTTCAGCAAGTTAGTCATGTATCTAAATTCATGTTCCATGGATTTGGGTCGTGACAGGCTTCGTTTTCTTCTCCAACTCCTTCCTGTGCTCACCCATTTCAACCAGCATCCCATGGCTAATTTCTGGGGCATAGCCCACGATTGAGTACAGACTGTCCCAAAAATTGTTAAACATGAGTCAAAAACAAAATAACTTTAAAGTAGAAAAATGAAGGTTAAACCAAACAATAGCATCCTCAAAATATGTAGATAAATCATATTCAAAATAAATATTGGATGAGAACCTTCATTTTAAGTCCAATCTACTTATTTTCATCAACAAAAACAGTGACTGCCTCCTAATGTCCCAAAGAACTCACATAGAGGTAACATGTCTGTTAGGAGCCCAAACAAAGCCAAAACAAATAATCGAAAACACCTAACCAAGGTTGACTGCCGATCAGGAAACAGTTTGCTCTAATAGGCAGCTGAAGCTTCCAATCGGCATTTTGTTGTTATCCAAGTGCTGATTGACAGTTTGATACTCTAGCTCAAGCCAACTCCTTGCACATAGGAAACTACTAATAACAGCCATGTACTTGATTTGGAATTGTAACACATGTTGTAATTGATTAGGGAAAATTTAGCACGTCTAAATGCCTAGGAGCTATAGACTTATAGTGAGTTAGAAGTTAGTCAGACATTGCATATATAATCCATTGACATGTGGAAATTCATTCAAGCACGTGTCTAATGCGTTAGTTTGGAATAAGCCAAATGGAATGAAGCATGTAATAGCCAATGGGAAAGAGGCATGAAAGTATATAAATAGAGCATTGAAATCATGTACTAGTCATAATGAAGAATAATAAAATTGATGCATTGTTTCTTGCTTAAGTCTCATTCTAAGTCTTGCTCATTCTTTCTCCTCTCAATTTCTTAGGGAGGTTGCAACTCCCTTGAAGTAGTCACCTAAGCCCATTTCCACTCAAACTCTCATGGAACCGCCTCCCCCCCCCCCCCCGCGGAACTTTCAAATTTTGTGATTAATAATATTATAATGACATGAAATACCTTATTTGCCCCCCCTACACAAAAGACACGGTGCCTTTCCTAGTAGTAGTAGACTTCTACTTCTAGTACAATTCTATATATAAAACCAATGGGTCCCACTTAGTAATGATTAAAAAAATAAAAAAAATAAAAATCTCTACATTGATTCATTGAACAGTAGTCTCTCTGAACACAAAAACTTGATGGGCTAGACAAAAACGTACTACAAGTCTACAACTATAAAATAAAACCGTGGGTCCCACTTGGTAATGATTAAAAAAAATAACAACTTTGCTACACCTACAAGGAATAGAAATCAGTACTAGCATAGAACTTACTGGGTAATAATTTTGAATAGAAGATCAGTGAATGAATGATTGCTTAGTAAGATATATTCAAGACTATTGAGTGTGAAGAAATTGTGCAACGGTTTCAAAATATGAAAAATCGTCCAAGGCAATTGAGTAAAATAAGCTAGGTGTGAAAAAATAAATTAATGTTTACATTTTATGTTAGATTTTGTATGACAATTACATTATCATATAGTTGTTTATTTATTTTGTTATTAATACTAATTAAATTTTTTAGATTAATATTTTACTTTCAATCTTGTCTTTTAATCTTGCCCCCCTAACCTAAATTTCTGGCTCCACCACTACATGGAACCCATGACGTAACTGAAATACTAGAAGTTCCACACACATACCCTTAACACTTTTCACCTCAAGAACCCACTTGAAACACCAAACTACCCTAACTCTAACCAAGCTCTGATCAATGTCTTAGCCTCTGCATTATCTAAATTTTCAAACCTACACTTCTAAAGCCCGGTTTGGATTCAGCTTATTCACGTTTGCGTTTTCAGTTTGCGTGTTTTCTCTCTTTTTTTTCTTTTTCTTTTTTTTTAGTTGCAGTTGTTGACTTTTACACAGTATACAGTGCACATCAGTGGGTCCCATGCACTGTTCACGAGACCTACAAACTTCACTTTTCAACAACTTTTTCATTAAAAATGGTCCCACGACACTATTCACACATTTAAAAATTATTTTACTATAGTGTTTTCAATTTTCAGCAAAATAAGTTGTATCAAAACGGACCATAAATAAACTATTGCCAATAGCAGTTAGAAACCATGGACTCCTTTTAATACTATGAAACAATGCTGTTAGAGCATCCACAGCAGATGTTGCAAAAAAAAATGTCATTTTGCCACACCAAAGACCTACTTTATTATTTTACAACATCATTTTACAACATCTCATTTATCAGATATTTTATCATTCAACTCTATACATTAAAATAATATTTATTACACATTAAAATAATATATTATCCCCTCCCCCGTTATCATCAACAACACCGACAGCCACCACCGGCCATCACAACCCACAGCCCACCACCACTGCCACTGTCACCGCCCATAGCCTACAGCCCACCACCACCCAGATCAACTGAACCACCACCTCCCACCACAGCCCACAACCCAAATTGCAGCCAAAAAAAAAAAAAAACCCACAACCAAAGAAAGGCAGAGTGAAAGGCGAACAGAAAGGAGAGGGAAGAGGGTGAGATCGACGGCGGCCACGAGGTGAGATCAGCGAGATCGAGCGTGGCTGAGATCGAGCGTGGCTGAGCGTGGCTGAGATCGAGCGTGGCGGAGCGCGCTGTCATCGTCGGAGCTACGCCGTCATTGCTGCCGGTGAACATCTCAGACGGGTCAAAGAAAGAGGGAACCGGTACAGGGAGAAAAGAGAGGGAACCGGTGAGTGAGAGAGAAGAGAAAAGAAAAAATGAAGAGAGAGGAGAGAGAAAAGAGAATATAAAACAATAAAAAAATTTTGCAACATCTGTCTGTACCGTCTCATATTTGAGACTGAAAGTTCAACTAGTGTAAAAACACCCTTGAATGTTTAGACCCCCAATTTACAAATTAACCAATTCAAGCTTTATGTCAAACAACTAGTGTGCGGAAAATGAACAAAAGCTATAAAACAGAATTGGAAAACAATCTAAGCCAATTTAAAATCACAACCCACAACAGATAGTAAAAGGCAAAGATGAAAGGGAAGGAAGATGGAAACACAAGGACAACACGCGAAGTGTTATCGAAGAGGAAACCGAAGCCCTCGGCGTAAAACCTCTCCACCGCCCTCCAAGCGGTAAACAATCCACTAGAAAATGTAGTTAGGATACATGGACAGCAATAGACCCTCCAAGCCTAATCTACCCAGTGCACCTAAGCCCTCCAAGCTTCTTGCTCCAACGAGGTTGCGCCAAACCTATTTCTTTTCTAACTTCCCAGATTCCGCTACTTGACCATAACATCAACCAATGTAAATTGGTTCCTTCCTAACTACTTCCCAAAACACCAAACAGCCCTCTCACAATAATGGATATGGTGAGAAAAAGGTTTTGGTAAAATGCCTCTCAAGGATTTGACAATGGAGAGGAAGAGAGTTGAGGAATTTGAAGAGACTCTTATGTAAAGATTGTAGATGAATCGATCTTGTTTTACTCTAGGGTTTCTCTCTCAAAATTCTCTTTGGAAGCTCTCTTTCTTTTGTGGGTATAAGGGGTATTTATACTGGGGTGAGAAAAGAATGTGAAACGTCAGGTTTTTCAAAACAGGGGTGGCTCGCGGCTTGGACTCGCGGCTTGACTGAGTCGTGAGTTCCAGCCGCGCGATAACAGAACGGCCAGTTGTCCTATTTTGTCCTGTAGTACTCCAGCTAGCATGACGCTTGCTTGGCACGTGTGCTGCTTTTGGCGGCTTGCAACCACGAGTCACCCGCGAGATCAAGCCGCGAGACTCTGTTTTCTTGCACACTCTTGAGCATTCAATCACTCTATCTCACTCACTACCCTTACAACAAGCCCACCTAAATACAGGGTTACTAAATGCTGAAATACAAGCAAATTTGGCACAGAATAAAGCCAACAAGATGGTTGATTAAATTCAACCTTACAATCTCCCCCTTTGGCTATTCCGTGACAAAACCCTAAAACAGACTCTAGACTTAACATGTGAGTTAGGAACAGTTGAGCAAAACTCACTCACACCTAACTCTAGAAGCTGTGAAGCACTTGAATCATATGAACATGAAACTCCTAAAACATAACAATACACCATGATCATTGTATGCAGAAAAGCATGAAATGCATATAAAACAGGCAATATGTGATCAAGCAAAGATGGAGTTAAGAAACAAATCATGGCTTGATCAAACAAGTAATCACTACAAGGTAGTGATCACAATGCTCATTCACATTTGGAATGAACACTTGAACATACAAGCAAACAAGAACAATGCAAGTTACTTGTATGCCCAACACTCAACCAATGCATAATACACTAAGTATATGCATCTAGGAACAATCCTACAAGGGCACAAGAGTAATTTTCTAATGTATCTTCCTCTGGAAGTTCTCTTGTATCATCAGATGTATGCTTTATGAACACTTCAGGTCACACTACCTATAATGCTTGGTAGTGATGTGTGCTTTATGAAACATGTTAGTATATAGCTTAGTTTAGTCTAGTCCATCGGGCCTAGCCTAATATACTGTACTTGTAATACACTCATATTACTTATACTTCACACATACTTAGCCTATATAAGACTCTTTATTGTACAGTGTTATACACACAGAAAATACATTAATATACAGACTGTTCAGTCTTTTTCTCTCTTACTTTATATTCTTAACATGGTATTAGAGCCATTACTCTGACTTTTTGGTATCTGTGGTCATCCCTGGTGTTCTTCCGCTGCCCTTGCCTTCATCCAATAACCATTTTCAGAAGCGAGTCACTGCCGTCAAGCCACTGCAATCCTCAGATCCAATTTATTCTCTAATCAAATCGTTGAACCATGGCGACAAATTGATAGATCAGACTATTATAAGCAAAATCCAGCCAAAAACATCCTGGTCCGACTTGTCACGCGCCTCCAAAAGCTTCTGCGAGTCAAACAATCGCCTCACGTGCTGCCACGTGCTGCCGGTTCCACTCACGCGCTTCTACGCGCCAATGTTGCGCCGTCACGCGCTTCATGCTCTGCCACGTGCTTGATTCAGTTTTCCTGAAGCCACGTCAGCCCTAGGTGACGTCATCCTGCCATGTCATTGTATTGCATCATCCGCCTATGTCAGCACATGTTAGCAGTTGACTTTGACCGTTAACTTCTAACCATTGACTTGCACTGTTGATCGTTGACTTTTTAACCAAAGTCAAAATTTTTTGACAAGGCCTATCTTGCTCAGTTTTTCTCGTAGATTCCGTTTTTGGGTTCCTTTTCTTCATTTACGATACCTAAATCCCTCTTTTTGGTCATTTTTTTTCATTATGGCTTAAGAGAATGAACAAGACATTGTACGTCCTATCACCGTTATCCTGGATGGTCCTACTACCTATCATGCATGGTCTCAGAATATAATTGTCTTTCTCAAGGGTTGCAAACTATGGCGTTATGTAACTAGTTCGATTCACAAGCCAGTGCCAATACCTAAGTCCAAAGCTGCAACTGATGCCGATGCCTCCAAGATTACTCTTGCAAAGGATGATTATGAAGCATGCCTAAAAGAATGGGAAAGTATTCAGAGTAAGATCTTATCTTGGTTTATCAATACCTCTATACCTTCCATTCATAGTCTTTTTCCTCGTCTTGGTACTGCTGCAACTACTTGGATATTTCTGTCCAATCACTACAATTGCACTAATGATTCAATCCTGGAGTTTCACATTGAATCAAAGCTTTATCAAATGCACCAAGAGACATGTTAGTTTATTTCTAATTATTATTCTCAGACTTCTTCAATGTGGGAACAACATTCTGCTGCAGATCCTCCATTACAGTATCCTGAGGACATTAAGCTCTTTGCCAAATATCAGGATCGTCATCGATTTATGTATTTCATGATGGGTTTACATGAGGATTTTTAGCCTACTAGAGCTTCTTTGCTTAGCCGGTCTCCTACTCCTTCTCTTTATGCTGCAGTCAAGGAGCTCATCTCCAAGGAGAATCGTTGGCCTACTCATCACATGTCATCCTCTAACCATGTGTTGGCTACACCCTCTCTTCCTCCACAACCTTCCATTGCTGCTATCACTGCCTCTCCAACATTAACCTTTAGGTGTCCCTCCTCTCAATCTTCGAAAGGTACTCGCTGCGAGTTTTGCCATGCCAAGGGCCATGATATCTCTGTTTGTCTCAAACAGCAGAAATTCATGCAAGAGCAGAATAAAGCTCCTCCTCCTCGGGCAACTGCTATGTGTCCCTTAGATCTATCGGTTCCTACAGGTCCATATTTGGCTTCCTCACTTACTACAGCTGATATCGAGACAGTAGTTCAACAGGTTTTATCCCGAACTTCCACTGCCCTTTCTGTCACTTCAGGTAACCATTCTTGGTTTTTTGATACTGCATGTTGTAACTATCTAACCCCTAATGAATCACAATTCTCTAATAAGGCACATTTAGCACATCCTTTCTCTATTTACACTGCTGATGGAACTCTAGCCATAAAGGAACAATCTCCACTCCTAGTTTATCCCTTAGTGACACTTTTCATATTCCAAAATTGTCCCTTAATTTGCTTTCTGTTGGTCAACTCTATGAATTAAGAGTAGATATTCTATTTACTAATCATGATGTGGATGTGCAGGATCCCCGGACGGGTCAAGTGTTTAGGACAAGCCGTAAGGTTGGACGTATGTTTGAGGTTCACGACTTGAAGATTCCTTCACAAGTTGTTTCTGCTGCTGCTACTACTACCACCATCTCGCCTGGTTTATGGCATGCTTGTCTTGGTCATATATCTTTATCTCGTCTTCAGTTGTTAGCTTCTCAAGGTCATTTAGGTTCAATTCAATTTCCAAAATTTGATTGTACTTCCTGTCAATTAGGCAAACAAACAAAATTGCCCTTTAATAATAGTGACTCTTTTTCTTCTGCACCTTTTGATCTTATACATTCTGATATTTAGGGTCTGGCACTGGTTCCCACTAAGGGGGGATCTCAATATTTTGTCATATTTGGGGATGATTTTTCTCGATATACTTGGATTTATCTGCTTCACCATAGGTCTAAACTTGTGTCCATTTACCAAACATTTCATAGAATGATTGAAACACAATTCAATCGCACCGTTAAGATCTTTCAGTTAGATAATGCTCAAGAATATAATGATAAATCTTTCTTATCCTTTTTAGATAGCAAAGGTACTCTCCCCCACCGGTCTTGTCCTTACACCTCTCAACAAAATGGTTATGCAAAATGAAAACACAGTCATATTCTTGATGTTGTCCTCACCCTTCTCATTTCTGCCTTTATTCCTGAGCGCTTTTGGGGTGAGGCAGCACTCACTGCTGTTTACACCATTAATCGTGTTCCATCACTGACCACACACAACAAATCACCCTTTGAGCTCCTTTATGGTCAAACCCCTGACTGCTTATCTCTTCAGGTTTTTGGTTGTGCTTGTTTTGTCTCTCTTCCTCCTCATGAACGAACAAAGCTCCAGCCTTGTGCTCGTCTCTGTTGCTTCCTTGGATATGGTGTATCCCAAAAGGGTTTTTGCTGCTATGACCCCATCACTCATCACCTTCGTGTCTCCCGTCATATTAAGTTCTGAGAACATCGTCCTTTCACGAGTCTTTAGCAGTTTCCTGTGTCCTCTTCCTCAGGGTCTCCCATTTTTACTAATCTTTTCCTCCCTCTTTATCTTGAATTTGTAGAGGATTCTTCAACATCGGTTGCCTCTCTAGAAGAGTCATCTCTGGTTTTGTCCTCGGCACATGACCCACCTGTCTTGGATCCTGTGGCACCACCGTCCCTTGAGCCTTTTGTTGGTCCTGACCTTCATCACGCTACTCGGGTAAGCATTCCTCCTCCTTATCTCACTGATTATCATTGCTCTTTTGCTTTTGCCACCCTTTATGAGCCTCACACCTATCGTGAGGCCCATACTAGCCCTCTTGGCAGCAAGCTATGTCCGAGGAACTAGATTCCCTTCACAAAAATCACACTTGGGATATGGTTGATTTGCCTCCTAATCAGTCTGTAGTAGGGCAGAACGATACAAGACTCTCCTCGTTGTGAAAGGCTTTACTCAAGAATATGGCATTGACTATGAGTAAACTTTTACTCCTATTGTTCGCCTTACATCTGTCAGATATCTCATTGTTGTGGCTGTCGTTCGTCATTGGCCTCTTTATCAGATGGATGTGAAGAATGCTTTCCTTAATGAAGACCCCCAAGAAGAAGTGTACATGAAACCACCCCCTGGCTATACTCACTCAGGCTATCAAGTTTGTCGCCTTTGTCGTGCTCTTTATGGCCTCAAACAAGCTCCTCGGGCCTGGTTTGAAAAGTTTAGCTCAGTTGTTGCTCAGCAGGGTTTCACTTTGAGTCCTTATGACACTGCTCTCTTCCTTCGAAGATCCTCTGCTGGTATCACTCTTATTCTTCTTTATGTTGATGACATGATTATTATTACTGGAGATAATTCTATAGGTATCCGCTTTCTTCAGCATTTCCTTAGTCAGCATTTTGAGATGAAAGATTTGGACACTCCCATCTATTTTCTTGGACTTGAGGTTACCTCATCCTCTAATGGATACTATCTTTTCCAAGCTAAATATGCTTCTGACCTTCTCTCCAAGGCCGGTATCATAGACAAAAAAAACTGTTTCCACTCCCTTGGAATACAGTGCCAAGCTCACACCTTTGGATGGTGAACCTATATCAGATGCTACTCGTTATCATCAACTGGTTGGTAGTCTGATCTATCTCACTATCACTTGCTCGGATATTTCACATGTTGTGAGTATGGTTAGTAAGTTCATGGACGCCCCTCGTTCTGCCCATTATATAGCTGTTTTTCGGATTCTCCAATACGTCAAAGGCACACTTTATCATGGTCTTCACTACTCCTCTCGGTCTTCTCTCGAGCTCCATGCTTATTTAGATGCGGATTGGGCAGGTGATCTGACTGATTGATGCTCCATCACAGGTTTTAGTTTCCTGTTAAGTACTTCTCTTGTCTCATGGCATAGCAAGAAGCAGGACGTGGTTTCCCGTTCTAGTACTGAGGCTGAGTATTGTGCTTTTGCTAGCACCACCTGCGAGCTTATCTGGCTTCGATGGCTCTTGGCTGACATGGATGCTCCACAGCCCACTACCACTCCACTTTATTGTGATAATCGTAGTGCTATCTACATTGCTCATAACAATGTCTTCCATGAATGCACCAAGCACATTGAGATCGATTGCCACATCACTCGCCAACATCTCAAGAAAGGTAACTTCAATTATTCTCCATCTCCTCTGCTAACCAACATGCTGATATTTTCACCAAAACTCACCCGCCTAATTGTCTTCAAGATCTGATATCCAAACTCCAGTTGGCTTCCTCCTTGCCACCTCGAGTTTAAGGGGGGATGTTAGTATATAGCTTAGTTTAGTCTAGCCCATCAGGCCTAGCCCAGTATACTATACTTGTAGTACACTCATATTATTTGTACTTCACAGGTACTTAGCCTATATAAGGCTCTCTATGTTACAGTGTTATACACACAGAATATACATCAATATACAGACTATTCAGTCTTTTTCTCTCTCACTTTATATTCTTAACAAAACAATTTGGGTTATTATGATCCTTTGTAGTTCTATAACAATCTTATTTTCATGTCAATTTGGATCTCTTAATATGGTTTATTGCTTTACAAAGATTTTGCATCCCCAATCCTAGTTAAAATGCCAAGGCATAGCAAAGTGAAGAAAAATACTATATATATTGAAGTTGTTAGAATGTCTGTTAAATGATTAAATTCATTGTTTTCTAACCATTCCAAAATCAATCATTTATGATTTTGGAATGGCAAAACGCATACATTGGTCTAAAGATAACTGTGAACCTATTAGGCTTTTTTTTGTTTTCTTTCATATTGTTTTCTAACCATTCCAAAATCAACCATTTATGATTTTGGAATGGCAAAACGCATCCATTGGTCTAAAGATAACTGTGAACCTATTAGGCTTTTTTTGTTTTCTTTCATATTATAATTCAGTTGTTAAATTGGGCATAATGATCCATGTTTATTCCCAAATGGCAAGACCCATTCTATTCTCTATTCTCAGCTTAGCTAATGAAAAGATTTAGCAGAAATATGTAATGAGAAGCTTTTTGAGATAAGACAAAACTTTGTTACAATTTTTTAAGTGTTTTACTTTAGGTTTTTTAATTAAATTTAATCATATAGTTGTAATGGCCATTGAGTCATATAATTGAATTTAACTGTCTATCAGCAATAATAACATCTAATACTGTCATATGGTTGAATTTAATTGGTGAAACAATTAATGATTAAAAAATTATATCTAAGTTTTGTCCCAAGAAAAAATTAATGCTTAAGAAATTATATTTAAGTTTTGTCCCTTTACTTTCGTCTATTTTTTTTTTTTTAATGGAAAGTTCAAATATAGAGATGTATTACAATATAGTTTTGCTGGTTTTTTTCCCCATAATTGAGGGTTTATAGATTAATTGGCACATTTCATGTACAAAATGCTTAGAGGTTTAGGGTTGAAAGGGTTCGAGATGCGTGGTTAACAGCATATTTTAATTATCTAAAAAAAATTTGTAATATGGTGTGTTATAAGATGCATTTGTAGCAAGGAATCTATTGGTAGGAAAATACCATAAAAGATCAAAAAATGGCTTCAGCTTGTACAAGGTACAAACTAGAGTAATTTTTTGTGCTTCATATCCCAACTGAACATGGCATATGACCTGATTTAGGTGATGGTCTCTCTTGAACAAGTTTTTGAATTTAAGGAACCATCAAACTTAGCTTGTGCATTCATGAGTTGTTTTTTTGTCATTATCAGAATGAAAAGATTTCTGAGATACTATTCTTACAAAAGAATCTATCCATAATGATGTAGAATACTTATTGTAAGGACACGATTCGTAACGAACCGTAACAGTGTTGGGCTCGCACGTAAAAAGGCCCAAACAATATGATTTGTAGAGCGTGGGTGTAAAGAACTAGGTTAACTGTGGTATCTCAAAAAGACTCACTCTCATGTAAATTAAAGATCTAAAGTTGGTACAACGATCCTTTTCTTTGGCGATCAATACAATTCTTTTTCTCTCCTTTCGCTCTTCTTCTTTTTTCTGTGCTTTTCTCTTTTTTCCTTTTCTGTTTCGATCCCTTTTCTTCATGCTCTTCTTTTAATTTATATACCCCCGTTTGTGTTCCATCCTCACCGCACACGTGTAGGTTGGGTCCGGAGGATTTCTTTCTGTCCCATCTAGCACCTCCTAGAACTTCCTATGGGCAACTATAAGGCTGCTTCCTTACTGTTCAGGTATCACCTCCACATTAATGCGGCCAGAGAGTTGGTTGAGAGGTCATTAATACGGAGGTAGCTGTAGCTACAGATATTTGTTTGCCTTATCTCTTTCATCCTTGGTCGGTTATTCTATCTTTTATGGTGACCTAATTCTGAGGTCTGGTTGCAATAAGACCACGTCCTGATCGTCCTCGGACGCATACTGCCGAGGAGTATGGTGTCCTCGGACGGATACAGAACCCTACCCTTGTGATATTGACTACCATCCCCTTCAGTAACTACCTTATGACCTGACTTGGCCTCCTCGGACGAATATGCATCCTCGGATGGGCCACGGGCCCAACAATCCTGAACAATCCTAAACTTTATGGGCCTATTGATCGAACGGTCCCCACAATAGCCCCTCAAAATCCTACTTTTCGACTCCTCGGGAGAGAAGTTGGATTTTGACGTCATAAGCCTGTACCTGTGCGCGTTTTGGGGCATGCCCCTGACGCTTCAGCATCCCGATTTTGGAAACATTAAATTTTGACAACTCCATTGTCTCCCACGTTCGACGGTGAGATCTAAATCAAACGGCAGAAGGCTTCCCCTGTTTTGTGAGCGGGAATTTCACCGCTCACAACCCTCACATGACTATAAAGGCGTTCCCTAATTAAACCTGTACTTTACCTTCGATGATTACATGGTTCCAGAGCTCATACATTGAACCTGCCTTTTTCCAGTCTCCGTTATTCTCTAGGCGACTACAAATATTCGTACGTTGTCCTAGGCCCTTCCTTTGAACCTGTAAGTCCTCTTGAAGTTTTTACCACTTTCGTTTTGAAGCCCAAAAGTCTTTTCTACTAAGTTTTTTAGAAAAATGGGGAAACAAAAGAATCCATTTCGATGTCTCGTTGAGTCCGAGGAGGGTATTAGAAACTTTCGCTCTAAGTACAAGATCCCCCCAACGGTAGGGATGAGGTACGCAGCCCAAGGGGAGTGGGTTGATGCCAGGCAAACTGGGGAAGTAGTTATCCCCATGATCGCCTTTATTGAGGGCGGGATGACTATCCCCATGGGTAGTATCACTAGGAGTTACCTCAACTTCTTTAAGCTATCCCCCACCCAGTGTGCTCCAAATATGTTTAGGGTCTTGGGAAGCATAGACGCTCTGAATAAGAGAATGGACCTAAAGCTAACCCATCATGACGTGAATTGGGTGTACAACCTTCATCGCCTAGCTGACCAGGGATATTATCTCAAGTCGAGATATCCTGAAGTAAGGCTAATTCAGTGCCTCCCCACTTCAAATAAGAACCTAAAGAAGGATTTCCTTATTTTCTCTGGGGAATGGCACGATGGTTTACCTTGTCCGACAATAGAGGGAACACCAGGTGGGCGCGAAGTTATAGATCTATACTATTTAGTTCGTGAACACATTTCATTTATTCTTATTATTTTTGTATCCTACAACTTTAACTTTAGAATCAACGGTTTTGCAGATAGGCGCTACACGAAGCCCAATCTCAGGTTAGTCAATAAGGCGAGCCTAGATAGGTTATTGAAAGCTGAAATATACGTGAACGAGGCTGATGGTCAGCTCCGGGCAGCACATTTAATTCTTGGCTATACCCCCCTTTCTTTTGCCTTTCAGGCGCCGAAGTGCGTGATTAGAGCACGCGATCCTCGGCTTCACCGTATCAGTGTTGCCTACGAAGGGTTTATCGTTCCAGAGGGTATTCCGCTTCCCCAGTACACACCTCGCACAGAGCCTCTTTTCGTAGCTAGCGTCTCGGTGGGACCTTCTTCACCCTTACCTTCCCTCAGGAAAAAGGGAACAAAAAGGGGAAGGAAAAAGGGAAAAGGCAAGGAAACCGTTGTAACAGTATCTGAGTCCTCGGACGATTTCGGGATTTTTGATCAGCCCACAAGCCCCGAGGAAGACCCTGACGAGATGGGGATACAAAGGAAACCCCAGAAAAGCTTGCTGGAGCTGATGGAAGGTCAGCCGGGAAAGTCTGCACCTGCCAAAACAATACCATCCCAGGCTTCATCTCTTCCAGCCAGGTCTCCTCCTCCAGCTCCTCACCACCCTCCTCGTTCATCTCCACAACCAACGCTTCCCAGCACTGCTGAGCAGAAAAGGTGCAGGGAACAGAAGGGCAAGGAGGTGGCGGATACGAGCAAGTCTCGTCCCACTCGAGAGGGGGATGACCAACGAGCTGCAAAGCAGCAGAAAACTAAGCACCCAGCCACGCGGGGCCAAGAGAAATCTGATTCCCCACATCCTGAGCCTCAAGCATGGTTGCCAGCACCTATGCATGGTGGGGAGCCTCTGCGAGATGATGCCTCTATAAGGGACTTTAACGGCGGCATAGGATGTCACGTAGCCTCGGCCATAGAGGAAGCCTTATTGCTCCCGAAAGACATGGCCAAAATAAAGAATATGAGGAAGAATGAACTCGTCCTCGACAACAAAAGATATTTGGGAATGGTAAGAAACTATCTTTTATCCTTTTTCATTCTATGACTGTTACTCACTAATATGCGCTTTTCATTGACTATAGTGTTAACCCCCTTCTTTTTTTTTACAGATCATCCAAAATACTTTCAAGCTAGATGAGATGCTCAATGCTTGCTCCGATCAGCTAGATGGCGAAAGGAAAAGGCGGGTAATGGCTGTACAGACCTTGTCCAAATCCGAACAGGACTTGGCCGACGCAAGAAAAAAACTACAGGTTGAAGAGGAAGCTCGCAAGAGCACTAAGTCGGCATCAGAAGGCTACCAGAAGCAGGCCAAGGAACAAGCAAGGCTTCTGCGCGAGGCGAATGTCGAGCTGAAGAAGACTCAGGAGCAAGCTCTTACTCTTAAGAAGCACCTAGAGGAAACTCAGAAGCTAAGGGAGCGAGCTGAAAAGCTCAAAGAGCAAGCCGAGAAAGCGAAAATCAACGCCGAACAGGCACTGAACGAAGCTGAGCAGAAAGGCTACGAAGTTGGTATAGCTGAAACTGAGAAGGCTTTGAGAGCCGAGGTTCCGGAGGTATGCTGCATCTACTGTGCAAGAACTTGGAGCGAGGCTCTTAACCGTGCTGGGGTTGAAGCCTCATTTGAGCTACGTAGGCCAGAGAACGTATATTATCCCGAGGCAATACGCCCCTCAGCTCCTCAACCCCATCAGGCTGATGCTCCTTCTCCAGTTATTAACCTCAACGAGGAGGTTTTGCCTCGCAATTCTCCTTCTCGCGGCCAATCGGGACCATTTAAAGAAGGACTAGCCCCTCCAGGAGCTTCCCCAGACAAGACCACCACCGCTTCGGAGGCAGAGACGGCCTCCTAGGGTTTTCAACAGGAATTGGACTCCACAGTTCTACCAACTGGGGGCATTACCAAAGCCAAAGATGGAATCGCAACTTCGGAGGCAGACCTACCCGCCAGCTAGATCCCACAGATCCAGTTGAAATTAAAAAAGTAGAACTTATTTTGTAACTTTAAATAGACACTTAATAGAGGACTTCCTTGCTCATTTTCTTATCGCTCTGGCGGCTCCATGTTATCTTTGCACTCATTCACTTTGTCGTTGTAATTTTGTATGGGTTCATTTCAACCACCTTCTTCATTGTACGCCAACCTTGCGTCCAAAGCTCTCTCTCCAACCCCTCAATGAATGTTATAGGGCATTATTTCCGTCAAGTTCATGATTAGAAGATTTATCACAACTCTGTTACCATTCAATAATTCAATACACAACATAGAAGGTTAATTTCCACCGAGTTTGCAGTCCGAGGACCTGGCATAACTTAGCTTCCGTTCCACGTTTTTAATATACGTTATAAGATGTTAATTTCCACTAAATTTGCGGTCCAATGACCTGGCATAATTTAGTTTCTGTTTAACAATTCAATATAAATCATAGGACGTTAATTTCCACTAAGTTTGCGATCCGAGGACCTAGCATAACTTAGTTTCTGTTTAACACTTCAATATAAATTATAGGATGTTAATTTCCACTAAGTTTGCGATCCGAGGACCTGGCACAGCTTAGTTTCTGTTTAACACTTCAATATAAATTATAGGATGTTAATTTCCACTAAATTTGCGATCCGAGGACCTGGCATAACTTAGTTTCTGTTTAACAATTCAATATAAATCATAGGATGTCAATTTCCACTAAGTTTACGATCCGAGGACCTGGCATAACTTAGTTTCTATTTAACAATTCAATATAAATCATAGGATGTTAATTTCCACTAAGTTTGAGGTTCGAGGACCTGGCACAGCTTAGTTTCTGTTTAACACTTCAATATAAATTATAGGATGTTAATTTCCACTAAGTTTGCGATCCGAGGACCTGGCATAACTTAGTTTCTGTTTAACAATTCAATATAAATCATAGGATGTCAATTTCCACTAAGTTTGCGATCCGAGGACCTGGCACAGCTTAGTTTCTATTTAACACTTCAATATAAATTATAGGATGTTAATTTCCACTAAGTTTGCGATCCGAGGACCTGGCATAACTTAGTTTCTGTTTAACAATTCAATATAAATCATAGGATGTCAATTTCCACTAAGTTTGCGATCCGAGGACCTGGCACAGCTTAGTTTCTATTTAACACTTCAATATAAATTATAGGATGTTAATTTCCACTAAGTTTGCGGTCCGAGAACCTAACACAGCTTAGTTTCTGTTTAACACTTCAATATAAATTATAGGATGTTAATTTCCACTAAGTTTGCGATCCGAGGACCTGGCACAGCTTAGTTTCTGTTTAACACTTCAATATAAATTATAGGATGTTAATTTCCACTAAGTTTGCGATCCGAGGACCTGGCATAACTTAGTTTCTGTTTAACAATTCAATATAAATCATAGGATGCAAGAGTACAGGATGTATAATTGACGTAAGTTAAAAGAAAATATTTGAATTGAAACACCTTTATTAATAATAGTACCTCTTGAGATTATTTACATTCCAAGGATGTAGTACAGGTTTTTCATCTAGGTCCTCTAGATAGTAGGCTCCTATTCCTGTTATAGAAGTGATCCGATATGACCCCTCCCAATTAGGTCCCAGTTTTCCCCAATTTGGATTCTTAGTGGCCCCCAGGACTTTCCTCAACACCAGATCTCCTATGGCTAATGACCTCATCCTCACATTGCTATCGTAGCCCTTCTTGAGTTTATGCTGGTAGTAAGCTAGTCGAACCATCGCACTCTCCCTTCGTTCTTCAATCAGGTCTAAACTTTTCTCCAACATCTTAGGTCCCAGTTTTCCCCAATTTGGATTCTTAGTGGCCCCCAGGACTTTCCTCAACACCAGATCTCCTATGGCTAACAGCCTCATCCTCACATTGCTATCGTAGCCCTTCTTGAGTTTATGCTGGTAGTAAGCTAGTCGAACCATCGCACTCTCCCTTCGTTCTTCAATCAGGTCTAAACTTTTCTCCAACATCGCATCATTATTACCCGAAGAGAATGTACTGGTCCTTAACGTTGGGAATCCAGTTTCCAGGGGAATGACGGCCTCGGCCCCATAGGTCATGGAGAAGGGAGTTTCCCCCGTCGAACGTCGGGGCGTGGTCCGATACGTCCAAAGCACATGTGGCAATTCTTCCACCCATTTTCCTTTCGCGTCATCCAGTCTCTTTTTAAGCCCATTAACTATTACTTTGTTAACAGTTTCAGCCTGCCCATTGCCTTGTGGATAAGCTGGAGTGGAATATCTATTTCTTATTCCCAGTTCTGAACAATATTCCCTAAAGGCATTGCTATCGAATTGGAGTCCGTTATCTGAGACAAGAGTTCAGGGAATTCCAAATCGTGTAACAATGTTCCTCCAGACAAACTTCTTCACATCTACGTCCCTGATGTTCGCCAAGGGCTCAGCTTCAACCCATTCAGTGAAGTAGTCTGTACCGACCAGCAGGTACTTCTTGTTTCCCATGGCTTTAGGAAAAGGGCCAACAATGTCCAACCCCCATTGCGCAAAAGGCCAAGGGCTTGAGAGAGGGTTAAGAACTCCTCCCGATTGGTGGATATTCGGAGCATATCTCTGACACTGATCGCATTTCTTAATGTACTCCTGCGCTTCTCTCCGCATGTTTGGCCACTAATAACCTTGTGTGAGGGCTCGGCATGATAGAGACCTTCCTCCTGTATGGCTTCCACAAATGCCCTCTTGCAATTCTTCCAGGATTGACTCTGCTGTCTCAGGAGGCACACAGAGCAAGTATGGCCCAGAGAAGGACCGTCTGTATAACTTTTTATCCTCAGATAACCAATACCGAGGAGCTCTCCTTCGTACTTTCTCAGCTTCCATCTTATCTTCGGTCAATATGTCACTTTCAAGAAATTTTAATATGGGATCCATCCAGCTTGGCGACAGACTAGCTCGATGGATTTGGCAAACCTCCTTTTCTGGTGAGGTGGGAGTACACAGGTCTTCGACGATAATCACCCGAGGGAAATTTCGTACTGAGGAGGTGGCAAGGGTTACCAAGGAATCAGCGTGGGTATTTTCACCTCGAGGAATATGTAATACGTCGAAGGACTCGAACTCCGTTCGCATACGTCTAACCCGATCCAGATACCCTTGCATCCTTGGGTCTCGGGCCTCCAACTCTCTGGTCACCTGGCCGACTACCAACCTCGAGTCTGAGAATAATTTAACTGCCTTTCCACCCATTTTATGGACCATGCTCATTCCCATTATCAAAGCTTCGTATTCTGATTCATTGTTAGTAGCCGAGAGCCCTAGTCTTAATGACTTCTCGATGATGACCTCTTCGGGGGATATCAACACCAATCTCAATCCTGCTCCCCGTTGGTTTGCGGCCCCATCCACGTACACTTTCCATAAAAACTCTCCTTGTGCGGATATTAGGCCAACCGATTTTTCATCCATGTGATCTTGATTCCTACTAACTTCCTCAGGGCACTCAGCGAATTCAGCCACCAGATCGGCGAGGACTTGACCTTTTACAGAGGTGCAAGGCATGTATTTAATGTCAAAAGCACCCTGAATCGTGCCCCACTTGGCAATTCTTCCGGTGTAGTCAGCACTTCTGAGTATGGACTTAAGGGGCAGTTGGGTCAAAATAACCACAGTGTGAGCTTGAAAATAGTGCGGAAGCTTACGTGTTGCATGGACCACCGCCAGTATGGCCTTTTCTAATGACAAATACCTCACCTCGGCTTCATGGAGGGATTTACTTACATAATAAACTGGCCTTTGGATGCCATTGTCTTCTCGCATTAAGACGAAACTAACAGCATGAGGGGCTACCGCCAAATAGGCATACAACACCTCATCCACCTCAGGGCTAGACATGATAGGCGACCTGGACAAGTAATCGTTCAACTGCTGGAACGCTTCAGCACACTCCGCGGTCCATTCGAATCCTTGCCACTTATGTAACAGGCGGAAAAAAGGACGACACCTCTCAGCCGACCTGGAGATGAACCGATTCAACGCAGCAGTCATCCCAGTCAATTTCTGCACTTCTTTTGGATTCCGAGGTGCTTGCAAATCGTTAATGGCCCTAATTTGGTCTGGATTCACCTCAATTCCTCTATGGGTCACCATGTACCCCAAGAACTTCCCAGAACCTACACCAATGGAGCACTTCGAAGCATTCAAGCGCAACTTATGTTTTCTCAGTATCCCGAAGATACTAGTGAGGTCCTCCACATGTTCGGACACTACTTTACTTTTCACAACCATATCATCGATATAAACTTCAATATTTCTGCCCAATTGTGGTTCAAACATTTTCGTCATCATGCGTTGGTAGGTAGACCTAGCGTTTTTCAAACCGAAGGGCATCACCTTGTAATGGTAGTTCCCAATCGGGGTCACGAAAGCAGTCTTTTCTTGATCGTCGGCGGCCAGTGGTATTTGGTGATACCCTTAGAAGGCATCCAAGAAACTCATCCTAGGGTGACCCACAGTCGCATCCACCAACTAGTCGATCTTTGGCATAGGAAATGGATCCTTGGGGCAGGCCTTATTAAGATCCGTGAAGTCCACGCACACCCGCCATTTTCCAGTCTTCTTTTTTACTACCACCATATTGGCCAACCACTGAGGGTAAAAAACTTCCTTGATAACCCTGGCCTGTTTGAGCTTGGCAACTTCGCTTCTAACCGCCTTAACATGTTCCTTCGATGGTCGCCGAAGAGGTTGTCTCCTGGGCACCACGGCAAGGTTCACGTTGAGTCGGTGACAAATGAAATTCGGGTCTACCCCTGGGGCTTCATACGGGTCCCATGCAAAAACGTCCACATTGGCTCGGAGGAATTCCAGCAAACTCGCTTTCTCTTGCAAAGGCAATTTGGCCCCAACCTGGAAGAATTTTTCTGTATCATCAGCAACAACTACCCTCTCCAGATCTTCACACTCTACCCCATTGGCTAGCACGTCTAAGCCTGATACTGGGGGCTTTAATTGCTATAACTCATTGTCAGCCGTTGCCGAGGTTTCTGCTTCCGGCCGATGCTGTATAGCCGCCACTAGGCACTGCCGGGAAATTGCCTGACTCCCTACTATTTCCAACACTTGGTCTCCGGATGGGTATTTCACCTTCTGATGTAGAGTAGACGAGACCGCTTTAAGGGTGTGAAGCCAAGGTCTGCCCACAATAGCCGTGTACGGAGAAAAAACATCTACGACAATAAAGTCCACCTCCACCACATCCGTACCTGACTGTACAGGCAGCCTTATTAGCCCCATGGGAATGACCAACCTTCGCTCAAAACTTACCAGAGGGGAATTATAGGTTGTTAAGTCGTCTAGTTTCAATCCTAGCCCCTTATACAAATCTGGATACATCACATCCACATCGCTTCCCTGATCAACCATCACTCTTCAGACATCATACCCGCTAATCCTCAACGTTACCACCAAAGCATCCTCGTGGGGCTGTATGGTCCCCACCAAATCCTCATCTGAAAAACCCAAAATCCAGGGGACACGCCTCTTGGCTCTCTTCAATGCTTAAGAATGATCCTCGGCCGTGGATCGGGATACCAATAACACTCTGGAGGGGCAAGATCCAGTCCTTCCCAGGGCCGCGAAGATAACATTAATCGTACCCAGGGGGAGCCTTGATGAAGCGTCCCCACGCACCTCGGAACCTGCTTGGCTCGCCCTTCAGCTGGAGTGATGCAAGAGTTGCTTTAATTTCCCTTCACGGACCAACTGTTCCAAATGGTCCCATAAATTCCTGCAGTTATCTGTTGTGTGCCCATGATCCTGATGATAATGGCAATACAAACTCGAGTTGCGTTTTCTGGGCTCCCCTGCCATCTTGTTCGGCCATTTGAAAAATGGCTCGTTCTTTATTTTCTCCAAAACCTGCTGAACGGGCTCCTGAAATACTGCATTAACAACCTGGGCGTCCGCCGAGACTGACTGCCCAACAAAATCCCTCCTTGGTCGGCTGTTATTATAACGGTCCGACCTGAAATCCCTCCTCTCCTGAGGGATCGCCTTGGCCTTTCCTTTCCCCTGAAGTTGATCTTCCTCTACTCTTCTGTACTTATCTATTCTGTCCATCAGCTGGCGCACACTAGTGACAGGTTTACCCGTCAAGGACTTCCTCAAATCATGATCAACTGGGAGACCAGCTTTGAAAGTGGTTATAGCCACAGGATCATTCTTTCCCTCTATTTCGTTAAACATTTCCCAGTACCTATCCGAGTAACTCTTGAGAGTCTCGCCCTCTCGCATAGACAAAGTCAACAAGGATCCCAAAAGCCGAGGAGTCCGGCTGCATGTAATAAAGCGAGCACCAAAAGCCCGAGTCAGTGTTTTGAAAGATCCAACAGAATTGGCCCTTAAGCCATTGAACCACCTCATCGCCGTCGGACCCAAACTCGATGGAAAAATCTTGCACATCAAAGCATCATCTCTGGAGTGAATATCCATCTTCTGGCTGTAATAGCTTACATGTTCCACCGGATCTGAATGGCCATCATACAGAGAGAACGTAGGCTGATGGAACCGCCGAGGATGGGTAGCATCGTCTATGTTCCTCGTAAAGGGTGACTTGGAAATTTGACTCAGGGCTTTGTTCATGGCATCGTTTCCCAAGCCCCTACTAGTTGTGTAATACCCCAATTTTTGTTTTTTATGATTATCACTGTACCTTGTCAATCTTATTATAGAGTTGAGGTAGTATATGTGTGTGCACAGTAAGATGGGAGTAGACAATTTTTGTGGTGCTACAAATAGGTGAGAAATTAAAATTTTAGTGCATACAATTTGGTGCGGCAATTAAAATAATAAATAAAAAGAATGAAGATGTTTTATGGGCTTCTTGGAGACTAAAGAGACAAGCTCAAGAGGATTTTAAAGTCCAGCCCATTATTCCACCAAGCCCATATCAGATTAAAATATAAAGTGGAGGAAAAGATAAATTAGGGTTTCATCACTAAGGAGGCTAAGAGGTGTTTCTTTTCTTGGAGTTTGGAGCACATACGATTGAAGAGGCAAAATTGTTTAGGGGCTTAAGATTTGGGCTACAAAATCAAGGTGAGAACTCCATCTTAATACTATTATACTGTTATAAACCTTGAGATATATTTATGGTTTTGGCAGAAAGATGTTGTATATTAGGTAGTTTTATCGTGTTTCTTGAGTTAATATATATATATATATATATATATATATATATATATATTAAAGGATGGCTTACGTTAGGATGACTTTAAGATGGTTTCGTTGGGATATAAATATATATATAATCCAAAAGTTGAGCCACTGAATTTCAAGGATCTATGGTTATGGCATATGTCTTCCTACGGACATGTACATTTATAATATATTTGAAGTCAATGATCTTGCCACCGTGTGTACCCATGAAAATAGACATGGATCAAAATATTAGTAATAATCATGGCCTTCACGTTTTTCATTGGAGTCATATAATTAAATCCTAAGTTGGCCATTGTGTGTCTCTAGAATAAGCCATGGATTACAAATATCTATTCAGGTATATGGCTCTTACAATTTTTCAGTGGGGTTTTATATTAAATCTTAGGTCAGTGATATTTTGGCTACTGCTTTCCTCATGGCGATATGAGTTTCGATTAATGCAAGGGAATATTATTAGTTAGAGAAACTTTAATTTAGTGTTAAGGTGTTATCAGTTCAGCACAGTATTTTTTCCTAGTGAGTCAGTTTGTATAATTCAATAAGTTTTATATTTTGTGGAGGATAGTAAGTAATTTCTATGATTGAATATAGGTCTTATTTAAGAGTGTTTTGAGGCCTTTGGAGGTTGTTTCGGCTGGACTTTCAGAGGGATTCAAGTGCTGTAAGTAATTATGCATAATATGCACAAGTTTTGTCCATTAGGTTCTTAGAAGTTTTCAAAAGTTTTGTATTTCAAACTTATATTTTCTAAAGTTTGTCAAAAGTATTTTTTGTATCTTTGAAAGAGAAATTTCGAATTTTAATTAATGTTTTGAATGTCCAAATCTCATTTAAAAGATGATTTCTAAACTAAACTCTTTTTAGAAAATAATTGAGTTTCAATGTAAGATTCCAAAATGGTGTTTGTTCTTTAAATTTGTTAAAACCAAGTATTTCAAGGTTATATTCCTATTCTCCAAATGGTATTTAAAATGTTTCTTTTAGCAAATTTAATTTTCATATTTACTCAAGAATTGTAATATATTTACATAAACTCCTCAGTCTCTATTCGTTTTCCAAGAGAGTCAAGCATCCTTTGATTTATATTCTATTCAATATTGTGATCTTTGATATGCCTTTGTATTTGAAAGGAAATTGTTAATATCAAGTAAATTATTTTATTTTGTATAAACTTTACCTTGTGATATGTGACTTAAATAAGTGTTTTTAGAATTAATCAGATATATCAGATATGTGTGTAAATCCGCTCACAGGATTGTATGTGAGAATATGTGTTGATCCCTCACCAACAGGGGTTAGATGTTGGTATCCGCTCACAAGATTGTATGTGAGAATATGTGATGTGTATATGTGATACTGTGCTCTGATCAATCATCTGTATGTGTTTTCGAACAACTTTAAGATTTGATTATATATATGTGTTTAGTGGTTCTTTATATGTTTGGAAAACTATATCGAATATTTTGAGTGAAATTGTGAAATCAAACTCGTGCTTTGCTTGACTCTATTCTGTTGTATACTGTGTATAATTGCTTACTGGATGTGTGGCTCACCCCATCAATTACAATTTTCAGATTAAAGTTTAGTTGGGGGATCAGAACCTTTGGATTGCTTCGTAAGGTGCAAGGTAGAGCGTGGGAGTTTTAGGCGAAGTCAATAATATTGGAAGTTTTAAAAGATTATTAGTTATATTTTTTTTGTGTTATTCCGCTTTAGATTTTACTGTATTTTGGAGATTATTCTAAATTTGTGGAGTTTGGATTCTGTAAGAGGTTTTATTTAAGAATATTGTTTCTTTGGAGTTTTTAATTTATTTTGGATTAATTACGTTTATGGAGTTATATAAGTTTAGTAGTTTGGTCATGCATCTAAATTCATGTTCCATGGATTTGGGTCGTGACAAGTTGGACTTCTACGCCTACATCAATGGCGATGCTCCTCTTCATAGGAGAAAGTCTCGCTTTGCGGAGTTCTCGATCTCCGCCTGTAACTAGTTCCATCTAACTCCCCAGATGATGGTTCGGAGAAAGGTGGGGAACGCTCCCGCCGTGCATGGCGCAACTCTCTCTTCAAGTCTGCAATCTCACGTTGCAGATTCCCGTCATACTTCGCATGGGAGACGTGGCTCTTCCCCCGTGAGTGGCTCCTGGTGGTATGAGTTGTATGTACACTCCCCTCACGGCCCTCTCTCCGTTCGGGACTCCTTCGAGGACCACCATGCTGAGAGCCCCTTGACTCCGCATGATGCAGGTTGACATCCTCCTGATGCGGTCCCGCCGCGGGATGAGGTAGACCCACTTCTTCCATCGGAAATGTTGCACCGGAAGTCCTTTAAGCTAACACAAGCTCTTCCCACAGACGGCGCCAATTGTAAGGACACGATTCGTAACGAACCGTAACAGTGTTGGGCTCGCACGTAAAAAGGCCCAAATAATATGATTTGTAGAACGTGGGTGTAAAGAACTAGGTTAACTGTGGTATCTCAAAAAGACTCACTCTCACGTAAATTAAAGATCTAAAGTTGGTACAACGATCCTTTTCTTTGGCGATCAATACAATTCTTTTTCTCTCCTTTCGCTCTTCTTCTTTTTTCTGTGCTTTTCTCTTTTTTCCTTTTCTGTTTCGATCCCTTTTCTTCATGCTCTTCTTTTAGTTTATATACCCCACTTTGTGTTCCATCCTCACCGCACACGTGTAGGTTGGGTCCAGAGGATTTCTTTCTGTCTCATCTAGCACCTCCTGGAACTTCCTATGGGCAGCTGTAAGGCTGCTTCCTTACTGTTCAGGTATCACCTCCACATTAATGCGGCCAGAGAGTTGGTTGAGAGGTCATTAATGCGAAGGCAGCTGTAGCTACAGATATTTGTTTGCCTTATCTCTTTCATCCTTGGTCGGTTATTCTATCTTTTATGGTGACCTAATTCTGAGGTCTGGTTGCAATAAGACCACGTCCTGATCGTCCTTGGACGCATACTGCCGAGGAGTATGGTGTCCTTGGACGGATACAGAACCCTACCCTTGTGATATTGACTACCATCCCCTTCAGTAACTACCTTATGACCTGACTTGGCCTCCTCGGACGGATATGCATCCTCGGATGGGCCACGGGCCCAACAATCCTGAACAACCCTGAACTTTATGGGCCTATTGATCGAACGGTCCCCACACTTATATCAAGAGACATGGAACATATGCATATTTTGAAATAGATGCTATCACATGATCCGGTTTGGTTATGTGATTTCACATAGAAAACAAGTGATTTTTTTAAAAGGGACAAAGTTTAGCTCCTCAAATCCAACATATGACAAAATTTTTGTCTTACATTTTTCTTTTTTAGAAGACACTGTATGGAAAGTCAACCAAGATTATCCTTGTATATTTTTTTGTAACATGAGTCATGTGATTTACTTAAATAATTTGATCTTGTTAGTTTTATGAATCTCTATGTAATGAGTTGGACAAAAATTCCTATAAACCTATTTAAATGGAACCCTATACACTTTATATATATATATATATATATATATATATATATATATATATTATTAATATATTTTGTACTATACCCGCTAAACTATCGAAATACATGACCAACCCTCCAATTTTCAAAATATGTTACACTTAACCTCCTACTGCATGTTTTACTATTAAATTTGATGAAATTTTTAGTCATTAAAACCAATTTACCTTTGTTGGTTATTTTGGTTTTTAGAGGGTGATAAATTGGATTTTCAATACAAAATTTTGTCTTACTTAACACTAAAATTGATGGTAAAGGAACATTAAAACATGATTATAATGGCAAATACAACCTTAGTGTCTGTTTAACATGATTAATTTTGCCAACTTATTTGACTATTTAGTTTATTTTTGCTACTATTCATGGGTCACACTGCATTTTTTAGCACTATTCATGAGTCTCCACTGTACTATTTCAGCTAACTTTTACCTTTATCTACAGTATTTTCAGCAAAAAATTTTCAGTTTCAGTAAAATAAGCGGATCCCAAACAGACTTTTAGGGTCCATTTGTGTAGTGCGGTTGCGTTTGTTTCCCTTGCGTTTTTTTGGCTGGTCCATGCACTGTTCATGGACCAGCCAAGTGATAAAAAAGGGTGAATAGTAATTTCTAGCAATAAAAAATATTTTGCTATAGTGTTTTCAATAATAAGTTTTCAGTTTTTAGCAAAATAAGCGGTATCTAAACACACACTTAGTGTGAAAGATTAAGATGAAAAAGTATAATTTGCCCCAATTTAAGGTAAATTCCACTAACATATCCTAAGGTTTTGGTTAATACCAACCAGGTTCAAGACTTTTCAAAACTAGCCAATTTGGTTCCTAAAGTCAACTTTTTTTTTTTTTTTGATACAAGATATAGAAATTCTACTTTATGTGTGTGAAATTTTTTCTTGGAGACTTGAATCCTAACTTTTGCCTCCCCTCCCACATCCCACAAACACTTATACTTATAGAGTGACCATCACAACAATGTTGTACAGTAGTGTCCCTAAAGCCATCTTAATCCCTAAACAATTAGTTTTGTTTTTTTCAATTGTTTTAAGGACTAACTGGCTTTAGGGACAAAGTTTTGAACTTGGTTGACATTAACCCAAACTTTAGGAGTGTTAATGAAATTTAACCTATAATTTATTAATGAAGAGGAGGAAGGAGAGTTGAAGAGGTGCCCGGATTGCAACGAGAACGGGTTGATACGGTGCCCAGGTTGTTGCTGCTCATTAATGTGTAAGGATGCCAATAAGTGATGCATATATTGTTAGGATTATGTTTTGAGATTCTATAAAATGTTACTATTTGTAGTGCTACCACTAGATTGCCATGAATTAATATACGTTTAGGTTTTGCTTTGAGATTTTTTTTTCTTTTCTTTTCATCTGTCTATATTATTATGCTTTTGTTTTCATCGTTAACGCTCTTTCTGAACAATGTTAAATAAAACCTGGCATTTTTGTTTTTAAAATTTAATTATCCATTTGGTTGAGTTTGTGAAACTTTTGTTTGTATATTTTAAGGTCTTTGTGGTTGTTTCTTTATCTTGATGGGAGCAGAAATTGTATTATGTGTATTTGACTGTTAGACACTTGGACTCTTGATTGGAATTATTCAGTTGGCCATATTAAAAATGGACTCTTTCATGCTGCATTTTGCACTTTGGTTGAAAGTTCAAAAACGTGTACAAAACACTTTTGAACGTTTAGACCCCCAAATTACAACTTAACCAATACAAGCAATATGTCAAACAACTAGTGTGCGAAAACTTAACACATGCTATAATACGAAATTGGTTAAAGACTATCTAAGCCATAACAAAATAAAACCACAGCAGATAATAAAAAGGCAAAGATAGAGAGGAAGGAAGATGCAAACACAAAGACAACACGCGATGTGTTATCGAAGAGGAAACCGAAGTCCTCGACGTAAAACCTCTCCGCCGCCCTCCAAGCGGTAATCAATCCACTAGAAAATACAGTTGGGATACAAGGACAGCAATAGACCCTCCAAGCCTAATCTACCCAGTGCACCTAAGTCCTCCAAGCTTCTTGCTCCAACGAGGTTGCGCCGAACCTTTTTCTTTCTAGCTTCCCGGATTCCGCTACTAGACCGTAGCATCAACCAATGAAGATTGGTTCCTTCCTAACTGCTTCCCAGAAATCCAAACAACTGTCTCACAGTGATGATGATGGTAAGAACCAGGTTTGGTATAATGTCTCTCAAGGATTTGACAATGGAGAGGAAGAGAGTAGAGGAATTTGAAGAGACTCTAAGGTATAGATTGTGGGTGAAACAATCTTGTTTTTCTTTAGGGTTTCTCTCTCAAAATTCTCTCTAAAAGCTCTCTTTCAATCGTGGGTAAAAGGGGTATTTATACTGGAGTGGGAGAGCAATGTGAAACGTCAGGTTTTACAAAACAGGGGTGGCTCGCGGCTTGACCTCGCGGCTTGACTAAGTCGCGAGATCCAGTCGCGAGTTAACCGTATGGCCAGTTGTCCTGTTTTGTCCTGTAGTGCTCCAGCTAGCATGACTATTCATCTTCCAGCATGCTTGGCACGTGTGCTGCTTCTGGCGGCTTGCAGCCGCGAGTCACCCGCGAGTCCCAGCCGCGAGTCTCTGTTTTCTTGCACACTCTTGAGCAATCTTCACTCTATCTCACTCACTACCCTTACAACAAACCCACCTAAATACAGGGTTACTAAATGCTGAATTACAAGCAAATTTGGCACGGAATAAAGCCAATTAGATGGTTGAATAAATTCAACCTTACATTGGTAATTTTGTTACTAAACTTAGAAGGTTCTTCCTACTAGAGCATTCCTAAATATCATAGACAGGACGTAATAACTAAGAAGTTTAGAAGAGGCCAAAACTTTTGAGAAGCATATGTTTATTTCTATGCAAGAGTGTCTCCCCATGTGCATTGCTGAAAGCTTTCCTTATTTTCATATACATTCAGTCTATTATGAACACCCAACAAGTGTGTGCGGTCGTGTTTCAGTGCATTTGTCTTTGCACATACTTCACAGCTTCGTATAATGCAATGGCAATAATTGTCAGGAGCCCCCAAGGATTGTACTATTGATTCATGGAACTCATTCTGAGCATGAAGTCTTCATTTTGACTTTTCCCTTTAGCATTTAACCAACCTTTTATTCCTTAGAATTTATCCTAGCTAGTAATTATCTAGTGTGAAACAAAGGGACTAATATTCAAATACTTAAAAGAGTTCCAAATAGCTGATTAACAAAAGATAAATAAATAGTCATGGATTTCATTGCTCACTTTTCTTGACCATAAATTATATTATACAAGCAAACGTTGGATACTCACTTTTCATGGCTTTCATTGCTCAGTTTTGCATAGTCTATCTTTATGTTTTGTTCAGATGTGATAGATTTGTGTAATTTGTGTGATTGATTGTATGGTCCCCGGCTGTACCTGTATCCTTGGGCGATTCTCTTTTTTGATATCAATAAGAATTGCATTACTTGTCAAAAAAAAAGTTGGATTTTATACTGTGTTGCTGTGAAATGTCAAGTCATTAATCATTATAAAGTGTAAAGAGTTCGAGCTGGCAATTGTTTGTGTCTCTTTTGCATTTAACATTTCCAAGTATCCCATTCTTGATTGTATTTGACCCCAAAGCCAAGGACCATGTGCTCTTGGAAATCCAGTCGTCTCCCATTCTGTGTTGTCATGTTAATTTGCAGCGTTTGGTAGAGAGGTACGTGCTAAGTAGTCATAGCCAAACCAAAAGCAAACTTTTTGGCAGCAGCTGGAAACCTTGATTTTCTTTGGAACTGGCAGTGACTTAATTTTTTAGTTGTATTATGGGGAAAAAGAGCTACATTTTTTGTGTATGTATTAGCTGTACCATAATATCTGGTTTAGAATAAATTTTTGCAATGAAAAACCTTAGCTAAACCAATTCTTCATTTCTAATATGGCCCCATTGCGGAAATAATTTGGATTAACTTTCCATGGCCTTTGAAATTTGAAGACTTAAAAACCCGTCTGATTCAAAAGACAGGATTCAACTCTTGCTAAATGCCAACAATAGGTTTGGCCTCTTGAACGAAGAAGCAAGCAGAGACGGACCTACCTTGGGACTGAGGGGGACCATGCGCACCCCACCCCCCCAAACTTTCGGAAAAAAAACCCTTTAGTTTACAAAAATTCATCAGACCACCCCCTTACCGAGCTGCCTTCTTCAAAATTTTATCTCTTCTACTTTGTCTTCTTCTTTCTTCTTCTCTGTCCTTTTCTTTGTTTGTTCAACAGGTCTGGTTTGGTCCACTTAATTTTCATTTCTTGTTTTATCCACTTAGCTCACGTGAGAGTAATAAATGATGAAAGTAATTTCTATAACACTTCACACGTTGTCTTTTACAGATTTGATTCCACCACCTTCAGGACACATGTTAAGCTTTTAACTTCTACCTTTTTGCATCTAATTTTTCAACATACCTAGGCATACACGTTTAAAAAGGATCATATTATTATAATATAAAAATTGGTTTAAAAAATATATATAATAATTGTTATTATTGGTTATATCATTTTTTTTGGGAATAACAAAGATATATCATTTTTAAAGACTCTTAAAAGCCTTACAAATTATATAATAGTTCCAAAAAAAATTAACTTTATACCAAACTATTGTATAAATAAACCCAAAATGGTATTTGATTGATACCCAAATACATTATTCTCTTAACCAAACCAAAACGATCATCGTATGAAATTGATTCATTTTTTTGTTTTTAATCTCAATCGAGAGCTCTCTATTCTCTCTCAACTCTCATTCATTCTCCTAATTGAATGAGTGATATTAGAGCTGCGTTTGGATTGGATTGATTGCGTCTGTGTCTGCATTTTGTTTGTTTTTTTTTTTTTCACGCATTTTTCAGATTGCGGCTACTGTTCATGCACTGTTCAATGAACAGTAGCCACAAAGTTTGACTTTTCAAACTTTTTTGGGCCCATCAGTGCACATCATGTACTGTTTACGGACCCACAAATTTCACTTTTCAGCAACTTTTTCATTAAAAATGGGTCCCACGGTACTATTTACACATTTAAAAATTATTTTGTTACAGTGTTTTTCAGTTTTCAATTTCAGTTTTCAGTTTTCAGCTGTATCCAAACGGACCCTAGGTATAATATAGATTTTACTAAGTAAGTCTTATAAATTGATGCGTCATCAATTACAAAAATTAATACAAATACTAATTTATTATTTGTTAAAATGACACTAATTACATTAATTACCACATCAATTTGTAAACTTTTTGCTAAAAATTTTCTAATAGTTTTAGCATTTTTCTAATTGCATATTAGCACATTGATAGTTTGTTAGTGCCAAATGGATAGTAATTTGCATTTTCATTAAAAATATATATATTCATATTCGGACCTCCCCCCCCAATCAAAATCCTGGTTCCGTCCCTAGAAGCAAGCAACCTTCTTCTATTCTCAGCTATATTTTGTGATTAAATCTAGATTCTTAGAATTAAATTTTGAAAGGAGAACATTTGGAACTCTCAGAAGACTTGTCTTTAGCAGCAGATATCTTGGAAGCTTACTTCTTCCATTTTTAAGCTTGAAACTTGGGACCCAACACCATGATAAAATACTAAAGAAGAAACATGGATTTATGAAAGTTTAATTCCTAAATCACTTCCGAATGGTATGCTTCTAGCATGCGGCTGTAGAAAAGCCTCATCTAATCTTATAGCAATAATTATCGATCTCATCTATCCAATACATATATCAAATTCATTAATATATCAATCAAATACATTAATCCCCGCTTCGGGGCCTCCTCAAAATTAATACATGGGATTTACATGCTATAAGAGGAAGGATGCGTACTTGTCATACATGAAATACCTTCTTCCTGCTTTAGGCCATGTTGCCGCCTCAAAATCATTTTCGACATGGCAAGGCACCATGCCAAAATCATACTGCCGCAAAATCAATTTTGACACAGCAAGGCAATATGCCAGAATCATGTCGTCTAGCGACGATCTGCAGAAATCATGGGGACAGTGAATAGTTGGATTGATAAAGATCTCCCAGGTGATCCTATCTGGGCTGAAGGCTGAGGCAAGAGTAGCCTTAATGGATGTTAAATTGAATTTGCCAGCTATAACCCTGGAAGGAGATGTAGTCCGCATCATTAACCCAATTCAAAGCACCAATTGCAAATCAGATCAACTAATAGCTCCAATTGAATGCGAAGTCCATGACCTACTAGCTCCTCATTTACCATGGTTTATTATCAATATTATTGCAGCTTTTAAAAGGATAACGAATTGTGATTCATATGAATGTAGGCCTGTGCAACAAACCTTCAATCCGACCAAACCACTCAATTCACTCTGCTCTGCACTGCCTCGTATGGATATGATATTTATTTTCAAGTGGGTTGGATAGATTCAACTATTAAAGTGACTAGTACTACCTCGTATGGATATGATATTTATTTTCAACCAAATTCTGTAGGTTCAACTATTAAAGTGGCTAGTCGATACCTATGTATATGTGTGTGTATAAATATCCATCTCTTTTTAATCTTTATCTCATATCAAATTTAAAGTGTATTTTAAAAATAAAATTAAAAAAATTAACTCCATGATTTACACATGTCAATATGAAAAATGTGATACTTTTTCAAATTATTTATAAACATACATAATGACATGGATATGGTAAGAAACTAAGCATAGCCTTTTTTTGTTGAGAAAAAGTTAGAAAGTACTCATACCTTAAGACGTGGCTATTTTGATTTACAAGAAAGTGGACACTTCCTATGATTTCCTTTAATGATTTATATTTTTGTTGCAAGTTCTTCTATGGCTTATAGGATTTAGAGAAAATAATTTTTAATTTTTATGTGCAAATGGTAAAATAAAATTTGAAGTGTACACTTTGCTTATTTTGCTATAAAATGTTTTCATCGAAAATCTTTTACATTTGAAATCAATTTTGGTAAAATATTTTTAGGTGTTTGGTGCAATATGTAAAATTTGTTAAGCACAAACCACCAAAATTAATGGCTAAGCCATTAGAGCCGCTAGCATCGACTGCTCGATTATCGACTTCTGTCACTGAAGACCTAGGCATCTAGCCACTAGATATTTTGGGAGGGAGGGGGGTGGTAGGGGAGAGAGCCACTGTGTGTTTTTATAAAATGTTTTACCTTCTTTTTAATGTTAAAATGTTTTGCAAAAAAAATTATGATCAACATAAAACATTTTCAATTTTAACTAAATGTTACAATGAAATAAATATAGTAAAATGCTGCAAAAAATGTCTTCCGTAAAACTTTTTTTTTCAACGAATAAACAGACCGTAATTAGTATATAATACATAACTAAAACTAACTCGCCTAATTCACCCAATCCACCTAGTTGAAACCACCCAAATTTTCAATTAAGCCACCATTTTTGTTGGTTGGTGAGTCAGTAGTGGTTTGAAAATTTTCTAACCTGCCAATGGTGAATTAGTTTTTTAAAAAAAATTGAAAGAAAAATAGCCAATTAATTCATTGCGAAAAAAAAATGTTATTGAAATATACTTAGATGATCCTAATCATTTTCTTTTTCTTTTTTGGGGTCATTCTTTGAGTGTTTTGCTCACAAATAAGAAAGACTTATTAACGCTTTATTTTTTTTTTTTTTTTTTTTTTTATTTTTTGAGATTCATTTGAAAAATTTAGGAATAAAAAAATGGTATGTTGTGTTGATCCAACAAAGAAAGGCGTGAGAGTGCTCTTCACTTAAATAATTTTATTAGCTAAAAATTGAACAAAACAAAACCAATGAGCATTTTTGCTAGTACTCATTTTCCTTCCATAGTAGTATCATGACTCACCTGTACCAAACAAATGAATAACTAATTGTTTTATAAGACTTACTGCATACGTAATACTTTTACATTTTTATAACAAATTTTAAATAATAAAGTACAGTATTATTAGTTCGAATTTAAATACTCTATAAAATTAATTTCTTAACCATTAATAACAACCTATAATAATCTGTTATTTAAAATTTGTTATGAAAAGTGTTATAAAAATATTGTGAAAATAAAATTATTCTTGTTTTATTTATTTAATAAATCGGACCAATTAACACAAAAGTAGAATAAAAAGGTGAAGCCCATCAAAGATCAATCCAACTGGTGGGCCGGCCATTTTGTGAGTGTACATCACTTGATCCAATCCAACCATAAAAAAAAAAAAGCTATGTTGAATTGAGTATACGTCACGCGCTATATTGCGCGTGGTTTTCGATGAAAGCAGTGACAGAAATATAAGGCAAAGTCCATTGCCCAGGAAAGTGAAAGTAACGCACGCACCACGAGCAGTTAGTGTTACGGTCAGTAAAACAGTCAATTCCTTTGTCTGAAATAGGGGCTGTGTTAAGCGACACTACGGGTCCTTTTGGATTTTGGATAGGGGTGGCCATCATGTTCGTGTGTCAGATCTGTGTTGTGCCAATTCATAAGTATTTGATTGTATAAGTCATTACTAATCTAATATGTTTATTAAACGAGTCAAAATTTCTCAACCTTAATACGATCTATTTCTTAAATGAGTTAGTCATGTCAACCTGTTTATCAAAATTTATCAAAATGAAAAGGAAAAAAAAATGAAAAAACAAACAAATAAATTTTTTTAATATAAAATTCAAAACTAACGAGTAATTGCATTACAAATAATCACTCAAAACTAAAGCATATCACAATATCACAAATAATCAATCACAATATGTTAAAGAAAATAAACTACAACAACTAATAAGTTTATATACCTAGAGTTTGAAGTGTATATTGGTAAAATGTCATTTAATTAAACGGGTCAGATGGGTCAAACGGGTTCTATATGTTCAACACTAACCCAACCTGTTTATTAAACGGGTCGGCCATGTCAACCTAAATATAACACAAACTCGTTAAACCTCAATCCATAACCTACTAATTTCATGTTGTGTCGTGTCGGATTCGCGGGTCGTGTCCAATTCTGTCATCCCTACTTTTGGATACAACTTATTTTACTGAAAACTGAAAATACTGTAACAAAATAATTTTTAAATGTGTGAATAGTGCTGTAAAACCCATTTTTAATTAAAATTTTGGTGAAAAAATATGTTTGTGGGTTTGAACAGTGCACAGGACCCACTGACAGTGCCATTTCAAACCAATGTGTGGACGTTCAAAGTGCTAGTGGGTCTCGTGCACAGTGCATAGGATCCACTAGTAGGTCTGTGTCCCACGTGAAACCAACTTCTGGTATAAAAAAAAGAAAAATTAAAAAAAAAAAAAAAAAAAAAAAAAAGTAAATGTGAAAACTCAAAACGCAGATGTGAAACCTCTTAATCCAAATGCTCACTAGAAGCTACCCATTAACAACAATTTTTTACACTTTTTTTTGACATTTTTTTTTTCAGTTTTATAAGTATTTTTATATTTTTTTTTTATCTCATTTTTTATTACGACTCAAAACCTTAATAAACACCACACGTAACTCGTAAACATTTCCCATCATTTTATAACATTCTTTACATGACCTAACTAGTTTACCCACTGACTCTCTCTCATTGGCCAATACAATACGGCAACACTGCCTTCAATTTTCAAACACCACGAAATCCCTGAACTCCATTTTACTTTTTCAGTTACAAACTGAAACGGTAGTTTCCAAACATAAAAGGAAAAGTCAGTTTGTGACTTTGCAGAGCTCCAATGAGACTCTTTATGAATGGAGGCTTTTTTTTTTTTTTTTTTGGTGCTAAAATTCTAGTGGATGGCGTTAGCTTCATTTTTTTTTTAATTATTATATCTTTTATTTGATGATAAGAGATTTTATTAGCTAAGTTAGTTAAAATTTATTTCCTAAACAGAGTTTAGTTAATATGTTAAATTTTTATATTAAATTCAAACACATTACTGCATTATTTTTTATTATCATTAAAAAATATAAAATGGAATAAAACCTTAACAAAATGGAACGGTTGGAGCATAATATTTTTAGAATGAAAATTATCACCATTTCTTAAAAACAAAAATAGGATATTCAGAGTTATTTAAGTACTAAGGGGCTGTTTGGTATTGTTGTTTGTACAACAGTTTTCAGTTTTTAAATAACAATAACACTTCCAACACGTATTTTTATAATACTCAAACATGTATTTTTACAACACTGAAAACTGAACAACAACACTTAAACACTGCTACGAAATAAGCCCTTAATTATTTGCTTGGTGTGTTTAGTCCTCCTATTCTACACATGCTGTTTTATTACATAAAATAATATTTTTTATGTTGCCTTAAGATGCTAGTTAAAAATTTCGAATCTAATAAGAGCATTTGCAGCAGTGTAGCTATATTGCTAAATTTTAGCTACACTGCTGCTCAAATGATGCTCCAGAAGTGGAGTTAAATCTATTTTTTTTAGCTTCACTGCTACAGTGCACATCTATAGATAGATGTGCACTGTTCATTAAAGCTAAAAAAAAAATTTATTTTATCACCCGGCTTCTATTATTTTATTCCACTAGCTTCCACTTGCTTATTTCTTTTTTATTCTTTTATCCATGCCTCTCTCTCTCTCTCTCTCTCTCTCTCTCTCTCTCTCTCTCTCTCTCTCTCTCTCAAACACTCTCATCTCATCTCTGAGACTCTGAAGCTCATCTCTCTCAATTCACTCTCTCAACTCCGATCCGGTCTCTCCATTCACTCTCTCAACTTTGGTCCCTCAGACCCACGCCGCCGAAGCCCAATGTCACAGAAGCTCAACTCTAGTCTCTCAACTCCCACCGAAGCCTAACGTCACTGAAGCTCAACTCCAGCCCCTCAGACCCACGTCACCGAAGCCCAACGTCATCGAAGCTCAACTCTAGTCTCTCAACTCCCACCGAAGCTTAACTCCGGTCCCTCGACGTTTGGGTAGCTAGATTTGGGTTTGGTGGGTTCGATTTGTGATTTATGGGTCCAATTTGTGATTTGTGGCTGTGGGTTTGTTTTGTGGTGTGCTGTGGGTTTGTTTTGTGGTGCTATGTTGGCGGTGGTTGTGCCATGTTTTGTGGTGTTGTGGGTTTTTTTTTTTTTTTTTTTTCCTGTTGTGGTGGTTGTGGTTGTGGCTGATGGTAGAGTGGTTGTGGTCAGTGCTATGATGTTTTTTTGGATAATGGAATATATTATTTTATTGTAGTGGTTATATTATTTTATTGTGATGTTTATATTATTTTATTGTGTTGAAAACTAAAATAGATTCACTGCTACGATATGTGTAGGTAAAATAGATAAAATAACTTTTGATAGAACTAAAAAACTAAATTTTTAACTCCACTACTGTGAAAAATACTCTTAAGAGCTTTTGAAGTATTTTCCTCCAAAGTAAACTGTGGTTATAGATTAGTCATTTTGGTGAGACATATAGAAATACAGACAAAGGGAGCTTGTTTGGCATTTTTGTTCAGAAAGAGAAAGAGAGAGAGAGAGATGGAGGGTGCTGGTACTGAAGCTGAGGGGCAGGGTGAAATGAATGGGGATCAGGAGATTCTAGGACCTTGTATGAGCAGCTATGTGGACCAAGAAAGCACCGAGAGTCACAGATACTACCTAGCTCGCAGAACTGTGCTGGAAATGATCAAGGACCGAGGCTATTCTGTACCCACTTCAGAGATCGAGCTCTCTCTCCAAGACTTCAGAGCCATTCATGGCCAAACTCCCGACATTGAGCGCCTCCGCCTCTCCGCCACTCATCGCACAGACCCTCTCAAAAGAGTAATAATGCTTTTCTGGGTTTGTCTTGGTTTTTCCAATGAATCAGGTTTTTTTTTTATTCCTTGTTTCTTGTGTCTTGGACTAGCAAATAGTTCTAGTAGTAAGCCTTTTCTGGGTTTGTCTTGGTTTTTCGATTTAATGAAGTCTTGGACTAGGAAATAGAATAGTACAGTGCTAGAAATATGGTTCAGTTAGTTCAGTTTCTGTTGTTTCTTGTGTTTTCTTTGGGTGCTAAATGTTAAGTTTTAGCCCCTTTTTTCTTAGTTTCTGTGTAGGCTAGGCATTTTGTTTCTTCATTAGGTGAACTTAAAGATTTGCATGTATATTCATCGGTTAAAAAAAAAAAAAAAAAAAAAACCAGAAATTTGCATGTACATCAGGTTTTTGTTTTGAGCATTTATGGATGAAAGTAACCTGCAGATTATATTAAAAAAACACTCAGCTGAGCTAAGCTTTAAAAAAAAAAAAAAAATCTTTGTTACTTTTCTTTGTCTAGTAAATACAAAATAGTAATGGTGTGCTAAAAATACTATTCACTTTGTAAGTTTTAGCCTTTTTTTATTTGCGTTTCTGATTGTTTGGTTGCTGTGTATGCTAGGCACCTTGTTCTTCATTAGGTGAACTTCAAATTTGCATGTACATAATAGGTTTTAGTTTGGAGGATTTAAGGATGAAAGGAAACTCCAGATTGTATTAAAAGCACACTCAGCTCAGCTAAATTAGTATTTGTTTTCATGTTCATGTTGAGGTCTGTTGCCTTAGTCATTCTCACCCTCTATTTAATTTGCCTGCACTTTCTTTAGCCGCACTAAACTCTTCCTCTCATTTTGAGCCCAATTTGTTGTACCTTTAATTTGGCTAGAAGCTAATTTCATCACCTTTCACGCCAACATGCAGTATGTGCCATCTGTTTCTTGTGGTTATTTTTTATAAACTTCAGTATGGATTTTCATAGTGCATTTGTTTACTTCGTTTCTGATATATGGTACAGTAAATATAAATAGCATTTGATCATGGTGCAAAGTGGTATAGATTTTGTTGTTAATTCTGTTATTGGCTAAGATTTTCCTGCTTAATTTTTGAGCTGTGTTTCGTTTTAGTCTTTTTCTTTGGGTGTAAGTACTGGTGTTTGATGACAAAATGTAATGCTAGATTGTCTTGACATGAGAATTTTTATTGAACAGAAATGAATTATTGATAGACTTAACACGCCATTTGTATTAATAGAAAACCCTATGTGAAGATAGTTTTCCGCATTTTTCTGTATTTGGTAGTATCTGAAAAAAATAAAATAAAATAAAAAAATAAAAATAAAAATAAATAAAAAATAAAAATAAAAACTATTTCTTAACTTCCCTTATTTAGCTTGGCGTGAGATAGAGTTGTTTTTCACTAAAATTTTTTGAAAAACAATTATATCTCACGCGAAGCTAAATAAGAGAAGTCAACAAATAGTTTTTCGACTCATTTTAAAGTTACTACCAAACATAGGAAAATGAGATAGTTTTCTAGGAAATGCTTTTTGAAAAATGATTAATTTTCCAGAAAATATTAAAGTCGAAACAAACAGAGCGAAGTGTCAGAAAAAAAGGCAGCAATAGGAAATGTTGTGTTATTTATTTTTTGGCACTTTATTTGCTTTCGAGATTTGATTTTAGTTATACATCAAGCAGTCCTTATTTGATAAATCTAATGATGGTTTTTATTTTCATTTTTAATTGCAGATTTTGGTAATTTTTTGTGGCCCAAGTATGGTAAAAGTTAATTCGATCCGTCTCATTACAAGTCAGATTGCCAACAAGGAGACTTTAAGTGGGTTGATATTAATAGTGCAAAACCATATAACAAACCAAGCTTTAAAAGCTGTGGATATTCTTCCATTTAAAGTTGAAATATTCCAGGTTAGTTAGCCCTTTGCCTTTTAACATGCCATCTATTGTCTTGATCTACTTATCCTTTTTCCGTGGTCTGGTTTCGGAAAACTTAGGTTTTTCATGGGTCATATGCACTGTTGTTGTGTGTACACACTTAAAATCTGGTGCTTTCTTTATCACTAAATGAGAGTATATGATATAAAAATTTAATGTAAAATTTTATTTTTTTGACCACGTAGAAAAAGTTGTCTCCACATTGTGCCTTCAACAATCTAGAAAGATACTTTGTCTAGAACAAAATCTTCTATTCTTCAAAGTAACATAGAGTTCCTAAACTACTGTCGGGCACCTCAGGTCAAAAAATTAATTGACTAACTTGTTCTTCTTACAATGTACAGTTATGGATGTTTAAGGCACATATAGGTTCCTGTCTTTTTTTTATTTAAGATTGAAAAGGACTGCATTATGTGGCTTTGCGTGAATGAAGTTCTTTTGAATATTCTCACTTTTATTAAACTTGTTTACTAATCCTTGAGTCTGAAGTTAATAATCTAATACTTCCAAAAGCTTGAGTTGATGGGAAATGTTAAATTTAATCATTTATTGATCTCATTCGCCAACATTTTCATGATGGGTTTGTTTTTTGTCAGATCACTGACATGCTGGTTAACATTACTAAGCATGTGTTAAAGCCAAAGCATCGCGTTCTGACTGACCAAGAGAAACAAAGGCTCTTAAAAAAGTACAACATAGATGAAAAGCAGGTCAGTTCTTTATTTTATTTTATTTTTGGATAATAAAATCTAGAAAAGCACTTATCAGTAAAATTAAAATAAAATTTAGAAAAGCTACAGGGGAGATATCTCAGGAAACAGAGCTTGTTTGATTTCTTTGGTAAATCTGGCAGTGGATTATTGCTTTGTGTGTGTTTATAATGAAATTATTTTTTTACATCAAATGTGCTAATAGGAGCATATGTGCATCCGATGTACTTGTATTGATACTTTGATTTCTGGAATAGTCATGCAAATATTTAATGCTTCTTCAAGACTACTCAATTCAACTAACTCTTGATCCTAAGCCCCGTGTAAATGGGGTTGCCTTTTGGAAGGAAGTGGATTAATTTTCATAATCTATTTTTTTTTTCCACAATAAATGGATTGTATGGTGTGCCTAAAAAATTTTGTGATTCTTTGGTGGATAGGCAGGGGAAAATAAGAGGAAGACTTAAGAATTGTGGCTATCATAGGTGTATTGCTTTATCTTAGTTTAAGAAATTGTTATATTATATATATATATATATATATATATATATATATATTAATTGTGGACTTGTTTGGAAATTTTTAGAATTATGAGATGGTATATTATGAAATATGCTAAAGCAGGAACAACAATTTAGCATATGATAAATCTGAACTGCAATTTGCATTTCTCATGCAATATGCCTTATGTTTTTCTGCATAAGGTAGTTTCTTCAATATATATCTTTATTAATTATAAAAAAAAAAAAAGGGTTTGTGTTACAAAAAAGTACATAGTAAAGGGACTTAGCTGTAGTCATTTGATTGACAATAGGACATAAATTTTAGTGACCTCATATGGTCTCAATGGTGCTATGCAGAAATTTCATATTTCCTGTCAATGTTCTCTGTTTGTTTGTGAAGGAAGAACATTTTTACTATTACCAAACTTTCAGATCTGAAAGATCTATCTTGGTTCAGGATTTCGCCCCAAATATATGGCATTCTCAATGCTTCTACCCTTTCAAGTAAAATATACAGTATGTTACTTCTTGGGGTGACCTGTATCACAAATCTCCTGAAGTGCTTTTAAATAATGTAAAGAGTTATTTCTATTGTATCATTCTTGCTATCCTTTGTTGGAAATGTGATTCAAATTTCATATTTCCCTCCACGACAATTGCTGAAAACCTTATTGGGGTATTTCCATCTTAAGCTACTCTTTTTATAGAATTTATGCTTTTGAACCGTGGAATGAAGTAACTGCTACAACTGCTATATAGCGGTATGTTGGCTTGGCTGGGTGCACTACAGGATTTTATCGTCTAAGAGTGGGGTATTGCCATCTTGATCTGCTCTTTGTACTAGCTACAAACCATAAGCATAGCACAACTGAAGGGTGAAAATTCATTCTAATCCCCAATAAATAAAGCGTTTTCCTCTTTGAAGCAGGAAGCTAAGAAATCGATTCAATTTCCATTCTTTGGGCTACAAGAGTTTGAAAACTTCCATTATGTGAGGACTCAAATACTTGGGTGCACTGGTATTGCATTTAGATTTGAGGATTTAAAATCAAGGAAATCATTTAACCATATTAGTATAAATTGCTTCATCAAAATTCTAACGACAAACATATGATGGATTTAGGTTACAAAGGTTTGCCTTGATTGTATCATGAATCTGAACTAACATCTCACACCTGATCATTTCAAACTCATATCAGTAAGGCATAATTCTATCCATGATAAAATCAATGGAAGAATCTTAGAGTTTTCTTACTCAAATGAAACCATTTAAACAGATAAACTAAAATTCAAACATTCTGTTATAATAGTTTACTAAAAGGCCTGACCCCCCAAAGAGAGAGAGAGAGAAGACATATAAGGAATGTTACTTCTACTATTTTATAATGCTTTCTCATCACGTAAAGTTGGTTCATGGTTAAGTTGTTTCTGTTTTAGCTTCTTAGTTTGGGGATGGAATTGATAATCCTTGAGCTTTCTTTTGTCTGACAAGATAGAAATGGTACAGTTTCTTCTTAATGCTGATTTTGTTTCTTCTGATGGTAATTGATAATAAAATAAGGCAATGAACTTATGCCTTTAGGTTGTGAATGTCGTTTGTTGGCCAACTCAAAGTTGACATAGGTATTATTAATTTAGCCAGCATGTAATTTGTTGTCTGCAGTGTCTTGATAGAGGAAAACTGCTCTTTGTAGCCAATAGATTATGCCAAAAACTTATCACTTCCCATTTAAGGCATATGAATTATGATTATGTGTTGATTTATTTAAATTGCTCAAAGTCAGTGTTATATTTCACTTTGGTTTTCTTTCCTCAGCTTCCTCGAATGTTGCAAAAAGATGCAATTGCAAGATACTTCGCCCTTGAGAAAGGGCAAGTGTTGAAGGTTACCTATGGTGGTGAAATCACCCAGTCGCATGTTACTTACCGATGTGTCTGGTGATGCCGATGCCTTCTTTAATTCAGTTTTCTTATGCATCTTCCTCTTTAAGTTCTCTTGTATCATCTGATGTATGCTTGCTTTATGAACGCTTCAGGTCACACTACCTATGATGCTTGGTAGTGATGTGTGCTTTATGAAACAGTTTGGGTTACTATGATCCTTTGTAGTTCATTAACAGTCTTATTTTCATGTCATTTTGGATCTCTTAATATGGTTTACTGCTTTACAAAGATTTTGCATCCCCAGTCCTAGCTAAAACGCAAGGCATAGCAAATTGAAGAAAAATACTATATATATTGAAGTTGTTAGAATGTCTGTTAAATGATTGAATTGATTATTTTCTAACCATTCCAAAATCAACCATTTATGATTTTGGAATGGCAAAATGCATCCATTGGTCTAAAGATAACTGTGAACATATTAAGCTTTTTTGTTTTCTTTTATGTTATAATTCAGTTGTTAAATTGGGCATAATGATCCTAGGGATGGCCATACCCATTGGGTAATGGATATCTAACCCTACCCGATCCAATTATTCTGGGTAATACTCAGTTCTTAATGGGTAGAAGGTAATTGGGTAGGGTTTGGATATTATCCATTATTACCCATTTAACTAATTAGATCTAACTCAAACCCAATTCAACCAAATTATTATGGGTAAATCTCAACCCACCCAATTACCCAATAATCAAAATTACCAAATTGCCCCTAAAACTTGAAAATGACCAAATTATTCCTAAAATCCTCTAAAATTGCCGAAATGCAGTGGGGCTAGTGAATTCGCGGCCCAGTCCCACTCTACATGGGGGCCTAGGGCCTAAGCCGAGGAGAGCCATTGCCGAGGATGACCTCTTGCTCGACACCTCACGAAATGCTTGAAGAAAGGGGGAAACTGAGTTCAGGGGTAGGGTAAGGGAAAAAGCTGCCAACATCATAATACCAAGCCCTGTATCTGACAAGTCCATACTTTAAACCATATCTTTTAACTTTCCCAACGACCCCAAACCATACTGGGTATGGGTTGACAGGACAGGTCTGCACCCCAGAAAAGTGAAACTTACACGTGGACTCTAAAGAGGAAAACAAACATGAGTATAAAAGGGGGGAGAAAGGGAAGGATAGGGGGATCCTGGGACAGCGTCCGAGCACTTGGATCCTACAACCCGCACCAATGGAGGGTCTAGCTAGTCAAGCAGACTTGCCCGTACAAGAATTTTCATAGACGCCACAATCAAACCGTCCACCTGTGCCCAAGGTCATGCCTTTCAAGCCCACTCTCTACAAATCATATTGTTGGGGCCCTTTGCATATGAGCCCAACGTCAATCTTGGGCCGTTAAACAAATCGTGTCCCTACAATTGGCGCCGTCTGTGGGGAGGGCTTGCGCGTTGGTTCAGGTGGCGGCGGAGTTAAGCCTTTGTCGAGCAAGGGTCTATGACGGTGCCTTCATTACCAGCGACATGTTGTTGTTGTTCCAACATAAGTTCCCACTAGGAGCTATGCCTGGCAGTGCCAAGGGCACAGGCAATTCTAGGGGCTTCCAACATTAAGTTAACCCCTACCCACCGGGGTCAAAGGCTAACCTTTGGAAATTAAATCAATAGATAAGTAAAGAAAAACCATAAGTTTTGGACAGAACCAAGGCCTTGCATGGTCCTCGAACCCAAGCCTCTGGGGAAATCAACTACTTAAAAGAAAAATACAAGTTTTGGATAGAACCAAGGCCTTGTATGGTCTTCGGACCCAAGCCTCTAGGGAAACCAACTACTTGAAAGAAAAACCACAAGTTTTGGACAGAACCAAGGCCTTGTATGGTCCTCGGACCCAAGCCTCTGGGGAAACCAACTACTTGAAAGAAAAATACAAGTTTTGGACAGAACCAAGGCCTTGCATGGTTCTCGGACCCAAGCCTCTGGGGAAACCAACTACTTAAAAGAAAAATACAAATTTTGGACAGAACCAAGGCCTTGCATGGTCCTCGGACGCAAGCCTCTGGGGGAAACCAACTACTTAAAAGAAAAATACAAGTTTTGGACAGAACCAAGGCCTTGCATGGTCCTCGGACCCAAGCCTCTGGGGAAACCAACTACTTAAAAGAAAAATACAAGTTTTGGACAGAACCAAGGCCTTGCATGGTCCTCGGACTCAAGCCTCTAGGGAAACCAACTACTTGAAAGAAAAACCACAAGTTTTGGACAGAACCAAGGCCTTGTAGGGTCCTCGGATCCAAGCCTTTGGGGAAACCAACTACTTAAAAGAAAAATACAAGTTTTGGACAGAATCAAGGCCTTGCATGGTCCTCGGACTCAAGCCTCTGGGGAAACCAACTACTTGAAAGAAAAACCACAAGTTTTGGACAGAACCAAGGCCTTGTATGGTCCTCGGACCCAAGCCTCTGGGGAAACCAACTACTTAAAACAAAAATACAAGTTTTGGACAGAACCGAGGCCTTGTATGGTCTTCGGACCTAAGCCTCTGGGGAAACCAACTACTTAAAAGAAAAATACAAGTTTTGGACAGAACCGAGGCCTTGCATGGTCCTCGGACTCAAGCCTCTGGGGAAACCAACTACTTAAAAGAAAAATACAAGTTTGGGACAGAACCAAGGCCTTGCATGGTCCTCGGACTCAAGCCTCTAGGGAAACCAACTACTTAAAAGAAAAATACAAGTTTAGGACAGAACTAAGGCCTTGTATGGTCCTCGGACTCAAGCCTCTGGGGAAATCAACTACTTAAAAGAAAAATACAAGTTTTGGACAGAACCAAGGCCTTGTATGGTCCTCGGACTCAAGCCTCTGGGGAAACCAGCTACTTAGAAGAAAAATACAAATTTTGGACAAAACCAAGGCCTTGTATGGTCCTCAGACTCAAGCCTCTGGGAAAACCAAGTACTCAAAAGAAAAACTACGTTACATGGACCTTAAAATCTGTCCGAGGATAGCTCCCCATTAACAATTGGGTTAATCCCTAAACTGCATGGATTCCCAAGTCTGCTCTCGGGCCCTCAGTACCAAAGGGATTGATGCAATATAGATCAACATGTTACCAAAAACACAATCGAAGTCCCTCACTGCTCGACCATCCTCTCGGATGAATTATTTAGAGTTTATCGTTCTCGGACGATCTCCTCGCACGTATTACGGAACATTCGACTGTTATCTCGGTTAGTTTCCTGAATTTAATTTACTGTGAATTATCGTTATTATGCCTAGTAATGTCGGTAAATTAGAATTAGTCGGATTATGTTTCAAGGTTTCCTGCTCCAAGTATCATTGAAGAAAAACACACAGAGCACACCCATTCAAAAAGTAGTTGTTGCAAAAAAAAAAAAAAAAAAAAAGAGAAAAATATTCAAAACAAGTAAATAAATTCCACTTTTATTAAGACAAAGAAATAGTACAACGTACAATGAAAAGCTGGAATAAGCTTATATTAAAGCTAACTACATAAGCGAAAAGAAAGGTACAAGAGAGTAAAGAGAAAGCCGAGGAGGTAGTACAGAGGAGAGGTTGGCTGTTGTTTCAAGGCGTTGTTCAAGGAAAACCATTCCTCGGCACTTTTACATGCCTATAACTCAGGCAGCCAAAGAACCCAACGTGGGGCCTGCACCGTTGAAGAAAAGGCGTAGAGAGCCCGACTTCGGGCTAGCGGAGCTGAAGAAAAGGTGCAGAGAACCCAACTTGAGGCCAGCACCGCTGAAGAAAATGTGCAGGGAGCCGGAAGTTGATGGGCCTTCACGTAACCACGTCTGCGATAAAGCAGACGACACTGATGGCGAAAAACTTTACTTCTAATGCACCAAGAATTTGGTGCGACCAGTACCTGCTCCGGATTTTGACTAAAAGAAGGAGAAACACCATTACCCCCTTTGTCAAGACGGAATATTTTCTTGAATCTGTGCCTCCCTTGCCCAGACCACGCTACCTTAAGTCTCAGAAGGACTCGGCGCCTCTGTGGCGGATGGAGTTCCTTCACCCCAACCCGCGCCTCAAGCATATTACGCTAAGGGTTGATAACACCGGATATGGAGGCTGCGATTATGGCTGAAGGATTATGGTTTGGGAGGAAACTGAAGGATTTATGTGTAAGTAGAACAACCTCCTATCCTATTTATTTAAAAGACAAGGAGGTGACATTTAATTCACGCAGAGTTCCAAGGAACGCTACAGACAAAATGGTTTCGGCTCAATTCCCAACACCACCTGCAACCATAAGATTAAAGGATTCTCGTGAAGGCGCGTCTCGAACACTGGAACGTCAAAGGGCACCGCGTGACTAAAGACTAAAGGAATGCCTCTTAATCCGGTGCATCTCCTATGCAAATGGAAAAGCCCAAACATCAAAAAGTACATAATCTGAGTGAGTCGTGATGTGGGCCCAGTATTATCAAAATCCTCATCCCCAACTAAAAGTCGGGCAGCAGGATTTTAAGGGGCTATTGTGGGGCTAGTGAATTCACGGCCCAGTCCCACTCTACATGGGGGCCCAGGGCCTAGGGCCCAAGCCGAGGAGAGCCATTGCCGAGGACGACCTCTTGCTCGGCACCTCACGAAATGCCTGAAGAAAGGGGGAAACTGAGTTCAGGGGCAGGGTAAGGGAAAAAGCTGTCAACATCATAATACCAAGCCCTGTATCTGACAAGTCCATACTTTAAACCATACCCTTTAACTTTCCCAACGACCCCAAACCATACTGGGTATGGGTTGACAGGACAAGTCTGCACCCCAGAAAAGTGAAACTTACACGTGGACTCTAAAGAGGAAAACAAACATGAGTATAAAAGGGGGGAGAAAGGGAAGGATAGGGGGATCCTGGGACAGCGTCCGAGCACTTGGATCCTACAACCCGCACTAATGGAGGGTCTAGCTAGTCAAGCAGACCCACCCGTACAAGAATTTTCATAGACGCCACGATCAAACCGTCCACCTGTGCCCAAGGTCATGCCTTTCAAGCCCACTCTCTACAAATCATATTGTTGGGGTCCTTTGCATATGAGCCCAACGTCAATCTTGGGCCGTTAAACAAATCGTGTCCCTACAGCACTCTAAACCAAAAAAATGACCAAAATACCCCAAAAATCTAAAAATTACCAAAATATCCCCGAAACATAAAAAATGATCAAAACAACCCCAAAACCTAAACTATGACCAAAATACCCCCGAAAACTAAAAATTACCAAAATACCCCATAAACCAAAAAAATGATTGAAAGACCACCGAAACCTAAAAATTACCAAAATACCCTCTAAATCTAAAAAATGATCGAAATACCCCCTGAAACCTAAAAATAATTGAAATGCCCCCATAAACTTAAAATTATTGAAATACCCTTTAAACCTAAAAAATTATCGAAATACTCCTGAAACTTAAAAATTAGCAAAAAAAAAATCCCTCGAAACATTAAAAAAAATGATCAAAACACCCACAAAACCTAAAAATGACCAAAATACCCCTAAAACCTAAAAAAATGACCAAAATACCCCTGAAACTAAAAATTACCAAAATAACCCCTAAAATTAAAAAATGATCGAAAGACCATTGAAACCTAAAAAATGAACAAAACACCCTCAAAACCTAAAAAATGACAAAATACCCCCGAAACATAAAAAATTACCGAAATACCCCCTGAAACCTAAAAATGACCAAAATACCTCCTATAAACTTAAAATTACCAAAATACCCTCTAAACCTAAAAAATGCTAAAATACCCCTAAAATCTTAAAATTACCAAAATACCCCATAAACATATAAAATAACAAGAATACCCCCAAAAGCTATAAATAATTGAAATACCCCCCTAAATCTAAAAAATGACTGAAATACTCTTGAGACCTATAAAATTACCAAAATACCCCGAAACCTATAAAATGACAAAAATGCCCCTAAAACCTATAAGATGATAAAAATACACCCAACCCTAAAAAATGACCAAAAGATCCCAAAACCTAAAAAATAACCAAAATACCCCCAAAGCTTAAAGAATAACCAAAATACCCCCCAAAACCTAAAAAATGACCAAAATACCCCTGAAACATAAAAAAATTACCCCTGAAACCTTGAAATTACCAAAATACCTCCAAAATCTATAAAATTACCAAAATAGCCCCAAAATATAAAAATTACAGAAATATCCCTAAAACCTAAAAAATGACAAAAATGCCCCCTTAATCTAAAAAATGACTGAAATACCCTTAGAATCTAAAAAAATGACCAAAATAACCCTGAAACCAAAAAAATTACCAAAATTCCCTCAAAACCTACAAAATGACTGAAATATTCTTAGAACCTTTGATCCTGACAAAAATACCCTCAAAACATCCAAAATACCCCAAACCTCTATTTTCGTAATTTAAGAGGTTACAAATGTATTTTGGTCATCTTACAGGTTTAGGGGTACTTTAGTCACTTTAAAGGTTTCAAGGGTGTTTTGGTCATTTTAGCTATTTTTTGGGGGCATTTGGTTGTTCTAGAGGTTTAGGGCTATTTTGGTCGATTTATAGGTTTCGGGGTATTTTTGGTAATTTTAGAGGTTTGGGGTTATTTTTGGTCATTTTAGAGGTTTTGGGCGTATTTGGTCATTTTACAGGTTTGAGGGTATTTTAGACATTTTATAGGTTTTAGGGGCATTTTTGTCATTTTATAGATTTCGGGGGTATTTTGGTCATTTTTCAGGTTTACGGGGTATTTCGGTCAATTTTTAGGTTTCATGGGTATTTTGGTAATTTTCAAGTTTCAAGGGTGTTTTAGTAAGTTTTTAGGTTTCAAGGATATTTCGGTCATTTTTTAGGTTTAGGAGTTATTTTTGTCATTTTTTAGGTTTCGGGGGTATTTTGGTAATTTTAAAGTTTTAGGGGTATTTCAATCAAATTTTAGGTTATGGGGGTATTTCGGTCATTTTTTAGGTTTAGAGGGTATTTTGATAATTTTTGGGTTTCGGGGGTATTTTGGACATTTTTAGGTTTTGTGGGTATTTGGTCATGTAAGGTTGAATTTATTCAACCATCTAATTGGCTTTATTCCGTGCCAAATTTGCTTGTAATTCAGCATTTAGTAACCCTGTATTTAGGTGGGATTGTTGTAAGGGTAGTGAGTGAGATAGTGTGAAGATTGCTCAAGAGTGTGCAAGAAAAACAGAGTGTCGCGGCTGGTACTCGCGACTGGACTCGCGGTTTCAACCCGCCAGAAGATGCACACGTGCCAAGCATGCTGGAAGATGAACAGTCATGCTAGCTGGAGCACTACAGGACAAAACAGGACAACTGGCCATACGGTTAACTCGCGACTGGAACTCGCGACTTAGTCAAGTCGCGAGGTCAAGCCGCGAGCCACCCCTGTTTTGGAAAAACCTGACGTTTCGCATTCCTCTTCACTCCAGTATAAATACCCTTTTAACCCACGATTGAAAGAGAGCTTCCAGAGAGAATTTTGAGAGAGAAACCCTAAAGAAAAACCAGATTGTTTCACCCACAATCTCTACCTTAGAGTCTCATCAAATTCCCTCACTCTCTTCCTCTCCATTGTCAAATCCTTGAGAGGCCATTATACCAAACCTGGTTCTCACCATTATCATCCCTGTGAGACAGACGTTTGGAGTTCTGGGAAGCAGTTAGGAAGGAGCCAATATTCATTGGTTGATGCTACGGTGAAGTAGCGGAATCCGGAAAGCTAGAAAAGAAAAAGGTTCGGCGCAACCTCGTTGGAGCAAGAAGCTTGGAGGGCTTAGGTGCATTGGGTAGATTAGGCTTGGAGGGTCTATTGCTGTCCTTGTATCCCAACTGTATTTTCTAGTGGATTGATTACCGCTTGGAGGGCGGCGGAGAGGTTTTTCGCCGAGGTCTTCGGTTTCCTCTTCGATAACATATCTGGTGTTATCGCTGTGTTTGCATCTTCCTTCCTCTCTATCTCTGCCTTTACATTAATCTGCTGTGGTTTATTTTGATGTGGCTTAGATAGTTGTTTAATCAATTCCTTGTTATAGCATATGTTAAGTTTCCGCACACTAGTTGTTTAACATATTGCATGTGTTGATTAAATTGATTTTTGGGGGTCTAAACGTTCAAAAGTGTTTTTGTACACGTTTTTGAACTTTCAATTGGTATCAGAGCGGGTACACATCTGTTTGGTTTCATTACCATTGTGTGATCCTTGACTCCCTTTCTTTTTGAGATGGATAGGTCTCAATCACTTAATGCACCTCCATATTTTGATGGAAGTAATTATGCATTTTGGAAGGTTCGTATGAGAGCCTTTTTATGCTCTATTGATGAATCCGTGTGGGATGCTGTTGAGATGGGTTGGACCAAACCTGAAGCAGCCAAATCCACATGGGATAAGGCAGCACTTACTGCATCTAATGCTAACAGTAAAGTACTAAATGCTATTTTCTGTGGTGTGTCTCCAGATGAATTTCACAGGATTTCACATATTATTATTGCCAAAGATGCATGGGAGATTCTGGAAACAACCTATGAAGGCACGAAGAAGGTGAAAGATACCAAGTTACAAATGCTGACCACTCGGTTTGAGGAACTCAAGATGAGTGAGGATGAGTCCTTCGACTCGTTCTATGGGAAGTTAAATGAAGTAGTTGTCAGCAAGTTTAACTTGGGGGAGAAGATGGAGGACTCTAAGATTGTAAGGAAGATCCTTCGATCATTGCCGGAAAGCTTCCGTGCTAAAGTGACAGCCATTGAAGAGAGCAAGGATCTTGACGACATCAAGGTGCAGGAGCTGGTTGGTTCTCTACAGACCTATGAAATGTCGCTGCCAAATCAACGGAAGGGTAAATCCATTGCTCTAAAGACCGTTAATGAGAAGGTGGAAGATCAAGGCTCGTCAGGAGAAGATATGGTTGACAAGGATGTAGCCTATCTTGTTAAAAATTTCAAGAAGTTTTTGAAATTCAAAAACAATGGAAAATTTGATGATAAGAGAAATTTCCAAAATTCTGGAAGGGAGAAGAGGGATTTCAAGAGGAAAGATGGAAAAGAATCCCAATCCACACAAGGTGTTACTTGTTTTGAATGCAACGGGCATGGACACTTCAAGAAGGAATGTCCTAATTACTTGAAATCGAAAGGCAAGGTGTATGCCACGACTTTGAGTGATTCAGACTCGTCCGACTCAGAATCTGAAGAAAGCTGTGATGGAGAAGGGAACTACTCAGCTTTCATGACTATTGCTCATGTTGAGTCTTCGGATGAATTGAATTTGCTTGTTCAAGACCTTGGAGAACATAGTGAGAATGACTCACTAGGAATTGTTGAAGAATCAGAAGCTGAAGAAGAAGAAAGCACAGCTACTCTTCAAGAAAATTACAACTCACTTTTGGAGAAATCTGGCGAATACACAAAGGTGGCCAAGGTTGCTGTGAGAAAGATGAAGAAGGCTGAGGAGGACTACAAAAGTCTCCTAATCCGGTATAGGGAGGCCAAATGCGAGATTGAAACTTTGAATGGTGAGCTCTCCGAAGCTTACACTAAAGTGAGATTTCTTGAAAGTGAGGTTGTTCAAGCAAATGCAAAAATAGAGAGGGTCACCACCAAGAAGCTAGATGATGTTATATCTTCTCAAAAGAGCTTCTCAGACAAATCCGGACTGGGTTATAGCGGAGAAAGTAGTTCAACTGGAAATGTCACCAAAGAAGTGAAGTTTGTCAAAGCCAAAGATCCAGTTGTAACTGACTCTACTGGTGTGAAGCTCAAGGTGGAGGAGAAGAAGAATGTGGTGGACCAACGGATGCTGAATCATCATAATCAGTATGTGGGCAGGTCTGAGTCTCGTGCCAAGTCACGTCCTCGACCACAAAGAGGTCCTAGAGGAATGTATGTGTGCCATTACTGTGGACTTCAAGGGCACACTCGACCAAATTGCCAAAAGCTGAGAGCAAAGAACAGTGCTACTCCTCAAAGGTCAGGAGGACCAAGAGTTGATAGGAGAACGTGGGCAGGGGATCAACCTAGAGAGCAAAACGGAGATCCCGGAATGATGGACGTGATGAAGATGATTGGTGCATTCACCAACTGCTTGGAAAGCTTCTCACGAAGGTTTGAAAGCCCTAACTCCCGTACCCAATCCTCTAAGGAAATCACCCCAAACGCAAGTGTCGTGTGGGTGAAAAGGGGTACTCATGCATAAGCATTACAACATGTCCATGCATTAATACTTCCTATGCTTTGTGACTATGTTTGTTTGGTATGCTTGTTGGTTTTGATTTCGTTTGTTTGTTTGCCTTCTTGTGAATATCTCTTAATTGTGTTTTATCAATCTTTTTGTTTCTTGAGTCAAAAATCCAAAAAAAAATTACATAAAAATTTGAAAATCAAAAAGCTTGATTGACTTTGTTGAGTTTTGTCTTAAAACTCGTTTTGCCGTGTACCTTTGTGCTAATGGCTTTGTGCATTGTCGAGCATTGCTTGTCTTCATGCACTCATATCACTATGGGAAAAATCTTGAAATCTATGTGATTGTTGTAAATAGATCTTCAAACTTGTCATGAATGATTAGTGAATGGTTATGTTGATCTTGAAACATGCATAGTCTTGTGCCTATATCTCTTCCCATTTTTTTTATTTTTTGTTTTGCTAAAAAGAGCTCACTAAATGTAAATCTCCAAATGAAAAGAGATATTGAGCTGCAAAAGCCTGTCGCACATTCTAGTATTTGATTAGGAAAAAGGGTAAGCGACCTTATATCAAAAGTGAAATTTCTTTCAAAAAGGCCAAAGGCCTGTTCTTCAAAGAAAAGTGTTGTCTATCCCTCTCACAATGAGAGATGATTGCCTCAAAAGATCAAATGTTATGGCTGAAAGTGGAGTCAAATGAAAGGCTCCTAGTTATGTTATCAAGTTGTGTGGGAAGTCATATATTCATATTTCTATAATTGAGATTGGTCACATGATCTAGTGCTAATTGTGTATGCCTTGGTTGAATTGATCATTGAAGCTTCACATTAGACAAAGGAATATTTCATTGTTGATATCCACACACAACACACAAGTTTATGTTTGATAAATGCCATATTCATTTGTGTGATTGTACTTGATAAAATGTGTTTTCACATGCTCAATCTTTGTTAATTCAAGCACAAAAAGATTTTTGAGTGTTTTAGGTGTTTTTGGAAAGTGTTTTGCTGGAAAAATCTGAAAATTTCAAAAATACAGTTTTGCCCTGTTTTGGCGGCTCAGTCGCGGATATGTCAAGTCGCGAGCTTCAGTCGCATCTTCGCTGGTCAGTTTTGGCGACTTGTTCGCGAGTGGAAGGTCCAGTCGCGAGATTCACTCAGAGATTTTCGCGGCTCAGCTCGCGACTCACTCGCGGGTAGACCTTCCAGTCGCGAAAAACACTTAGAAAAATTTTTCAAAATTTTCCTCTTGTGTGCTATGGCGGCTTGAGCTGGCGACTGTGTGGCGACTTGAACCAGTCGCGAAAATCGCGTGTTTTGCAGAAACAGGAGCAGTTTTTAAACCTCTTTCAGTTTTCCCTCGAACTTTTGTAACTGTTCATCTTTTCTTAAAACTGCTGTTTTCTCCCAAAACTCTTCGTGAATCCATTTTTCAAAACCTTTTGGTGCTTCATCTCTTCTCCAAATCATCAAGAAAAGGTATGGGTTTTTTGCTTTCTCAATCTCAGTTTCTTTTTCCTGCATATTTCTGTTACTGTTTGGACTGGTATTGTGTTCGTTATTCTTATCTCTATGTGTAATGGGTATGGAGTATCCTGTTTTTGATATTGTTCTCACCCGTTTTCATGCTGAGCAGTCAATGTGTTTTTCATTGTTCTGAATTTTTACTGATTATTGAATCTGAGAATCTTTTCTGAAATGGGTTTGGTGTCCATGTGACTTACTCATTACTCTTACCTGAATATTGATGTGTGGATGTTTGGTTTCTTCATGATTGCAATATTTTCCCCATACTCATGTCTCTGTTGGAGTGTTTTATGTTATATGTTCAATATGTTTCAAATGCTGTTTCCTATTGCATATCATGGTCATGTTAACCTGTCTCATTGACAGTTGTGATGTTTTTCTTCGTCTTGGTGCACTTTTACCAAATTTGATGCACGGATTAGTTTGTGTTTCTGTGTATTGTTGGAAGGTTTGGTTGGGTCTGTTTTTTTTGGTCTGGGTTTCTACATTGAAATATTGGTTTTACTGAATCTTGTTGACAATCTTTTGTGGGGTATTGTTGCTTGGTTCTTTTCTGTTGGTCTGTTCTCTTGCAGATGTCTCGTCGATCTTCCAGGGGTAAAGACATTGTTGCTGACGAATCAGCATCCCCAGTTGCTAAAAGGACTCGTCTATCATCTCAAGCATCTCAAGATCCCAATGAGGATAGATTCAGAGTTCCCCTGAACTCACACGCCTACTCAAATGTGTTTGACAAGTCAACAACTATAGTGGAGCGGGTAGTAGAGTTCAACACCTTAGGGACTACATTCATCCCTCGAATCTTTGAGAAACGAGACTGGGCAAACCTGTTCGGAAACTTTGATGATCCAATGGATGAACTGGTCAAAGAATGCTTCTCCAATGCATCTGATCTTGGACCTGTCCTCGTTTTCTGGGTCAGAGGAACAGAGTTTAGTGTTACCCCAGACTCCATCGCAGATCTTCTCCGCATCACCAGACCTCAGAATGTGAATTTAACTCCCTATGATGAACGAAATCCAGAGGTTGGGGAAATTCTACAAATCCTAGGACACGATCATGAGGTGTCTAGTGCAGGAACTTCCATCAGCACCGCAAAGTTTGCACCTGAGTTGACCACACTGAAATTGATCATGTTCACCAATCTCTACCCACTGTCCAACACTACATTCATCAATCTTGGGAGAGCTATATTTCTGTGTGATCTCATTACCGGAGCCCCCATTGATATCTGTGCTCACATCTACTACAACTTGAGGAAGACCGCATGTCGATCTACAGCTCGAGGAATCATTCCATTTTGCAGTCTCGTCATGAAACTCATCCTAAGTGCTGGCATTATTCCTCCTGCAGATGGTAAAATGTTGACTCGTCAACGTCCCATTTCTTTGTTCACTCTTCAAGCGAGCAGAAGTCACTCCTCCAAATCACCAAGACATGCTCACATCTCTCCGGGTCCTTCATTTGCCCCTGACTCAGAGACACCTGCACATACCACATCTGCATCTCGTGATGTTCCTGAAGCTTCACCGGCTGGTATTCCGCAAGCACAAACTGCTTCTCCTACTGACAGAGTCGGCAGTGTTCTTGAGCATATTCAGAAACGGATTGATGAGCTTGTGGCACTTCTCTACTCCACAAACAACCATGTCCAAATGCGACTTGAGACTATGGAGAATCAGCTAGATGAGATTCAACGAAAGTTGGACGAGAGTCTTTAGCTATTCGTGACAAAAAGGGGGAGAGCATTCAGTAAGGGGGAGAAAAGTTCAAAGGGAAGTGTGCATAGCGATAGGGGGAGTACACACACACACATACTTTTGTTTTTGTTTTTCGTCTTATCTTCTAAACTTATGGTTCTTTTGGTTTTGATACACTGTGTTTTGGTGTATAACTGTTACTAACTCTTTTCATATACTCTTGGTTTATTCTTTAAATATATTTGGATGATGTTATTCAGGTATTTGTTGGTTTGTACCCATATGCTTTTGTAAGCTTTGAGGGTTTATGTTTTATGCATAGTTTGTAGGCCTTGTGGTATGTACCATGCTTAAGTGCAGCCTTTATGCTATGTTGAAATCAGTACTTTAATCTAAATGTTCTGCATTGTGATTGTTGTACTGTCACTCTTGTGCCCTTGTAGGATTGTTCCTAGATGCATATGCCTTGTGTGCTATGCATTGGTTGAGTGTTGTACATACAAGTGTCTTGTTTTGTGCTTGTTAACTTGTATGTCCTTGTGTTCATTCCAAGTATGAATGAACACTGTGATCACTACCTTGTGGTGTTCACTTGGTTGATCAAGCCATGGTTTGTTCATTAACTCCATCTTATGCTTGATCTTATATTGCCTGTTTCATATGCATTTATAATTTTCTGCTTACAATGATCATGGTGTATTGTTGTGTTTCAGGAGTTTATGTTCATATGATTCAAGTGCTTCACAGCTTCTAGAATTAGGTGTGAGTGAGTTTTGATCAACTGTTCCCAACTCACATGTTAAGTCTAGAGTCTGTTTTAGGGTTTTGTCACGGAATAGCCAAAGGGGGAGATTGTAAGGTTGAATTTATTCAACCATCTAATTGGCTTTATTCCGTGCCAAATTTGCTTGTAATTCAGCATTTAGTAACCCTGTATTTAGGTGGGATTGTTGTAAGGGTAGTGAGTGAGATAGTGTGAAGATTGCTCAAGAGTGTGCAAGAAAAACAGAGTGTCGCGGCTGGTACTCGCGACTGGACTCGCGGCTTCAACCCGCCAGAAGATGCACACGTGCCAAGCATGCTGGAAGATGAACAGTCATGCTAGCTGGAGCACTACAGGACAAAACAGGACAACTGGCCATACGGTTAACTCGCGACTGGAACTCGCGACTTAGTCAAGTCGCGAGGTCAAGCCGCGAGCCACCCCTGTTTTGGAAAAACCTGACGTTTCGCATTCCTCTTCACTCCAGTATAAATACCCTTTTAACCCACGATTGAAAGAGAGCTTCCAGAGAGAATTTTGAGAGAGAAACCCTAAAGAAAAACCAGATTGTTTCACCCACAATCTCTACCTTAGAGTCTCATCAAATTCCCTCACTCTCTTCCTCTCCATTGTCAAATCCTTGAGAGGCCATTATACCAAACCTGGTTCTCACCATTATCATCCCTGTGAGACAGACGTTTGGAGTTCTGGGAAGCAGTTAGGAAGGAGCCAATATTCATTGGTTGATGCTATGGTGAAGTAGCGGAATCCGGAAAGCTAGAAAAGAAAAAGGTTCGACGCAACCTCGTTGGAGCAAGAAGCTTGGAGGGCTTAGGTGCATTGGGTAGATTAGGCTTGGAGGGTCTATTGCTGTCCTTGTATCCCAACTGTATTTTCTAGTGGATTGATTACCGCTTGGAGGGCGGCGGAGAGGTTTTTCGCCGAGGTCTTCGGTTTCCTCTTCGATAACATATCTGGTGTTATCGCTGTGTTTGCATCTTCCTTCCTCTCTATCTCTGCCTTTACATTAATCTGCTGTGGTTTATTTTGATGTGGCTTAGATAGTTGTTTAATCAATTCCTTGTTATAGCATATGTTAAGTTTCCGCACACTAGTTGTTTAACATATTGCATGTGTTGATTAAATTGATTTTTGGGGGTCTAAACGTTCAAAAGTGTTTTTGTACACGTTTTTGAACTTTCAGGTCATTTTTTAGGTTTCGGGGGTATTTTGATCATTTTTTAGGTTTAGGTGGTATTTTGGCAATTTTAAGTGGTTTTTTAGCATATTTGGTAATTTTGGAGGTATATTGGTCATTTTAGAGATTTCATAGGTATTTTGCTCATTTTAGAGATTTTGAGATATTTTGGTCATTTTAGTGGTTTTTTAGCATAATTGGTGATTTTAGAGATATCAGGGGCATTTTGGCAATTTTAGAGGTTTCATGGGTATTTTGCTCATTTTAGAGATTTTGAGGATATTTTGGTATTTTTAGTGGTTTTTGAGCATATTTGGTGATTTTATAAAAATTGGGTTTGGGTAGGGTATGGATATCCATGGGTAAACAAACTGGGTAACAATTGAGTATGGATACTAATTGGGTAAGGTAATTAGATATCTATGGATAAATTAATTGGGTTGGGTATGGGTATACCCTGCCCATACCCTACCCATGGCTATCTTGATCCATGTTTATTCCCAAATGGCAGGACCCATTCTGTTCTCTATTCTCAGTTCAGCTAATGAAAAGATTTAGCAGAAATTTGTAATGTGAAGCTTTTTGAGATAAGACAAAACTTAAATACAATTTTTTAAGTGTTTTACTTTACGTTTTTTTAATTAAATTTAATCGTATAGTTGTAATGGCCATTGAATCATATAATTGAATTTAACTGTCTATGAGCAAAAACTACGTCTAATACTGTCATATGGTTGAATTTAATTGGTGAAAAAATTAATGCTTAAAAAAATTATATCTAATTTTTGTCCCATGAAATAATTAATGCTTAAGAAATTATATTTAAGTTTTTTCCCTTTACTTTTTTTTTTTTTTTTAAATATAATGGAGTGTTCAAATGTAGAGATGTATTACAATATAGTTTTTTTTTTCTTCGGGTTTGTAGCTTAATTGACACATTTCCATGTATAAAATGCTTAGGGATCTAGGGTTAAAAGAGTTCAAGATGTGGGGTTAATAGCATATTTTAATTATCTAAAAAAAAATGTAATATGGTGTGTTATAAGATGCATTTGTAGCAAGGAATCTATATGAAGGAAAATACTATAGAAGATAAAAAAAAATGGCTTCAGCTAGTACAAAGTACAAACTAGAGTAATTTTTTGAGCTTCATAGTTCATATCCCAACTGAACATGGCATATGACTTGATTTAGGTGATGGTCTCTCTTGAACAAGTTTTTAAATTTAAGGAATCATCAAACTTGGCTTGTGCATTCATGAGTTGTTTATATGTCATTATCAGAACGAAAAGATTTCTGAGATACTTTTCTTACAAAAGAATCTATCCATAATGATGTAGAATACTTATATCAAGAGATATATGCAACGTATGCATATTTTGCAATAGATGCTGCCACATGATCCCGTTTGGTCATGTGATTTCACATAGAAAACTAAGGGGTTGTTTGGATGGAAAAGAATGCTCACTCATCACTCATCATTGAAATATCATCACTCATTACTCATCACTTATCATTGAAAAAAACCCCAATTCCCTAAGGTGGCATGTTTGGCACTTGTTTGTTTCCAACTTATGATAACTCAAAAAAAAAAAAAAAAATGTGGGACCCACTACCTGAGCACCTTGTTAGGCTCACGGTAAGCATACCCGCATAACACACTAGCCCAAAGCCATTTCATTTATTTTTCCCCTTCAGCCCTATTATTCTCCCAAAACCCTCGACGAACCCAGCAAAGGAAATCCACCATCACCCAACGTCGATCTCCACGTCACCTAGCGTTGCTTACCTTGTGCCCATTGTCACCCAACACCGTAAGATCTCCTCTGACATGTAGCAGCGACACCGATCTCATCCATCGTGACCCAATAGAACTGATCTCTTCCAACGTTTAGATTTCTAAGGGGTTTGACTTGATATGTTTAGATTTCTAAGTTTAATTTTATTGGGTTTTGTTAGTTTCTGTTTGGTGCTTAATTTAGGTTTTCCGGGACCTGAAACATTAAAAAATGGCCTGAGCTCTAGGCGGTGTCGTGAAGAACAGTCTAAGCTTTGGGCAGCGCGGGTTGGCTAAGATGGGGCTCAGTGGGCGTGGTTGGGCTAAGGGTGTGCGTGAGGAGGTATGAGGTTGGATGTGTTTTGTGTTTGTGTGGTTTGGAGTTTGTGGTGTGAACTGTGAAGGAGTTGTGGTGCTGAAGGAACCGTTGGTGGGGTTGTGAAAAGTAGTGCCTGGAAGTGACAATACTCTGACCGTGGGTCCCTTATATGTGTGTATTTACAAAAATGTCATCATAACTCAATTTCTATAACTCAAAAACACCTAAAAGTTGTTTTTAGTTTTGCTAACTCATTACTCAAAAATTAGAGAATTAAGTGATGGAAACAAAACTTGAAAACAAATCCAAACAAACTTTCTCTCCGTGGGTCTTACCATTTTTAAGTGATGAAAATAGGGTGATGAGTGATAGAAACACCAAAATCCAAACAGCCCCTAAGTGATTTTTTTTTAAAAGGGACAAATTTTATCTCCTCAAATCCACCATATGACAAACTTTTTGTTTTACATTTTTCTTTTTTACAAGACATTGTATGGAAATTCAATCAAGATTATCCACGCATATTTTTTGTAACATGAGTCATGTGAATCACTTAAATAATTTGACCTTGTTAGTTTTATGAATCTCTATGTAATGAATTGGACAAAAATTCCTACAAACCTATTTAAATGGAGCCATATACACTTTTTTTTTAATTATTATTAATAATATATTTTATACTAAACCCGCTAAACTATCAAAACACATGATCAACCTCCCAATTTTCAAAATATGTTACACTTAACCCCCTACCACTTGTTTACTATTAAGTTCGATGAAATTTTTAGTCATTAAAACCAATTTACCTTTTTTGGTAATTTTTGGTTTTTAAAGGAGGTAAATTGGATTTTCAGTACAAAATTCCATCATACTTAACACTAAAATTGAGATTTTTTTTTTTTTTTCCATTTAACCTTATTATTAGAAGAATTTTGTTAGTTGACAAGTTGCGAAAGAAAGTGGAAAACTAGCATCTCGAGTTTTTAAAACTCGAGTTCAATAGCAAATCGAGTTTTAAAAACTCGAGTTACAGAGTTCTGAGACAGCTGACATGAATAAAAATTCCACGTGGAATCCACGTGGAACAATAGTCTCTAAGACTCGAGTTCTAGTCAACCCCACAAACGTACCTGACTTTAGAAAGAAGAAGCTCCAATCAAGAACCAACCCATCAATTTCCAGCAAATGTTCAACCCTTCAAAACCCAAAAAGCAACCAATCTCCAGCAAATGTTCAACCCTTCAAAACCCAAAAAGCAGCAAGACCCTTTTCAATACAAACCAAGACAACAAAAAGCAAGCAATGCCCACGTAGGCATTAGACCAGCTGAGGCAATTTTGGTTGAAAAATCAACAAAAAGTCTCAATCTTGTTCATATCTCTTCCATAGTTTTTTCTTTCAAATCATTCATATCTTTAAGAGTTATGTGTAATTTGTTCAGATCGTTTGCTCGGTGATGGAGATCGTGAACTATACTGTAGATCGACGATCGGGATGTGCTTGATGGAGACTGGATTTGTGTGAGCCGTGGGTCTTCTTCTTTGCTATGGATCTTCTTCTTCTTTCTTTCTTTCTTCTGGGTTTCCTTCTTTCTTCTGGGTTCTTTCTCTTTTTTTTTTCTTTTTTTTTTTTTTGGGTTTGAACGATTTTTGTATCTGTTTGAAATTGAGTGTAAAAAACTCGAGATTCATTTTTTTTAAACTCAACTGTTAAAAACTCGAGATCTATGTGGCATTAACGTGTCCAACTTAGCAAACTCAGCAAGTAGGAAGCGAGTCTTTAAGTCTCGAGATTTATAGGGAACTCGAGTTTCTAAAACTCGAGATGCTAGTTTCCAATAATCTTTCAAATCCATATTAACTTACTATATTCTATCCCTTCACAATGTTAGTTTGCAAATATCCCCCTAAAATTGATGGTAAAGGAACATTGAAACATGATTATAATTTTGGGGGAGGGAGGGTCAATTGTGCATTTTGATAGTTCAAAGATTTAAGTGTTTTTAGTGTGAAAGATTAAGATGAAAAAGAATACTTTGCCCCAATAACTATCCTAACTTTTTTTTTTTTTTAATTGAACTATCCTAAGTTCCTAATTTAATAATTTTACTAACTTAACCAAGTGTTTTGTAAGTCAACTAGTTGACACTTCATAATATTTTTAATAGAGACCTCCATAATTCAAATTATCCTGTCCAATGTATACTAACTAAATTTAATTTAATACTAATCAAGTCCAAGATTTTTCAAAACTAACCAGTTTGGTCCTTAAAGCAAACTTAATCCCTAAACCATTTTTTTTTTTTTAAGGACTAAACTGACTTTAGAGACTAAATTAGTTAGTTTTAAAAAGTTTTAGACTTGATTAACATTAACCCAACCTCAGTGGCGTAAATGAAAATTTACCCTTTGATTTAATTATTAAATAAAAATAAACTATACTTTTATTTATTTATTTATTATTTTACTATTACATTAAAGAAAAAGTTCCTTTCCCAAAAAAAAAAAAAAAAACATTAAAGAAAAAGTTGTGACCGAGTCACATTCAAAAACATCTCGAACTCAAAACTCAAAAACGTACTCTTCTTCACGGAATCGACTCAGCCAGCTAACTCTCGAAAGGTACTCTTCTTCACCTTCCATTTCCTCTTTCGTTTCCAATTTAAAATCGAAATCAAAAATTTATTATTTCCAATAATTAACTCTGCGATCGAATCAGAATCAGATCCCACATTTTTCTTGAAAAGGGATGAGTGAGAGCGAAACGAAGAGTGGTGGATCCGATGCGACGCGAATATCGGACGTCGAGAAATGGCTAGCGGCTCGATTCGGCGATGCCGGCAAAGAAGTCCCCGATTTCGAGTACACTCCCAGAAGTGTCTCTTATTTACACAATCTCATCACCATCTCCGAAGCCAAAGAAAAATCCGCCGATATTGTCGCCAAAGATTTTCGCCGAAAAGCCGCCGAATATCGCTCTCAAGGTCAACCTCTCTCCCTCTCCCTCTCCCTCTCTCTTTTGGCATTGATGCTTAGAATGTTATACAATTTGGGCAATATTGATTTATCATTTTAGTCCTCCAAGTTTAAATTTTGTCATTTGAACTGTTAACTTTGAAAATTTGCTTTTTTGTTGTTGTTGTTGCAATATAAGCTAGTATTTAGCTATTTAGCGTGAGTTCTAATTAGCTCAATTACAAAAGTCTTTGATAGTTATATAAGGGATATGAGATTCAATTTCCGCCTAAACCAAAAAATTATTGGTATATGATGATAAAGAGTTATCATTACTAAAAACTATATCTTTTGATAAACACTATGTAAATAAGCTACTGGGAATTACAGGGTACCCAAATGGATACTTTGTTTGGAAACGGCTTATTTATTTTACTGAAAGTGTTGTAAATAAAAGGTAAAAGTTAAATAAAATAAGTAAGTGACTTACACGGGATTTGCAAATAATAGGAAAAATAAGTTATAAGCTTACTTATAAGCGTATCCCAAATGGGCATTAGTCTCTCCGTTCATTGCCATTTGACAAACATTGTTAACTCTTTTAAGATGACATCATTTTGAATCATTTTTCAATATTACAAACTGAAAAGACGTCGTTTTAGGAGGGGAAGTTAACGAAATTTTTCAAAGGGCAAGAGAAGGAATGACTAAAATGACAAGATTCAAACCTAGTGGACTAAAATGACAATTTGCCAAACTTATAGGGTGTAAATTGTAATTTTGCCTAAGATTTATTACATGAATTGATTGCAGTATTGTAGGAAACTTGTAATACTTGGAGTAGCAGTTTTTTTGTTTTTGTTTTTGTTTTACTTGGATTTCTAGTCTCATAAAGCTGTTGTTTTGTTAATATGGTTGTAGCTGCTAGGATCAGGGAGATATTGGAGAGTGTGGGGTTGGCGCAGGAGAGTTTGCCATCGAATGTGGTTGGATCTGCCCAAGTTCTTGCAAATGTGTCTAATTTGTTGAATATAAGAGACACTGAACTAAGTAGGTGGGTTTTCTTTGTTGTTTTTCTGTAAGTTTTGTTGTCCTTTAATCTCTGCATTTAGTTTTTGGAGATTAACTAGGACAAATGTGTTTTTATAGCTTTCTTGTAGCAATGGGGGATATTTCTTTGAGGAAGACTGGTGTGGAGGAAAAGAGGGCTAAAGTACAAAAGGAGTCCAAAATTCTTCTAGATTTTACTCGAAAGGCAATATCTAGGCTAACTTATTTGAAAAGGTAAAATTTTAATGGAGATACATATTTATATATTTTCTTTTAAAAGCATTGCAAGTACTGTTCTTATATTGTTAAATTTTTATGTGGTATTTCGAAAAGTAGTTCACTTTATGAAAGTGATGTTGATTGTCTGTTTTATTTTTAAAATCCATTTTTTTAGAACACTGGCACAGCTAGAAGATGATGTAGCTCCGTGTGAGGCTCAAATGGAAAATTGGAAGACAAACTTGCAAGTTATGGCTGCGAAGGAGCGGCAATACTTGCAACAGTGTGCCAACTACAAGGTATTTAAGTATTATAAATTTAACACTTTGTTCTCAGTATTGGTCACTTATCATGAAAAAAAATGGTTGGGCACTATCTAGGGGACATTAAGTTTCATAATTAATGACAAAAAATGTGAGTCCTTTGGTGGTATGATGCATTTACAAGAGGTGAAGTTTCATGCAAAGCCTATGTGGATTGAGTAATATTAACAGAAATTCACATGGTCCAAAACTAATATGAAATGAGGGCACCATTCTGAGTGCAGATTTAACTTCAGATTTTTTGTTTTTGTTTTTGTTTGTTATTTATTTATTTATTTTTTTAATTTATTGAAGAAACTGAATGTAATTGCATGGATAGTGAGTTGTTAAACTATCTGTATAGGGTTGTGATGAGCCCACTGGTTTTTGGATTCAAACTGTGTGTGTTCTCTAACTCTCCACATGATTGGTTGGATGAGATTGTAGAACTGAATTTTTTTGTAAAAACTAGCTATAATAATGAATTCCTGTTAAGCTTAGCCAGTCCTCTACTACTCCTAGCTGCCTTATGCTCTTTGACAGTGTTTTGTTCTCAGACTGATGTTTTATGTCCTTGTGGATGATTCTGAAATGGCATAGGACTCTGTTCAATACTTGTGGAGGTACTCTTGTTTGCAGACATTTGGGATGCAAAAATGGGGTGCCATTACACTTATACTCGAGCCTCAGTTAAAAAGCAAGGTTACAAATATATGAGTCCAAAGAATGGAGTCTGCTAGTTAGAAGTAGACATATTTAAAAATTAGGTGAATATGTTGTGTGTGAATGTTGGATCTAGTGGTGGAATTCCTTCATATTTTGGAATCCAATATCCCTTCTACTCAAAATGGGGATTGCATGAGATGGATGTTGAAGAAGAATGGGGAATTTGGTATCCGTTTGTATTATAATGAGCTGTGAGGTCCTTTCTCCATTGTATTTCCTTGGAAAGGTATTTGGAGAGTTAAGGCGCATCGACAAGTTTCTCCATCATGTTTTGTTTGGACCACAGCTTGGGATAATATACTCACGGTGACAATTTGAGAAGTAGGGTTATTGCTTTTGTGGACTGGTGTGTCATGTGCCGTTGTTGTGGGGAGATTGGATCATTTACTGCGCCACTGTGAGAGGGCTCATCAGTTGTGGTGTTTTGTCTTTAGATCTTTTGGGGTCTTGTGGGTCTTACCAAGTATGTTATCGGATATTCTTTTTGGTTGGTGGAATTGGTTGGGGAAGCACTTGTTAGACATTTGGAATTTAGTTCCATTGTGTTTGATGTGGTGTATATAGAGGGAACGTAATAGGTGGACATTTGAGGATGTGGAGAGTTTGGGAGACTAGTTGCTTTCTTCTTTTAGTAATTCTTTGTTTGATTGGGCTCAGGCTTAGGGACTCACGTCTAGTGATTCCCTCCCTTGGTTCATTAGTTCTCTTTTCTTTGGTATTTAATTTTCTTTTCTTTTCTCTTCTTTCTTCTTTTCTTCTTTGTACATTTTGCCTCTTTTGTGCTCTTTTTTATGTGCCCTTTTTGCATAAAGTAGCTTAATTAATACAGCCTTTTCTTACTTATCAAAAAAGAAAGAAAGCTAGTTCTAGGTCCAACTTTCTTTCTCTTGATCACATTGTTCCCTGATTTAGAAGCATAAATACTTGATATTGACATTATTTATGCCTATTTGGAAATTGTGTTGACTCTCTTTAGTATTTGGTTGAATCGAAGAATGCTGAGTCACTGCAGAACCGTGAATGAAGGTTATGCCAGTGATCTCTATTGCGACGTCTAGGCGGAGATGGATTTTAGGTTTATTCTTAATAGCATTGGAAAGTGAATCTATAAAGATTTTAGAAGGGATTCAAGAAACTTCATACAAGTCAGTCACTTCATGTCTGGAGAAGTTCTAGTTGAGTTGTGGGAGTACTTATTAATTATTATGCAACATTACAGCATTGTTTCATAGTATTAAAAGGAGTCCATGGCTTCTAACTGCTATTGGGAATAGTTTATTTAGAAGTGTAGGTTTGAAAATTTAGATGAATGCAGAGGCTAAGACATTGATCAGAGCTCAGTTAGGGTTAGGGTAGTTTGGTGTTTCAAGTGGGTTCTTGAGGTGAAAAGTGTTAAGGGTATGTGTGTGGAACTTCTAGTATTTCGGTCACGTCATGGGTTCCATGAGAGTTTGAGTGGAAATGGGCTTAGTTGACTACTTCAAGGGAGTTGCGACCTCCATTAGAAATTGGGAGGAGAAAGAATGAGCAAGACTTAGATAGAATGAGACTTAAGCAAGAAACAATGCATCAATTTTATTATTCTTCATTATGACTAGTACATGATTACAATGCTCTATTTATATACTTTCATGCCTCATTCCCATTGGCTATTACATGCTTCATTCCATTTGGCTTTTGCCAAACTAACTCATTAGACCCGTGCTTGAATGAATTTCCACATGTCAATGGGTTATATATGAAATGTCTGACTATCTCCTAACTCACTATAAGTCTATAGCTCCTAGCCATTTAGACGTGCTAAATTTTCCCTAATCAATTACAACATGTGTTACAATTCCAAATCAAGTACATGGTTGTTATTAGAAGCTTCCTGTGTGCAAGGAGTTGGCATGAGCTAGAGTATCAAACTGTCAATCAGCACTTGGATAACAACAAAATGCCGATTGGAAGCTTCGGCTGCCTATTAGAGCAAACTGTTTCCTGATCGGCAGTCCACCTTGGTTAGGTGTTTTCGATTATTTGTTTTGGCTTTGTTTGGGCTCCTAACAGACATGTTACCTCTATCTGAGTTCTTTGGGACATTAGGAGGCAGTCACAGTTTTTGTTGATGAAAATAAGTAGATTGGACTTAAAATGAACTTTCTCATCCAATATTTATTTTGAATTTGATTTATCTACATATTTTGAGGATGCTATTGTTTGGTTTAACCCACATTTTTCTTCTTTAAAGTTATTTTGTTTGCGACTCATGTTTAACACTTTTTGGGACAGTCTGTACTCAATCGTGTGGGCTATGCCCCAGAAATTAGCCATGGGATGCTGGTTGAAATGGATGAGCACAGGAAGGAGTTGGAGAAGAAAACGAAGCCCATACTTGAAACCTTGAGGAGCTACCAGGACTTGCCGCCGGTAAGTTTCTATTTCAGTAACAAAGAACAGTTGGCATGTGTTGGATTTCTTTTATTTTTGGAAAGATTGTGAAATTTTAATTTGTTTTTATTACTTGTCATACAGGATAAAGCTTTGGCTGCTTTGGCAATTGAGGACAAGAAAAGGCAGTATGCTGCTGCTGAGAAGTATCTTGAAGATGTACTGCATTCAGCTCTTTCCACTTCAGAGTAAACTCACTAAGGGATAGTTTTTGTTATTATTTAATTGTGGCTTATATCTGGACTATGGATGAGTATGTATATATTGTTGATCTGATGATTTCTACTGAAGGATGTTGCCTTGTTGAATTTACCCAATTGTCTTTGGCTTCTAACAATGAAATTTTCATTATTATAGATTTAGTGGAAGAGCAAAACTGATGGAGACTACATTGTATCTATTATAAGTTATAACAAATTGTTGATATGTTCCTGAAGAATTTTGAACCATTTTTATTCATTAAAAAAAAAAACCCACCATTTTTGGCTTATCAACTTCGTACCATGTCAAGTCTCCTTGAATTAACACTATTCATGTCAGTCAGGGCATGTAATCTGAATGCCTCACAAATGGTGCTAGTTGAATAAAAGCCAGTACTTACTCAGTTAGAGCTTTTTTGGTTTCACTGAAAACACTTCATTTTCAGTTTTCATTTCTTGTTTGCTGTGAGCTCCACCACCTCAATGTTTGTATGGTTTCATTTTAATTCTCAGTCTTCGGAACCCATCAGCCAAAAAAATGAGAATGAGAACAACATTTTGGAGTTTTCAAAAGTTGAGAACTGAGTTAAGTGCCATTTTTGTAATACTAACACCTGTGCCATTAATTGAGCCTAATGGATCTTTTTATTTATTTTTAAACTTCCTCAACAGTTCGCCTATCTCTCTCTCTCTCTCTCGGTTGAGTTCACATCTCTCTCTCTCTCTCTCTCTCGTGGTTAAGGGTGAGTTTAGTTCAGCTTTTTGTAAAAGTGCATAATAAAAAAGTGGAGTTTGCAAAAAGTGCATGATGAAAAAGTGCATTTTTAAAAAGGTGAGTGTTTGGTAAAAACAGTTAAAAAGTGCTTTTTGAAAAAGCTGAGTGTTTGGTTAGCACTTATAAAAGTGGAGGTTTGAGTTATAAATTACCAAAAATGACAAGATATATATATATATATAAGTGAATTTTTTGTTTTTATTATCTCTCTTAATGCAAGTTATGGACACAACATTTTTACAAAAATTTCACAATAAAGTCTATATGACAAGTTGTTAATGGTAGATAAGAAAAATAATAATGTCATTAGTAGGTTCAAATGAGAACCAATAACAAATTACTGTGTAAAATTTATTATGAGAAGTGTTACGTCCACAACATTTTTTGCAATATTTTCACAACAAAATTTATGTGAAAAGTTGTTACTAGTTCTAATTTGAACCCACAACTGAAATTATTTTTTTACTAACTAATATTAACTAATAACAATCTATTACTTAAAATTTATTGTGAAAATATTACAGTAGCATTTCTCAATTAGGATTTTTTATTTTTTATATTATTTTTTCTTTTTCCATTTCACTTTCAACCATATGTTTTAGTTTTATTTCTTTTTCTTTTTTTTCTCCTCCACACATTGTCCACTATCTCTACCCCTCTTTTACTCTCCTTTTCTCCCTCATTCTCCCTCATTCATAAGAATGTTCCAGGAGCTCTTTCTTTCTCCAGCTCCCTCTCTCTCTTTTTTTTTTTTTTACTTGATTCCAAAACTCTCTCTATGATAAGAAAATTTTCCTTTTCTCCCTCATTCAAGAACATTCCAGGGAGCTCTCATCTTCGTGCTGTTGCTCATCTTCGTCCTCAACCCAGTCCAGATGGGTCAACTGGCTTCTGTCCTTTGTCTTTTTTTTTTTTTTTTTTGCCTTTATTGTTATGATTTGATTAATTTTAAAACTGTGTTTTTGAGTTTGTATTCCGGTAATCTGATTATGCTTGAGTTTAGAGATGTTTGAGAGAAAGATTGTTTATTGTTATGATTTGTAGTGTTTGTTCATGAGTATTTCTGTAATTTCATCATTAGCAACGGTAACCTATCAAAATGCGCAGTGCGCGTTTTCATTTATGGACCCTCAGAGGTCCATAAAATTTCCACGTTCAGTCCGCGTTTTTGGCCTATGCCCAAAACGCAATTTTAGGCCTTACTTTTTTCAAAAAGCACTTTTTGGGCTCAAAATGTGGAAACAAACGGGCACTAAGTTCAATTGGTGGTTTAGGTTTGGTGTGATTGTGGCCATTTGTGGTGGGATTTGTGTAGGTCTTGCCATTTGTGTAGGATGGGTTTGCTGTTGGTTGAATTTTGAGTGGGTTTATGGGTTGGTTATGTGGTTGTTGCTGAGTTTGCGGGGTTGTCCCTGTAGCTTATGCCAAAGTAATGAAAAAGCTCAATGTTTGTAGTTAAAACATTGGGATTTTACAATAGTTGCTGCCAAATCCTGGACTTTAAAGAGGGAAAAATTCGCCTCCAGCCTTGTGCCTTTTCATGCTCTCCTCCCATTGCTTGCATTTCAATCCCTTAATCAAGTATGTTGTAGAATAGGGGTGGAATTTTTTTTTTTTTCCCCTTGGTGTGGGTGTGGCTATTGGTAGTGCTCAGATGTGACAAAATGGGTTAGAATTTACTGACTCGACCTGAAAAATGCCTGACCTAAACCTGGATTTTTTGACCTGAAGCAAAAACGGGCTAACCTATGAACCAACCATTTTATAAATAAAAAAAATTCACTAAAATATATTTAGATTATGCCATGGGTACTAGGTGCATAAAGCACAAAGTATGGTCGGCTGGCAGAGTACTACTTAGTCAATAGCCAATAAGAGTCACATGACAAGTTGACAACTTATTTATTAAAAAAGAGTTAAAATGAAAGGAAAACCGAAAATAAGTAAACAAAACAAGACATTTGATTTGACCATATGTTAGTCTAAAAAAATTGTCATTGATTTATTTTTGTAATTAAAAAAAAAAAAAGTTCGTTTGAAAAATACAGATCAACTTGACACGAAACTCGATTGACCAGTTTAAAATGACCCGTTTTTACCCGCAACCCGATTAACCAGACCCGAACCGCATGTTTGCCACCTCTAATACTAGTGCTAGTGCTGTTGTGATTGATGATGTTGATGTGGTTGTGAATTTTTAATTGATGCCAAACAAAAGTAAGTGACCTTTTGAGTTGTGAAAATGGGTTATGAGAACAAAGTTTTGAAAATAAAAACTGAGAACAAAAAATTGAGAAACCAGACATGGCCTTAAGGTTTCATAACATTAAAATGAGGAAATGACACCTCTAGTCTTAAAATAAAGAAGTCGTCTCATTACTTCATCATAGACCTAGCATGTGCATACCAATGAGCAAAGAAGACAAACGAGAAAATTTAAAGGGAGGTTGAGGACTGAAATGTGTAATTTATGAAATTTGTTAGACAAATAAGATCGATTACGGTTGTACCTTGTGTTATATATGTGATACCATTCTAGTAAGGGTTAGGAAGTCGCTAGGAAGTTCCCATGGGGTAACCCTACAAGCTGTCCCTTTTTCCTATATAAGCAATGAACAGTATGAGCATTGGACAGAATTCCAGCATATCTTCTCTATGTGCTTCTATGAATCATTTACACATCATTTGTTAACAAAATTGAATCCTTTAATTGTTGGCAAAAGGTCTAATTTTGTTGTGGCTGAAAGGTCAGCCATCTTGTCCACTTTTTTATTTTTTGGGAAAATTCTAAATTTTCAAAAAAAAAAAATTTTTAAGCAAAAAAGTAATGTTAGTTGTAAGTTCAGATGAGAATCTGTAAGAATGGCCACAATAGTCATTTGTGTTTATAGCATTACCTTCTTTTTCTTCTTCTTCTTCTTCTTTTCTTTTTTTTTTCTTTTTTTTTTTTTCAAATTAAAATGGCTTTCAAAGGAAATATTGGTTCCACCAATACAAGTTTTAAAGGGCAACACTATGTTCGGTTCCGGTTGTTTGGACACTAATATGGCAAACAAATGTTCGATGCTTATTAAGATGCGCAGGCCAACTAGATTCTCCCTTGAGAATATTTAGCAAGGCAGCACCTTTCGATGGAGATCTAAAATGGTGTAGATTTGCCACCTAGGGCAGTAGTTTCTAATGATGCTGTCATTACAAATTTTTGATAAGGTTTAATAATTTTCTTTGGGATAATATCACTTCTCTCTCATGAGGTTTGAAAAGAAAAAAGAAAAAAAAAAACACCCCCTCCTTGACATTTGATTGACCAAACTTTGTTAAATTAATATTAAAAATGTTTTGTAATAGCCTATCCTTTGTTTAAGGGCAAGTTTCAAGAATTATCCTCAATTTCAAAATTAAAATTCATTATATTAAGTTTTTAATTGAAGTATATTTTAAAATATTAAGTACAATTTTTCTTTTTCTTTTTTCAATGGCTTATGGAGAGATTTTCCGTTGCAAATGTTTTGGTGCTTGATAAATTTTGCATTTTTATTCTAAATTTATCAGTTATTTTTATGGACAAAACTTAGATACAGTACTTAGATGTTTTTTAGGTTTCCTCTTAAAATTCAGCTATATGGTTTTTTTTCTCATGAGATAGAAGTGTATTTTTAATTAAGTACAACTACATAGCAAAATCTTGAAAGGGAAAACTTAAGGAACAATACCTAAATACTATGCCTAAGTTTTGCCATGTTAAACTTTTGAAAAGAGATTCTTATAAAAATTTAGAATATTTTGTTGCTAATATAAATAAAAGAGGGGGAAGAGAGTGTTTTTCCGAATTCAAGTTTAGGGTTGAGTATCATTCTCTCAATCCTCAAGGGAGGAGAGTGTAATTACCTCATTTTTTTTTTTTCCACATTTGCTAACATAATCTATATTCTATTGTGATTGATACATAATAAAGTGTTGATGAGCTTCTGTAAAAGTGATATTACTTCAATCACCAATTACAACCGCAACCTTAACAAGTGAAAATTTGTGTGTATTCTAGCATTGATATCTCCATAAATGCATATCTGGCTCGTCTGTAAGTTCAAGAGACTGCTGGGCATCCCATCATGTTGAGCTTTACATGGTTTCCTGGTCTTTGCTATAATTGTAGAGAATCTGAGTTTCTATAAAGACTCAACTCATCCACTTTTCATGGTAACAAAAACGAAAGCCAGGGCACATGCAAGGGCATTTTGGTTTCTGTAATGTATACTATAATCATTGTAAATTTCTTCATCCACCAATAGCAACCATGATACCAGTTACGACTAAACAGATAATGCCTGAATTACATGAAAGTAGAAAACACAATATACTTGAAAATGAATACCTTACACACACACACAAATTTACAAGTTCATGTTCAAAAAGCCTACTTCCATAACATAAACGGTGTCAAACTTTGATAATTATTTATATTCTAAGTATAGTCAATTAATACATTCTTTTTTTTGGGGGGGGGGGGGGGGGGGGGGGGGGGGGGGTGGGTGGGTGGTGGGGAACTCAAACCATTAAAATAAGCCAAATTTGGAAGCAGGTCATTATGCACATTGTTAAAAACAAAATTTCACTTCTTGCGAGCCAATGCTGCAGCAATACCACCAGCTATAAGTCCAACGGCAGTAGCAGTGATGCCAATTCCAATAACACCATCTGCATTCCAACAAAAGTGTTTAATATTACTTCAGTCTAATATGCTTACTATGTATTAAAAAATATGTTGATGGAAATTCCAGTCTTTACCTTTAGCAATTTTATCTTCAATAGCCTTCTTAAGGGTAAGAGCCTGCCTCCAATCAGGTGCAATCTACAAAATCAATGGTTTCAGATAATAGTTGATAATAGTAATAAAAAAAGGAGCATGCATTATTTATAAGAAAATAATCAAGCAGTCAATAATCAAAACCCTAATATATAAATGATGAAAGGAGGAATGTCCTAAAAATATCATATCATATAAGCTAATAATTGAAATTTTCTTACTTATTACAATCAATCACAAACATTTGGTACAATAATGAAAATGGTATAGCTCCATGCACATGCAAAAGTTTAAGGTAAAGAAAAAAAGCCCATACATTGTGAGCAGACCAGCAAAAGAGAAGACATGCATTGTTGACTATTCAAGAAATGAAATTTACAACTGTTGGCCAAAGCTGCCTACATTTGCACTAAATTTAAAGCATAAAAACACTACAATGCTGCCCATTTGTACTAAATGTAACACTGTTAACTCAAGCAAATGCCAAATGTAAACCACGAATGCACACACAGTAGAAGAGGGGAGGTATATACAACTAAGAATAGGATTTTACATTAATTATTTGCAATCTAAAAAGTAGAAAACACCAACCTCTAAACATTGCTCCACAAGCTGCCTACTCCTGGAATATGCACCACTTCTGTAATAGCCAATGGCCAGAAGATAGAGCTTCTCCCTCTGCTGCAAAGGGCTGCTTGTATTGTTCACCAAGGAATCTGCAAAAGACAATGTTACATAGTACAGAAAATAATTTTCAGGTTAGCAAACCCCTGCATTTCCTAATATCTTATATCAAAAGCTCAATAGCATCAAAGACAAACAAAAACATGAGGTCCTTCAGTAAACAAGCCAAAGAAGCAATTGCATGACAGGAGAAAAGTAGGTAACAGGATTAATCTTTCTTCTTTTTTAAATGGAAAAGATAATTCAATTAAACAGTGGAGTAAAGAAATGAATATTAAACAAACAAAAGTAAAGATTTAAAAATATATACATACAAAGATTCAGCTTTGCCTCTTACATTATTTTTACCCCACCTTTTCTTCTTAGCACTTTGTAGAGGATCAGGTTCCAATTGCTTGTCTCAGGGCAATGTATGGAGCAAAGGGCCTTGGGCAAATGTAGGAGTGCATTTGATATTTAAGGGGTTATAAGAAATCCAGACAAGAGATGACTAGCAATATGCAACTTTACTATTTTTTGCTTAGTAAAAAGTTCATTCTTTTTTTGGGTAATAGGTAAGAAGTTCATTAACAACAAAACACAGAACAGAACAAGTACAAAAAGGGGGTGTACAAGAATATCTCTTATTGTTGCAAATTAAAATTTAAGAAAGAGCATGACTCATCCAAACTAAATCACCAGCACTTCCACAGGACTTCATCTGCTGTTGGCAAAAGGGAAAAATTGGAGGTCCTAAGGGAGGAGGGGTGGTAGTCACTCAGGGTTGTTCCCCATAGAAAAAGGTCATGGGGGGCTCAAACTCATCCAAATTGAATCCTAGTAGTTTGAAATTGTATTGGAGGAAAAAAAAAAGAAGAAGGGAGGAGAGAGAGGGGGGGGGGGGGGGGGTGTTTAACATTTTCACATTAAGAATTCATTAAAGAGGGAAATATTTCCTATGCTCAGTGTTCATGTGACGAGACAGTGCGAGGTGGCTTATCAATACATTCATTGAACTTACACAAGAAAAAAGCTCTAAGGTTTTCTTGAGGAGCAATTGTGAGGCCTCCTCATGGTCCAACAACGTACCAACACGTTTGACAATTTCATAACCAAAACAAAGTATGGAAGGGATGGTGGTTATCCTGGAAGGCAACTCAGGATTGATAAATTTTGGAATAGAAGTGCGGAAACTGCTAGAGTCACAGTGTTATGCCAATCTGAAAGAACCTGACCAACCAGCAACAGTTACAATGAACCAAACAAGACTGGGGACAAAACAAAAAAATTCACAACTACTAGATACCAGATAAGAGGATGAACCACAAGGACACAAACCAGTAGAAAGAGGGCAATTAAATCCAGTGGGAGATCAGGGCAGGCGGTATATCCATTTTATGCAGTCGTGGTATATAAGGTAAGCAAAGACAAACTCCACAGATTCTGGAATGGAATCAAAGGATATACGAGAAGAAGGGGCTAATGGTGACTCCAAGGGTCAAATTCTTGGGCAGAACCTCATTTTGGCTCATTAAACCATGATTCTAAAATCAAAAGAAGAATTGGGAGATCCATATGAAAAGGGAAGGGCCTGTTGCTACCATCATGTAGCTAAAATAGCGTCATGATATTACACGGGATGAATGTGTGGGGGAGACATGAGAGGATTTGAAATTTACTGAAGGAATGGAAATTAGATGCGGTCATCTGGAACTTTCATTAAAAACGAAAAAAGAAAAAAAGAAGCATCTGGGGAAATCAATTTGTGGATTAACTCCACCTAAATTCTGGGGAAGCTTCAGGATGTGTTTCGGTACTATGGGACACAAGGGTAGTCACTAAAGTTGATGAAGCTATTGGTGATTTTTTCCGTATCATGCAGATTAAAAAATGTACTTGATGATTTCTATTAGGCATTCTGTGGGGTTTATAAAGCCAATGAGGATGCAGAACGAGATACTGTGGGAGGAGTTAGCAAGGGTGCACAATTGGCGGGGATCCCAAGGTGTAAAAGGGGGATTTCAATGTAACCATATTCCAAAGTGAGATAGTGGGTTCTGCTAGAGACAAATCTGCGATGTGGGATTTCTCATATTTTATTTCTGAGCTAAACTTGGTTGACCTACCCTTGGAAGGATGTTCATATACATGGTCTGATAATCATGATCCTCGTTATCACACTTAGATAGATTTTTGGTTTCCTTTGAATGGGAGGAGCAATTCAGTAGTCTTTTGTAAAGACTATTGCCTAGATTTTTGTCTAATCACTCCCTACCATACTTAATGATAATGGTATTACAAGAGGTAGTGGGTCTTTCAAATTTGAGAACAAGTGACTTAAGGCTGAAGGATTTGAGGAGGAGGTTAAACAATGGACGGCCACTTATAATTTCCAAGGCAACCCCAATTTCATTTTGGCAAGAAAACTCTAAACTTTTGAGGCAAGATTTGATGCAGTGGAATAAGGAGGTGTTTGGTGATGTGAAGGAAAAAATAAATAAATAAATAAATAAATTCTTCATGGAAGTTATCATTAGATCTGATTAATAGGAGGATGATAGGCCACTCTCTGTTGAGAAGAGAAACTAGATTCTGCTAAGGCAGAGTCTGAAAAACTCATTCTGATGGAAGAAATAATTTAGAGACAAAAATTAAAAATATGATCAATTTGGATAAAGAAATGTGATTGTAATACCAAATTCTTTTATCAAATTGCCATTTCACACCGATGATACAAATATATTAGACAACTGCAAGTTTTATATATATGTTAGACAACTGCAAGTTGAAGAAGAGATTTTTCGGGCCCTCAAAAGTCTGAATGGGGACAAGGCACTGGGCCTAGATGGCTATAGCATGGCTTTTTCCCAAGTATTCTGGAGTGTCATAAGGGAAGTTTTAGTAACTTTCCTCAAGTATTTCCATAAAAGCAATATGTTTGAAAAGGGCTTGAATGCTACATTTATTGCTCTTCATGAATGTTAAAGATTTTAGACCCATTAGTCTTACATGTAGTGTGTATAACTCTCTTACATATTTCCAAGAAAACTGTAGCCAAGGAGAGGATATTGAGAAGATGTCTATATGAACAGAGAAGATCAAAGAAATAATCATAGGAGAAGCAATTGAGTAACCCTAATATACTAGGGAAAAATAAAAATAAGTAAACAAACTTGCAACACACACATATACATATAAAAATTAAGACTTTATGGGCGTGTAAAAGGAAGAATGCCAACACTGGGGAAGCCTATAAAGACCATAAACGGAACCAGAATGAGACAAGCATTCTAAAAAAATGATCAAGGACACAAACATTTGAAAAACTTGAACCAAGAAAGAGAAGAACTTTTTTTTTTTGGGAGGGGGAACTTTGAACTTAGGTTCTCCCCATGGGAAGAACCGGGCAGTGCCATTGCGTCACAGGACTCTTGGCACAAAGAACATTAACTACTTTAGAGATTTATGTACCTTCAAGCATGGCTATCCCACGCTGCACATCTTCTGGCTGCCTTGAATGAACAAGAGCCCATGACAACCTCATAATGCTATCACTCTTACGTTCATCTGAGTCACCAGCCTCTGCAACTTCTCTCTCACAGCCCTGCCAAGACACAGTAGAGTTTTAACCAAAGAATAGATGAAAAAATGGAAAAGGATTTAAATAATGTGACTATGGCAGTATGAAGACTAAAGTAAACATCAATTGATTGCTTCTTATATCCTTAAAACACGGAAACTGACTTTGAGCGGCATAGATTACACTTAAATGTTAAAGGCCAATTCCATTATAATCACCAAAATTTTTTAATCCATATATTTTTCCCCCAAGGCCCCAACATATTTCACGTCTCTCACATGAAAATTTGACATGACACAAGTGGGACAAATTGGAATAGGAAGTTCCAGCTCCACATTGTGATTCCCTATTTTGCAGTTAAGCCAAAAACGGCTGCACCAACTTTGTAAATCCCTACTTTGCAGTTATGCACTTATGCCTAGAAAAACCAATTTGGGATCCACCAATGAAATCACAGTTCAAAGAAACTTCCCATAACATCAAGAAGTTGCTCACGGGGAAGCAAATAAATAGCGATCACCATAAGATTGAAAGAAGTAGAGAAAATCGATTAACGTCAACAACTCTAGCATTGCTTTCATCCCAACCCACGCCCTTCCACAGCATGTCTCTTTTGATTGCAGCAACATGATAAAGAATCTCCAGCAAGCATGTAGTCATTTCTACAGATGTATTGCTTCTTCTTTTTTATTTTTTATTTATAGGTTCTACAGATGTATTGCTAGGAAGAAAAACTAACTCGACACCCTGTCTCTCATGAAGGGCTTGAACGCGTTAACTATCCTTTAACTACTCAATAAATCAGGACACCATATAGGCATATATCCACATAAAATTTCCTACTATACACATTGCATCACATGCTCAAATAACATGGATGCAAATGATTCATGAGTGCTTGAAAAACCAAAAGACAACCTTACAAAATGTCAATTTCAACAAACCCCATTTGTTCATTAATACAACATCACCAATAACTTACCCAATTTTCCCAAAAGCATAAGCGGATAGGAAACCGTGAATTTAATCACTTAACCAATATTCTAACAATCACAATTCAAATCTAGATTTAATTTGGTTAGTAAAACTTCAAACACACAAAGGCCTAAACTAATGGAATGGAAGAACTGGTCCATGCATACAGAATAAAAAAGTTTAAATAGAAAACAGACCCAAAATTCAGTATTCTTGGCTGAAAATAACAATGATCTCATCAAAACTCAGCCACTTCAGACCTCAAATCCAAAATGAACACTTACATGTTATCAAATTAAATCTTTTACGCTTAAAAGTGAGGACCCAATAAGGAAAACCCATACATGAATTCAAGTAAATATCAAACTAATAATGTTTTTTTTTTTCTTTCTCAGATAAAGAAAGACTATATAAAGAAGCAAAATAGAACAACCTGGTAAAATTTGAAACCCAATATATCTGTGACCCAAAACCCGTAAAAGGAAAAAAGAAAGCTTACGACGATGATGTCGCGGTCGCACCAAGGGATCTGATCGCCGCCGCTGAAGAAGGAGCCAACGGAATCGAAGAACTTGCCGATCTTGGCCTCCATAGTGTTTGCTTCTTTGCTAAGAGTTTTGGTTACAAATAAAAAATTCTCAGTACCTTTTAAATATCTTGATTTTATGTTTTTGCCTATATTCAATTCGGTGAATTGGAAGAAACAAAAAATTTATTTATTTTTTAATTTTCTCAGTTTTTTTTTTTTATTTTATTTTTTCGGGATATTACATTAACACGTGTCAGACTCAGAAGTAAAGGTCTGATCCACGTGGCATGACATTTCTAGTTTTTATTTATTTATTAGTTATAGTGTTGCTCGGTTTTATAAAAAAGCTTATAAGGTAAATGTATAAATAATTATATATAATTTAGTAGATTCAATAAAGATAAAATTATTAAGTGTAAATAATTAACTCACTAAAATAAGGAGTGAGATTTCTTCCTAAAATTAAATTAAATTGATAATTCCAAATTAAATTTTAAATTGATAATTATTTTAAAGAAGTACTAAACAATTGATAAATCTAAAATTAATATAATCTGAATCATATATAAATTAAAATTAAAGTTGATAATTCAAGAATACATGTGTAGAAAATCTTGATAATTTGATGTAACATAAAAATCAAATAAGAAAATTGTTAAAATTAATCTATTAATTCTAACCATATTTAATCATTATTTCTAAGACCATAACCCTAAGCATATAAATTAGATCAAAGTTAAGAAAATTAGTTTAAATAAAAAACAACCAATACACAAAATCTAATCAATTTAATAAAAACAAAATACAAAAATAAAGAAGGAGCTTTTAGAAACTTGACAATGTTTTCAAATGTTTTAAATTCATTAATTAAAATCACATGAAGAAAAAAAAAACAATAATAACACTAAAGACAATAAACAAAATGAAAATAATAATAATAAAAGAAGAAAGAATGCATACTTGCATTGTCATTAGGAGTGTGCGTGGTTCAGTTGGCTCGATTTTTTTTCAAATTTGTTACTGAATCGATAGGGATCGATTTTGTAATAATTAAAACCGATGCATACCAATTAGGGTCAGTTTTCCGACCTATAGCGATGCGGTTTGATCGGCTCAGTTTAATCAGTTTGGTCGGTTTGATTTGAAACATTAACAATTTGTTTTTATTTTTTATTTTTATAAAAAAAAAATTGTTCAATCTATAAAAAAATCTATTCAACAAAAACTTTATAAAAAAAATATGTTCACCCAAACAGTAATGATCCAAAATCCAAACAGTATAAACTATTAACCAAAACCCAGATAGTATAAATTGTTACTACTTATTATATATCACATTTTAGTGGATACTATCATTTCATTAACTAAAAACATTAAAAAAAAAAAAAAAAAAAAAAAACAGAGCACTTATAAACCAAATACAAATAGGTAACAGTAACAGGAGGGAATGGAACTTAGTATAAACTATAAACTTAGTAACAATATTAGTATTAGTATAAACCAAATACAAATAAGTAACCCATAACAGTGTTAGTAACTTAGTATAAACCAAATACAAAATAGTTTGTCCACTTTTCATATAAACCAAATACAAAACGCTGAAACAATGTTAATATAACTGTATAAACATACAAAATACAATGGACCTATGGCTATAAACAGATAAACTAACTCAAACGGATAAACCTTATCGGTGGTTTTCCTTGATGAGCGGCGGTGACTGGTGAGCACCTACTAAGGCCGGTGAGAGGCAAGAGGTGAGAGCGAGAGAGAGAGAGAGAGAGTTAAGGACCTTTGAGGCTCTGAGGGTGAAAGAAAGAATATATAATGAGGGAAAAATCTGGAAACCTAGCAAAATAGAAAATACGACATTGTTTTGTACTTTTGTTTGTTTGTTATTTTTTTACAACACCCAATACAACACCATTTTGTTAAAAAAAATTAAAAGACATACTTGAAACGGCGTCGTATTAAGAATGGACCAAACCTCTGAAAGACATGCTTCAAACATATCGGTTCGGTTCGGCAGGGGCTCGATTTCGGGCTCTCTGATCCGATGAATGCATTGCACCGGCATCGGAAGTCCATTCGAGCTTCGATCGTGGGCATCGGCTCTATCGGTCAATGGCAGCGACGATGTGGGACAATCGGCACCGGTCGGTTGGATCGGTGATGGCATCTCTGCGGACACCCCTAATTGTCATGGGATTTTGGCATTTACATATTGAAATAATTTTCATTCCAAAAAGGATATATAGGGTTATATATATTGGTAGAGTTCCATTCGAAATATAATTCATTTAAATCTTATTGAAATTAAAGATATCTAATCAATGTATTTGTTTTTATCCCATAAAAATTGGAATTATAAAAAGGTCATATGAATAGAATGAAAAAAAGAGAGAGTTGATTCAACATAACGCAACATATAAAAAAAAAAAAAAAAAAAAAAAAAAAAGAGAGAAAGAGAACGTGGTTGCATCAACGTAGAAATTATTAAATTAATGGAAATATATATTGTTTTTTGGGATAGATAGAGATTATTAAATTATTGGAGATATATACTGTTTTTTGGGATAGATTTATATTAATCACCTCTTGAAGAGGTTGGATTGTGCTTATCCCTTAATAATCAAGTTTTGTAGTTTGATATTCTGATAAAATAATATTAATTTAGTAATATTAAATTTTGAAAATTTAGATGATAAATACTATCTAAATTAAATTTTTGTATGTTAAATATTATCCCTTAATTTAAGAAATATATCCTAACAAATAAAAAAATAATGTTAATTAGATGATAAATATTATCTATATAGACTCGCTTTAGGCTTCTAGCCCCACGGATGTATGGGCTTAAACCCAAAACAGCCAAAAACAATAAATTTGTAGAGAGTGGATTGGGAAATTGGGCTCGCATGAACCAGGTAACTGAAAAACATATTTTAATGCTAAAAAGAGAAAGATAACAGAAGCTTGTTAAGGAATAATGTTCTCGGATTGGTCCGAGGACGTTGATTCTTAAATATTTTCTGCTTAAAGCTCTATTACAGATTTGTTTACAGTTTTTTCCGTCCCTTTTCCCATGGAGGGTCTTTCACGTTGTATAGCCCTCTTGGACCATCTTGATCCTACACTTGTTATTCATCTAAGCCCTTACTTGAGTACCTGTCCCATCAGACACCCTCTTTGGCTTTCTATGAGTTGCGTTCGTTGAGATAACACTGTTTAAAGGTCTTCTCCACATAAATGTAGTAAGAAAAGTAACTGTAGTGCATTTAATGTGGTAGTAGCAGTTTTCTCTTAGATATTTTTGAGTTCCCTTCCTTCTTGCACGTTCATGAGACACATTCCTATTATTGGAGTTTCTTGAAGGGTTGCCTAAGTTGCTAGAATATGTGTTTGAGCTGTCTTTATCATATCCGAGGAGGAACCTCTCCTCGGATCATATTCCGTTCGTCCCTCATTTGTATGTCTCTCAATGGGAAATCCTGATAACGACTTGTTTCTCCTCGGACAATTTAGTTGTTCTAGACAAAGGCCCAAGGCCCAACATGTCATTTTGGGCCTTTATCCCTACATTATCTAAATTAAATTTGTGTATGTTAAATATTATCTATTAATTTAAGAAATATATCCTAACAAATAAAAAATAATGTCAATCTAATTTTATTTAATGATAAGAATAAATTAGAGCCCTTGTAGTATACTATTCTTTTTTAGTTCTTTAAAAATTTAAAAATTTAATAAAATTTATGCAATTTTGTGAAGTCACGTGGCGCACCCATGGCGTCTAAGCCAACTTTTATTATATATAATATGATTTATTTTTATTATGATGAAAAAAAATGACATTTCTAGATTCTAGTAGCTACACATTTGCTTGCACATTGCATTTAAAAAATAGTCCGATTAATAATTCATTTTAAGAAATATTTTATAAGAAATTGAAAATTTTGTTTAAAAAGTTAATTATTTTTTCACTTTTTTATTTAAAAATATTCTAAAATAGTTTACTAACATATACCTTAAGGGCATATATTAGTAAAACCTTAAAAAAATAAAATAAAATAAAATAAGTCTAGAAATATAATAAATTATTTAAAAACTAGTAAAAATTTACAAAATAGTAATTGTGAAAAACTGAAAATTACTGTCTTTATAACATTATGTGGGGGCTAGGGCCCAAATAATGTATTGGGCCTTGGGCCTTGTTTGAGGACACTAACAAGTCCGAGGAGAGAAACACGACTTAGATGATCTACGTTGCAAGTCTCATCAGTGGGAGACAAAGGGAAGAAGGTCCGAGAAGGAATTCCTTCTCGGACACGACAAACGTAGACCAAATGTATACTCAAGCAGTTGAAGTGCACCCCTTGAACACATGAGAGAGAAGAAAACTCAAAATATCTAAGGAAAAGCTGCCACCACTACATTAAATGCACTGCAGCTACTTTTCTGGCCGCATTAACCCACAAAGGGCTGAAAGGGGTGTCTGATAGGATGAGTACTCAAGTAGGGATCTAGGTGATCAACAAGTGTAAGATCCAGATGATCAGGAAAGACCCATATAATGTAGAAGAGCCCCCATGAAATGGGGAGGCAAAAAAAGAGTGAGAGAGAATACTGTAGCATGCTAAACAATCCTAATATTGTGATCTATATATATGTATGGTCTCCTCAGACGAAAGGTCCTCTAGTCATAATAGCTTTTATTCATGTTTGGTTGATTCTTAACTCCATGCTAGCCGTTGTCCAATTCATCTAGACCTAGTTCTTTGACCCATACTTTACAAAATTCATTGTATTGGGCTTATTGGACCAGGATTCCATACACTTGGGCTTGGGCTCCAAACTTTGTCCCTACACATTACATTTTCTCTTTTTTTATAAACTTTATAGTATTATTCCTATGTAAAAAAAAAGTTCGTAGAAAAAAAAAATTAGAATTTAATACAAAAGACTAATACAAGTTTAATTTAAAAATATGAGTAAATTATAAGAATATTGTTAATTAAAAATTCACATTTTACTAAAATAAACTAACTTTTTTCTTTTAAATAAAAAATATATAGTATATGACCAAAATAATTTAAAATAAATGATTAAACTCTTTTTTTTTTAATAAATCTTTTGAAACCTTTTGATAATAGAGTTTTAATTATTAAAAAAAAGTATTTTAAAATTCTTAAAATTTAGTAACAACGGATGCACAACTTGTTATTGTAGTTTTTATTTTCTTTTTTAAATGTATAGGACCAAATAATTTAAAATAGATTATAAAACCTCCAAACCCCCCACCCCCCAAACGTTGGTAAAAGAGTTTAAATAAATACTACTTTTTTTAATGAGAAAATAAAATTCTACTTTAAACATTTTATCATATTATTATATGCGAATTTTTTTTTTTGATGAATATTATTATATGTGATAGTGTCCTCTATTTTAAAATATAATACTACAAGTATTAATTTTGTTTTTTTTTTAAACCTTAATTTTTGAGATAAGTGGTAACTTTCAAGGATAATTTGTTTTAGGTAAGAAAGAATGAAATATATTCATGTAATTAGCATTGTTCTTAAGAGAGATGTACACATTATACCGTAGTCAATACAACAATTGTATTATTTGTCACCCAAGGGTCTTTTGAGGAAGTTAAATTGAGCAACTCATGCATGGTTCATTTACTGTTTTTGCTAAATAATTTATTTTGACAAATTTTTTGGTTAAAAGGTTTCTTTCAAACTTATATTTAGACCTAGCTAATGGGTGAAGTGTCGGGTCAATCGGGTTTATATAAAAAACAGGTTCGAGTTAAAAAGAACTATCTGGTCAATCAAATTACGGGTCAAGTCTGGTAGACCAAGTTTGACCAAATTTGGATAACTTTAACCAAGGTTTGCTTGAGTTTTAATTGAAATCTGACTGTTCGGTAGAAGCAAACTTGTTGCCATTTTAAAGAGCATGGAAAAACTTTTGAATCAACTGTCCATGGATAGGAATTAGAGCACTAACAAGTAGGATGTTGCAGAGTCAATAGAAAATGGCCAAAAAAAATTAGAATACTTTGCCACTTGGACTTTGGGCGCGTAAACTAATTTTGGGACAACATTTGCTCACAAATGTGCTTTATACCTCGAAAAATAGATCCAAAAAGATTCGGCTTTATTAAAATAGAAGGAATTTTAGCCAATGGTTGAAATGATGCAAGTCTAATCGTATTTGAAAGAAGAGTTCAAGAGCTCTATGATGATGACACCAAAATCACTCAAATTGGACTTAGGAAGACCTCTGATCAAAGCCAGTGGTGCTGGCTCTAGAAATTTTGTCCAGTGTGTTCCTTAAAAAGCATAAATTACATAATCTTATTTCCTTTTAGCGTTTAGGTAATTAGATTTGATTCAATATTATTAATTTCGTTCCGTTCCAACTGAAACGGCCAGAAAATACATTGTTGGTAAACAAACTGGAATAGTAACCCACCCTATTCCACTTTGAAAATTTTTTGGGTCATTCTGGTCTATTTCGGGTGTTTCAGGACGTTTCGGTAAATACCGGCATGAAGTTTGTGCTTAAAAAAAGTAATAATAATTGTTCTTAAAACCAAAACAAATTTGCATTCTGTACACCGAAAAATCTCGAAAGGAAAAAAAAAATGAAAAGAAAAGAAATGAACAAAGGTATAGCTAAAAAAAATCATATTGAGAAATTTGAAATTCAAAACTTGAGAAAAGACACTGCCGCATTGGTATTGGTAGAAGACACAAAAGTTACGAACAATGAGGAAGACAAAACGTAGATGTAAAAGTGTAGATGAAGATGTAATAAAATTTAAAACGTAGATGTAAAAGTGTCTAGGAACCACTTATTTTGCTAAAACTGAAAAAATTTTGCTTAAAATACTGTAAATAAAGGCAAAAGTTAGTTGAAATGGTATAGTAAAGTCCATGAATAGTACTAAAAAGTACAATATAGCTCATGAATAGTAGTAAAAATAAGCTAAATAGTAAAATAAACTGGCTAAAAATAATTTATCCAAGCACACACGAAGTGTGGAAATCGAGGAGATAGAAGGCGTGTGTGGTTAAGAATAAACAAGAAAAAAAAATTAAAAATGAGAAGTAATATATGTCTAGTGAGAAAAAATAGTAATAAAAAATAATAAAAGGTTGACAATTGTGTTGTATTGGGCAGTGTACTTAGTCAAGGAATCAAGTCACTGCCCAGCCTTTAGTAGTTTTTTTTTTTTTTTTTTAGTTCAATTTTTTTTTTGAGTTTTTCCTTTTTACTTGAAAAACCCTAATATATTGTTAAGTTGCTCAAATTATAAACTAAAATTTAATTTTATTGGCATAAAAAAATTTAGGATGGTCCCAAAAAATTTTTTGAAGGTAAATAAATATAAAATTTTAAATTATTATATATATATAAAAGTTTCCAGGTCAAGGTCGTCCCAGGACCACCTTGAACCATAAGGTGGCGCCACCACTGATCAAAGCCGAACTCAATATGAAAATAATTCAATTTCTAAAACAAAAAACATTAATAAGCTAGCTAGTTGCCAGTTTATCACATTAGAACGGGGAACAAGATAATTATAGCTTCCAATAGAGGTAATATTCAAACAACACATTCAGGAAACATAAAATACAATGATAATAATTAGCAAAATATTCTCTCACACTCATTTACATTCATTATTTCACACACATATCCATAACTGATGCAAAAAAATAAACATAAAAAAAATGTCTACAATTCAAACATAAAAAAGTGGATGTAAAAAACATTGATGTAAAAAAGTGGAGGTGGGAATAAAAGCCTATAATAATTTTGCTTGATATTCGGGTCAAACATTTGAACCACTACTTTTTTTTTTTCTTTAAAAAAAAAAAAAAATTAAAGGATAAATTTTATTAAAAGGAACAGGAAGCAGCATAGAAAAACACTACAATTCAGCCAGAGCAAAACACTACAACTCAGCAACAGAACAAACAACATTGAATCACTAGTATGAGGAACCAGCACAATAGGGCTCCTAACATTGTGGTGACCATTTTCCCCAACCCATTCAAGTGCACCAAATGCAAATTTAGGATGGCCCCTCCCTTTATACTTCATAGTGACATCGTATGTCTGTCTCTCATACTTCTTTGAAAACACCAACGTCTTTGGTGAGATTGCTACCTCATAGCTCTTTGGCACTTCCACCAAAACCTTGTATTTTGCAGAACCTTTAGCAACATTAGTGACCATTCTCTTAAACTTTTGATGATTCATTACACCATTTTTGGAGAAACTTATGAAAGATGGATAATTAAGATCATATGATGGGTTTAAGCAACTGTAGCTTCTTGATCTAGTAAGAATATCAGTATCACTCTTGTACATAAAATGGCATAATTGATTGACATAATCTTGTGGAGTCGCATCATAAATCAAACTTGGGTCAAGTGCTTTATTGGGATAAATTTGGCCTGCTCCCATGCCTAGAGGTGATGAATATTCAATTTCGGCTCCATTCTTCTCTTTAATTGGGTTTAGAGTGTTGTCAAGTGGGTTTGCAGTGGTGATAATGGCAGACGTTATAGCAGCTGGGCTCCATTCTGTGTGTGCAACTTTTAGAAGTGCAACCACACCTGCAGCGTGAGCGCAAGCAACTGATGTCCCAAATGTCAATTGAAACTTGAAAGTAACTTTCAGGTGTACCATTTGGCGAGATTGTAGCCCCTAAAATTAAATAACCCGATGCCATTAAATCTGGCTTCAAGACCCATGGAAAACTCAAATGATGGTCCTCTTGAAGCAAAAGGAGGCACAACTGGTGCAGGCTTTGATTTTGTAAATGTCTGTTAGAACTCCATGCTTCCCAAAGGCTGATAACTCCTATTTGGTAACGTTATTTAAACAACAGTTTTCGTTGTTTAAACAACACAATATGTATTTTCACAACACTTTTTCATCCACACGTATTAAAATGGGCCTAGATTTTGCATAAGAGAGCAAATCCCTTGCTTTCCTTGAATGAACCACAATACATGGACAATGAATATCTATAATGATTGACAGATTGATAGGATCATTTGAGATAAGTATTGCTCCGGTTATATTTGAACTGACAATAGACTTTGCTTGCAACTCTAACCTCCCAATGTCACATAATAGGACAGTGCCTTTAGGCACTGCATGTAACAAAGAATAAGAATCACACCTTGATAAGGTTTTACTGTACACTAGCGATAAATTTGTTAAAAATCAATACTGCCTCTCTCTAGAAACTTCTAGAACTTCTCACACAATCTCTCTCTCTTTCTAGAAATTTCTCTCTAATTCCGGACATTTCTCTCTTGCTCTTTTTTTGGAATTATCTCCAAGATAGTTTTCATATTTTCTCTAGAAGCTTCCCTACACTAGTGAATTTCAGCCACAAATTTATAAGGTGTCTAGAAGGTTGGAGAAAGGCATTAATTTAATGCCAATAAAGAGGAAGAAGCTAGAAGCTTCAAGTTGGTTTCCTAACCAATATACATCTAGTATAAATAGATGTAATGAGGCGAGTGAGAGACATGATAAGTGAAGTGTGTCATAAAGCACCAAGTGAGAGATGTGTAAAGTTGTATGAAGTTGTGAAGTGTGTGCCATAGGTAGCAAGTGTGTAGAGTGAAATAGAGTTAAGAGCTAGTGTGTGTAGGTGTCTAGAAGTGAGGTGTGTGCAAGTGTATTTGGTGGGTAAGTGCCGTGTGTGCAGTGAAAGAAAGGTGCTGCATGTGCACTAGTGTTAGTGAGTCAAGTATCAGAGTTTGTAAAGTGTTATAATTTAAAGAGTGAAGTTTTAAATAAAAGTTCTCTTGTTCAGTCTTTTATTCAATAATCTAGTATCAGAGCTTTTGCTAACTCAACAAAATTTTCTAGCACGGTTGCACCTAAGAACATTGACCCTCCAATAATTTTTAGCCCATTGCTCGTAGTTAGAGTCGCGCCAAGCAATTGATCCATGGTACCGGCTGTAACTGTTAAGACCCATGGCATCCATTTGATAAACTTCCAAGATGTGGTCCAGTATTTCCTGCAGCCGTTGTGACAGGTATGCCCTTCTCAGTGGCAGAGAATGAAGCTTTTACGATAGGTTCCAATGATAGCTTTTCTGTTGTTTGCTTGTATCCCATGGCAATGCAGATCACATCAACACCATCAGCAATGGCTTGATCCATACCAGCAACGACATAACATCTAATGCCTCCATCCCAAACAACTTTATACATGGAAATCCTAGCATATGGTGCTACACCTTTTGTTGTTCCCTCAGCATAGCCATCAAAAGACGACCATGTTAAGAAATTCCCAGCAACTACTGAAGACGCATAGGTCCCGTGGCCTGTAGTGTCCCTAGCAGAGTCTACAATAGAAGACCTAAATTTTCTTTTCAATGCTGCATTAAAGTACCTAACTCCAATGAGTTTGGAGTTACACATTGACGAATTAAACTGTTGTCCTCCTTCACACTTTACCTTCCACTTAGATGAAACCTTACCAGCAGGCCTGCCATGGTCTTCAAAGCTTGGATGTTCAGGCCAAATACCAGAATCTATAACACCAATTATAATGTCTTTACCATAATTTGAGGCAGGCCATAAACCAGTGGAGGCTTTAAGGGAGAGGAATTCTGGGCTATAGCTGGTAGCAAGCTTGAAAGGCTTATCAGCACAAGCTGAAATGAAGCCTAAGGACTTATTTAGAGTCTCTAGTTCATCCAAAGATAAAACAGCGCCAAAACCATGATGAGCATTATCGTTAGTGTATAAAAGTAATGGTGAGGATAGACTGGTATGTGGTGATTCAAGGTTTGTGAACTTGAAGGAATCAATAATGGACGAATACCAATAGTGGTGGCGAGAAAATGCCTTAGTCATAAGAAATTTATCCATGTAGACAATATATGTGGACCTCTTTGGCATCAATCTTGATTTAGGGAAAAGTTTCTCATAATTTTTTCTCTAAACATTTTTGCTTTGAGATGAAAGTGGCAATAAGTTCTTTATATCGGAATGAAAGCATGAGTTAAACATACAAAAATATAGAATCTATAAAATTTAATGAAAATTTTGTGGTTAATTATTGTTTGAAAAATAAAACTAGGACTTTCAAGGAAGGATTTGTGTAAAGAGATTATTATATCCATCATTGTGTAATCCATGCCAGTTTCGGATTAGAAGCAAAAGAAAGTCATTTTAAGAAAACAACTATAATTAGTGACAAAACGAGACACAATAATTCAAACTGTACCAAAACTATGTCAATCCCAAGTTTAGATTTCCTTCAACATTGCCTGGATGGTTACTACTAGTTCTGTAACTAAGCAATATGCTAGACGAATAAACCTCTCTCATGCCTGCAACTTCTAGTTCTTCCCCACTGAGAATGCTATACCTGTGAGTTACAGCATTCCAAGAAGTTGCAGTATATACAACTTTAGAGGAACCAAAGAAGTTTGTTGCTTTGCCATTTTAAAAAGTTGATGAGATCTCTAGTTCTTCTTGTACCCCTTTTTGGGCTAATTCCATTTGCTATTTGTAAAGCACACTTGCCCTTGCACCATAACATTTCTAGTTGAACTACAGTACATACAGGCACAGCCACTCTATCTCCGAAGCTTGATAAACAAAATCACAACCTTAACGATTATATTCAGCAGCCATCATTTACTTCCTAATCAATAGCATTCGAAAGCATAATTCGATTGTATAAAAAGGCAATGTGACATACACAACTGATGCTCCCAATTTTATTGACAATAGATACGAATCCATCAAGACTATCACTCCTTTGAAACAAAATGGTTTATTTCAAATTCCTATAGATGCACCACAATTTATCTAAATTAGTCTTTTGATTTACAAATTCCCCACTTTTCCAATCCTCAGATAAATTGGAAACTTAACAACCTTCTTGTCTAAACCATCTTCAGTCCAAGCATTCTTGAATTCCTCAATCACATCATTGGTCAAATGCTCCACACCCTTCTCCCTTGCTATTTGATATGCTGACCTTGATCTAAAGTATGTAAAATAATCATCTAAATCCATTAATCTTTCTGTTACAAATTGAAATGGCCCAGTATGATCAGCTCCATCCACTGGCTCAAATGGAAAATCGATGGTCCTATACATGTCGAAAATAAATTTATGTGCTGCATCCCAATGGGGGTCCACGGAAACGTAATGAAAAGGTTGGAAGAGTGCGTCGACTGATTCATTAACTTGTGGCAGAGTGTAGCACCATGTAGCTATGACACCATGAGGTTTTTTGAGTACCCACTTCACTTGTTCGTAGAAATTTGGGAGGTCAAACCAGTGGAGGGCTTGTCCAATAGTTACAACATCAATGCTTGATTGAGGTGCAACATTGGATTCAAGCTCGGCACTAGACATGGTGGGAGGAGTATGTTGGTATCTAACATTGGGTAGCCTTGGCGCGAATGAAAGCTGCTTTGAGCTTGTATCCGTGGCTATGACATTCTTGAAAATACCAGCTAACTGAAAAATAAGGTTGTATTAGAAAGAAAAAAAAAAAAAAAAAAGTCTATAAAAAAACAAATGTTTAAGATGGAATTAGATGTGTCTCAACTCAATAACAAGAAGAAACCAAAGCACTTAATATTAAGGTATAAAGGGTGTAGAGACCCAAAAGTGGTGTTTACTAATTGGGGGGTTTTCCCAAAAACAGTTTTGACTACCAAACTATGCTTATAAAAAAGAAATATGTTGATATTCTATAAATATTTGATGAGGATATTGTATGGAAACATTGACTATTTGTCATGAAAAACTTGTGGGACAACTTGAACTTATTTAAATTTGTATGTATGGATAAATCTTTGTATTTCTGAGTACTATGACTGGATTTGTGTAATTTACATTTGTAAATGATATTTTCAAGTTTATGTGATGTGAAACTTATTTGTTGTGAGACCTTGAATTTGTTTTGAACCCTCTAGCAAGTCGTGATTAAAAGCAGACTATTTATAGCCAATATGTTAAGATTTTAGGCAAAATATGACAATGATTCCTTTGCTGTAAACGCTTGAATGATAGGAGGGGTTGTTAACTTAATTTACTTAGTGATGTGTGGAATATCATGAGTACCTCCCTCCATAACGAGGGGCTACTACATAGAATAGCCAACAGAAGTACAAGTCTTACAAACTATTGTATTAGCTTTTGAACATAACAAAAAGGAAATTACAAAATCTATTAATTTTGTTCTTGATGTGGTATGACCAAATTTATTATCATGTTAATTTGTAGATTTTTCATTTTTTAGTAAATAAACTGTATTTTCAATGTTTTCCTAATTAATTTTACAATCATTTAAATCGTGTAAATTTTAATTAGTAAATCTTGTCATTGAAATTCTAATATAGCATACATTTTTGTCTCATGATAACTGAATTGCTTATATGTTTTCTACCACAACACCAATCCTGTATCTCATTATTATTACCTTAAAGAGTAGGTGTCAAAGAGAGATTCGAAATAAAGTCTAACTTCTTTTCTTGATCATACAATTTAAAGTTACGGAAGGGGGAAAGAAACTCACAGATCGGGCAGCTTGGCCGCTTCCGGTGCCGACGTCCCATGCAAGATCGTGACATGGTGTCTTGGAAGCAATGAAATCAAACATTTCTGGAGGATAACAAGGCCGGCCCTCTGCATACTGCTCTGCCTGCTTGATGTACAACTCTGCCATCTCTCTCTCTCTCTCTCTTCAAGACTCAAGTTTCCAGGTCGGATCTATTCAGCCTTATCTTATCTTGGCTACCATTTATAAGTTCAAATAAATAAATCCAAATCAAAGTTGGTAAATTTTTAAATTTAAAAAAAAAAAAAAAACGAAGTGCCATCCAATAAAATCTTTGAAAACGGCAATAGAAAATTTTGGCTTATTAAATATAGGAATAATAATTATGTAGACTATAGAGCAGTGGCGGCGCCACCTTATAGCTGGGTGGTCCTAAGACCATCCTGATCTAAAAAAAAAAATTATATATAATAATTTAAAATTTTATATTTATTTACCTTTAAAATTTTTTTGGGAAGTATCTTGAATTTTTTTTATGTCAATAAAATTAAATTTTGGTTCATAATTTGAGCAACTTAACAATATATTGGGGTCTTTCAAGCAAAAAAGAAAAACTAAAAAAAAAAAAAAAGACTAAAATATGAAAAATATATATATATATATATATATAAAATAAAACTACTACAGGTGGTGGCAGTGACTTGATTCCTTTGACTAAACACATTGCCCAACACAGCACAATTTTCAACTTTTTATTATTTTTTATTACAGTATTATTTTTCTTCACCAGACATATATTACTTACTTCTCATTTTTAATTATTTTTTCTTGTTTATTCTTAACTACACACGTCTTCTGTCTCCTCGATTTTTATACTTCATATTTTTAAATTTTATCACATCTTCATCTACACTTTTACATCTACGTTTTGCCTTCCTCCTTGTTCATAACTTCTGTGCGTCTTCTGTCTCCTCAATTTTTACACTTCATATTTTTAAATTTTATCACATTTTCATCTATACTTTTACATCTACATTTTGTCTTCCTCCTTGTTCGTAACTTCTGTATCTTCTACCAATACCAGTGCGGCAGTGCCTTTTCTCAAGTTTTGAGTCTCAAATTTCTCAATACGATTTTTTTTTAGCTGTACAGGTACCTTTGTTCATTTCTTTTATTTTCATTTTTTTTTTCCTTTTGAGGTTTTTTGGTTTACAAAATGCAAATTTGTTTTGGTTTTAAGAACATTTTTTTTTTTAAGCACAAACTTCATGCCAGCCAAATCTTGAATTTTGGCCGATATTTACCGAAACACCCCTAAACATCCGAAATAGATTGAAATGACTTGAAATTTTTTCCGAAGTGGAATAGGGTGGGTTACTGTTCTGATTTATTTACTGGCACGGTATTTTCCGGTCATTACGGCCGGAACAGAATGAAATTAATAACATTGAATCAAATCTAATTACCTAAAGTCTAAAAAAAATAAGATTGTATAATTTATGCTTCCTAAGGAACACTCTGAACAAAATTCCTGAAACCGCCACTGTTCTAAAGTGATAACTTTTTAAAATGTTTTGTGAGTGTTTGCATCTTAGGGACTATAGCTTAAGATTGGGGAAGAGTAGTTCAAGATGAAGAGATGCTTCCTTGTTTAACCAAAAAAAAAAAAAGAGATGCTTCCTTTGTTGACTTTTTTTTTTTTTGGGCCATGTTTTTCTACAATTTCAATTACTTAGGTGAGTGAATTAAGGACGTTGTCTCCTGTGTAGTGTGTAGTAGTTATTCTTCTATGTTAGGTGGTATATGGTGAGAGGGAAGATGCATGCACCTCATGTAAGAGGGAAAAAACATGCACCGAAAATACTATATATTTTCTTCTATGTAAGGCCTTTTTACGAATTATATCAAATCATCCAAATAAGTGAGAAAGTAATTCAAGAAGTGTAGTGAGATAGCAAGTAAGTATAAAGAAATAAGAAAGTAAGAGTGAAATGGTGAAGAGTGGTGTGTAGCAATGTGTGTATAATGTTTAACTATCAATAAAAAAAAATTTAGATTTATTACAAAGTATTTATGCTGGAAAATACTTTCTTCATGAGTGCTAAGTTATTATTATTACAAAACTTCCGCAGCAACAAATCTCAAGCCGCCTCAACACCACTTTAGCCACTACATGACAATCTCTATCTTAGTAGGCTTGCATCCTATCTGACTATTCTCTTTTAGACGGTTAAAAGTCTTCATATGCGTGTGAACTTTAGACTAATTTTTGAGTCTCCTACAAGCACTAAAACATAGAACAAACTTTCTCTCTTTCTGTCTCTGTCTCTTCAAAGCACTAAAACATAGAACAAACTTTCTCTCTCTCTCTCTGTCTCTGTCTCTTCAAAACTTTAAAAATTATGATCGATTACCTGAAATTTTGGGCCTGTTTCATTAGAGATTTCTAGTATTGTTTGTTTAAACGTCGTGGAAATACATATGTAAAAAGTATTGTAAAAATATCTGTTTTAGTGTTTAAACAACGAAAACTTTTGTTTAAACACATGTACTCCCTTTCCAATTTTTTTTTTTTTTTTTCTATGACATTGCTTCCTTATTTTACTTCCTTATCGTTTGGTAAAGAATGGGAGAAAGAAAAGTTATGTTTTACCTTAGTTTGACTAGTTTTCCATCTTTTAGGTGACTCTAATTTCGTCAAGCATAACATAAATTCAAAGTTGAAAACCATGGACTCTGAGGAATTGTGGTTGGAAGGATTTGTGTAAAGAGATGATTTCCATCGGTATGTAATCCACTAATCCATGTCAGTTTTGGATTAGAAGAAAAATGAAGCCATTTTAAGAAAAGGATTATAATTAACGAGAATCGAGACACAACAATTCAAATTGTACCAATACAATGTCAATCCCAAGTTTAGATTTCCCTCCACAAGCAAGATGAAAAATCCCTCTCATGCCCACTAATCCTAGTTCTTCTTCCCCACTGAGAATGCCATAGTTGTAGAGTTACAGCAGTCAAAATGTTTTTTTTGCAGTATACTATAAACAACTTTAGAGGAACCAAGAGGTTTGTTGCTGTGTCATTGAAGATTTGATAAGATCTCTGGTTCTTCTTGAACAGTTGAACACACTTTCGACCAATTCCATTTTCCATTGGTAAGCACACTGGCACTTGCGACATAACATTTCCAGTTTAACTAGCACATACAGGATACAGCAACTCTGCCACCAAATTAAATCTTATAAAGGCTCTCTAAATCAAGAGCAATTCTCTCAGAAGCTTCATAAACAAAATCACAACCTTAACGATTATATTCGGTAGCCATCATTTACTTTCTAATCAATAGCATTCAAAAGCAGAATTAGATTGTATACAATGGCAATGTGATAAACACAACTAATTTATTGCTCCCAATTTTATTGACAAAGGAAATGGATCCATCAAGATTCAAGACTAACACTCCTTTGAAACAGAATGGTTTTTCAATTTCCTATAAGATCTAAACTAGCGTTTTGATTTACAAATTCCCCACTCTTCCAATCCTCAGATAAACTGGAAACTTAACAACCTTCTTGTCCAATCCATCTTCATTCCAAGCATGCTTAAATTCCTCAATCACATCATTGCTCAATTGCTCTACACCCTTCTCCCTCGCTATTTGATATGCTGACCTCGATCTAAATAATGTAAAATAATCATCTAAATCCATCAATCTTTCTGCTACAAATTCAAATGGCCCAGTATGATCAGCTCCCTCCATGGGCTCAAATGGAAAATCGATGTTCCTATACATGTCGTCCATCAATTTATGTGATGCATCCCAATGAGGGTCCACAGAAACGAAATGAAAGCGTTTGAAGATAGCGTCGACTGAATCATTAACTTTTGGCGGGGTGTAGCACCATGCAGCTATGACACCATGAGGTTTTTTGAGTACCCACTTCACTTGTTGGTAGAAATTAGGGAGGTCAAACCAATGGAGGGCTTGAGCAACAGTTACAACATCAATGCTTGATTGAGGTGCAACATTGCGTTCAAGCTCGGCACTAGACATGGTGGGAGGTGTAAGTTGGTATCTGACATTGGGTAGCCTTGGCGCGAATGAAAGCTGTTTTGGGCTCGTGTCTGTGGCTATGACATTCTTGTAGATCCCAGCTAGCTGAAAAATGAAATTGTAATTGAGCAATCCAGTAGAGGCTCCAGAAAGTTTTGTCATGGTATCATTAAAAACACTTAATTTTAAAAAATTATTAATAATAAAACTTCAATATATTAACATCACAAAATAAAAACACATTCAAATATATAAAGTTTTAAAATTTTCTTTCACAAGTTTTCATATTTTAAAATTGTTGTGTGATATGATAGCACTATTAGTATTATCAACTACGTCTTTTTCAATATACACAACTAAACAATTATTAAGTTACTGATCTCTTATTCAATTACTAACATATTGCTTAACAAATTCTAATATAAAAAAATACATTATCTTTTTGAAAAAATATATCACATAAATCCAACAAATTTGGCTAAAGCAAATACTAACAAACTAGTTATTTGAAAAGTGTGCATTTTTTTATATAAAAAAAATAGCAATTTTAAAATATGCTAGTTGAAACACAATTTAAAAAATCACAATTAAACGTTTGATTTGAGATTTTAGGCTAATATGTTTGTTTAAGCAATTTTTGAGAAGTGTTATGTGTACAACATTTTTGCAACACTTTCACAACAAAACCTAGGTTGTAAGTATTTACTGGTTCTAATTTGAACTTATTACTGAAATTATTTTCTATTCATTAGCAATAACCTGTTATTTAGGATTTATTACGAAAATATTGTAAAAATATCGTGAACATAGCATTTTTTACTTTTTTTTTTTTTTTTTTTCAACATTCTAATGGACAAAATTTTTGGAGAGGTTGAATTTTATTTTTAATGGGCTCAATTGTTTAAGGGTGTTCAAGTGTTTTTTTTTAGGATGCTCAATTTTTTTTTTTTTTTCATAGGGACTAAAAGACCCATGTTAATTTAAAACTCACAATCTATTAAGTTATATTAAAAAGAAAATTCAAGGACCCTGATTAACCCTTGGCGCCGCCAGTGGAGCAATCAAAGCACTTATTATTAAGGTATAAAGGTAGGCATTCACAGTATGTGGATCATGTAAGTAGGCTACATATCAGGGACTGTCTAATAACTTTATTTTTTTTTTGAGATCTATGTAATCGATTTTTTTCAAAATAAAGTTTTAACCAATAATGTCTACGGCTGATTATAGCTCTTACATAATATTCTTAATATAATTTTATGCATGTTAAACATTTTTCTAAGTGGTTTTTGAACATATTTAAATACCGTTTATTTTATTAAAAATTAAAAATTTATTGTTAAAAATATTATATAGATATATTTTGTAGGAAACTTTTTTTGACCGGAAAAAAGAAAGGTAGAATAGGTATATTTAAATGCACAAAAGTACAAAAGGTGCAAGCAAACTTTTTCTTTTGACCGGAAAATAAACAAAATAACAAAAGGGGTAGTCCAGCTGTATGGCTCAGGATACTGTGCAAATTTTGATAGTGCATTTTTTACGAGTTGCGGCTCTATGAACAGTATTGTGGGTTACTAAAAAACGCAAACGCCACCTTGGGGTAGAAACGCTGTATCCAAACTCGTTTAACTCTATTGACAGTAAAAAAAAAAAAAAAAAAAGAAAAAAAGAAAAGAAAAAAAGAAGGTGGGTTTGAGACTCAATATAAATTTTCTATTAGCTAGTCCTTATTCTCAATTAATTACTTAACAAAAAGAAGAAGAAGAAGAAGAAGAAGAAGAGAAGCTGAGGTCTAAATTCTAATATAGCATACATCTTTGTCTCGTAATAACGAAAACAACCATGTATCTTCTGATTATTGTTATTATTACCTTATTTTGTTGAACATACAATTTAAATGTACGGAAGGGAGAAAGGAACTCACAGATCGGGCGGCTTGGCCGCTTCCGGTGCCGACGTCCCACGCAAGATCGTGAGAAGATGTCTTGGAAGCAATGAATTCAAATAATTGTTGAGGATAACTAGGCCGACCCTCTGCGTACTGCTCTGCCTGCTTAATGAACAATTCTGCCATCTCTCTCTCTCTCTCTCTCCAAGTCTTCAGATCGGATCTATTTAATCTTAGCTTCTTCTTTTTTTTCTTTTTCCTTTTTTTTTAATATATATATATATATATATATATATTAAACAAACCTAAATGGCACTATAGCAGCCACATAGTTCTCTTTTTTCTTTTCTTTTTCATTTTTTGTCCTTAGTTTTTGTTTATTTCATACTAGCCTATCAGCATCACCCATGTTTAGGGCCCGTTTGGTATATGTGTTTAAAAATTGAAAATTATTGTTTGAAAACATTTGTGAAAATATGTGTGGATGAAAAAGTGAGTTGAAATACGTGAAATGTTGTTTAAAAACTGAAATATAACTTTTCTCTAAAAGTTTTTTTTTTTTAGGAAATTTTATCCTAAAAAAATTACTATATTTTTCAATTATAAATATATTTAAAGATGTGATGAGATTTATATAAAATAAAAAAATTATTTCATTTACAAACATATAAATTTCATCAAGTGCCATATAATAACTTGTGTCACAACTCACTCATGTGACGAGTTGTAAGTGATAGAAGTGTGATGGTGAATCCATGTGGGGGACACACCTCTATCACTTACAACTCGCCATAGCAAGTTGCGGCACAAATTGTGTCATTTTATGTGGTACTAGCCACCAACATTACTCAATTTCATCACATTTCGAATTATAATGAATGAAAATTATAAAACGTTAGGGGAAAAAAAGCCTCTAAACAAGTGTGTGTTCAGATGCTAGTATCTAATTGAACACTTTCTACGTATTTGTCTAATGAGATTTATATATTTGCTAAAATGTAGCAATATTTTTTTTTAGAAACAAACTAACTGTTAAACACACACCCTTAATTATACTCTCTTACTAAGCTAAATGTAGCAATATGAAAGCTAAATTCGTAATGATTTAAAAAAGAACAGCCGTCATTGTAGTTGAATGAGTTAATGATTTGAGAAATGATTTGGCAAGTTTCTAATTTTTAATTTTATCTAATTGAACCCAGTTTTCCCTTGCCCCCCAATTAAAATAATTGTTTTTTTTTTTTAGTAAACAGTAATACTTATTAGAACACATACGAAAATAGTAATATTAGTATTTTAAACCGGATTTATAATACATTATTTAACTAGAGTACAACTACAAAAAAGCTTAACTTTTGTAGTTGTAGATCGGGGTTATAAACAACGGACACTAGTAAGTATTATTGTTTACTAAAAAAAAGGATGTTTATCCCACATTGGTTATGTGTGTCTAGTGTCCGTTATTTATAACTCCAGTCTATAACTACAAAAGTTAGACATTTTTATAGTTGTACTCTGATTAAATAATATATTATAAACTCGGTTTAAAATACTAATATTACTATTTTCGTATGTGTTCTAATAACTGTTTGCTAAAAAAAATGATGTTTATCCTACATGGGTTGTGTGTGTCTAGTGTCTGTTGTTTATAACCTCAGTCTACAACAACAAAGGTTAAACCTTTTTATAGTTGTACTTTGATTAAATAATGTATTATAAAACCGGTTTAAAATAATTGTTAAATGGGGAAAAAATGAGTACATAAAAAATAACTCCTCATAGAGGTGAACCTATAAGACACATTATTGAGGACACCTTATTTAATTATATTTCTTGCATGTTATACATTTAAGCACAAAGTTTAGGAATTTGTGAGATATAAAATTATATATTTGTATCAAACACACAACCGAAAATTTTTACATTTATCAATACTAATGAAGACTTACTTAAAAAATCCTTGAATTAATGCTAAATCCTTTTCTTTATATATATATACAAAAGCAAACCATTGATCAAAGCAATAAAAGAATGTTCGTACAAATGTAAAATTAAGGATGATAATACCGCATTATATTTCAATATCATGTACATCACAAATTCGATTTGTACTCTTATCTCAGGACTAAATTACCAAACTTCTCCAATTCCCACTTCTTTAAATATTTAAGTTTCCATTGATCTGCAACTGAAGATATGGAAAGCAACAAAAATTTAACATTGTCATCTGCTTCATTTTTAAATCTCTCTATTAATGTAGCCCAACTTGCTAACAAAAGTTACCCTGTAAAAAGAAACCCTGAAAGAACAATTCATTGCAGGCATGGAGCAATATAAAAATTAATATGTAGAATCCAGATGAATGAGGGCTCCTTGTTAATTTGTTCAAGAACATCAGTAGCATAAAATCTTGTTAAAAAAAAAATTCACCCATCATACATATGCAAAAGTCAAAATTTTCAAAATAAACGTGCAAGGATGAAATAAAGCATAGATATAAGATTAGGAATTGGAAAATAAAAAATTTCCCTCTTTATATTTATATATATATATATATATATATGATAAAGAAGGAATAAACTTTTGTAATTTTTTTTTAAGTGCCATAAAAAGCTTATATAAAGATGATTATGTAAAAAAACAATAATATAATCACCATACATGAATGGATAGAGTAGATACATTTTACCATCCCAAAGGAAACTTGGTTCCCTCCTCAGGAGCAGCATACTGTGGAAGTGCCATCACTAAGGCTGTGTTTGTTTTGGCTTCAAACTGATTCCGGAAAAGTGGGTGTTTGGTTGTTACTTCAAATTGGGTCAAACTGAAAAGCATTTCCGGGTTGACCGTAAAATATAGCCAAAACGGTGGAAAATGATTTCCGTTTTCATTTTCACTTCAAATGATTTCTAGCCTTGGAAAATAGAAGAGAGAGAGAGAGAGAGAGAGAAAGAGCAAGAAGGTCACCTTGTCGGAGCAAGAATACAACCAGATCGCATCAGAGCAAGACGATTGCACTGCTCCGATCGTTCAAACCCACCCTCGTCGAACCCAGTCACCGATCATCGAGATCGTCTCGCCATTTTCGGACCATGCACAAAGAGAGAGACAGAGAGAGAAAGAAGAGAGAGTAGAGAGATTGTCGCACCACCGGTGAGATCGTCTCGTCATCGTTCTCGAACCCACTTGCACTAGATCGCAGACGAACCCACTCGCACAGCGCCAATCATACCAGATCGCACCGCGCCGACGAACCCACCACTCCGACGAACCGATTCGTCAAACCCACCACTCCGACGAATGGATTTTCTTTCACTCAGATAATGCCGTTGATGAATTTTTTTTGGTTGGGTTTTGTTTGGAAGCTGAGAAAATGTGAGCATCAAGTAGAAAATGTGTTTTCTCTATTATTTTCAAGAATACAACCAAACACCAGAAAATATTTTCTAGAACAATTTTCATAATGCAACCAAACACTTGAAAATATTTTCCTTTCCGAAAATAGTATTTCCAGAAAATATTTATTTTTCGGAAAATATTTTACGGGAACCAAACACAGCCTAAGAGGAAAAAATTGTAAAAACTATAACTAGAGGAGAAAAAGTCTTGTGCCAATTCTATTTTTTCCCAAAAAGCAAACCTGATAACCAAAAAGGAAAAATGTTTCAAAACTAAAATCGAATATGTATGAAAAATTAACAATAAATATACAAAAGAGTAGCTTAATTACGCCTAAAGAAATATATAGTTTTGAATAAATTTATGATAATCCCTATCACAAAACCAAAAACTAAAATTTAGAGTTTTCCCATCAAATCAAAGCAAATAAAAATAAGAAAACAAATGATATTAAACATGGTAAAATAAAGCCAGTGGTACTTGCTAGTTGGTAGAATGCATTTATATGACATCTCATCTTTTGAAAGATTCATATGCTCGCTCGAATGGACCACAAAATTAAATAAGGCAAAATAAGAGTTAATCAAAAATTAAATGTGATGTGCAATAGATAGATAATAACAATAGTAGCAACAGTTTGAAGTAATTAATCTAAAGTAAAAATAATATGAAGTGTGGAGATTTTATTTATGAAATGAAAAAAAGTACCTAAAAAAAATGGTGTAGTACAAATCTTGTTCTACAAAATTCTCCAGTGAGAAATTGAGAGAGGAAGAAAAGTAAAGGTATGTTTTGTGGCTTAACCTTCATTCTTTGAATCTAAAGTTTGGATTATAAACAAAAGATAATTGAAGAAGAGTGGTGATTATTCTTTTAAGTTGTAACTGCACTAGATGATTTGGCAAAAATAAAATTATAACCTAAAATTTAGGATATTTTAAAAACTTAATAATTTTTCTTAAATAAGTGAAAAAGAGTGGTGGATAACTGGAAATTTTTTTACCTACATAGAATAATCTCATTAAAAAAAATGAAAATTATACATGGATGATATAGAATAATCTCATAAAAAAAATAATATATGGATTGTGGGGTCCAATAATCGACGGGCCAGGCCCGTTTGCTGATGAAGGGTCCAAAGGCCCAAGCCTAAAAAGGTCATGGCCAGAGTTCAAGAATAGTGTGGCCCAATTGGCCCGGAGAAGCAGCCGAGGACAGTGCAGTCCTCGGCTGACCCAAGAAAAAGGGCAGAAAGGTAAAGGGGCGTGCTCGAAGGGGAAATCTAAAATATCTAAGAGAGGCTTCCTTTGCTACCTTCCCCATGCATATCTCTGCGCCTAACAGAGCCTTATCCATTAACTTTATCAACAACTCTCAATGACTTAGGTCTGAGACTGATGGGACAAGTATCAGTCTTGAAAGGGTCGACCCTACACGTGGACGAAGGAAATTGAACGCATGCGAGTATAAAAGAAAAAATATGTAACCTAAAAGAGGGGCTCCTCCAGTCCCACTGAAAGGAGAAAGGGCTTCAGAGGCAAATATACTGGAACCATGCATAAATATCTTAACAAAACCACAGCCGGGTAAACATGACTTAGCCTTTCGATCCCACTCTCTACAAATGATATTGTATGGGCCCATTTATGTGCAAACCCAACTCAACTGCGGTTTAATGCAAATCGTGTCCCCATAATTGGCGCCGTCTGTGGGAAGGCTTGCGTGTTAGCTCGAGCGGTGGCGAAGTTAAGCTTCTGTCGAACATGGGACTACGAGGGTGCCTGTACCACCGGCGACACATTGTTGCTATACCAACGTAAGCTCCCACTAGGGGCTACGTTCCACGGTGTCAACGACATGGGCAAGCCTAGGGGCTTCAAACATCAGGCCAGCTTCCTCCACCTTACTCGAGGAACTAAACCTGCGGAAGATAAGCAAATAAAGAGGATACAAGTTTTGGACATAACCAAGGCCTTGTATGGTCCTCGGACCCAAGCCTCTGGGGAAACCAACTGCTTAACAAGATGATACAAGTTTTGGACAGAACCAAGGCCTTGTATGGTCCTCGGACCCAAGCCTCTGGGGAAACCAACTACTTAAAAAGAATCATACAAGTTTTGGACAGAACCAAGGCCTTGCATGGTCCTCGGACCCAAGCCTCTGGGGAAACCAACTACTTAAAAAGAAGCATACAAGTTTTGGACAGAACCAAGGCTTTACATGGTCCTCGGACCCAAGCCTCTGGGGAAACCAACTACTTAAAAAAACAAGTTTTGGACAGAACCAAGGCCTTGCATGGTCCTCGGACCCAAGCCTCTGGGGAAACCAACTATTTAAAAAGAAGCATACAAGTTTTGGACAGAACCAAGGCCTTGCATGGTCCTCGGACCCAAGCCTCTAGGGAAACCAACTACTTAAAAAGAAGCATACAAGTTTTGGACAGAACCAAGGCCTTGCATGGTCCTTGGACCCAAGCCTCTGGGGAAACCAACTACTTAAAAAAACAAGTTTTGGACAGAACCAAGGCCTTGCATGGTCCTCGGACCCAAGCCTCTGGGGAAACCAACTACTTAAAAAGAAGCATACAAGTTTTGGACAGAACCAAGGCCTTGCATGGTCCTCGGACCCAAGCCTCTGGGGAAACCAACTACTTAAAAAAACAAGTTTTGGACAGAACCAAGGCCTTGCATGGTCCTCGGACCCAAGCCTCTGGGGAAACTAACTACTTAAAAAGAAGCATACAAGTTTTGGACAGAACCAAGGCCTTGCATGGTCCTCGGACCCAAGCCTCTGGGGAAACCAACTACTTCAAAAGAAGCATACAAGTTTTGGACAGAACCAAGGCCTTGCATGGTCCTCGGACCCAAGCCTCTAGGGAAACCAACTACTTAAAAAAACAAGTTTTGGACAGAACCAAGGCCTTGCATGGTCCTCGGACCCAAGCCTCTGGGGAAACCAACTACTTAAAAAGAAGCATACAAGTTTTGGACAGAACCAAGGCCTTGCATGGTCCTCGGACCCAAGCCTCTGGGGAAACCAACTACTTAAAAAGAAGCATACAAGTTTTGGACAGAACCAAGGCCTTGCATGGTCCTCGGACCCAAGCCTCTGGGGAAACCAACTACTTAAAAAAAACAAGTTTTGGACAGAACCAAGGCCTTGTATGGTCCTCGGACCCAAGCCTCTAGGGAAACCAACTACTCAAAAGGAAAAGCTGTGTTACCTGGATTCTCTAGTTTGCCCTCGGATCCTCAACACTAGAGGGACCAGTATGGAATGGAGTAACATGTTTCCAAAAGCATAACTGAAGTCATGCAGTGCTCGGTCACTCCCTCGGATGAATTATTTCGAATTTGTCGTCCTCATACAATATTCTCGTGCTTACTATGGAACGTTCAACTGTTATCTCGGTTAGTTTCCTAAGTTTAACTTACTATAAGTTATTATTATTTTGCCTGATAGTGTCGATAGATTAGAATTAGTTGGATCGTGTTTCAAGAGTTCTTGCTCTAAATACTGCCGAGGAGAAACACACACATGGAGCACACCAACTCACAAAGTAGTTTTATCAAAGGAACAGCATTCAAAACAAGTAAAGAAATCGCCATTTTTTACTAAAGCAATGAGATAGTACAGAGTACAACGAAAAGCTAGAGTCAGTTTGTGCCAAAGATCACTACATAACCAAAAAGAAAGGAATATACAAGAGAATAAAGTAAAGCCGAGGAAGTAGATCAGAGGAGAGGTTGGCTACAGCTCCAAGATTTTGTTCTTCCTCAATGCTTTCACTTGCCCACAACTCAAACAGCCAAAGAGACCCAACTTGAGCCTGACACCGCTGAAGGAAAGGCGCAGGGAGTTGGAAGCTGAGGGACTTTTCTCTAAATATTCGCCCGCCACAAGGCAGAGGCGCTGATGGCGGAGAATCTTTCTTCTGACACACCAAAGTTCTGGCATGAACAGAACCTGCTTCGGATTTTGACTAAAAGAGGGAGAGACATCCTTTCCCCTCGATTGAGATGGAGCACTCTCTTGAACTTATGCTTCCTGTGCCCATACCTCACCATTTTTAGTCTCATAAGGGTGCGGCGCTTCTGTGACGGAGGGAGTTCTTTCTTCCCAACTCTCGCCTCAAACATGTTATGCTAAGGGAGGACGGCACTGAGTATAGGAGCTGTGATTTGGGAGAAAACTAAGGAATTGATGCGAGGGTGAAGTGACTTTCTCTTTTATTTATTTATTTATTTAAAGAAATAAGGTGGTGGCATTTAATGCATGCAGTGCCCCCAGGAACACTACGGACAAGATGGCTTAGGCTCAATCTCCAATGCCACCTGTAACCAGGGGATTAAAGGGGTTTCTGGAAGGTGCACCTCGATCATTGGGACGCCAGAAAGCACCACATAACCATAAACTACGTAAATACCCTTAAAGTTATGGGCCAAGTAAATTCGCGGTCCAGGCCTGTTCTGCATGGGGGCCCAGGGACAATGGCCCCCACCGAGGAATAACTATTGCCGAGGACAACTTCTGCTCAGCACCTCGTGACATACCTGAGGAAGAGGAGAAACTAAACTTAAAGAATCTTGGACAGAACCTAGGCCTTGTGCGGTCCTCGGACCCAAGCCTATGGGGAAACTAAATACTGAAAAAATCTAAGTTTAAGGCAGAACCTAGGCGCTACGAGGTCCTCGGACTCAAGCCTTCTGGGAAATCAACTGCTCGGATGGAGAAATTTCTCTGCTCAAATACTGGAAAAGGTTAAGGCCAGTATGCTCAGGAGATGACGAAATGGCCTGATGATCGTTAGCCTAAGGAAACTACTCATTGGGAAGGTGACATATCCTCGGACAGTTACTTTTTACCTCTTATCTAGCACTTAGCCCCCATCTCGGCTAATTTAAGGTAAGCCTCGTTTCTCACTGGTCGGATTGTTATGTCGAATATTAATAACCTTATTAAAGTTATGGTGGCGTCTTTTTATTAACAAATATTTCAGCCTTAGTTACCATTAATTCAAATGCTATATTATTGTGCCAAGCAGCGTGTGTAAACTTATAAAACATGAAAATAGAACATGTAAAATAAATGAATAGTAACTTTTATTAATATGGAAAATTGTTACAACGTACAAAGAAGGGCTTAAACAAGCCTATACAAAAAATGAACTGTCAAAATAACACTAGCATCCGCAGTACAGATAAGTAAATAATCAGCTGCCTTTTAAACTCGCCTTCAAAGCTTTTCCAATCTCTGCCTCAGTGCTACTCATATCAGGAGACGAACCTTTTAAAAAAAAAAAATAAAGGACAAGGAAGAAGAATTGGAACACATGGAAGCACTTCAGCAAGCTCTTGTTGCTGAAGAAAGTAAGGGAAAAAGAAGATGGAGGACATGAGTAGGAAGGAGGAGAAGAAGAGGGAAGCAATGAAAAGAAAGTAAAAGGAGCAAAAGAGGGAAAGGGGGAGCCATATTAGGTATGCTCATGAAAGAACGAATGGAGATGACAAGGGAGGTTTTTGACTCAGTCACACCGGAAGTGGGGTGTGACGAGTCCCTGCTTCGGATTTTGACTAAAAGAGGGGGGAGGCACATCTTGAGTCTTCGCCATCCTTGCCCCGACCGAGCCATCTCAAGTTTTATTAGGGCATGGCGTTTCTGGAAAAGGAAGGATTCATTCATGGCCGACTACTATGGTGGATGTATTATTGGATTAGGAGTAACCAGATGGAAGAAGTGAACTATAAGAAGGGCCTAAGGGATTCAGATATGAAAGAATCACCTCTGGTTTTCTCTCTTTATATAAGGGAGTAAGACAAGGGCACGTAACACGTTCAGATCCCCAAGGAAATCTGCGAATAAATGCGCATCCGTTTCGTTCCCCCACGTTATCAGTAACCGTAGGATTTGGGAGGTCTCGTAAAAGGAAGAAATTAAAGGCGTGCTACGGATAACCAAACGGTATAAGCGCATCACGCGTAAACCGAGGGAAACATCTTGTAAACCGGCGCGTTCCTCGGGGAGGTGAAGAGTCGCCAACGTTGATCAAGGGCCGAATTAAATGAGCAGTAATGAAGGCTCGGAGTTACCAAAACCCCCCTCTCCAACCAAGAGGCTGGACAGCAGGGTTTTGAGGGGCTATTGTGGGGTCCAATAATCGACGGGCTAGGCCCGTTTGCTGATGAAGGGTCCAAAGGCCCAAGCCTAAAAAGGTCATGGCCAGAGTTCAAGAATAGTGTGGCCCAATTGGCCCGGAGAAGCAGCCGAGGACAGTGCAGTCCTCGGCTGACCCAAGAAAAAGGGTAGAAAGGTAAAGGGGCGTGCTCGAAGGGGAAATCTAAAATATCTAAGAGAGGCTTCCTTTGCCACCTTCCCCATGCATATCTCTGCGCCTAACAGAGCCTTATCCATTAACTTTATCAACCACTCTCAATGACTTAGGTCTGAGACTGATGGGACAAGTATCAGTCTTGAAAGGGTCGACCCTACACGTGGACGAAGGAAATTGAACGCATGCGAGTATAAAAGAAAAAATATGTAACCTAAAAGGGGGGCTCCTCCAGTCCCACTGAAAGGAGAAAGGGTTTCAGAGGCAAATATACTGGAACCATGCATAAATATCTTAACAAAACCACAGCCGGGTAAACATGACTTAGCCTTTCGATCCCACTCTCTACAAATGATATTGTATGGGCCCATTTATGTGCGAACCCAACTCAATTGCGGTTTAACGCAAATCGTGTCCCTACATGGATGATGGGATGAGGATAAGGGTTTTTTTTTCAACTTTAATTTAGCATTAAAATCTAACTTAACGTGGGTTTTTTGTTTATAAGAAAAAAAATTATTTTATAACCTAAAATTTAGGGTTTAAAAAATTAATAATTTTATTTAGATAAGTGAAAAGAGTAGTGGATAGTTAGAAATTCTTTTAACTATATGGGATAATGTCATAAAAATAATAAAAATAATACATGAACGATGGGATAAGGATAAGGATTTTTTTTTTCAACTCTAATCTAGCTTTAAAATCTAACTTAACGCGGGTTTTTGTTATTAAAGGAAAAAAAAGATTTTATAACCTAAAATTTAGGATTTTAAAATTTAATAGTTTTACTTAAATTAGTGAAAAATAGTGATAGATAATAATTTGGATTATTCACAAAAGGACGTAGGAGTGTGATGATATTTATTTGGGAAAAAATTATTTTAGGCACAAACAGATAAATAATTTTCCCCGAATAAATCTCATCATTACACCCTTATGTAATTTTGTGATTGAAAAATATAGCACCTCCTAATTATGATGAATGGAAGGTATACCTTTAGAATAGAAAAAAATAGAAAACCTTCTGAGGCTAGTTTAGAATTATGGATCCCTGTATACGATTTTTTTCTATGAGAGTAAAAAATAAAAATAAAAACGTATGTAGTCTAGTGGTTTAATAAGAGAGTCAAGAGAAGTTGAGCATGTAGAAGGGAAATTTCCTATGGTTTTGTGTAATGGTAAAAAGAAATTACCTTACCATCTTACGTAATATTGTACATAAATAATTATTGTTAATAAAATTATTTGAATCATGGAATTGCATATTTGGCCATGGGTGAAACATGCAGTTAAAAATTTTCAAAGACAATGAGTTGTGAGTGGAGCTTTGAGGTAGATAAGAGAGATGATTTTAAAGTTTAAATAAAAAATAGAGACTTTAATGTTAATTTCCTAATTTATAAGAACTAAAATCAAAATGAACGTTGGCAACTTTTGTAGGACTTTAAATATCCCACTGTATTTTCTCTAACATCTATATATATATATATATATATATATATATTCCACTTAAGCTCTCTAGAAAAGACAACTACACACAAATCCTTTAGAGTGAAAAAATCACCATAATTATGAAAAATACTATGTATATAATATTTTTACAACATTTTCACAACAAATCTTGTTACTTATGATTGTTATTGTTGGGGTAAAAAAGTAATCTTAATGGTATGTTCAAATTTGAACAAATAACAACTAATTAGTAACCACTTATAATTTTTAGTGAAAATATTGTGAAAATGTTGTGGACATAGCATTTCTCTTTAATTATATGTTTAAGATATTTATTTATTTTTACTAATTAAAAGTTCTACGTTAAGTTTGCTTCATTGGTATAAGAGTTTGAAGCATGATATTTTCCTAGTAAAGCCATGGAATTATTTTTTGCTAAATAGTAAAGCCATGCAAATATTAAATAGTAAAAATAGTAAAGCCATGCAAATATTTTTTCTATTCTACTCCACAAGCCCACAAAGAAAGAAATTCTCATCAACGAATTTGCCGGAGTATTTCTACTGCATTTGGAGTTGTTGACCCTACATTAAATACTTGAGAAGAAGAAGAAGTTTGCCAGAGAAAGGTTACCCACTTACCCTGGGTCGAATAGCATTGCTTTGGACGTGTGTGGCTTTTGTGATTATAAGGTGGGACTCTTCACTCTTGCTAGTTTGGAAACATCGTGTGAAATAAACTCTCTAGATAACCCAAACACTATTTATTTATTTTTTATCTCTGTTTAAAATATTCATTATTTTTACTCCCCATAGTATTCTACTGAACCATCAAGATTTATCCACTACACGTACAAAACCCTAATTCGCTTGAAATTAAAAAAAAAAAAAAAAACATATCACTATCACATTCACAAAAAAAATGTGGCCGATTCCACAATTCCTCAACCGCCGATCCAACGTCTTCGACCCATTCTCAGAGCTCGACATGCCACAATTCTCTCACTCCATATTCCCCTCCGAAACGTCTTCGTTCACCGCAGCTAAAGTGGACTGGAGGGAGACCCAGAATGCGCACGTGTTCAAAGCCGACGTGCCTGGGCTGAAGAAAGAGGAAGTGAAGGTGGAGATCGAGGAAGGTCGAGTTCTCCAGATAAGTGGGGAGAGGAGTCAAGAGCAGGAAGAGAAGAGTGACACTGACACATGGCACCAAATGGAGCGGAGTAGAGGAAGGTTTTTGAGGAGGTTTACGCTGCCGGAGAACGCTAAGGTCGAGGAGGTTAAGGCTGCTATGGAGAATGGTGTGCTTACTGTCACTGTGCCCAAAGAGGAAGTCAAGAAGCCTGATGTTAGGGCCATTCAGATTTCTGGTTAGGAATTTTTAGGATTCTCTCTGTCTAGCTCTTTGTCACTGCTGTGTTTTTTTTTTTTTTTTTGAAGGTCTGATTGATATGGTAAACAATGGCTTTTTGTTCCTTCTCAAAAAACAGTGGCTTTTTGTTTGGTTGTTAGTTTTTTTAAGGTGAAAATCGGTGTTTGGTTTGTGATCTGGAAGAACTTCTTATAGTTTTCTAATTTTGCATTCGTTATTTACTTGTTCTGTGTATAATTCTAAATTGTTTTATTTTATTTCCGATTGTAATCGATGGGCAGAATGGTGAAGAAAACAAGTTTTTTTTTTTTGCTAGGAAGATGATTTGACAAAATGGGTTGGTTAGTTTAATGTTAAAATCTGAGGAATTTTTGAGTAAACAACTTTGGAATCTAAGAGCAGTGTTAAAAAAATTTAAGGTATATTTGATAACTGTTTTTTTTTCTCAGTTTTCTGTTTTCAATGACCATTTTCTATTTCCAATAGCAAAAAACTTGTTTTGTAAGCTGAAAACATCAAAAAACATAAAATAGTTTTTGTTTTCAATTTATAAAGAAAAATGAAAACAGCAAGGGCTATTTTCAGTGTTGTATTTTTTTCATGCTTGTGAAAACACGGAGAGAATAGTTTCTATTACCACTTTAATGAACCAGCTCTAGTTCTAACCGTGCAACTAAACATTTTTTTATTTTTACCTACAATATTTTTTCTCTTTTCCCGTAGACCCATTCCCTTTCTCTCTCTCCTCTCATAATTTCAGATTTCTTGTTCTTCTTCTACATCTTTTTCAGATTGGTATTCGTCTTCTTCATGCCAAAATCATTCCCTTCCTTTCTCTCTACCTCCCTAATTTCAAATTTCTATTTTTCTGGAATCATATTTTGGGTGCCCATCAATCAGAGACACACATCTATCAAGCAGATCTGCAAGTATTTCACATTTGTTCAAACTTCATAACTTTTTTTTTCAATTATACAAGAATATTACGTAATACCTCAAGTGTATCAATTGAAACCCATGTAAGAAACAACACTAAATCTATATTCTAATTAATTGCAGGACTTGTGTTTGGGATTGGTTCTATTAATAATTTTTATTGTGAAACAGTAATTTTATAATATATGGAATGGAAGTAGTGGTGGGCATATTGATCTATTTCCATGGTATTACAATAACACATAATATGATTCTATTATGGGGAATCTCTTCAAGCTTCTTGGCTCGATCTCATTTTAACGAGTTACACCACAACTACCAGAATAAATTTCATTTGAATTCTGTTTTTTTTTTTTTTTTTTTGGGTTGAATTTTGCGTTGTTTTGATCCCTCTATTTTTGCCTTGTAAATTGTATTGAAGCTCTTAAGAAGGTGCTTCCAAAAGGAATGTAATGAGAGAATGTAATTTGAAAAAAAAAAAAAAAAAGCAAAAATTTTTTTCTTTTCAACTAACCAAACATGTTTTCCACTTTGAAAATATAAGAAAATTGTTTTTTTTGCTTTTTTCTTTAAAAACAAGAAATTAAAAATAGAAAACAAAAACAGTTACCAAACATAGCCTTAGTTTTTAACACCTCAAAAATGTTCAATTTTTTTTTATGTCTTCACAACAAATTATAAATTATAGGTTATTATTGGTAAGTTGTAATTGGTGGGGTAAAAAAGTAATTTTAATGATAGGTTTAAATTATAACTAATACTAACTAATCACCTATAATTTGTTGTGAAAATATTGTAGACATAACACTTCTCTTTATAATAATATAAGAAACTTATTAAAAAAAAAAAAAACTACCATAGGAACAGCCATGACCACCTCTACCACTAGCCACAACCACCTGCAACCATAACCCACTAAAGAAAGAAAAAACAAACAAACCACAGCCCATCACCACGAAACCCACAACTACATTCAAAATTAATCACTACCGCCATCACAAGCATAACCAAAATCCACGAAACCCATATGCATACTCAACCACCAACATACTCAACCATCACCATTGCCAAAATCCAAGAAACCCACATCGAAATCAACCACCACCACTAAACTTAGCCAAGCCCATGAAACCCATAGCCACTACCAAAATCAATCACAACCACCACCACCACTTAACCCACAAAGATGGAGAGATAGAGAAAAGAGGAGAAAGAAGAAAGAGAAAGAAAAAGAAAGAATGGGGGGGGGGGGGAGAGAGAGAGAGAGAGAAACAATATTTAATTAGATAATAGAATAAAAAATTATTATTTGTTATAACTTGTGAGCTACAATGGACTTGGCATAGATGACAATTTATTGTAACTCATTTGCAAAAATTTTAAGAATAGCATTATTGATATAGCATGCTTTTTGTGGTGTGTATTGTTAAAATGAACTTTTTAGTAATTTAAGAGCAGCAATGTGAATGCTCTAAAGTCTAAACCATCCATGTTTAGATAAAGTTGTTTCTTTTCCAAATACCATTCATTGAAATGAACATAAATTGTTTTTGTTTTAAGAAGGTAAGTATGAAAAACAAAATTTAAGTGGGTTTCTACCTTGCAAAAGAGATTTAAAGGGGAAAAAAAGAGAGTGTAGGTTACAGTGTTTTGATAGGGATGATTGTTGTAAATTTGAATTTTGGCCGTGGTTTAGTAGACGGGAAGTTTTGAAGATATGGGTTAATGGGACGATGGTTTTATTTTGTAGGTAGTTTTTTTTATGTGGAGTTAGATATATATTTTTATCAGTTTTTTCTCAAGTTTTGTCCCTTTTTAAGGGTAGAGTGTAGGGGTATTTTTGAACCACATAATTGTTTATCTCAAATAGGGAAAACATCTTAAATAGCAGTATAGAATAAATATAGATAAATGATAGTTATTAAACGCACTTGAATTCCATATTAAGCCTTAGAGCATCGGCATCATCAGCTGTGTTATGCCAAATGCCATTTTAACACACCAAAACTTACTTTTTCAATTTTAGCACAATATTCTACAATACACTTTGTATCATATATTCTATTTTAACATTACACTACATTAAAATAATCTAAAAAAACTCAATTGTATTAAAAAAATTTATAAAAAAAAAAAACAAGCAAAACAATCCATCACCCCTCATACTACCACTACTATCCATCATCCCCACAACCCTCCACCACCACCATTGAAATCAATAAACAGAGAGAGATTCAGTCATAGATGAGAAAAACAAGAACATAAAAATAAAAATAAAATAAGAGAAATAGATAGAAGAGAGAGAAGATGGTGGCTTCACCGGTGTGCTTCACCAATTCACTTTCACTTCAACCCACATCCCACATTACAAACCCACAACCACATCAAGACTCACAACCACCAATCTCAACCCCACCACCGCCACAAAGCCGATCTCAAACTATTAAAAAAAAAAACCACAACCATGGCGAAGGACAAGAGAGATGGGGGGTGAGAGAGAGGAGAGATTTTTTAGAAGGGGAAGATAGAGAAAAGAGAAAAGAGAAAAGAGAGAGGGGAACGAGAGAGAACAATTACTAGTAGAAAGGTACTGTAGCATGTTGTAAAAAAAAAAGAATTTTGACACATCTGAGTTTGATTTTTGGTGTTTGATGTGCCAAATGCTAAAAATTTAGCATTTGACACACCTGATGCTAATACTCTTAGTTATCAAATGAACATTAAAACTTAATATATAGTTCTTTATTTAAAACTTATTTGTTATTAGAGGTAATGAATTTTTCTTTATTTGGTTTTGTTGAAAGCCTATTTTGTAATTGAGAAGGATGGTTATTTTGTAATGTTAATATGTTATTATTTAGTATTTTTTGGAATTTTTATTTTGTAAATATAAGATGTAAAAATCTAAAAGCGTACACAAATTCTTTAAAATGATGTTATATATTTTTTTAACTAAACTTATTTACTACATATATATAAAAAACTTATTATTTATTTTATAATTTAAAAATTATTATAAGATCATCAGTTCAACCACTAATTTAATACTGATTAGATCATAAAATTAGTAACCAGTCATTTTCCGATTATTTGATTGGTTCGGTTTTTAAAACCATATCATATAATTTGTGAAGTACATTTTGCATACTTGCTTCGGCGAAATGTGTGTTGAAATTATTAGTTTGGCTCTCACTTTGATGGGTTTTCATATAGTTTTTTTAAAATCTTTGAGCTGTACTAACGGCTTTTTTTTTTTTTTTTTTTTTTTTTTTTCATTTGATAGGAAATGCCTTTCTGATGGGAACCTTTTGTAAGTCAAATTAATGCTTAATACTTTACAAATTTTGTTCACTAATTAAAGGATTTAGTAATAAACATGGTGACATAATTGAATTTTTTTTGGAGTTTATTTCTTTGTGCACTTTGTTGATATTATTAGTATTGTTAGCTATATGGGTTTGGTGAATAATCTACATCCATTATAATTTAGGATTACGCATCGCACCCTTAAGTATTTTTGTGATTAAAAAAATGTAGTAACATAATTTATAATGGATGCAAATTATTAATTTTTACAAAAAAAATAGAAGAGCCTCTGAGCACTTACGTGCGTGTTTAGAGACTAATATGTATAAAAATTATGGTTTATAGCTTGCACTTTTTCAATATTCTTCTACTATTTAAATTTATTAACAGTGATTTACCATTTGATTGAGTTTCTAAAAAAAAAGTCTGATGGAATTTCTGTTTTCTTGATGGTGGTTTTCGTAATTAAATTATGTTATTGATATTTGTTTTTTTATTTTTTATTTTATGTATATTCATATTAGTAGTATTGTTTGCTTTTACTTGTTTCACATAGATATAATCAATCTTTTACACTTTTATTTAAATCTAGATATATAATTAGTTTGTAAAATTCAATATTCATTTTTTTTTTTAAGTGGGAATAGTTTAATGGGAGAAACCATCATCAATTGATGCATAGTTCAAGAGAAAAATGTTCAAAATTTGAAGTCTATTGCATAATTGTCTATTCCAAATACTAAAAACTTCAGATTTTGAACTCTTATAAGTTATAAGAGCTCAAAGATGCGAACTTAAAAAAATAGATATTGCGTTCCTAGATTACAATGACCAATATGAGACTTAGTTTTTGAGGATAGTATAACCAGTAAATATAGAAAAAGTGATTGCTAAAAGATTTGTTTTAAGATCAATTATAAATGAATTTAGTACCAATAGAATACAACTTTTATTGAGTTAAAGTTAATTTATATAATAATTCTTTTGTTTTAAGATGAACTAGTCGCTAACCCGTGCTATGCACGGGAAAACTATTAGAAAATAATAAAGTATGCATATATTAAAAGACAATTTAAGTTCATGTGTGCTTGCAAAGAATATATTAAAAGCCTTATCTTTGAGACAAAGAACTGAGGTAAACAAACTAACCTTACATAAAACAAATTAAAAAAAAAATATATATATATAAAACTGATGTCACGGGAAATTCAGCCACATAGTAGTAATATATAAATCTCTTAAAACCTAAACCTAAACCTAAACTTAAACTTAAGGACTAAATATTTATGCGCCTTCTCTTGCTTTCCTGATGTATTTGGTTAAAAACATAAAACTGATGTCACGAGAAATTCAGCCACATAGTAGTAATATATAAATCTCTTAAAACCTAAACCTAAACTAAACCTAAACGTAAGGACTAAATATATAAACAAACTAACCTTACAAAAGCTGAACTTTATAAGCTAAAATCTATACCGTGAGTTGTAGATCTTGAATACTATACCGTGCGTTTAGGGCTTCCTACATCTGGAGAGAGAGAGAGAGTTTGCAGAAACCAAAGAAAATCTCTCTATAGCTTAAGAAACACAATATACTAAAATCAAAGAGATAAAATTTTCAAAGGACAAAATATTATAGATAATTTAAAAGAATTTTGGTTTAATTCTTGAACATCACAACTCCATAAAATTCATACTAATAATAATATTTTATGATAGAGCAGTTAAAATTTTGGTTTAATTCTTGAACAAAACTAATTAATTAATATATAAACAAAACTAACCTTACAAAAACTGAACTTTATAAGCTAAAAGCTATACCATGTATTGTAGATCTTGAATGCTTTACGGCTTCCTACGTTTGGAGAGAGAGAGTTTGCAGAAACCGTGGTTTTATATTTCTTAACTTGAGGGGGGGTAAGGTTGCTAGGGTTTTGTAGATCTTGAATGCTTTAGGGCTTCCTACGTCTGGAGAGAGAGAGAGTTTGCAGAAACCGTGGTTTTATATTTCTTAACTTGAGAGAGGGGTAAGGTTGCTAGGGTTTTGAGGGGTTATAATTTTTATTTATTTTTTATTTTTTAAATATTGTGCTGACGTGGAAAATTGTGACGCCAGCAAAGGCTTCGGTTTTATATATATATATAGATTATAAATGAATTTAGTACCAATAGAACACGACTTTTGTTGAGTTAAAGTTAATTTATATAAAAGTTCTCTTTTTATTTAAGAATTGTTATATTTTAGCTTGTACTCCTTATAAAAAATTTCTCAACTCGTTACTGAATTTCATATTTCTTTTTATCGCAATTTTATTTTAAATATAATTTATGTTTCAGCATTTTTGAAAATAAGCCAACTTGAGCCACTTAACAAAAAAAAAAAAGCGATTCTCGAAGTCTAGGACTTGTTTGATAATGTTGTTTGAACAACAGTTTTTGTTGTTTAAACAATACCACATATTTCTACAATACCTTTTTACTCACGCATTTTCATAACATTTAAACAACATTACTATAAATCTTTTACCAAACACCTCCTAAAATCTTGACTACCATTTATGGTTTAAAAACATTGAAAATAATAGCCCACGTGAAGTGAAGCAGACCCACTTGCCAAATATATGGGCCTGCCCAACCATTAGGGCACTCATAGGCCTTAGCTTCGGCACTGAAATTATCAACGCACAACTAATGCCTTTTTTTGCCGATTTCAAATATATACTTTAACTTCTTCTTTTACAATAGGAAACAGAAATATGCTAGAAAGTTCAAGACAAAGATTTATTACTTACTAGCATCTTCCACTTCCTCCACATACACTCCATAATTTCAACACTTCAGTTCTTTCTATCGATAGTTCAGACTCGAGAGAGAAAACAAAAAAAAAAAAAAAATGGAAGGCGGCAACAACAACAACAACAACAGTAAGAGAGAGAAAGAGGAAATCGTGGATGTGAGGTCGGTGGTTGAAGCGGTCTCCGCCAACGACGCCGATATCGCCCCTCTTTACCAACTCGAAAGTCTCTGTATGCGTTGCCACCAAAATGTACACACTCTCTTTCTCTCTCTCTCTCTTTATATTTTGCGTACCTCTTTTAGTTTTTGGATTACAACAACTTGTTATCACTTTGAAACAGGGAATCACAAGGTTCCTATTGACATTAATTCCACATTTTCGAAAGGTATACACTATACAGCCTCTCATATTTATTTATTCTTATAATTGAATGTTTATTGTTATTATTTTTATTTTTATTTTTATTATTATTATTCATCTTTGCAGATTTTGTTGTCAGCCTTTGAATGTCCACATTGTGGTGAGAGGTAAACTGTATATATATATTTTGCAATTAACTAAGGTTCTCACTTAAAAAATATGGCAAAATTTTTAATGAAACTGGATGGTGGAATAAATTTGAAAATTAGAGACTTAATTGAACGAAAGTAAAGTTAGATAGAGTACAAGTTTGGTTGCAATTTGCATTTTAGCCTTTTTTTTTGTTTTTGTTTTTGTTTTTGTTTTGAGATGTGAGGATTTTAGTTAATGCTGCTTCATTTAAGTTTTGATTATAGTTTGTTTGTCCTATAGGAACAATGAAGTTCAATTTGCAGGCGAGATTCAACCTCGGGGGTGTTGCTACCGCCTTGAAGTCCCTTCGGGTGATCCAAAGGTTGAGTTCATTGGAATTTAATTATTATGAATTGATGTCTCTCATTTTATGTGCTTTATGGTTGCAAATCATGCATTTCTTAATAAATAAAGCCTTTTGCTAAACTCAATTTCATCATGCTTGTTTATTTCAGCTGTTCTCTCTGATTGCCTACTCTTTCATGGGAATGTTAATTTTTTGTCAATTTATTTATATAACATGCAACAACCCTTTTTTTTTTCTTGGGATAGACCATGGTTATGGAATATGAGTATGCCTGGCTGATGGGTTTTTTTTTGATGCAGATGCTTAACCGTCAAGTAGTGAAGTCTGAATCTGCAACGATTAAGGTGCTTCAGTATATTCTCATTGCAGTTTTCTACATAAACATTTTGGCATTTGCATTTTCATAGTTCACTTTTGGAAGCATTGTTATTTTGTATAGAAGTATTAGTTGTTGTTTCTGTACATTACTATCTATATAATTGAACTTTTGATCTTACAGATTTGGAAACTGCATTGAAATTTCTATAGTTAGTGATCTTTATAAATGTCGAGAGTGTCAAATCGGATCAGTAACGAGGCAGTTAGTTTTCTAATATGTTTTTTGCTGGTATACCCTTAAATGTACTTTCTGAAAGTTATTGATAAATTGTGGTAATTTGGGATGGCAAGTCTAATGCTCCTTGCTAAATTGGTTGATTGATTTTTGGTGCTTCTGTGAATTTCAAACACTGATTCGTTTTGCCAAAAAATTCCATGTTTGTAATTTTTTTTTCATGATTTAGTTTTCACTTGTTTTTCAATATGCTCCACACTGTCTGTGGCTTCCTGTCATCTTAGACCATTGTGAAATTTTCCCTGTAACAAAATTTTTTGCTCTCTAATGGTATAAATGAACTTTGGTACCTGAAATAACATGACTTGGCGTCTTTCTTTTATATATTTTTCATTGATTTAGTTTTTCAACAAGTGGAGACTTACTTTGGCTGGTAAACATGGAATATTTTCTTCTTGCTTTCCTGTATTTATTGTATTGGTGTTAAGGATATATATCACTACAGGTTAAATAAATGTTTGATTGTTTAAGTGACTCATTTAGGTCTCTTTTCTGTTTGCGTGTGTATATATATAATTGGTTATATTATCTGCTAGTCTGCTCTGCATGTGATTACACTGTCACCTCAAACCATGGTGTTAAAGATTTTTTGGGCTTTGTGATGGTGTTAAATGACCTTGGTAAATTTTGGAGTCTGTGAAATGAATTGATATTTTTCTTCTATGCTTTTGTTTACTTTGTATCATTGAAACTTTTTGTTGATGACTATAAATAAATGTATTATTTTTTCTATGCTTTGCTGTTAGTTACATGTGTGTAATCACTGCAGGTCCATTTATTTTTCAATTCTTTAGATTGGTTATCTTAGATTTTTACCCGTTTTTCCCCCATCTTTACTTGGTTATATTTTGCACGATGAATCCAGGGCGGATCTAGGGCAATGCATTGAAGTTTTGTATTCCCCCCCCCCCCCCCCCCTTATTTAAAATGGTCCTATGTTGTACATCTTGTACATGGAAACACTGACTATATCATTAAAGTTACTTCTTGTCTTCCCAATTTTATATTTTTGGATTGGGGGAGGTTCATTAGGTATGTTGGTTAGAATGTGATAGATAGATCATGTCTTAATAGTTTTTCCATTGCTTATAATATTTTTTTATTTATTTTTGTTGGTTATTGTTTAGGTGAGATGACATGTAGTAAAGTTCTTTTTTATTTTTAATTTTCTCTCCCATTATTTTGGTTGTGTATAATTTTTTTTGGTAAGTAAGAATGATATATATACGAAAGGCTACTCTATGCAAGAAAAGCACAGAGCAAACTAGAAAATTACAAGAAGGAAAAAAGAAAACAGGGAAAATACAAAAAAGAAGAAGACCAAACAATAAAATAATTACAAAAGAGGAAGAGACCTAAGAAAAGAAGGGAGAGAATCACTAGTCGTGAGTCCCCAAGCCCGTGACCAATCAAAAAGAGTTCCATTGAAAGATGCAAGTATCTGATCACCGGAACTATCTAAATCCTTAGAAGTCCGTCGATTTCATTCCTTCCAAAGACACCATAGAATGCACAATGGAACTAAATTCCAGATCTGAGATGAATGCTTTCCTAACCAATTCCACCAGCCAAAAAGCATATCTGGAATCAATCTAGGTATGACCCACAACACTCCAAGAGTTCTAAAAGCAAAACTCCATAATCGATGCAATGAAGAAGTAAGTGGTTCGCCGTCTCCCCACAATGTTGGCACATAATGCACCAATCCACAAAATCCAAGCCCCTCAATCTTAGATTATCACTCGTTCGGATCTTATTCCAAGCTACACACCAAACAAAGAAAGAAACACGTCTAGGAACCTTAACTCTCCATATACCTTTCCAAGGAAAGACAATTGAGGGAGAATTCCGCAACTTATTATAATAAGACCGGATGTCAAAATCCCCATTAGGCTTCAACTTCCATCTTAACTGATCTCCAACATCCATTGAAGGGGTATTGGCTCCCAAGATATGAAGAAAATGTAGCCCTTTATCCATCTCCCAATCATTAAATTCCCGAACAAAACGAACATTCCAAATTCTTCTATCCTCCTCCCCTTGCCTTGCTAAAGAAGCTTCAACAGAGGCCTCCTTGTCAATAGCAATACCATATAGTCTCGGGAAAGCCACTTGAAAAGGATGATCTCCATACCACCCATCTTGCCAAAATCTCACTCTATTCCCTAACCCAACAACAAGTTTGAGTATTTTTGCTAAAATCCTCCCAGCCCATATGAATACCTCTCCACAAGCCACACCCATGGGCTCCCCTACTTAACTTAGAAGTCCATCCTCCCCACTCTTCCCCAAACTTTGAAGTTATCACCCTCCTCCACGGTCAATTCTCCTCTTTCCAAACCGCCACAACCATTTTCCCAATAATGCCTTATTGAAAGTAGTAAGTTTCCTTATATCTAAACTACCATTGGTTATGGGCGCACAAACTTTATCCCATCCTACCAAATGTGTCTTGCTATCACTCCATAGAAAATCCCTTTGCAATTTTTCAATTCTATTAGCCACATGAGTAGGAATGGTGAATAGTGATAGATACTAGGTAGGAAGACTAGATAATGTACTCTTAAGTAGCGTCAATCTACATCCCTTAGACAAATACAACTTCTTCCACCCGGCTAGCTTTTGCTCACTTTTTTCCAAGATAGGATTCCAAATTGAAGGAGAGTTATGTGAAGCCCCCAACGGCATGCCAAGATAAGATATGGGTAAAGTTCCAACTCTGCATCCCAAAATTTCAGCCAAGGCATGCACATCATCTACCTCCCCTATTGGGACCATTTCACTCTTCTGCACATTGACCTTCAAACCTGTCACAGCTTGAAAACAAAGTAACAACAACCGAATTTGCAGAATTTTCTCTACATCTGCATCACAAAAAAGAATAGTGTCATCTGCAAACAATAGATGTGAAACACGTCACACCACCCCTCCTGCCCTCAACTTTAAAACCACAGATTAAGCCAGCTCCCTCCACTCTTCTCAACATCCTACTGAACACCTCCATCATAATCAAAAACAGCATAGGAGATAGCGGATCTCCTTGTCTTAGGCCCTTTGAGCTACCAAAAAAATCAGTTGGAGACTCATTAATCAAGACCGAGAACTGAACTGTGGATATACAAGTACGAATCTACTTACACCACTTCACCCTAAAGCCCATCCTTTTCAACAAACTCAGTAGAGCCTCCCAATTCACATGATCATATGCTTTCTCATCATCAAGTTTACATATTACCCTAGGAACCCGACTCTTCACTCGGCTATCAACACATTCATTCGCAATAAGAACCGAATCAAGAATTTGTCTCCCACCCATGAAGCTATTTTGAGTTTCATAGATCAACTGGTCTAACACCATTCGCAAACGATTTGCCAAAACCTTAGCCAAAATTTTATACACACTCCCCACCAAGCTAATAGGCCGGAAATCTCTAATATTAGAGGCATCATTCTTTTTTGGAATTAAAGCAATGAAAGTAGCATTAAGAGATTTCTCAAACTTACAATATTGAAAAACTCATCAAAGACCGCTAAGACGTCTTTTTCCACTATTCTCCAACAATGATGATAGAAAGCCATAGTAAACCGATCCGGACCTGGAGCTTTGTCCCCTTCCAAGTCTCTAACAACTTGAAGAATCTCTTCTCTTTCAAACTTTCTTTCAAGCCAAACCCTCTCCATATCCCCAATACAATCAAACTCCAAGCCTTCCACAATAGGTCTCCACCCCTCAGGCTCCTTATACATTTTTTTATAAACCTGTACTACCTAAGCATTCACCTCAGATTCCTCCTCAAAAACCACCCCATCCACCTCCAATGTCCTTAGATGATTATGCCTTCTATGGGAGTTTGCCATCTTGTGAAAGAACTTGGTGTTGTTATCCCCTTCCTTAATACATAACATCCTAGATTTTTGTCTCTAGGAAATTTCTTCCAAAGAAAGAAGATGCTCCACCTTGGACCTCAACTCTACCCTATAACATTTCTCCCCATTAGTGAGACCAAGCTCCTCTTCCTTAGCATCTAAAGTTTTCAACTCCTCCAACAATTGTTTCTTATGATGATCTACATTACCAAACTCCCTACGATTCCATTGAATCAAGTCGTCCTTCAATGCCTTTAGTTTCTTGGCAAGCACAAAACTTGGTGTACCTACAAAAGAATGCCGATTCCACCAGGATTGAACTCTATCCACAAACCCATCTGTCTTCAGCCACATATTTTCAAACCTGAAAGGACTCTTCCCCCTTGCCATTCCCCCCATTTCCAAAAGAATTGGACAGTGATCTGAAATGGGACGAGGTAAAATCCTTTGAATAACATCCTGATAGTGTTCCTCCCAATCATGAGTGATCAAAGCTCTATCAATCCTAGACATTGACGGTTGATCTGTACCACTAGACCAAGTATAGCTACCACCTTCTAGCGGCAAATCAATCAAATTAAGGTCCTCAATAAATTTAGAGAACTTTTCCATAGCTGGAGTAATACATGTTCCACCCAAACGTTCACTTGGAAACTGTACAATATTAAGGTCCCCAAAACAACACCATGGTATCCCTTAATATTGCTGAATACCGACCAACCCGTCCCATATGTGTCCCCTCTCATTGTTGTCATTTGGGCCATAAATCCCTGAACATGCCCAAATAAAACCATCTACCACCCCTTGCCACTTAACCAATACTGAGAAAGTACCAACCATGACCTCCATCTTTTCCAAAACCCTCTTATCCCACATAATCAATACCCCACCAGCAGTCTGATTCGCCTCCAAAGCAACCAAATCCACATAGGGACAACTCCATAAACTACAAACCATTTGTCTATCCATCCTAGTCATCTTTGTCTCCTGTAAACATACTACATCACACTTCCACTCACGTAACAAATTTCTCACTACGAAACGTTTCTTAGGATCATTCAAACCTCTAACATTCCATGAAATCATTTTTAGCTTCATAACTACTAAAGTCTCCCAGCTTCTGACAGAAGTACCAATTAGACATTCTATCTCCCATCATAATTTACCGATGAGATCAAATTTCTCAGCTCTCTTCTTCCCTTATTCTTAGATTTAACCACTTTTCGATTACCACTGACTTCCTTATGTAACACATCGGCTGCCTCCATCTCAGATTCTAGCCTCTGTAATAGTGCATTGCATAATTTCTCATGGCTGCTCATAGAAAGCCCAACTAATTTACTGAAATTGGGAATTTTGCGCTTCACCCATCTAGAAATATTCAACTTAGCCTCAGGACTCAAAATCTCACCATCCCCCTCCTGTTCAACTGAAGTAATTGATCCATTTGGAGCAACAATCTTCAGAGGAGAACAATCTAAGAATTCCTCATTTTCACTGATACCCACTAATAAAACCATAGCATCTGCCGCTGAAGAGGAAGCCCCAGATAAGCTAAGAGAGTCTGCTTGATACACTGCATTTTCTTCCCCACTCATATCTCCCAAGCTCAAAATACCAACTCTCGACAACCCCATAAGAAAATTGAAGAGAGAAGAGTTAACTAATCGTGGCAACGGGATGAGGTTCAATGACCATAGAAGTGTCGAGGTCATTCCTCCATTCAGCTTGTAGCCAACAGCGCAAGTTCCATCGCAGATGACACTCTACCTTTTTTGGAAACTTCTGGATGCATTGCGTCACATTTTCCGGCAATTCTATACTCATCCGAGACACCGAAGTACTCTCTTCATCCTTCTCGGCGTCAGAACAGTCTTTCCGAGGCTTAGCAGGACAGTGCACCACTTGTGCCGGTGTCGCACCACTCGTTGAGGACGCCGAAAGACTTTCTCCAGCCTTTTTTGGTTGTGTATAAATGTGCATGGGTGTTACATTACATTATCTATAGATCACTGTTGGTTGCAACTTGCAAAGAGTACTATAGCTGGTGTTTTGTACACCAGGTTTTTGTTGTTTTATTGGAATTGTAACTTGTAGTACTTTTTTTTTTGGGGGGGGGGGGGGTTGGCGGGTTATGTTTCACGATTCCTGTGACCTTTCAAGATAAATAAGTTGAGGAAAAATGAGAGCATGTTGGATTTTTGCAATAACAGAAAACTTCTGACTTTTACTTCATCATGTTGTGATTTCCTTCTGTGCATTGGCTTAGCAAGTTTCCTTTGAATTTTTTGATATTGAGCTATTGAGATTTATGTTCCCTTTCATTCTTTATATGTGCAGATTCCTGAATTGGATTTTGAGATTCCTCCCGAGGCTCAACGTGGATCTCTGTCAACAGTATCTTCTTTAACTCTATCCATTTTGTTTAATTTTTTCCCCCTTCTAGTTGCTTTTTAATTGGCTTTGGTTTGTTGATTAAAACCTTTACTTTCTGTTTTTTTCTCATTCTTATGAAAATAGTTTAGTAGCGGCTATGACACAGGCGGAAGCCTTAATGGACTCTGATACCAATTTTGATATGGAATTCAGCACTAAATTCAGGTTCTTGATGAGATCTTGAAGGGTTCTTGAATAGGGTTTGATGTTTAATAGTTTAGGTAGGTATGTAATAAAAAAGATTGGATCTTGAATGAATTTGATGGCTTCTTGGTGTTAAAACAGTGGAACAAGAAACAAAGAAAGATAAATCCTAGCGAATCATACCTAGGCTTTTTAAGCAATCACACTAAGGAAGGAAAGACAATCGCACCCTTGAAGCTTAAATAAGCTGTTGGAATTTATTGAATTCAATTTCTCTATTTTGATTGTTTATTGAATACATAAAGACTCTTTTATAGGCTATTGCAATACGGACTCCTAAATAACGTTTTCCTAGAAAGAGCAGAAAGGCATTAAGAATTTCTAGATCAAATAGAAAAAAGGACCCAAAAGATAAAACCAGACTCATGGACCTATAGAACTGCCCACTACAGCATATCCCAGTAAATCCGGAAATTAACAAACTACCCCTATTAAAGAGTAGGATTCCTAATAATAACAGAAAGGCAATAAGAACTTCTAGACCAAATAGAAAAAAGACCCAAAAGATAAAACTATAATAGTATAATATGGACCTATAGAACTGCCCACTGCAGCATATCCCAGTAAATCTGGAAATTAACAAACTACCCTATTTTAGTAAGACTATTAAAACTGAACCAACAAATTTCCAAAGTAAAGAAACTTAAAACTAAAACTAAATAATAAATAAAGTAGCATATGAAAGGTGCAAAGAAGGCCCCACATTGAAACTAGACCATAAATCTTGAATATTTTGGGATTTAATCTTTCTTTTCCTTGTAGTATTTACTGTTTGCATCTGGCTAATTGTTGCTGTACTTGAACAACTCTCTAGGATGATGTTACTATTAAATCCTTTGTAGTATTAGGAGGCATAGAAATATAATGAAAAAAGGATCGATCAAATTCTGTTGACTCTAAATAAAAAAAATACATTTCAAATCAAGAGGTTGGTCTAGGTGTTGGTGGTGTTGATTTCAGTGGGTGTTTTATTATTCTGTATGAGTCTATAAGAAGTGATCCCATTTTTTTTACATCTGAGAACTTTATATCAATTTCTGGAAAGTAGCTGATTGTATTTATGCAAGGTAGGCTCCATTCTAATTGTTCTTACGAGAAGTTTAGTGTCCCATTTGTGTATTAATTGGAGGGAGGGACATGAAATGTTTAAATGATTGTTTTTGTGATTTCAAATGACTAATGTTGTTAACACTAAGGCTTTAATTTGAATGCGGTTTGGAACTGGAATGCAGGGTCACAATTCTACTTCTAAATTTATCAGAATTGATATTGCACCAGATTAATGTTTCTATTCCTTGGATGAACATTGGAATCTGTAACTTGAGAGCTCTGGATGGGTCAATAAATTCATAAAAGAACATGTTGAAGAAAGTAATATCTAGAGAAAATATGATTTCAAGTTTTGTTCTAAGAAATTTAATAGATTAGGCCAAGTAAGTAATAGCAAATTTCCTAGTTTTTTAATTATCTAAAACTTAATATAGGAATCAAATTCGAAAAAAAGTCAGCTATGCATTTTCCACCATGAGAATCTGACTTGAATTTACTGAGATCAATCCTAGGGATTAGTGATAGTGGTTTAGGAGGAAAAAGAAACAGGAAAAGACTAAAGATCCCAAAAAAGAAAGAAAGATAAGTGAAATGTTGCAGCATCTGCAAAGTGGTGGGTGAAATTTTAAACGCATCTGTCTTCATGTTCTCTGCAATAACACATCAATATCATGACCTATTCCCCCTGCCAATGGTTGTCAAATTGTCGAATTTGAAAGAGAGAATAAAAGGGGGGAGGTGGGATGACTGCAGTAAATGGGGTTTGAATGCTGTCAGTTAATGCAGCTGGGCATTGAGGCTTTTTGGGGAGAGAGATAGCTGCAGTCATTACTCATTAGATACTTGGACATTGTCTAGAGTTGTAGAAGTGAGTGCTTAGGCTTGCAATGCTGTCATTAAAGCAGCTGGCCATTGAATTGGAATCTGTGCTAAGGATGTGTTAACAATGGGCTGTAGACAAATAGAAATGTGGTGGTACCTAATAAGAATTGGTAATTCAATAATCTTAGTTATTTGGAATTGTTATTTTTAACCCTCCTGGCCTCCCCCTAGAATCATATTGATGCATTTTTTAAGTCACAGAACTGAACATGGAAGAAAAAATCTAACTTTTGGGCATAATCAAAGAAACAGAATTGGACGCCCAAACCCCCTAAGGGCCTGAACTTCAACTTCGCCTCACAATTTTAGGGCCAAGACCATTGTAGTCAAAGGCGAGCCGGGCGCTTGGGTGGTGAGCTCTAAGCCAAAGCACCTTTAGTGAAGCGCTCACCTTTAGACCCTAGGCAAGCAAGGTGACCACCTTAAGCCATGAAAAAGGCGCTAAGGCGAGAGACTTAGGGTTTTTAAAATTAAAAAAAAAAAAAAAATTATTATTATTATTAAAATAATTTTAATTAATTATTTATTTTTAGAAGTTTGTTGTGAAGCCTATTAAAAAGGCATGTTATAGAACCTATTGTTTGTTAAATTACTTTACAAAAATTTGTTGTAAAACTTATTGTTATATAGAAGCATGTTGCAAAACCTCTTGTTAGAATAACTAATAGAGCCTAAACCATGTTAATCCTATTTTGAAATAATTTGATAGACCTAATTTTTTCATGCAACACATTGAAAAGTCTGGAAAGCATGGGTGTGCTGATTGGGTCAGTGCACCCGAGTCCGACACGCACAGACGCGCCGTGTGGCTGTCGGTACGGTGGCGTCTGTGACGTTTGTTTTCTGATTCCGGCCGATAAGGTCTGAAACGGGCCCCGAATTAGACCGATATGGGCCCAAATAAGTGTTAAAAAAAAATGTAAAATTTTTTGTCAAAACACACCGTTTTGACATCCTAGTTTAAAGAAAAAACCCTAAACTCATCTCAAACTCCCTTTGACTCTCTCGTTCTCTCCATCTCCCCTCTCTCTCTATAATTCACGGCTTTCCCTCAGACTCAGTCCATCTACTATTGCTCTTAAATTGGTATATGTTTACCATCATATGAAAAAATACGCTTAGCAATATATAGAAAAAAAAAATTTAATAATTTATTAATAAACGTATTCTGCCGCACTTGCACTCTACTTTTTCAAAAATTGCCAAGTTGCTACACCGCACCCACACCCGAACCCAAATCCGCACCCATGCTTCCTAGTGAAAAATACTTTCATTATAATATTTTAATGCACTAGGTACATATGATTTATGTTTTATATGTATAATTAATATATTAAGAATTTGGCACCTTGCTTTACTCGGGCTAGCACCTTTTTGTTGCCTCATGCCTCGGGCGATACTCGCCTTTTGCCTTTGACAACCTTGGCCAAGACTTGCACCAATCCTCCCAACCACCCCCCCTCCCTCCCCCCTTTTCTTCTCCTTTCCTCCAAGAGGAGTTCCTGGTTGATTCTTCTCTTAGGCTGTGTTTGGATGGGTGGAATATAGGGAGGATGGAAAATATAAGAGGGAAAATGGGGTGGAAAACTCAGTTTTCCACTGTTTGGGAATGAGAAGAAAATAGGGAGAGTGGAAAACTAGGGAGAAAATTTTCTCCCTGGGCCCACAAAGAGAAAATTTTCTCCCTCCCTTCTTCCTTTTTTTTTTTCTTTTCACGTGACCTGGAAACGTTGTTCTACTTCCTCTTTTTTTTTTTTTTTTTTTTTTTTTTTGACCTGAAACGTTCTTCCTTTTTTTTTTGGTTGACCTGAAACGTTCTCCTTCTTCTTTCTTTTTCTTTTTTTTTTTTTTTTCACGTGACCTGAACATTTTTTTTTTCAACATGACCTGAACGTTTTTTTTTTTTTTTTTTTTTTTCAAATATGACCTGATCTAATTTTTACATTATAATAATAAAAATAATAATAAAAATTTATATATGTGATGTGATAAATTTAATATTATGTAATAAGTATAAATAAATTTATTTCTTACATATTATACAACAAGGGTATAATAGTCAATTTATATAAATTACATTTTTCATCCTTCCCTTTTTCTCTCCAACCAAACAAAAGAGTTTTCCACCCCTTCAACCAAACATACAAGAGGGAAAACTAAATATTTTCCATCCTCCCACTTTTCTATCCTCCCACAATTTTCCATCCTCCCACTTTTCCACTCCTCCATCCAAACGGACCCTTAGGGAAAGATATCTTTAATTGTTAAAATTACAAATTTGTTGCCAATACGGTCATACAATTACCTTGGTGTTGACCATTATGTGATACTTTATGCGCAAGAACCAAGGTGAGAGTGGTTCAATCTTTTCTACATTCTACACTAAGGTGGCCTGGGAGCTGTGGTCATGCCTTATTCTGTGTTGGAAGGGAAGTTTTGGAAAGAGCAGTAATGGAGAGATTTGGAAAGCCATTCCTTTGTATTTAATGTGGTGTCTTTGGAGAGAGAGAAATGCTCGTTGCTTTGAGGGGAAAGAGCTGAGTTTGGTGAAGCTGAAGTTCTTAATTTTGAAGAATATATGATTGGATTTCAACTTTTCATATTTTTTCTACTATGAACTTCCTAGAGTTCCTGGGTAAATTGAACTTCTGTTAGTTATTATTGTATTTTTATTTCTTGATTGTTCTTTTTTTTTTTCTTGGGCTTTCATTTGTATACTTACTGTGTACTAGTGTTGATCCCCTTTTGTGCTTTTTAATGATTTTTATCACTTTTATATAAGCATACAACTGCAATGTGGGAAACTTCACCCTAGCTTAAATGACTCTTCCTCCCCTTGTAAAAGCAGGTGGAGGGGTATGGTCATGGGTTCAAGACCATCAGGTGTGTGTGTGTGTGTGTGCGCAACTTACCAAAAAATCAAGAGAAAAAATACTAGTCATATTGAACAGTTTCGACTAGCCTGCACCAACTCTTTTTACTTGAAGATGGGCTATTGCATTTGCTTTGAGGCAAAAATTTTTATGCCAGAGGCTGGATAAATTTTGTGTATATTTGTTAAGGTTTCTGGTGCATTTTTACGTCAGTATAGGAACGGTTTGATCACATTGTATTTTGTTCTATAAGTTTTAATCATGCACTTTATATCTTTCAGGGATTTCTTTCCTGCACTCCTTTTCGAACATCTTATGTCTGATTTCATTATTCTAGGTGGAGGGCATATTGGTACGAGCTGCAGATGAGTTGCAGGCCCTTCAAGAAGAACGCAAGGTGGATATTAATTAGGAGATTCACAATATTCAATATCATGTAATATCTTCTTCAATATCTTAATGCTATCTTCTGGGTTTTCCAGAAAGTGGATCCTCAGACTGCCGAAGCCCTAGACCAGTTTTTGTTGAAACTGAAAGCTTGTGCAACAGGAGATTCATCTTTTACCTTTATCCTGGACGATCCTGCTGGAAACAGCTTCATCGAGAACCTGTAAGAGAGAACTTTATATGATAGGGAAGCTTTAGTTATTATTACATGATAGGGGAACTTTATGTTTCTGAACTGTTGTTCTTTTTATGGTTTTGTGTGTTATTTTATTTTATTTCTTTTTATAGCTTATTTTGTTGGTACTTTGTTTGATTGTTCCTATGCTAGTGGACTCACCAATAGAGATTCCATTCTAATTTTTATTGAGTCTCTATCTCTTTGTACGTAATCTTTTGTATTTTTTGTAATTCTTTAGGCTACTTCATGCCTTTTTTGCGTTCTCTTTTCAATAAGCAAAGAGTTGTTTTGCGTGTTATTCTTGATGGTTGGATTAAACTGGATGCTATTATGGTTGCATAGATGACCCCTACCAAGAGTGTTGTAGCTTAGTGGCATTGTCTAGTCTCCATTATAAGGAGAAATAGGGTTCAAATCCTCAAACCCCCACTTGTTGCAACGTTTGAATTATCAAAAAAAAAAAAAAAAAAAAAAAAATGACCCCCCTTGTGGTTTCTCATGGATGGGAGAATATAATTAACATGTAGCTGGGACCAAGGTTATTATAATTGTGGTTCAGATTGTACATTAGTATGATCCTACGATCGCACTCTGTTCAAATGATTCATATTGCATGGTGATTGGTTGAGGAGCAAGATTGGAGGGGATCACAGTAGGATATTGGGATTGGTAAGGTCACACTGATCCTACCATTGAAGCCTTTGTGGGCTTTATTTTTGCTTTGGGCTAACTAAATTTTGGATTGTTTTGATTGTGCTTTAATTATTTAGGTTGTTTTAGACATTTCTTAAGCAAAAAAAGCCCTAGAATAGATCATATTTAACCTATCAAAGGATCTCACTTCATTTTTCAAGCTCGAGCTTTGATCTTCCACTTCCACAGTGCAACCCATTGAGCTTTAGTCGGTTGTCTAGCTACGCTTTTCTTCTTTGTCTTCTTACATAATTCATTTTCATTTTTCTTGATCATAGCCACTTTTTGTGAATGGGTATGGTCAAACTCAAAACTCTTTAATTCAGACTTGACTCTTTTGTGTGTTTGGGATAATTTAATATTTATAGTAAAATATATGTAGAATATTATCTTATTTCTGTGTGGGTCTATGAGTTATTTAATTTTCTGTAATGGGTCTTTTAAATTCATTGTCTTTTTAGTGATGGTACAAAACTTTGTAGTTTGAGTTGTTATTTAGTTGGCTCAATAAGCAAAGCAAAATTTTGTCATTTTGACCATTTAATGTATAGATGATCACAAATTGGGTTACATTGAATCCTCAGCTACTCATGTTTTAGTTTAATCTTATAATAATCTGTGAATAGGTATGCTCCATCCCCAGACCCATCTTTGAGTATCAAATTCTATGAGCGAACTCCAGATCAACAAGCAACATTGGGATATTCTGTTGACCCTTCACAGTTGGGAGATCATCGTGAGGGAACATCAATGGAGCAAATAAGTGGTGCTTCTGATGAAGTAAGAAGAGAGCCACATGGATCCGTTGGAGCAACAGCTGCTCATCGGGCTATTGCTCAGAGTAATACTGCAGAGATTGTGGATACTGTATTTCGATACACTGCACCAGAAGAGGTAAGGCAGTTACACAATGTTTAGTTGATTTATATTCTGGCATCTTATCCCATGTAACTTAATTTTTACAGAAGTTTATCACATCCCTTTATGCCTACTTGCGTTTGACAGGTGATGACTTTCCCATCAACCTGTGGAACTTGTGGCATCGCGTGTGAGACTCGAATGTTTGTTACTAGTATCCTTATTTCATTTGACAATGCATAGTTTCCCGATGTTCGTCCTCTAACATTGGGGCCAAAGATCTGTACAGTATTTGTATACAGTGATATTTCTAGTCATTTCTGTTTCCAGTTAATTTGTCACATTAATTGTGCTTGATTTAGTGCGTTATATCCTTCTCTCTCTCTCTCTCTCTCAGGCCCTATAGCCCTCTAGGTTTAAGAGTGTAAACTTGTTAAAGAATAGCAGCATTTTAAACTCCATGCAGAAAGGCAATAAAAGGAAGTATGTATGTTAACCTTTTAGGGGAGGTCTAGATTTCAAAGCCATCTTAAGCATAGATCAATGGGGACTACTGAGATGCATGTAGACATTTTTTTGGGAGAGGAAATATGGTAAAGGACCAAATGGTATGAGGATGGGGAGAGTTAAGGATGTTAGATGTAATTCTTTAATTGAAATTGCTCCAAGCAAGAACTTTTTGAAATGAAGAAACATGTTGAAGGGCTAGGTGGATGGACTAGCTGAGCATCTTGAAATTTTTATAAATAGTTATTGTCTCATTGGCAAAATCTCAGTATTTTGCAGTTTGCTATGAAATAATAATTTGATAATTTCGTGTTTGTATGTGTTATGTATTTATTTAAAAAGAAAATCCATTTATATGTAATTATAAATACATAGATGCAGAAAATTTGTGTGTTTTCAATGTATATTTATGTATTTATTTCTTAAATTTTTTTTTCCTATATTTATAAATACATAGGGTGCGTTTGAATCGACTTCAAAGTAAATCCGGAAATGATTTTCCGGAAAATAGGTGTGTTTGGTTGGTCCGGAAAATTCTATTTTCCGGAAATTAAAATCTGTTGACTGAAAAAAAAAGGCTTTGACCACGGAAATGAATTTCCGTTCCTATATTCACTTCAAATGAATTCCGGAAAAAGGGAGAGAGCGAGCGCGCGTGAGGAAGGCGAGCTCCAGTCCAGTCTGATGATTGCCGGCGAACCCAGTCGAGCTCCAGTCCGCGCCGCCGATTGCTAAGCGTCGATCGCGATCTCGCCGCGTCGATCGCGATCGCGCCGTGCTTCGCGAGATCGCGATCGGCGCAGTGCTTCGCGAGATCGCGATCTCGCCGCGTCGATCGCGATCTTGGATCGCGATCGCGCCGTGGAGATCGCGATCTCGGATCGCGATCGCGCCGTGGATCGCGATCTCGGATCGCGATCGCGCCGTGGATCGCGATTTTTTCCTGGGTTGTGGGTTGTGTTTTTCTGAATTTGTGTTTTCCTTTCTTTTCCAAACAGCAGAAAATATTTTCCGGAAAATTTTTTGAAGTGCAACCAAACACCATGAAAACATTTTCCTTTTCCGGAAATTAGCATTTCCGGAAAATATGTATTTTCCGGAAAACGTTTTCCAGCAACCAAACACAGCCATAGATGCAGAAATTTCCTGAAAAATTCTATTTTTAGTTATAAACTATGGGATGAAGTTAGTTCTTGAGAGAAAAGTTAGCTACTACACGGTGTTTTGTTTGTAACCTGAAGATTGCTATTAGGACTGTCAGGGTTGTCAAATTCTAGCATGATGCTGAAAGGTGGGAACAAAACTTGTGATAATTTGGTTGAGTACTTAAGTATTTTTTCAAATTAAATTCTATTTATTTATTTATTTATCTTTAATTATCTATCATTTGGATCAGAATTAGAATTTACCTTGTTGAACTTAAACCATAAATAGAAATTCCCTACTTCCAAGAAGTAATCGTCATGGCATCCACTTGCGATGCTTGTGGTTACCGCAATTCTGAGGTTTGTAGTAATTTTTTAACACTTTATTTTCTATTTCCTTCTTTTGATGATTATCATGCTTTGCTGTGCAGTTAAAGCCTGGTGGGCGAGTTCCTGAAAAAGGGAAGAGAATTTCTCTCACTGTGAGGAACAATAAAGATCTTAGTCGTGATGTAATAAAGGTTTGTTGTGATCTTAATCTGAATTTTGTACTGTTCTACATGCAACATAAAGAATATGCTTTTATACCACTGAGTTTTTTACATTTTGCTTTGGTTCACACCTATACTGATTTATTTTATTGAGAATTCAGTATTTGTATTTTACCTTAGCATTCTATTTGTAATGAGTAATGATGAATTAATAACTTGAATGAAAAAATTGTTGAAAGGAAAGTGAGACTTGCCATGAAGGGTTACATTAATTACACTGATTGTGGGGATATAAGGAGTTTTAGACATTTAAATATTGAAACTAAGGCCAACTAAACATTGGGATTATTTTGTGAAAGGAATGTTAATATTCCTATCATTAATTTTTTATCTACATCATGCAAAATCTGAGAGACTTGTTCCTATGGGAATTCCCCTTGGTCTATTACATTTATGATGAGATTGATTTCACTAAAATTGCAGCAGCTTATTCTCTTTGAGGGTGTGAATACCTTCTCTTATGTGTGATTGCGTAGGAAAACCTAGGTGTGATTGCTTAGTGTTTATCATCAAACATATTCAAGACCAATTTAATTATCTTAAACCCTTAAACATTAATTCTATTTAAGAAATTTTCGATATATCATCAAGAAGTCTAATTTAGTGCTGAATTGCTAAAAATCCTACAACAAAATTGGTGTCAAAACCCATTCAAGCTTTTGGTGGACAGATTTACCCTCAATTATAGGTATATGATGGCTTGACAGTCATTCTATTATTTATTTTTTACCATCCTTTTAATTTTAATTTCAATCTTTTTTAAACAAAAAAAAAAATGTGTTGGGCCCATTTGTTTTAAATGTCTCTTTTTTATCTTTTAATTTAAGTGTGGGGTTGTCTAAAGGCAGCTTGAACAATGACAGGGAGAACATAGTCAATTGTTAGTATTATTTGATTGGCTAAAAAAGACTATGTAGTGAACCCATGTAACTGGGATAAGCTTAGGGTTTTGTTTTGTTTGTTTTTTTTTTTTTTTTTTTTTGGGTCTTTTTGAGAGGAAAGATAAGCTTGTTGTGTTGGATTTTTGGTTCATCATACTTTTCCTCCTGTTGTATTTTCATTTTATTTATTTATTTATTTTTATTCACACACTCTTCACCTGCATGGGTTGAACTTCCCAGAAATTCAATACCCTTGTGCATGTGTGCACTTTTTGTGCGGACATGCCAAGTCATTGTGTGTATGCACATGTTTTTTCATAATGGTAATTTTTTCTAACCATAAAGGAAAGAGGCATTTTTGACTGACTCAAGTATTATATTAAAATTTATATGTAGGGAGATGTTTTGTAGGCTTTAAGCTAGCAATTGCTAAGAATAGAACTTCGAACATATTGAAAAAGTGGAATGAAACAGGGTTTACCTATATAAAAATAAAAAATAAAAGAAATAAGAGTATGGCAATGTTTCTCGACAAAAAAATACTCTGTGAGGTTGCATTAAATCTATGGATGAGATTGAGGAGCCTAGATCATTGCTAGATGATGAAATCTGCAATGTAAATAGGCCAAAGCATATCCGGAGAAAATTATGTTGATGGAAGAAATTAATTGGAGACAAAAATCTTGGATGCTGTGGTTGAAGGAAGGGGATAAGAATACGAAGTTCTTCCACAGGCTTGCGAACTCATACCATTGCAATCACACTATTGGGAGGCTAGTGGTGGGTGGAGAGGAGGTTACCAACCAGGTAATCATTAATGCGAAGATATGGAATTTTATAAGGGTTGAGCTTGAAGCTAAGCTTTTGGACGGGTTAGATTTTTCTGCCCTAGAGGATGAGGCTTCTGGCTGGTTGAAAAGATGTTTTTACAGAGGATGAGGTTTATGAGACAGTTTGCAATATGAATGGGGATAAAGTTTCAAGACCAGATGGGTTCATGATGGCATTCTTCCAAAATTGTTGGGCATTTTAAAGGCGGATGTTATGAAGGTTTTCCACTATTTCCATGCACATGGAACATTTGAGAAAAGTTTCAATGCTACTTTTATTGCTCTTAATTCCAAAAAATCCCTGGGCAGTGGAGATCTCTAATTATTGGGATTTATAATATCATGGCAGAAGTAATGGAGAACCAGCTTAAAATGGTGCTTGATAAGGTGGTATCAGAGTCCAAAAATGCTTTTGTAAGAGGGAGACAGATTCTGGACTCAATGTTGATTGCCAATGAATTCATTTAAATAGCCTTCTAAGGTCTGGCATACCACGGGTGTTGTGCAAGTTAATTCTGGTGAAAGCATACGATCATGTGCATTGGAATTTCTTGTTATATACATTCTCCAGTGACGTGGTTTTGGTCCTAGATGGAGGCAGTTAATTTTTTCATGTATATCTACAGTTCATTTTTCTGTGCTTGTGAATGACAGCCTGAGTGTTTTCTTCCGAAGGGGCTGAGACAGGGAGATCCTTTATCCCCTCATTTGTTCAACATTGTTATGGAGGGTTCTTAGCAAGATGTTAGTGAAAGTGGGGAGAGGAAATTACATATAAGGGTTTTCAATTGGTGACTGTTCTGCTAGTCAGTCAGTAATCTCACGTCTTCTCTTTGCGGATGATACTTTGATTTTTTGTTGGGTAAATCCATAGCAAGTTTGGCACTTGAAAAGTAGTCTTTGTGTGGTTTTAGGTTATATCTGGTTTGAAGTTAAATTTGGAAAAATCTGAATTGGTCCCGGTTGGTGTTGTGCCAGATGTTGAATCTTTGTCTGGTATTTTGAGATGCAAGGTAGCCCAGCTACCCATTTCATATCTGGGTCTCCCCTTAGGCTCCACTTTCAAAGTGAAAGTTGTGTGGAATGGAGTGTTAGAGAAAGTGGAGAGATGTTTGGCCTGTTGAAAGAGAATGTTTCTTTCTAAGGGGGTTTTAATTACATTGATATGAGCACTTTATCTAGTCTACCTACTTGTGACCTATCCTTGTTTCTAATCCCAATGAATGTTGCTCGAAGTATTGAAAAATTACAGAGGGATTTTATGTAGGGTGGGATGGGAGATGAGTTTAAGTATCACCTAGTTAGTTGAAGGGTTTGTGAATCAATTCAATATGGGGGGTTGTGCCTTTGAGATTTGGTTCTATTTAATTAGGTTTTGTTGGGAAAATGGTTGTGGCATTTCACAATGGAGAGGGATGCATTGTGGAGAAGGGTTGGTGCTCTAATAGTGTGTAGGGACCTTATGGGGTTTGTCTTTGGAAGAATATCAGATTCAGGATGGGGTGGGACAATTTTCATCGTTTTGTCAACTTTAAGATGCGGGATGGTTCTTCTGTTAAAATTTGGCATGATTCTTGGTGTTGGGGGCTTCCTCTGAAAGATAATTTCCCATAACTATACAATATTTTTGTTGTAATAGGGATGCTTTTGTAGTTGAGCTTTATCTTTCCTATGGGATATTTACCATTGGAATGTTGGTTTTGCAGTACAAGACTGGGAGTTAGAGTAGGTTGCTTTTATGGATTTGATTGGCTTAGTGAGACGGGATGGAGTGGATAAGCTGTGCTGGAAAGCCTCTTCCTGGGAGATTTTTGAAGTTAGATTCTACTATTGCCTCGTGTGGGGCATTTGGCGGGAGGGTAATGCTCCCTACTTTTGAAGGAAGTGATAAATCAATTTAGGACTTGAAGCTTTCTTTTCTCCCAAACTTTATTTGAGTGGACAAATGCCTCTTGCTTGATAGTTGTACTTTCCATGCATCATAGTTTTCAGACTTTGTTAATCCCTTCATACGTTGACTGTGTGGTTCGGTTTGTTGTATTCTTTCATCTATTTTTCAATGAAGCATTATTACTTTTCAAAAAATAAACTAAAACATTGACAATAAACTAATATTTTTGGATAGCATACAAAAAGATAGTAAAGTTTAAGATTACACAAGCCTAGAAAGTGTATAATCTAATGGTGTTTATACATAAATAAATATATATACACACACATATGTATTTATGTTTTATGTATAATTAAGAGTAATACTACAATAAACCAATACTTTTAAATGTTAAGTTGCTCTTAGAATATGCCTAAATGATTAAATTCACCATTTTCAACAAATTAAGCTTTTGGGACAATCAGTAATGTATTTGAGCAGGTGGTCATGAGTTGGAACGCGGTCTCCATGATGAAATTCACTTCATTTAAAAAAATAAAATACTTACTCTTTGGGCCTCGCTTATTTAGGGAGTGTTATAACATTGGTTAAATGGTTAAATTTACTATTTTCTAACGGTCTAAGCTTTTGGGACAATTGATAATTTGTTAATTGCAAAAAAGAAACTAATTTATAAGATTACACAAGTCTAGAAAGTGTGAGGAATTATACCTTGTGTTAATTGATGAAGTAGTATCATGTGTGTGTAGTGTTTTTGAGCTACATGTAAACTATGCCTATCATATTATAGCATTTCAATCCAGTTGCTGTTAATCCTTAATGTGAGTATAAATTCAAATTTTGTTGCCTCCTGGGCATGAGGATAAGCCACTTAGCCCGTTAGGGGTGAAAAGTGCCAATATTACTTGGTAACTGGTTTTGGTAAGTGGGGTCAGTTGCTTGTAGGAGTTTGATTAACAGTGAGGATTATTATATAGTATGCTCTGCGGCATGCAACTAATCTGAGTGAAGTTCTACTATGTCATCAAAAAAAAAAAAAATCCAAATTATGTTATTTATCTTTCTTCTTGTTATGGTTAGAGCAACCACATCAGTCCATCTGTAGTCTTCTAAAATAGAAAAAAGTACAAATTTTACACATT